>NC_081315.1:120954489-121579489 GCF_026419965.1 Kogia breviceps | reverse complement strand
GCCATCTATCTAAATAATAGCAAATTGTTGACGTCTCTGATCTATTTTCTTTTTCTCTCATTTCTTGCATCGTTTCCTCTTCTTCTGACCTTCAAGTGGATTCTCCTCATTGCCGCTTTTGAGGCTGTGATGTTCAGTTCCTGTCTCGGTTTGTTTGTTGGTTTGTTCTTAATTCTCATCCTTCTTTCCTGATTGAGATTAATAATTTCATTGCCCCTATGTTTACATTTCAGTGTATTTTGATTCAGCAATTAAACTGTATTTTAATTTCTCCTGGATCAAGATGTTTCCTGCTTTTCAATTCAATTCTAATTTTTATTTGTTTATTTGTTCTTACAATTATTACTTTTTTCTTGCAGGTATTCTGAACCCCTTGACATGAGTTCTTGCTTACATGTAAAGCTTCCTCAAAGGAAAAAGATATTTAACTTCTTCCATTCCAAAATAATCCAAAAATTATTTTTAATCACGACCAGGGAAAAATACTTGATTGGATACATTTACTTTAAATTAATTTCAGTAACAAAATTAAATGAGGAATGGAATAGGGGAGAATACAACTATTCTTTCTTTAAGGTGGCTCTCCTCTCTTCTGAGCAGGTGGAAAAAGTGGCTACTCTGTTTATAGCTCAATTGGCCTCCTTCTTCTCTACCCTTCTTTGCTTTGGTTATCTCATTAATTGCTTTTGCCTCCTCTTTTCATTTAATCTTGGATCATGCTAGGTCCAAGAGGAGAGTAAAGTTGTTAATGAATAGGAAAAATTCACTCTTATTGTTTTTCCTCTTGCTCAAAATATATTGAATTTGGGCCAAAGCAGAGGAAGCTGAGCCATTGACAGTCTTTATTTTTATGCATATTTATTTATACTTCTACTGCCTACAGTTAGTAGATTCAGAAACATGTGTGGACCATATTGAAAAATCACATTAAAAAGCAGTATTTAATTGTTGCTACTTACTTGGGTGATATTTAACTTTTAAGTTTTCATGATTCAGTGTGGTATTTTAGTTTTCAGCCACTGAATTGAAAATGGATCTTTTTCTTAGAAATATATACTTTGTAGCTGGCATCATAAGTACATAGACCAAGTAAATTATTTATTATCCTAAAATACAAATTTTCGTATGGTATAGAATGTTATTGTGTTGGCATAACCACTGCATTCATTCTCCTATTGAATGGAAGCCATTCTGACCTTTTATTTCAGGACTTCCCTCCCTTATAGCTGGGCTCCATTTCGCCATTGTGCACTGCCCTCATTGCCTAGTCCTGACCTTTGTGGACAGAACCTGGGTTCTCTGCCTGTCTCTCCCACATCCAATATTTTGAAACTTTATGGTTTTGCATTCCTTAGTAGAGGAACTTTCTCTTGGTATAACTTGAGAGCTAGAATATCTTGAAAACTATGGAGTTCTGTTGGCAAAGTCCTATCAGGAGACATTCCAGTTAGCTAGTTTTAGCTATCCTTTAACCACACAAAACCCATCCCAACATCCTCAACCCTGGCTTTTGCCTGCCATGTTGAGCTACTTAAAATTCCACCATTGTGCCTGTTTAGCCTCTGCTAGAAAAGTATTTTTCCTACTCTCTTCACTTTTCTATTCTATATTCAAAACTCGGCTTAAATATTTCCCCAGGGAATATTTCTTTGAACTTTCTTGAAATGCCAACATTTGAGCTGCCATATCACACTGCCATCACCCCTGTATAAGCACGTAACACGCTGAATTGAAATTACCTAGATCTTTACCTTATCCTTTATTATTTGGCTGTAAACTCCTTGAGACAAGCCACTACATCTTGTTCACCTTTGTTTAGCAGCACATTGTTTGGGATGGAAGGGAGGGAGGGAAGAGAGGAAGGGGATGGGAGAGAAGGAGAAAGTTAATTATAAAACTGAAGAAACCTAAAGAGCTCTGGGTCTTCCATGTTTAAACAGACAAGTAAATATTTGCTGGAAATCTTTCATAATATGAAGGATAGGGATATAAATTTGAAGTTTTATAGTTATGACATAAAATAAAAACAAATTATCTTTCTTCCAAGCTATTCATCTCAGTGTTCCTGCCTAATTTATATCTTATGGTGCTTTTAGAATTTTATATCACTTTGATATGCAAATTTCAAATATATACATTGCTCTGGGAATATATTTAATATTTTATTGATTATAAGATGACATTATAGTAGAGAATCCAATATATTAAATAAAATCATATTAAATATGTAAGTTAATTATATAATACTAAATAATTTTGTAATTGTTATGAAAAATGTGCATTTTATTAGAATTGGGGACTATGGTAATATTACTAACAGTAAAATCTAACAATTATTGAATACTTACAAAAAACCAAGTACTTAGGGCTTCACTGGTGGCGCAGTGGTTAAGAATCCGCCTGCCAATGCAGGGGACACGGGGTCGAGCCTGGTCCGGCAAGATCCCACATGCCGCAGAGCAACTAAGCCCGTGCGCCACGACTACTGAGCCCGCGCTCTAGAGCCCTTGAGCCACAACTACTGAGCCTGCGTGCCTAGAGCCCGTGCTCTGCAACAAGAGAAGCCACCGCCATGAGAAGCCCGCGCACCACAACGAAGAGCAGCCCCCGCTCCCTGCAACTAGAGAAAGCCCATGCACCGCAATGAAGACCCAACGTAGCCAAAAATAAACAAAAAATAAATTTATTTTTTTAAAAAACCCAAGTACTTTACATAAGTTATAATACTTAATTCTCAAAACAACCCTAGGTAGTAAATTCTTCTACTATTATATTACATATGAGGAAACTAAATGCACAAAGTTCACATTGGTAATAAGCCCTGGAAGTAAAATTTGAATCTAGACAATCTTACTCTGGAGAAATGTGGTCCAATGGAACTTTTATTCAATGATAGAAATTTTCTATATCTGTGCTATCCAGTATAGTGGCCACTAGCCACATGTGACTATTGAAAACTTGAAATGTGGCTAATATAAATGAGAAACTGAATTTTAATTTAGTTTAACTTAATTACTTTTAATATAAATAGTTTCAGAGACAGAGATTTATTTTAAGGAATGGGCTCACATGATTGTGGATGTTGGCAAGTCCAAAAATCTTCAGGATAAGCCAGCAGGCTATAGACCCTCCAGTTCAAGTCCGAAGGCAGTATACTGGGAGAATTCCCCTTTCTTCAGAGGATGTCAGTCTTTTTCTATTAAGGCCTTGAACTGATTGGAATATGCCACCCACTGTGGAGGATAATCTGCTTCACTCAGTCTGCTGATTTAAATGTTAATCTCATCTAAAAATATTTTCACAGAAATATCTAAAATGTTTGACCAAATATCAGGATAGCATGGCCTAGTCAAGTTGACACAAAAATTAATCATCGCATAGTTCACGCAACATTTTTGTACGCAGTTCAACAAATTACATCATTCTGTGGAGTACACTGGAAAGGAATTTAACCAGTACTAAATTGAATTGCTTTCATAAAATCAAACAAAACTAACATGTTTAATAAATCATCAGATAAAGCATTCTAACTTAATGTTACTTGTTTCAGAGTATTCTAAAATTCTTTGATGCTATCTAATTTTATCAATACTACTTTCTTGTTTTCTAGAGTATCTGAGTAAAAGTATGAAGACTGCTCTAATATTATCATTTTCCCATAGTGAAAATATCACAGTGATTGAGGGGAGTTGAATCTACCATTACTTCCATCAAACAACTACAGAACATATCTAATATATTTGAAAAAAAAAGCATAATGATAGAGCTAATGGGATGATACTATGTAACACATGCTGTAATTAAACATGGAACAATAGCTAATTATAAAAGAATAATTAAAATATTTGTTAATCATCCTTCTGTTTATATTTCAAATATGAAAAGTAAGTGTTAAATTACATTTCTTTGCTGATTACAAACTCTTAGTAATTGGAAGTATTTAAAATGAATAACAATACTTGATTTGGTCTGGCTTTTAATTTCATACCAAGGATTTCAGCTCAGTACTCTCCTAACATGGCATCTTTGACTAAGTCATGAGATTTTATTTAAGCAAAGGGCCGCCTTGGGAAGTGAAGTAGACACAGAGATATTTCCTGCATTTTTAAGTGTTCTTCCCTGTAGTAGAAATTACTTCCTTCACAAACTATAATGTTTACATTGCTCTCTTTCGTATTTGAATGAGGAAGATGCATCACAGGGAAGAAAACATCTGCCCTGTTCACGTTGTACAGCATAGTGATTGTTATTTGGTTCTTTTCTTAGAACTGTTTGAGAATTCATTGATATTTAGACTCATCGTCCACCTGAATTTTTCACCAAGGTACCTCATTGCTGGTTGCTGTCCACCAGGCTATCTGCATGTGGCTGTTGTGAAGATGAAATTTTATGTTGCATTTGGATTAAGAGTGGCTGGAGGCAGCCTTTATTTTAGTGATTTGCAAAATGGAAAGCTGAACTCACAGTGACTATAGCTTTCTGACTACGAAGAGAGGCTATGCCATTTGGTGAGTTTAACACAAGGCTGGTGAGATTATTCCTAGAATGATGGGTTAATAATCACTTAGCTGGTGGCTTTGTTTACAGCCTTGATGAGCAAGCCTTTTTAATAAGCTTTGTGGCTAACCTAGCCTCTGGGTTAAAAGTTACATTTCTGGTAGATTAAACAGATTTTGTAGTTTCAGGTGAATAACTCTGAGAACCTTTGCCCCCCTCAATAAACATTAAACACAGGAGGGCTTCCCTGGTGGTGCAGCGGTTGAGAATCTGCCTGCCAATGCAGGGGACACAGGTTCAAGCCCTGACCCGGGAAGATCCCACATTCCACAGAGCAACGAAGCCCGGGTTGAGCCCGTGAGCCACAACTACTGAAACCCACACGCCTAAAGCCTGTGCTCTGCAACAAGAGAAGCCACCGCAATGAAGAGCAGCCCCTGCTGTCCGCTACTAGAGAAAGCCCGGGAAGCAACACAGCCCAAGATAAATAAATTTTTTTAAAAAACAAAAACAAAAAAACACAGGAACTGTCATTCAAGATGATAAGAAAAAGAGTGTGTTGTAAACTAAAAGAAACTTTCTTAAATCCTTTGCACACACGTCCCAGCCCCCAGTCTCCTAACAGCCTGGTTCTTTGTGCTCTTCCTTCTGTTACTGGAATGAGTAATACTCAGCACCATTTATGGAAGTTGCAAAGCAATTGTGTCAACAAGATTCTTTTCTCTCAAGGCTTGTCATCAAATACCATGGTTTTCTATAGTTTCTTTTCATTTTAACCAAAGATAACTCAAAGTTTAAAGCTTATCATTTTTCTTTCTACACTCAGGTTTCCCAGTGGTTTCACAGTTATGGTCATTTAAAAATGGGTATCTGTACATCTATTTCAGAGAATTTTTTTTTTTTTGGCTGCACCATGCAGCATGCAAGATCTTAGTTCCCCGGCCAGGGATCAAACCTGTGCCCCCTGCATTGGGAGCACGGAGTGTTAACCACTGGACCGCCAGGGAAGTCCCTATTTCAGATAATTTGAAACAATATTCTGCTCTTTCTCTTTGTTTGATGAGTCGAATTCAGTTCCATACAATGTCCACACAGTCCAGTCATCCCGTCTCGTGCAGTAACCCCAGATTTAATGCTCCAGGATGTCATTATTGCTGCCATTGCTTTTTATCGAATACCTTCTTAAGCTTGTCAGTGGCCCAGATTAAAGTGTTCAAGAATGAGAATGTGACACTTGTGGTTATCCTGGACCTCAAGACTACTAAAAAAATGTTTAACTTCATTCTTATTCTGAAAGATGATTAAGGTACGTTAAGTACAGATTGACTTTCTCATAATAGGCATTCAAAACAGGCCATCGTCATAACTCATGTCCCACATGGACTTACATTTGATGTGGACTTTGATCCTAAGTCTGTGCCTCTGAAGAGACAGAGGCCTCTAGATACTTTATGATTTTTCTCCTTAAAGTTTTCAATTTAGGAGAATTCAGTTCATCTTCCAGCTTCTAATTGCTAGTAAAAGTTACTGATTCATAGACTGCTAGAACAGAAAGGCCCTGGAGACTTCCTAATTCTAGACTTCTTATTTCATATACGAAGTTTTACAGTTTTGTGGAAGGATTTTCCTGATGTTGGCTAGTATAGTTCTTTAAGTGTATCACCAATTGTTATTCTAACCCATTTCTGCAAATGTATCAGTAGTCTACAGTATACAGAGATTTTGTGACGTGATCCTGAATAATTTTTATGCTTGCTGCCTTGTTTTATGAATGTGTACTTTAAGTCTGTTCACCTGTGCCTAATGGCTACCGAATACTTTTCTAGAGAATGTTTTATGAGATTTGGACATTCAGGTAAACATGAACATTCTATGGGAGCCTTTTCATTCATACTGGAACTGCCCTGTTATGAGAGCTAGAGAATAATTATGATCTTTGGAAGAATAGTGGTATCATTTTTTTCTAACTCTCAGAAACTAGCTGTTGGCTTTTATACAAGGGAATATCAAGTTACTTTCTCTTTTTTAAAATTCAAAGGGGTGTGGAACAAAGTGTTCAGTACACGGAAGGAACTGCTTCCTTTCCATAGAACAGTATGTTTCTAGTTCCTACTAGAAATCTTTAATAAAGCATCACAATATTCACTTTACAGAGCATGAATCCTGTTAGATACAAACCTATTTCAACACCCAGATTGTCTCTATGAGCAGGATCTACAGGACTCTGTTTTGCTCCTATCTTACTTAATAATGATTACTAAACTTGTATTAAAGGGCCTCTATACATATTATCTTATTGAACTTTCACAGCAACCTGAAGAGAAAGGCATGTGTTACAATTCTGACCATATTAAGTGAAAGTCAGATATCATTTGGAGCAGTGATTTAGTTAACCACGATTCACAGCCCTCTTCCATAGTCAGGCCTGGCCAAGGCCATTCCCATCATTTCTTTGGCTTTCCGGGCTGCATTCCTGCATCTGCCCATCCTTCAGCTTCCTCCTCTTGTCACACCGAGCTATGAACCTCTGACCCCTCCTTTTGCCACAAGATTCCCAATACTTTTCTGAGGCATTACTGACTTTTCTGAAAACGTGGGGTCATGTTGCATAGCAGCGGGTTTCTGCCATCTCTCCGGCTCTTGCCCTCACTGACTACCCCTTCCCCAAACCCACAAGCATCAAACACGTCCTTGCCCCTCATACAGGAGGGGAAAGTTAGGTTTAGGAAGGGTTAGTGACGGATCCAAATGATGGAACATGACCTGAAAGCCATGTGTTCTGATGACAGATCCAGGGCTCCACTTGTTTCTTTAAAAATGTCAACATTAACCATTTGCTTAGCACTTTACAATTTACATAGACATTTTACTTACGTTAACTCATTTTAATGTCTTTAATAGTGCTGAGAGGTAAGTATTATTGTTCCATTTTGAAGAAGTATATATGGTTACATAGAGAATTGACTTACCTCAGGCAATGCCTGTTTGTTAATGCTCGACTTTACCCTTTCCTTTGAGATTTCATTTACCTAAAATTGATTTCATCTCTTTGTGGCAAGTCCCATAGTGTCCCAAGGATTTCTGTTAATAACTAGTCTCATGGTCATCTCTTCCTACAGCTGAGCCCTTGATCTCAGCTAAATCTCACCTTTCCCTAGGACAATATACCTTTCAGCTTCAGTGCAACCCAGATATGAAAAATAGTCTTTTGTTTATTTATTTTACTTTTTGTAAAAAACCAAAGCTAGCTACTCCAGAAGTTGAAGAAAGCAATACAGAAATTTCTCACCACTGACATGAATTTTGCCAGAATTGGCATACTATTTTGACTTGAAAAAATAATATTTTTCTTTTTGCTGGAGAGTTAACAATGGATTCAGTATTGGAATTTTTACTCCTAATCTCATGTTCTTTTTACCACAAAATACTATTTCATAGAAGTATTTGTTATTTAGGTTTGGTAATTATTGATATATCTATTCAGAAAATTTTAATCATAGAGTAATTCAGAGAATATTAAGACATCAGTGGTTCTCAAACATTTTGGCCTCAGGGCCCTTTTGCACTCTTAAAAATCACTGAGGACTCCAAAGAACTTTTGCTTATATGAGTTAATACTATTGGTTTTTACCATAATAGAAATTAAAACTTGAGAATTTTTAAAAATATTTATTTAAAAATGATAAACCGGGCTTCCCTGGTGGCGCAGTGGTTGAGAGTCCGCCTGCCAATGCAGGGGACACGGGTTCGTGCCCCGGTCCGGGAAGATCCCACATGCCGTGCAGCGGCTGGGCCCGTGAGCCATGGCAACTGAGCCTGCGCTCCGCGACAGGAGAGGCCACAACAGTGAGAGGCCCGCATACTGCAAAAAAAAATAAATAAATAAATAAAAAATAAAAATGATAAACCAATTACGTGTTAACATAAATAAGATCTTTTTATGACTATAACAATATTCTTTTTAAAAAGTAGTGAGAAGGTTAGCATTATTTTTAATTTTACTAGCTCTTTAATGGCTAGCTTAATAGAAGATAATTGGATTTTCATTGTTGTTATGTTTGAAGTATGTGAAGAAAACTTAGCTTCATAAAGGTATATAGCTGGAAAAGGGAGATGTATTTGAGTCATGTTTTCAGATACATGTGATACTCTTCTTTTTTTTTCTTCTTGATTACTATACCAAAATTTGTCAAGTGGTAGTTATTTAGAGATTCTTACTCATTGTTAGCTGAGACCAGACAACAACCAAAGGTTGGAAAATGTGTTGTCTGCCAAAATTCTAGTAACCCCATTGAACGCTGTAATTTTTTCTATTGTGTTTCTATGTTCTGGACACTGTTCTAAGCACTTTGCATGTATTAGCTCATTTAATCCTCATAATAAGTCAGTGAGAAAGGTGCTAATATTAACCTCATTTTGAGGTTACAGAAGCAACTGAGTAAACTGAGGCATAAAAATGGAAATGAGGAAACTGATGCACAGAGATTCTCTGAAGTGACTTTGCCATTTTAGTTCTCAGCTCTGTTGTTTTACAAGATAGTAAATTCAAAGTAAAATAACCCTAATGACATGGACAAGTAATAGAATTGCCAAGTTATTGATAATCCTATGACATATTGAATACTCTAATAATAAATTGGTAAATTACCAAGGGAGATCACATAGTCCTCCATTAGTAGGCCAAAATCACTTATTATTCCCTTAGTATGCCTCCAGTTATATTGTCATTAATGATCTATGTTTAACTTGTTTCTAATATCATTTTTTCTGAATATGACTTCTAAGAGCCTCATTAATACAGCTTCTGAATATAATTTTTAGCGAATCAATACATGTTTGCATGCACTTTCCCTTATGTTACTATAAAAATACCATTAAACTAATTTTGAGAACCTGTATTTTGGATCCTAGTAGAAATACAGCTAAAACAACACTTAACAGCTTTTCAGGATTACAGAAATTCAAGAACATGGGAGTGACAGTTTTGGATGTTGCAACACAAATTTTTAGAGGAGTTGGCAGGTATAGCTTAACAGGACACATGATTCCTTCTGATGGTACAGGAAAGTGGGCAATGGGCAGTAAGAGAAGCAGCAGCTTCAAGAACAATTTTTACTGCCATGAATTTTTCATGGTACTTTCTGGGAGCTTTCCAGGATACATTCATCTGAGAAACCTATGATCAGTAGTGTGTATGCTTTCCCAGAGTCATAGCTGCAGTATCTGTGTGATATTTTGGAAACCTATCTGTTATGGTATGAGTAAAGAATAAGAAAAAAGTTGGATGAAATAGCACAGCTGAGATTTATCTGTCAAATCTTCCCCTCTGGTAGACAAAATAAGCATTACTTAATAATATTAAAGCACTCCAAAGAAAGTTTTGGGGAACAAGTTTATTTCCATGTCTGAAATATAACAAGATCCATATATTAATACTGGAAAGTATGACTCAGGCAACAGAGAGATCAGTTGGTTTTTGCTTATATGTCATTACAGCTCAGCATACCATAAATATTCCTATAGATTCAATCCCTATCCTTCTTTTTACAAACCGTCTTCATTCAGAACATTTATTTTTTTTAAATAAAGCTGAGTACTTGGCAGGGGTCTCCCTATAGATCAATGTGTTATTTCTTTGCATTCCTCCATAGACATTTAAGAAAACTGACACATAAAAGGGGAAAAAAGCAATTGCATGGCATAAGCTTCAGTTTGACAACTGAAAATCCCAATCTGACTGCCAGGAAGAAAGACGATGGGCAAGACACTACTACAGTAGCCCCAAGTGATGGCATTATGTTTTGTTTCGCTTTGGTTTTGGTTTCATCACTTGCACACAACAGAGCAGTAGGAGAAAGACATGGAGTTAAAGAGATGATGGACGGGAAGGGCACAGAAGAGAGAAGATGTAGTAATAAATAGTTATAACAAGCATTTGTATAGAATTTTACAATTTACAATATGTCTTCTGTATTTTATTTCATATAACCCCAACCAAAAAAGAAAAAAAAAGTCCTGTGGAGGGATCTTCAGGGCATATTTAGTTATCTTTTTTATTTCCAGTTTTTCAAATTATTATTATCACTGTGAAATATTTCAAACATACGAAAGCTTCTTAAGACTAATTTAACAAATACTCTGGGTATTTTTCTACATAAAGGAGAAAGTTGAATGAAAATTATTATATAAAACTAAGGCAGTTGTAACCATGCTATTGTACATGGGGTAGAAGAAAGATGATCTATGATAATGATTTGGACAAGGATCCGTTTAAATTTGCTAAATTTCTTTCATTTAACTACTTATATAGTTCAACAGCTCAGAATATAAAATATCAATTTCACATTCTTATCTGTCAGCATTAGTTGCTTATTAATACTGTCATTTTAATAATAAATCCTAAGCTATTTAAAATAGTTCAATATCTGTATTTAGGACAGAATCAATCGTCATCACTATTAGAATTTAGAAAAGATACCAATAGAAGGGCAAAGTCACAGATAGATTAGAAGGCCATGAATTCATCTTTTGGGAAAGAAATTATTTAATACCTGTCAATTGGTGCCTATGTTCTATTTCTAACGATGCCTACATGAAAAGGCATGGCTCTAACCTTGAGAATTTAGTCATACCAATTAATACAGTTTTACACAATAATTCTCTTTATCTTTAGTTGAAACTGCTTTATAGCATAGAATTATAAGGTTCCTTTATAAATAACACTAATTAACT
Organism: Kogia breviceps; assembly: GCF_026419965.1. Classification (NCBI taxonomy): domain Eukaryota; kingdom Metazoa; phylum Chordata; class Mammalia; order Artiodactyla; family Physeteridae; genus Kogia; species Kogia breviceps. Next base: position 121,568,260 of record NC_081315.1, on the reverse strand, counting down.
GAAAGTGTAATAGCCATCTGCCTTGAGGAATAAGTGAGTATATTCTTTTTGAAACTCCCTAAAACATAAAAATTATTCTCTACTTTGGATACTTAGTATATCACAATATGCCCCATAGATTTATTTATCATAAATTCTCACTATCTTTTGTGTTCCCCACACAGTACAGTGCCTGGAATATTGTAGGTTCTTAATAAATGTAATTTTTGTTAAATTGAATTTGTAAATTTTTCTGGAGACTGCCATCATTTTCTCTACTAAACCATTGAGTTTCAGTTTCTTTTCACATAGCTTGCAGCTAAGACACTGAAGCAAGCCTTCCACATGAGTTTGTCATAAAGTACTTTCACTTATGTGTGGCTAATTTCAGGTGGAAAGATACTCAGTTACTTGAAAGAGAATTCCTAAGGACAGGTAGGAGGAGATAATCCTGCTCAAGAATTCAAGAACGTTACCACTTTTTTGTTGGGCTAATTTCTAGAGAAGACACCTGGTGAACAGAAATGTCAAGCTCTTCATAATTATTTTTCTTCAAAGTCAGAACTACAAAGAAAACATTGGACTTCTCCATTTGAAAATGTGGCAGTCTTATTTCTAGGGGAATTAAATAAACGATGGACTGATGCATACAGAGGAAAATGAATAGATCATAATTTCAAAAAAATTTAAAGAATTTTTTCCTAAGGAATCTGCATTTTGCATTGATAATTTTAACTAATTATCAATAGAATATTAGCTAAGGATATTTTTCACAACACATCCTGTCTCAGGGCAAAGTTGGTAATGTGGAATGTGGTTTAATATTTAAGCTGTTCTCTGTTCTACACCTAAAAGCACATTTTCTGTTTAGAATAGAAGAGATAAATCAAATTTTTTCTAAATTAATGTAATAATACTCTGTGGTAGTAGTAAAAATAGCAAGAAAAGTAGAAATTTTATTTTGGCAGTATGGGTACACTTTGCTTTTTGGAATACATGTGTCCTTGAAAAAGTCTAAGTTAAATCATTTTAAATGCACCTCTGGAGTTCCCTCTTAAATTTTACTCTGTAAATAATTTTACAGATGAGGAATCAGTTAACTATATAAGTGAATGTTCATTTAGATAGATGTGTGGTAGTCTTTAATTTATGTATTAAACTTTATTTTTTTTAAATAATGGAGTGTAGAAAGTCCGGGTCTTTAAAAGGAATACTTCCAAAAGATAACATGGAAAAAGGGGGTCATGGCAAAGTCCCTCTGGTTAGGGACTAAACTTATTTTTCGGTGGAAACTACCAAGAATTTACACACACTATAGATGAGAGTGAAAAGAATGTTTTCAGAAAGAAACCACTTACCATGTGATTTGCAGCCATGTTTCTTATGAGACCAGGAAAACTGTAATCAGTGTAGCAAAATCTTTGTGGATGAGAAAGGCAACTGCAAGGATAAACAGCAGGCTCCGATGACCAGCAAAGACCATTCCAAGGTAGGAATTTTTAAAATTATGTGACAAGTTATCTATCCTTTTGTTTATTTAGTGAAAGGAGACATTTTCTCTGGCTTTTAGGGGATAATTACAGAATTAATTTAGTACATTCCACCCCCTTCTTCTGGTCTAAAGGTAATCTTCCGAGTAGACGTCCTTACTAGAAAGAACGTTCCTTGATAAGATGAATGAGTGTTTTCATTCAGTTGTCATTTAGATTTGTTTTTTTATTTTAAATTGCTAACAAATTGCTTTGGTAAAATTAGTCCCATATTAACAATTAGTCTGAGTAGAATAAGCTAGTTATTTTGAAACCCATTCACCTAAATTTCATCTATATATAAATTTATATAACAGAAAGTGAAAGCTTCCTCTTCTCCCACAATTGTTATTCCCCTGAAGATAATCATGTCCAAGGGTTTGGTGTATATCTTTACATTTTTCTTTCTCTTTCTCTCTCAGCGAATACATGCACACTCACATTGATTCATTCATTCATTCAAACAATATTTATTGATGTCCTATAATGAGCCAAACATTGTTTTAGGTGGTGTGGATACAGCAGTGACTAGTCCCTGTCCTTATGGAACTTAACATTTTTTATTATACAGAGCTAATAATAAATAAGATATTCTGCCATAGTCAGATGTCCTTCCAGTCAGCGATACATCGTAAGCACTTTTCCACATCAGCGCTTAGAGCCCCACCATACTCTTTTTTTAATTCTTTTTCCATTTATAGTCTTGATGTAGTCTATGCTCACCATCTATACATTTTCACTTTCCAATCATGTCTCAACTTACAAAAGTCTGGGCTTCTTCCCACACCATTCTACTAAAATACTGTTTATCAGTTCCCATGTGCTTGTTGTGAAATCCAGTTGACGCTGTTCAGTTCTCACCTTCTTTGGCTCCTTCACAGTATGGGATACAGGCCACTCTGTGTAACTCCCCTCCACTGCTCTAGTTCACACAGTAGCTGTTTCATCTCAGACTCTTTCGCTGGTGCTCCCTGCTTTTCTTCTAAATGATGGTATTATTTCCTTGGCCCTCAGTCTCCATTCTGTCTGTAGATAGTGTCATGTGCTCCCGTGAATTCACATACCACCTATATGCTAAGTAGTCTCAGATCTTTATGTTATGTCATCCTGTACACCTCCTGATGGCTATCTTACAGGTGCCTCCAGCTTAATGCAGAGCAGGATTCATCATCTCCCCACTCATCCCTGTTCCTCTTCCTGAATCTCTTAGTGCAAGAAGCCTCCTTTCACTCAGCCACCCAGACCTGACATTCTGGCCTCATTCTCAACATTCCTCTGTCCCATGCTCTTCACCTACAGTCTGTAACCCTATTATATGTCCCTCTTTATAATCTCTAATCTCCTTCTTTTATCCTTACTGTCACCCATCTCAGTTTTGACTATCAACATGTATCTCTTAGATTAGGGCAAATCCCTTGCCTAAATCCTGTTCCATGCCAATGCATTCTTCACACTACAGCCAGAGTGCTTTTTCTAATGCAAAACTTACTATGTTATTCTTTTTTCAAAAGCATTTCTGTGGCTTCCTATGAGCTCTACATTAAGTACAAAAACCTTAGTACAGCTGTAGGCTGTAATACAGCTCTCTGTAATTTGGCACCTACTTGTCTATATACTCTCATCTCCTGTCAAGATATGTCTGGATCTCTGTTCTGAACTGTTGATCCACAGAGGGCCAGACTCTCTCTCTCTTTTTGTATTTGAACATTCTGCTCCTTACTGAAATGCTCTTTGCCTTTCTTTCAGCCCTTTATCCTCCTTCCTCAAGAATCATCTCTGATTCATGTTCCCTGGTGACTTTGCTTTTGTCCATGTTGTTGCAAGTGTTTGAAATGTCTGTCCTTTTCCCAGATTCACCCAGATACTCCTGTGAATGCATTCAGATCTAACACGGTCCCTTCTGAGAGCATTTCCTGACCCGGCTATGAGCACTCAGAGAAGGCTGGGGTTGTCTTTGCTGTAGCATTTACTCCTGTCGTGATAATCCTCTGATTGTCATCTGCATCTCACATAGACTGAGTTCCTTGAGAACAGGACCCATCTTATTCAACCTTGTGACCCCCAAAGCTAGCAGTGTCTGACTCGTGGTGGGTGAAAGAGTGTTAAATAAGTAATTCATTCTAAACTATGCCTAGTTTTCATCTCATAAATGAGTGGATATTTGTTCATGAGATGAAAAACTCGGCATAGACTTGGTATGACACCCCTCCACAACCTCCACCTCCCACCAGAATATATAAGTACTAAATAATGAAATTAAGGCCGATAAATAGAATTCTAGTCTTTGAGATAAAAAAGTCTTTGGAAGAAAGTAATAAAGGAACTTCTTTCAGCATATGGAAAATAAGTTATATATTTCTAACTTATAAATATCTATGACATTTGATTCGTAAACTATAGTCAGTTATACCTGTTTCCTTCCCTTCAAAATATCAGTTTCTACTGCACTATTACCTGCTTTTGTACCCTCTAAGCATCCTGGATTTTAGAGCCTGAATGAAACTATTAGGATTCATTTTTTATCCTTGTGTTTGTACTTACAAGGATACATTAAATATGTAATTGGATTAAAATAATAATATTGTATTAGATATTATTAGAAAAAGGAGAATTCAAAAACTACTGCCACTGCCAGCACTCAGTAATATAAATTAATATTTTAAAAGATTATAAAACTCTTCACATGTTCTAATGCCAAGCTGAAAGGCTCACTTAGCTTTTTTCTTGTAAGTTGGCCAGAAAGTGAGAGTGATAGCTATTGTTTTAAGCAGATTTGGCATCAACTCTAGTTTTACTGTTGTTCATATGGAATTTTCTTCACATGGTAGCCAGATGGAGACCAAAAAAATCCACTAAATTTCAAAATTAGTTCGTTTTTTAGCAAACATGATTACAGTATGTATTCAGAATGCATTATGTGAAAAACCTATTTTTTATCCAACTTTATATTATCAAAGAAAGAAGTTAAATGTATGTTGATGCATTGTGGAAACCTCTTTATCAAATACCTGTACATAAATATTATAAACTTGGTTTTGTAAAGCTGCTCTGAGGTTGTATGGAGTTCTTTATGGAAACACCAAGCTATAGTCCTTGACCCATGAATTTTTATAGAAGGAACCTTAGAGGTCATTTAGTACTTATTTTCCAATTCGGGTATGTCTTTTACAGAAACTTTGGTAGATGATCATCTAACCTATTTTTTTATGGTCTTTGTTTCTTTTCTTTTTTAGAATTTTTTTTTTTTTTTTTGCATTGACTTGAAATCTGCCTCCTTGTAATGTTACCCATTAGTCCCAATTATATACTTTGGAATAAAACAGAGACCAGCTGGTCCATCTGCTATTCACCGAATTATGAAAGCCACAAATCTAGAAGTCATTCTTTATTTTTTTCCCTTTCCTCTCCCATTATCCTCCCTCCCCTCACTGAAATTGTCCTATCAGTTCTAAGTAAGTCCAAAGTATACATTTGATCCATCCACTTACTTCCATTTTTACTGCCACTAGATGGTAGTCCAAGCCACCATCATCTTTGACCCAAACTACTTCAATAGCCTTAAAAAAAAAACCTCTGTGCTTCGATTTTCATCTCCCTACAATCTCCTTCCTATACCAATGATCTACAAATTGTAGTCCTGACACCCTAGGACAACACCAGATGATTCATTAGAATGCAAGAAGAAATACCAGAAATTCTATTTATATTTATTTTTATCTCATCTGGTTTAATTTCTATTTTTGTATAAGTTTCTATAATGTTTATAAATTAGTACAGTGTATATATTTTTGCTCTTATTTTTCTTTTTTTTTAAATGAAATTCATTGTCTGATAGATCCAACTTCCCACATCTATTTACATAGTCTTATATAACTAACATGTAAACAGTTGATTTTTTTAAATAACATGTAGTGCCTTTCATTTATCCCATTTAGATTTTCTTACACATTTTTTTTAAATTTTGAAACTATCTTATACCTACAGAAAAAATTCAAGTACAGCACAAGTACAACACAAATAACATTTTTTCCTGAACCATTTGAGAGTTAATTGCCAACCTGATGCCCTATCATCTCCAATACTTCAGTGTATATGTCCTACAAAGATATTTTCCTACATTAGCCACAAAAGAACTATCAAAAACAGGAGAATATTATTATTCCTATTTAGTCCTCAAACCCCATTTACGTTTTGCCAGTTCTCCAAGTATGTCCTTTTTGTGACCATTCCAATTCAGAATCGCGTTATTACATTTATTCATGTCTCCTTAGTCTCTTTCAAATTGGAAGAGTTCCTCAGTCCTTCTTTGACTTATATAACCTTGATACTTCTGAAGATTTTAGGTCAGTTATTTTGTAGAATGTCCCTCAGTTTAGTTTTGCCTGATATTTACTGAGAATCAGATTCAGATTGTGTACCTTAGGGTGGAACACTGTAGAAACAATGCTATATTCTTCTCCTTGCATCCTATCTGGTGGCACATGATGTTGATTTATCCTGATTGCTGATGATGTTAACTTTGATCATTTGATTAATATGGTGTTTATCAAGCACTTCCAATGTGTGGTTACTCTTTTCCATATATATAATTAATAGGTGTTTTGTGGGGAGGTACTTTGAGACTGTATCAATATTCCATTGCATACCAAACTTTTCCTATTTACTTATATTAGTATGAACTCAGGGTTTCCTATTTTATTCAGCGGGTGTAATTTATTACTGTTTATTTTGATGCTTGCATTGTCCCAGATTTGGCCAGTTAAGAGCCCCTTAATTCAGGTTTCTATGTCTTTTTGACATATTCCCTTTCAGTCTTTAAGCCCTTCTTTAACTTTCTATGTACATTTTATCATCTGTTTCAACAACATTTTGGGTCATTTAGATTACTTTGAATCTTCATTATGCCACTTTTAACTATTCCTCTTACATAATAAGCATGTCTTCTATTTCTTGATTCAAGTCGTGAATAATAATAATCAATGAGTTGAAGCGAAAGAAAGGGCCCAGTTGTGCTGCTCCAGAAACTACTTTCCAGATCGGGGATTCTCAACCAGTTAATCAGTTAATATTAATTAATATACTATTTTTTAGTTTATTTTGAAGAATTATCTGATTAGTCTTCCAGCTAGTTGCTGCTGCCAGGTCACTGTCACTGACAAGCCAAAAACTCTATCAAGATCTTCCCTAGAGCCCAACCATCTCCTTCCTGAAAGAAAAAAATTTTTTAGCATTCGATGCTGTTCTTCATGACTGACAGCACCGTCTCCATCTGATCTCAGGGTTCAGAGAACTCTTAGCTTCATGTCACCCTCATTGCCAGTAGGATCTTTACTTACAACCCACTTTGTAATATAACAGCTCTGGGGACGGGGAGAAACAGAACAAAACAAAAACTTAATTCTTAGCACACGTTATACACTCAGTAATATAACTTAACTACGGAAATGAATAAATACTGAAGATTAATGCAAATAAATTAACCCAAACTTTGCATGGGTATAACTGTTCAGTTAGCTGTGAGTCTGAAAAGAGACTCACTAAATGTGAGTCTCCAAAGCCAAAAATCTGGATTCCAGTATAGAACCCAATACTTACAGCTCTAAAACTTGGGAAAGCCACTAAATTACTGAGTTTCAGTGTCCTTTTATTGTTGTTATTGTTGTTGTTAGACGGAACTAATAAATGGAGCCCCCCTGCCTGCTCCACTCTGTTGTAGAAGCCAGAGAATATCATGTAAATGAAAAGTTTCTGTATGCAATTAACTGGTATGAAAGTGTAAGATTATCATTCTTATCCCAAATCTATAGTGCTGTCATACAGTTGATTTTCTGTTATTTTATAAGAAAAGAATCATGGGCAGACTTTTCAAATGCCTATCACTTTCCTAAGCTATTTTCCTAATTCTGATCCTTTTTTATAAAAGAAAATGAAGCTAACTTGGCAGGACTTTTCTTTTGATTCTACCTAATTTGTTTGTTTGTTTGTTTAATGCTCACAAATTATCTACTTAAAAAGTTGTTCTCAAAATTTGGGGGGATCAGCGTAAGCCTCACTATTTGGTTTATAAATTCTTCCTGTCTTTAATTAGAAAGTTAGAACAGATTCACTTCTCAAGACTGACGTAGTATCTGTCCTCTGCTCCTTGATTTTTCAAGAAGTAGCAGAATTAACTCTTAAAGAGACTAGAGAGAGCATCAGGCTTAGCCCTTGTTGTTCAGGAACATGTTTCACAGCCTGGTGGGGCAGGTTGGGGAGTTGGGGGACATCTCTATGTCTCTGTCCTCCATCTATAAAATGAACGTAAAGAATCCTACTTCTCACTGTTACAATGAGTACTAAATGCAATAATGCATGTGAAATAAGGCCTATAAGTTATAAAACTTTAAAGAAATATGTTAGTAACATGATTCAGAACTCTGGAATAATAATAATAAAAGCTATCATTTACTGAATGTACTCTCCCTACCAGACTCTGTGCTCTCTTTTGATGCTACAACAACACAATATGTATTATTATCCCTATTTTACAAATGAGGAAGCTGAGGATCAGAGGGGATAAGTACTGCCCAGAGTCACCCAGCTAATAATCAGTCGAGCAAATTCAAACCCAGTTATGTCTGACCCCAAAACTTATACCCTTAACCCTTGCCTCCAATTTTACCTCATACTCCCTCCTATTTGGCCCTACAGGCTTGAACTCATTTAAGCAGGAGCTGCCCTGAAAAACTCTCTTCTGTTAGGAACTGCTGCCAAACCTTTATATTGTTGATTCTAAATTTTCCAATATGAAAACCATTCTATTCTGGAGAAGACAGAAACCACATAGTTGATTAATAGTGCTGAACTCTCTTATTTATGTGCTAACACTGTACCATCTTCCAAAAGCAGCAGCCCTCTTCTTTCCTACTCTTTTTGTATGAACATTTTCTCTATTTTACAATTTCAAAAACCTCAATTCCCTTTGCCTTTAGCACTAGGTGCAAAAGTGCCCAATTTAATTAGAAAGACTTTAATTGGTTAGCTGTTCAATGACTTGAATAGATTTCTGGCCAGGTACATTTTCTGCATAAGGCAATTAGTTAGTAACCCATACCCACAAATCCTTCCCCTAATTCTTACATCATACAGATTTCTCCTTTTAAAATATCCTCAATGTTTATATTGATAGGTGTTACCAATTTGTCATGTACTTATACAAAAATTAGTGGTTTCAGAAGTGAATGACTCTGAACTGAATCAATAATTATCAAGAGCAATAACACTTTATGAATTTAGTGATAAATAATACATATGAAAAGTTTATTTCTTTGGGAATTTATTACTTAAATTACCACAGCTGTGTTAATTGTGAACTTTGACAGCTAAATGATCAGTTGTGTAGACAGGACCCATATGAATGCTGCCTTGTGTTGGTGACCAGACATCCCTACAACTTCTATGAAACCATCAGCCTGTTACTGCTGTTGACACTTTGAAATAACTCACAGTTGCATTATACTATCATTTGAACATTTAAAAATAAATTGAACTATTCACCAAAGACATGTGTAATATGTTGACCTTTCAGGTTCAAACGATTTGGAAAAAAAAAAATTCTTTTTGATCTCAATATTACTCTTTGTAATTTGATTCCAAGAATATTTTTACTTTTATGCTAACACTCTCTAAAAACTTAATTTTCTCAGAATCTCTATAGTTCCTTTTTAAAAAGTCTTTTTAAACTTATGTAATAACTATAGATATTAATCACTTTTAAAATGGTGTGAACTAATGGGCACATCTTGACCCAACTGAAAATTCATACCGTTCTCTGGAAAAAAGTCCCTTGGCAAAATATCCTTGGGAAGAGAACAATGCCAGGACTTAACAACTGCTTAATCTTAATGTATAGAAAGGGTTACCTTGTTTTCTTAGACTACATTGTAAGTGAATATAATTTTCTTAAAAAGGAGACACTGTGGGAAACATATGAAAGGATTCATTTCCTGCTGTTTTTGGAAAAATGTAATTCTTCTGTAGCATTAGCTAAAAGATTTACTCCAAAATGGCTTTTCAACAATAGTGTATTGTGTGTCAGAAATATTTTCTTTCTCGTTACAGAGATTTAACAGGTTTTGACAATCAAACAGGAGATTTTTGTATAATTTTTGCATGAATGTTTAGTTCTTCCTAATCAGCTGGAAATAACTTCTTTCAGAAAATGATTTAGGAACTAATGTGAGGTCTATAGACCAAAAACAACAACAATAACAACATCATGTTACCAAAGCAAACTTGAGTCCACTCACCTGTGCACAGTGCCCAGTAAAGCCAGTCTACTGTCACCGGGTTGTGGTGAAGGAAAGTGCAGCATTTACTGCAGTCCCCAAGCAAGGAGTCTAGGCAGCTAGTGCTCAAAAGACCCTGAAATGTCTTTCAGTGAAAGGTTTTTAAAGACACAGTGAGGGAGATGGTTATGGGGTGTGTGATCAGCTCATAGACATTCTTCTGATTGGTTGGTGGTGAGGTAACCAGGAGTCCACATCTTCAACCTTCTGGTTCCAACCAGTCTGGGGTCTATGTGCTTTGGGAGGCATACAGTTAACTTCTCCCACCTGGTGGGGGTTTCAGAATCGACAAAATAGTTCAAAGATATGGCTCAGAATATTATCTATAGCCCTTGAGGGGGAACTAAAGGTCCTTGACTTTGTTTAATGGCTACACTATTATTATTTTGTCTTGCTTGACTGTTTTCCTTTGTTTCTACATTTTCTCACTTCTCTGATTAAACTTATTCTTTGGAACTTGGGGAAGGCCTAGGAGGCTAAAGTTGTTCTGAGAACAAGAAGCAGGCAGAGGACATGGCATAGTGGGAGGGGGCTGGGAGGTGGGGTCTATCCTGAGAAGGCTCCATAGGATCCTGCTCGGTTACAAACACTCTGAAATTTATATACTTTCCTTTCTCATGTTAGTTTGTTATGTCATGTAATTAATTAAAAGATTAAAGTTTATTCAGATTAATTCTGTTATAAGAACTTTAAAAAGACTATGACATGGGTGGTGAAACCTTAGTTTCAAAAGTACTGATTTAAATGCATTTCAAATGTTAAATATGTAGCTAATTAGAGTAGGACTTTTGAGCAACAGTAGAATACTGAATTGGTCATATTTTATTTGGGGTAACATTTCTCTTGATAGAAACATAGTTTAATTTAAGAGTCGTTGTTTTATGTGGAATTTCTCTTTTATCTTGCACTGACACCATTTTTACTCTTTTGTCAAGGTATCAGATACATACCGGACTTCAACATTCTATCATAAGACCTACACAGCCCAACTGCTTACCTCTGGACAATGAAACCCTACCTCAGAAGCTGAAAGAGGTTGGATATTCAACACATATGGTTGGAAAATGGCATTTGGGTTTTTATAGAAAGGAATGTATGCCCACCAAGAGAGGATTTGATACCTTTTTTGGTTCCCTCTTGGGAAGTGGCGATTACTATACACACTACAAATGTGACAGTCCCGGGATGTGTGGCTATGACTTGTACGAAAATGACAATGCTGCCTGGGACTACGACAACGGCATATACTCCACACAGATGTACACTCAGAGAGTGCAACAAATCTTAGCTTCCCATGACCCCAGAAAGCCTATATTTTTATATATCGCCTACCAAGCTGTGCACTCTCCACTGCAAGCCCCTGGCAGGTATTTTGAACACTACAGATCCATTATCAACATAAACAGGCGCAGGTATGCTGCCATGCTTTCCTGCTTAGACGAAGCAATCAACAATGTGACCCTGGCTCTAAAGACGTATGGTTTCTATAACAACAGCATTATCATATACTCTTCAGATAACGGCGGCCAGCCCACAGCAGGAGGAAGTAACTGGCCCCTCAGAGGTAGCAAAGGAACCTACTGGGAAGGGGGGATCCGGGCTGTTGGCTTCGTGCACAGCCCACTTCTGAAAAACAAGGGGACGGTGTGTAAGGAGCTTGTGCACATCACCGACTGGTACCCCACTCTGATTTCACTGGCTGAAGGACAAATTGATGAGGACATTCAACTGGATGGCTATGACATCTGGGAGACCATAAGTGAAGGCCTTCGTTCTCCCCGAGTAGATATTTTGCACAACATCGACCCCATTTATACCAAGGCGAAAAATGGCTCCTGGGCGGCAGGCTATGGGATCTGGAACACCGCCATCCAGTCGGCCATCAGAGTGCAGCACTGGAAACTGCTCACAGGGAACCCCGGGTACAGTGACTGGGTGCCCCCTCAGTCGTTCAGCAACCTAGGGCCGAACCGGTGGCATAACGAACGGATCACGTTGTCAACTGGCAAAAGTGTGTGGCTGTTCAACATCACAGCCGACCCCTATGAGAGAGTGGACCTTTCTAACAGGTATCCCGGAGTTGTGAAGAAGCTCCTCCGGAGGCTGTCACAGTTCAACAAAACCGCGGTGCCTGTCAGGTACCCCCCCAAAGACCCCAGAAGTAACCCTCGGCTCAATGGAGGAGTCTGGGGACCGTGGTATAAAGAGGAAAACAAGAAACAGAAGCTACGCAAAAATAAGACTGCGAAAAAGCAGAAGAAAAGTAAGACAAAGAAGAAACAGCAGAAAGCGGGTTCGTTTACAAACTGCCGTTTGGGTGTTCCTCGTGGATAGGTACAAATTGTTTCCTGTCTGGTTAAACTTAAATCAGTTACTTAGTCTTTCACCAGTTTTCTAGGTGAACCAGTATGTTTGGCTCAGTAGGATCCCTGCTGGATCAGCATCGCTGGTTTCGTGTCGCGCTACTCCAGAGACTTCGGCCACCTGGAAAGCTTGTGCTCGCTGCCAGAGGTGCTACTCTGGGAAGCCATGCTTAGAGCAGAAAGGAGATGTTTGTTTCTCTTGCTCCGTTATAAAAGGTGGTCAGGGACGAGTCCAGCTGTTGTGCTTCAGTCAACTGACCAAACACTATGCTTTAAATGATAAAATTGGGCTGTAACCTGCAATTGATGGACATGCTACTTTGATGGAAGTTACAGGGCAGCATGATTAAAAGCCCCCTTTGATGAAGTGTAGTCAAAGGTTGCATCACCTCAGAGGCCTTGAAAAACATTTTTTTCTTAGTGAATTTTTGTATCTCTATCGTAGGACACTTGGGGTTTTTTAATTAATTCTATTTCATACATCATTTCCTTTCCTGTGAAAATAAGCTGTTTTTCTCACATGTGAACAGCTTGCACCTCACGTTATCATGCATAAGGGAACGGCAAATAAGAATCTTTGAGCACACTGCCAAAACGTGAATGTAACTATTTTCTAAACACTTTCATAGGATGATGTTTCAGAATAAAGTACATAATTTATTTTTACAGAAAAAATATTAATTATTTTGTTTTCATAAAAAGTTATACAAATGACTTTTAATTATTTTATTTTTATTTTCTACATACCATTAGAAGGATTTTATTTCAGATTATCAAGATTATCAAGTACTGTAATACTATAAATTAATGGTGCGTGAATTCATAGAATATAAAAAGAAAAAAATGAAAATCATCATTGTTCAACCATTATTTTGAATGTAATAAGATGAATATATTCCTTACAAATTACTTGGAAATTCAGTGTTTGTACAGAATTGAGAGACAACTTTATTGTTTCTGTCATAAACATTTTATTTATGTATCTTAATTATTAAAATGACACATTTTATAGCACCAGCAGATTGTGTGGCTTCTCTGATTTAACATCTATATAGAATTATATTATTCATTTTACCAAACAAAAATCTTTACAAATAGGCAAATGAAGGTATGATTTGCTAACAACCGTAGTAATGTAATATGGATTTTGCAAATAAGAGATATTTCCACCTGGCCACTGCATGGAGAAAAGTGTTCTCTTGTTAATAAATAAGATTTGTAATGACCCTACTCTTATACAAAATGGACGTGGTGGGGAGATACAGAGAAATGAAGATATGGATCCTACCTGGCGTTGTTAAAAATCGAATTTGAAACTCACGCATGCAAACGCCATGAGGAGGATTAAAGGAACGTGATCTGTAATGAAGTTTATCATGGGTGATCAGTGAGGACAGGTTGATGTGGTTCCTATGGGCCCTGGGGTTTTCTTTAAGGTGCCCTCTCCTAATATTGCCTGTAAGTCTCATAGTTTACACTCGAAAAAAATCAGAGAGCTAGAACTGTGATATGTGAAGTTACAACTGTGATTAAAGAAATGTACGTGGCTGTATGGCAGCATACTATTAAATACATTTATATCAGAATTCAGAGGATAGCTTCTCACAGTTCATGGAAATCTATAAAAGAATCGATAGACTGCTACCAAAATTACTAAAATGGACAAAAATAATTTAACATTTAAAAATTTTAATATTTCAGTTCTAGAATATATATCTCCATTTCATTATATAAGATTAAGTACTATTTCCTGAGTTTGTGTTTTGTCAACCGTATATTTAAATGGGTCTTAAAAATCAAAGGCATACTGTCAGTGTTTTTCCTCTCTTAGTGGCACATAAATTAATGAGGTGTCATAAAATATCTTATAATTCAAAAGATAGTTATTATTACATTAAAAAAGAGTTCTGAGGAAAAATGAGTTCAGGATATGTGGAGTTAAACAAGGTTAAAGGGTTCAATTTATGCAGACTTTCTTACAATTTGTAAAATCCTAGCTTGCCTTATAAATCTCCGACAGAAGGAAATTTTTATATGGTGTTTTCTAATTTATTTCACCATAAAACCCTTGTGTATAGCACATTACACAGGACTAGGCAAAGTATGGAACAGACCTCAGAAATTTTTAGTGTAAACATAGAATCTTCTAGAAATCCCTAGCAAAACAAAAAGGAGCAAAGAGGCAAATTAGGTTCATGAAAATTAACTCACATGTGAACCCAGTAGATATTACATAATATGGTGAGATTTCAAATTCTCTGTAAATGACCATAACTTTCTCAATGAAAATAAATTAGCCCGCAGTTTTCTACCTGGAAATGACTTCAAGGACGTTATTTACTATTTTTAGGAGAGTACCTTCCCGCCCTCCCCATGACTCTGGGTAAGCAATTTAGGAGAAGTCTGTGTCTTGCCCTTAAGAAACTAAAATCTAATAACAATAGTCATGTATAAATAATGAACAGAAATGTTTCCAAAATGCTGTCAACAAATCACTAGGTGTTTCAAGGTGTCCAAGGAGGAAAATACTCTGCACTTGACTTTTATGCCTTAACCATTAAAACTATGTTCACGTGGGGCCTTTATTCTCAGGTGTCATTTTCCTGAACTGTGATTCTCAGGTTGCATTTCTTTTGCAACCTGAGAGTTGCCCGTGGCTTTTTCAAGTGTAAATGGCACCACTTTAAAACCTCTGATCCTTTTATTTGGGATACCAAAGGAAACCCCTGGATTGAAATATAAGTATCCTCCTAGCTTTGTCAGAAAATAAATTGTGGATGTGGCTTATGTGTCTTGGACGGGAAAGACTCTAAATCATTTTATTCAAAGGACAAAACAAACAAAACTCTGTGGTACCTTTCAATCAGTGAAAAACATCCACACCATGGCTGTCAAGTCTTGTTTCATCTGTATTTACATACTTTTCCCTCACTTTTCCCTTTTAAGAATCTTAAGAATAGAGGAGAAACTGTCCCTTTGAGGGTTGAATGAGTAGATAGTTAATACAATTCATTGTATTAACTTGGACTATCATGTACCTTGATAGTCCAAGGTACATGAATTTGGCATCAGGATTAGCTTCTTAAGCATTTTATTCCCCGGATTCTTGAGTACATACACTGTGAATTTGTCAGTAGCCATCAGAATGTGGGTTGTTGGCAGGAATGAAGTGGCTTGCCAGAAGCAGCAAACAAAATTCTTGTGTCAGAAGTTAGTAATTTCATTGTTTCCTCTTAGCGAAATTACTTATTAAAATTCATTCGTTCTACAAATGTTTGTTAAATCCTACTGCCTGCTTGGCAGGCAGTGTTCTTGGTGCTTGAAATCCATCAGTGAACAAAATGGATTAAAAATTCTTATTCCCTGTGCAGGTGACATTCTAGCCGAGTGATGCAAACAATAAGTAATAAACATAAATAAATAAATTATATACTATATAAAGTAGTGTGGAAAAGAAAGAGTAGATCAGGATAAGGGGAGGACTTATCCAACACCAGGTTTACCCATCCATTTATTCAACACTTGGTAAGTGCCACATATGATAAACTCTGTGATATGGTGACTAGCAACATCAGACAGAACCCCTGTTTTCAGGTAGTCTGCATGCTCCCGGGAGACACAGCCATTAGTCAAAGAACCAAACACCCTCCTCTTCTCCACTCTCTTCCCCTACTTGATCTTTCTCCATAGACTTATCACCCTTCAATATATTTCATATTTTACTTACATATTTATTCTCTGGCTCTTCCCACTAGAGTGCAAGCTTCTTACCAAAAATAGTTTATGTCTGCTCTATCTACATCTGTATTGCCGGTATGTAAAACAATGCCTGGTTCCTAGTCGGTGTTCAATATATATTTATTTTTTGCATGAATAGATAAGATAATCACAAATATTCATATGTTCAGGTACATTTGCTTGGGTTTCCACTTTCCACAGTTGTATAGGAATTTCACTGTTGAAAAATAGAACTAATCATCCCTAATACCATTCCTCATAATGATAGCATTGTTGTGAAATGAAGAAATTTCTAGCATTAGAAAAAACTAACTTGAATAATGTATAGTTATAGGATCAGAGTGGTAACAGCAAAAACCAAGCAAAAATCATACAATTCTGAGAGCAAATTTTATCTTTATTACCTAACAGAGTACAACGTAATTATTCTAACACTAGTTTGAATGTAACAGAATACAGTATAAATGAGGGTTTCCGGAAAGGAGAAACGGGGATTAAATTATGAATAATTTTTGTAGCAAGCCATAGAAGGGAAAAATATAAATAGCAAATAAACCTCTGTGTCTTCACAGAATTATGAAGCCAAATGGACTATATCTCACATCCTTGGGTATCTTATTACGAAGCTCTCCAAATTGGCAAAGAAAGAATTCTGTTTCTTTAAAGGTAAGTTTTTCTTAAGTATTTTATTGGTCGTAGCATCTCTGTGAAGTCCATTGATTCATTGATTAGATATGACATTATAAAACACACGACATGAAAATGTTGTCCGTGGGAGTTAGGTAGACTTGAACATATTTACTTAACTTTCCATTTCATATCTATGATTTGAAATTTCCTTCCTCTCAAACGTACTACAATCCTATAATATTCTTTGTCAATTGGGTTATGCAGTTTTGGATAAAATCAATCCCACCAACTTAAAAGGTCCAAGAAAATAACATATGCTCATGAAAAATGTGTATTCATTCTTTGCAGAAATTCTTTAGCTGTTAATTATAAATGGAGGGCATCTTATCTAATGAATCAAATAAAAGTAAAATTTATCTTTCAGAATAAATATCCAAAACCAATTTTTAATATGACATATTAATGCTCTAGAAACAATACTTTGATAATTAAAGTTTCTTCCTCCTTAAGAGTTGTGAATGGGGCTTCCCTGGTAGCGCAGTGGTTGAGAGTCCGCCTGCCGATGCAGGGGACACGGGTTCGTGCCCCGGTCCGGGAAGATCCCACATGCCGCGGAGCGGCTGGGCCCGTGAGCCATGGCCGCTGAGCCTGCGCGTCCGGAGCCTGTGCTCCGCAACGGGAGAGGCCACAACGGTGAGAGGCCCGCGTATTGCAAAAACAACAACAACAACAACAACAACAACAAAAAAAAAAAACCAACAAAAAAAAAATAGCAGATCAAGCAGGACACTTTGACCTTCCTTTTTCTTCCTGAAAGGAGGAGATAAAAATCCCAGGTGAAAGGTACCCTCTCTGTATCAGGAGGAAAGAAGACATTCTTATCACCAGAGATGGGAAGTCAAAGCTGAGAGAAATCTGTACAAAAGAACTTGTTCAACTAACCCTCATCTTTCTAGTCACTTTTCCACAATTCACTGCCCTAGCCCAAACCGCTTTGCCTTGTCACATCCTCAATGTTTACTATACTTTGTCCAACCCAGGACATAAGCATTCAGCTCTGATTGTTTCTTTGGGTCTTCATTTTCCTGTGAAGGTGCCCATGCATAAGTAAAAATAAAATATACAGTCTTTTTATTAAACCTGTTTTTCTTTTCTTCAAGTTTTGCTCAAAGCCCTAAGAGTTAACTTAGCATTTCAAAGATTACAGTCACAGATGCCAGGGTAAGCTATTATCTCCCTACTGGGAGAAGTGGCTGCAGTGACAGTGTAGTGAGGGGGATAAGTGGAGAGGTTCTTCCCTTCTTTTTTTCTTTGACTCCATGCCTGTGCACTTCTCAGCACCTGGGCTGTGGCTGGACTGTTTCTTTATGTCCTCTCACATAGAACCGTGGCTTCACATTTTCCATTCTTGGTTCCTTTTTTGTCCATCTCTGAGTCCCACACCCCTTCCTGCTCCAGAACTAGGCACATAGATACCTGTGTCCAACAGATTATTTACATTTAGATCCCTCCCCTCCTGAAGTTCCCTGGCATAACGGGATGGGTGTGTAGAGCTACCCCCATCTGCTGGTGACAAGAAGCCCTGAGCACTACCCCTAAACTTAAGTCAGCCAAGATCAAGGTAGAAGGGGAGTGGGCCATTGGGGGAAGCAGATAAAGTGTTTCTGCATGCATAAGTGAGCTATATCTCCTTTCAGGTTCAAACAGCTCGACAGCTGCAAAGCCCAAAGACTTGCTTCAGTTGGGGATCTAATGAATGCTTTCTCTCTATTGTTTCTTACCTTTGGGAATTCCTGCTCTTTCTCCTCTATGCTAGAGGAGAGAGCAACAGAGACTTCTAACATTCTCTACCACCCACAGCCCAATTTCGGGAATGCCTGGACCCTTTCTTCCCTTACCTGGAATAGAAAGCAAAAACCAAAAGCCCCATTTAGACTGCTAGTTCCAACCCTACCTCCCAGTCCTCAGCCAGCAAATGTCTCAGTCCTTTCAACATGTCTGCTACTGGTTTCTGTGGACTTCTCTCAAATCCTGCCAGCCTGTGAGGATCTCCTCTGTCTCTCTCAGCAAACCATGTTTCAAACAGGAACCCACCTTTGTCAGCAAACTTGATACATTTTTACTCTCTATATTTCCTCATTGTTATCCCGAAAGCAGCCATGAAGCTTCCAGAGCAGAGATCAGAGTCATTGTCATGACTGAGTATAGTGACTGCACCAGTTTCCCTCCTATAGGGTTGCCAGAATCAGTGTCTTCCGAACCGCCATTCTTACTGTTACTGAATCTGGACTTGGGTCTTAAGCGCAGCAAAGGCAATATACTGACACTGGGTTATGGTGGAGGAAAGTAGTGTTTATTTGCAGGGCACCAAACAGGAAAATGAGCGGCTCATGCCCAAAAGACCCAAGCTCCCGAGTGGCTTCTGGGGAAGGGTTTTCAAAGGCAGTGAGAAGGCTGCAGGTGCCTGGTTAGCTTGTGCTCATTTCCAGTATTGGTTGACATCAGGGTGAAGTTTCCAGCATCATCAATCTTCTGGTTTCAACTGGTCTGGGGTCTACATGCTTTTGGTCAGCAATTTTCATCTGGTAGGGGTCTAGTTCCTATAAAAACAATTTTGGAATGTGTGTCAGACCTCTATATCTTTGAGGGAACTGGGAGTTCGGTGACTCTGCTACGTGGCTGATTTATCGTCTAAATTGTTACCTGTTTCCCAGCTCAACAGCTATTCTTTGTTTCTGCATCTTCACATTTCCTGATCATTAACTCTTAACCAGCTTTTGAGACTCAGGGAAAACCTGAGAGACTAAACCAAAAGCCTTTTATTTCAAAAGATGGGGACATAGGGGGTTGTATAT
Organism: Kogia breviceps; assembly: GCF_026419965.1. Classification (NCBI taxonomy): domain Eukaryota; kingdom Metazoa; phylum Chordata; class Mammalia; order Artiodactyla; family Physeteridae; genus Kogia; species Kogia breviceps. Next base: position 121,548,839 of record NC_081315.1, on the reverse strand, counting down.
GGTTTCATTAAGACCCCAAATAGACTCTTTTCTTATCTGCAGCCTCCTGCATTATTTTATTTTGGTTGACAGTAGGAATGTCTACTACATGCTTACCCTATGACAGCAATTCCACTCCCAGATATTTACCCCAAACCGGTAATAAGACCATTACATACCTAGCAAAGTGTCTTGCACACTGTAGTATTTAATTAACATTGAACACAGAACAAGAAAGGCCTAATATAATCACTCGATATTTTAATCATTTTTCTACCAAGTGGAAATTGGCAAGTGGAAACTGGCAAGTGGAAATTAGTGGAACCTAAATAAACATCTCTCCAATTACATGTTACAGATGACTGCCGCCAGGTGTCATGCCAACAGGTTTCTTTCAGCTGGCTGAAGCTGTATGTAACTAATTTTTAATTATTTAAATCTACATCCTTTAAAATTAAATCATGAAACTGAGGCAATGTGAATGATATATTGAATGGTAAGTGCAATTAAATCTGTATATACATTTCATTCACAATTGATTCATGTCTAATAATCACAATTAAAACTCAGTTCTAACCAAAATTACTAATAAATATAAACTGAAATTAAAAGGCATTCAAATATGCATGTATGGCTTTCTGATTATATGATACTCTACTAAGAAAATGAGAATTGCCCTCAAATCCCTCTCTGTCATTCTCATCTTTGCAGTGACTGTCCTGCTTCTCTGCCCTGCCCGACTCCACCACGGCCACTCTTTTCTCTGCCTACTTGTCTATCTATCACTCCTCTTTGGCTCTTTTCCCTTTCTCATGCTTACCTTTCCTTCCCCATCTTTCAGTAAATATATTGTATTTAATATCTCTAAAAACTAAACAAAACCCACTTGTTGAAATTTAATATTAACTTATGTTAGTTCTGTGCACCTATCTTTAAAAAAGTCTTTGAAAAGGTCATGAAGAGCCTAGGGGTAAGACGGGAATAAAGACACAGACCTACTAGAGAATGGACTTGAGGATGTGGGGAGGAGGAAGGGGAAGCTGTGACGAAGTGAGAGAGTGGCATTGACATATATACACTACCAAACTTAGGGTGGATAGCTAGTGGGAAGCAGCCGCGTAACACAGGGAGATCAGCTCGGTGCTTTGTGACCACCTAGAGGGGTGGGATAAGGAGGGTGGGAGGGAGGGAGACGCAAGAGGGAAGAGATATGGGAACATATGTATATGTATAACTGATTCACTTTGTTATAATGCAGAAATTCACACACCATTGTAAAGCAATTATACTCCAATAAAGATTTTTTTAAAAAATTAATTAATTAATTAATTAGTTAAATGGTGACCAGAAATGTTTAAAAAAAAAGTCTTTGAACAAACTTTCACGTTAGGATATGCTATTCCAAATTGCTACTTATGTTCCAACCTAATCTAAGAGTGACAAAGACTACTGATTGAAATTTGTATTTTTACCTACAGTCAAAGGTAGTAGGGCTTCCCTGGTAGCGCAGTGGTTGAGAATCCGCCTGCTGAGGCAGGAGACACGGGTTTGTGCCCCGGTCCGGGAAGGTCCCACATGCCGCAGAGCAACTAAGCCCGTGAGCCACGGCCGCTAGGCCTGCGCGTCCGGAGCCTGTGCTCCGCAACGGGAGAGGCCACAACAGTGAGAGGCCCGCAAAAAAAAAAAAAAAAAAAAAGGTAGTAATGATATTCAAAAAAGATAACTTTATTTACTATTGCCAGATTTACAAATATCTTTGTGTATATATTTGTATATTTAATTATAATCATATAATGTTTGCTTGAACTATGGTTCCAGAACTAATTATAGCTATTACTGGCCATTAAGTGAGGAAATGTATTTGCAGCTCAAAAATTTGTCTTGTTATATTTTCTAGTGGAAAAAGGCATATACTAACAGGATATTAACTAGTTTTAAGTGGATTCACATTATTACCCTGCATAATAAAACAATAAGCAAGTCTCTGCTTTATAGATTATGAATTGTTAAATATTTATTTGTTTGCCTGAATTGCCAATATTTTTATATTTATGATCATTTTTGTAAGTAAAATCAATGTAAGATTTAAGTACTTATGAACAAAAGGATGAATCACCATTTCTATTAAACTGCATTAATTCTTTCCAGCAAGAAGTAGTTTATTAAATTATATCCTACTAACTTCCAGCAGGACACATTTGTCAAATTACCTCATAGGCTGTGTTATGGGATAATTTCAGTAGAATATATTTTGAATTATTCTAAACTGTCTTAAATTGACTGAAAAATTTAAAGAAACCATAGTTATTTTATGAATTACCTAGTTCTACCTCTAAATTTCACCTAAACCTTCCTATTAAAAACAAAGTTATGGTTTCAATAAACTTCAGATTATTAATACACTGTAGTCCTCCTTTTCCCTCTAAACATCATTTGACTATTTTTTCCACCATGAATTATTTTGTTTCCTTTAAAATTCTTAAATAATTTTGGGATTTGGGGTCAATATGGAAATATTCTAATTTCCTTATAATTTGTTATTAATGCTAATTTACTTCTTAATTTATTTGCCCTCTATAACATCTTTCTCTTTTGACGTCTTTAAAATGTCTTTGTAAGATGCCTTTGAGCTGAGACATCAGCTGATTTTGATGCTGTACATGCTTGTGAAATACTGCTAAGGAAATCCTTGAAAATTTTCCCTATCATTACTTGTCTTTCCTCCTATACTAAAAAAGTATTGTATATACTATTTACATGCAAAATATAAATTTCTGAAATCTGACTTCCAAAGTCTATTATCTCAATTTCAAGGAATGTAGGAACTTGAACAAATAGATTTCAAATATTGTTCAAATGTTCTAACATCTCTTTATCTTACAAAATGTACTACTGATACTCTTACTATTTTAAAACCTTGAAGTATCCTTTAAGATTGAGTGTATCTTATAAATAATGAGCAATATGATCGAATTAGCCATGCCAAAACCATTCACCTGTTCTCACCTCACATTCACAATATGTGTCATCTTACAAATTCTCCAGGAATCAAAAATTTAACCAGTGTTACTAAATGAACTTCCTATAATTGTGTGTGAAAAGAGAGGAAATGCCTGTTTCATTAAAACATAGGTAACTTCATTTTATTTCTTTTACTGCCTTTTCTGAATGAGAAAACCAATCTTGATACATAAGTGGAAGAAAAATAGGTAGCTAGAAGCTTCACATTGCTGGTGTATGTCCTCTACAGAGAAAAAACACACAAAAAAATATTACTCAGATCCAGTTCTTTAATTTTTTGGTTTTTTGGGGGTTTTGCAAGATGAAAAACATGAGAACTTTGTAAGAAAGCTGTGTTCTCTCAGACCAACCATTCATACAGGGCCTTAATTTCCTACCAAAAGAGAAGTTTGGACTAAAAGTAAGACAGTAAAAGGCAAAACTGATTTTTCACAGATCATAATGTTAAAAAATAGATGTCACTAATTTCCTTGAGCTTGACAAATCCCTCAGGAGCCTCATCTGAGTCTGATCTCATCCTTTAGCTGTAGGTAGTTAACAGAACATTAAACAATAAAAAGTCTGAAATCAGTCAAATGATGAGTTCAACCACTCTTCTCCTTTCAGTAGTACATCACACTTATTCTCCAGCCTGGAGAGACCCACACGCAGGGAATGGTGCTGTTCCCATTTGTTTATAAAATATAAAGTGGTGTGTGCATAATAACAAATCATAATATTATTATCATTATTGTAAATAAGAGAAGTATATTCTTCTTATTTATTATGGTTAATAACAGAAGTACATTACTAGGAGGCATATCATTGTTAAGCACACTTTAAGAGGCATTATAGGGACTTCCCTGGTGGGGCAGTGGTTAAGAGTCCGACTGCCAGTGCAGGGGACACAGGTTCAAGCCCTGGTCAGGGAAGATCCCACATGCCGTGAAACAACCAAGCCCATGAGCCACAACTACTGAGCCTGCGCTCTGGAGCCGGTGAACCACAACTACTGAAGCTCGCGTGCCTGGAGCCCGTGCTCTGCAACAAGAGAAGCCACTGCAATGAGAAGCCCGCTCACTGCAGTGAAGAGTAGCCCCCACTCAAAGCAACTAGAGAAAGCCCACACGCAGCAGTGAAGACCCAACACAACCAAAAAATTATTAATCAATTAATTAATTTTTTTAAATTAATTTTTTTTAAAAGAGGCATTAGCTTAAACTCACTCATTAGAGCTCATGACTAGATTAAAATGTCTTTAAAACTGCATAGGTGACTCTCTAAAGCAAACCTAGGACTAACAGACTGAAATTACTGAGAGGCAAGTGTTAGTTCAATATGAGCAAGAACTTTCTAGTACTAGTGCTGCCTTCAGTGGAATGTGGTAGACTCAAAAAACACTGTGTTTCTATTATTGATCGAAATCTAACAAAAGTGGAATCATTACATGTGAGAGACACATCCAGACTCCGTGTGTTAATTAGAGCCAGGAGACTCGCCCAGAGCCCAGACTGCTACAGTAGTTTGGGTCCAAAACCACCTTACACAGACAACCAGAAAAAATGACCTTCCACAGTTTCCCAGTCCAAGATTCCTTCCCAGCAGTGATTCTAATGATGTGAATAGGTGTGTACATTATTTATTTTCCCTGACTTCAACTGAAATCAGTAGGAAAAAACAACAGGTTTGTGCCACACTCAGAAGCTTGTGAGCATTACAGGCTCAACTTCTCCCCCTGGGACATCATTCAAATTTTCACTCTCATGATTTCATCTTTAGTTGATGGCATACACCACCTGTTCCAGACTTTCCAAACCGATTTCCAAGGGAGATAGGGCCACCTCTATTTGTAATTCACTTTAAGTTCATGTGATTTTCTCATTATAATGTCTTGGCATAAGAAGACACACCTGCTGCCAGGGCAACCTAAATGCACAATCTGTTTCCTTAAAACATGCTACCTGGTCAAATGCCTTCTGTATTCTTGGTTGGCCTCACTTTTGTGTTATTAAAATGCAAGCGTTCTGTAGTTTCCCGCTTATTATTTTTCCTGTTTTTTACAGGGTCTTGTTGATCTATACTCTTTTCCTTTGATTCGCTGACATTTTATTTTTACTGACTAACTCAAATACATTTTCCCACCTTGAAAGTGAGATAGTTTTCCCATCTTTTACATACGTCTGTCTCAGAATTTTTATATCCATTAAAAAGTAAAGAGGGATCAACTTCTGTAATTTAAAAGCTTATATTTGATCAAAACTTCAGTGTATGTCTCAAATAATTGAGGTTAGTATATTGCATCTTTATAGAATCAGTGGAAACCTATATGAGCATTACAACCACTTTTTAACTGTGCTGTTTTAGTTTCATCACAGAATCATGTCTTCTTTAACATACTTATCATGGTCAAATCGACTGTAATCATTTTTTTTCCCTTTTGATTTTTGATGTTTTTGATGTTAAATTTGATATCCTGGCCATGCGAAGACCTCTCACAAACTACCCTCTTTGCCTTTTTTCATACTACCTCAGGTATTTCTGAAAGCATCCTTATTTTTGATAATATTAAGATATGTCAAACCCATTCTTATTTTTCCAATCTTATGAGGTAGAGTCATCTATATTTCAAGAAGTTCTGGAATATTTTAGGGAAAAAGACTATCAGAAGCCATAATGTTGTCATTAAATTATACATTAGACTATTCCATGTGATTATAAGAGGCAGGAAGAGTGACACCAGAGGACCCAGGAAGTGTCTGCTTGCATCATTAACGCATATTGAATATTGGAAGAGAAAAGTATGTTCATAAATAACATAATGAAGTATAATATTTCAGCTTACTCAAAATGATAAAAATGTTAAAAGGGCAAAAATAGCTTACAAAAGTGAAACTTTATAACAGCAATTTTTCTTAGCGTATTGAAACAAATCATTTGCAGCAGTAGAATTTTCTCAAAAAGAAGGGACAATCAGAAATAATAGTTCTTGCCAATAAAATATTCTGCTTTTTCCTCTCATATATTCAAAACTGAAGAATGCAACTTAAGGAACTTTAATTAAGGTTAGCTCTTTTCTATAAATCATAGGATTTTTAAATAGGTGGCTTGGGAAAGAGGTCAGAGGATATATTCTTTCTTATGCATCTTAACCAGTTAATTACTTTTTAAAAATAGTAAATGAGGGAACCATTTCATTTATGTTTGTTTTGAATCATTATAAGGTAACAGACATTTCCAAAATGAAGTTCTGAGAATATACCTTGAAGATATGTTTCTTCCATAAAATGGAATTTTTAAAAAATTATTTCTTTTCTTTTCAGAGAGTGGCTTTGTGGCTTTATGAAAAGTATTGCTCTTTATTGTAACTGTATATGGAAACATTAGGTACAGGCCAATTATTGCCAAATTTCATTCAGCCAGCTGCCATTCATATGATGCAGATGTTTGTGATCAAGTCTCCCTAGAGAGCTGAAGGTGTTGCATCAGAAAAGAGTCAGTCCATAAGCCTTAGTTGTGTTTCTAAGAGCTGTCATTTCTCCTAATCACATCAACTAGAAGTGTGCTAAATTCATTCATAGACATATGCTGAGCATTACATCAGAATCAATCTTCATTCATTACAACTACTCTTTGCTTTTTAATTATTAAGAAGCGTATCAATGGATAAGCCTATTGTCGTACCTTTATGTTAGGATTTCTTAAATTGCTTTTTTCCCTAAAGAAATATAATGACTTTGAAAGAAGCTAGATGTGACAGGGATTTGAGTTTTTCTGGAAGGACAAAAGTCTGAAAATAACTGTTAGTATAAAATCAGTAAGAATTTATAAAGAAATAAATATTAAATAAAAACACACTCAACTGATCTTTGACCATCAGATGAGAAGGTAGGGCCTTGGCTCAACTTTTCATTTAATTATACCTTGGCTGAATATTCTGGGTAGAAAGAACTTGCTTTTTTCTTAGACTAATTTGTAGAAAGACTAGACTAAAACATTTTGCATGGAGGCTTCCCTGGTGGCACAGTGGTTGAGAATCTGCCTGCCAGCGCAGGGGACACGGGTTCGAGCCCTGGTTTGGGAGGATCCCACGTGCCACGGAGCAAAGGCCCGTGAGCCACAACTACTGAGCCTGCGCGTCTGGACAGGCTTCACAACAAGAGAGGCCGCGATAGTGAGAGGCCCGCGCACCGCGATGGAGAGTGGCCCCCGCTTGCCACAACTAGAGAAAGCCCTCGCACAGAAACAAAGACCCAACACAGCAAAAATAAATAAATTATTTATTTATTTATTTATAATGAATTCTTAATAAACTCCTACTCCCAACATCTTCTTTAAAAAAAAACATTTTGCATAGTCAACCAAATTTTTTACTATTACTATACTAATCTGACTAAGAATAGAGGGAATAGAAATGAGAATAGAAAATGAGTTTCGAAGTGTTATGTCCTGTAGGACTCAGAATAAGTCTCAGAAGTATGAAACTGAATTTATAAAGGAAATTAGTATCCTGAAAGTTCTCAGATTGAGTAGCTCTATATACACTATACATTCTGGACAATTCTGCAAACCACAATGCTTTCTTATCCATATTTACCTGCACATACTTTACCTTCATTGTGTATTTCTAATGCTATTTATGGTTTGCTGTTATCACCAAAAACCACAGTTGTCCATATTTTAAAACTTGTATCACTACAAACATTAATTTCTAATGTAGTGCAGAGAATTAAATGATCTTCAATGATGTTTGCATAGTATTTATGCAAAAGACAATTTCTGTCTTTGATGATATGTTGTTATAACATGGCGTTGGCAGAGCACCAGTTGAAAACTTTCTTACTGTCCCAGGATTAATGCCTTAGGTTCCAGTCTAACACTGAGTAATGCAAGCATATCTTCCTATTTTCCCAGAATTAGTGTCCAAATCCGCATTCTAATGTCAAGTAATGTCAAACTCTAAAATCAAAAAACTATGAGCTACTAACTAAGCTACTGAACCAGCAGAGCATTTGGTATCCTAGATTTAAAGCTGCTGATGAGAGAAGAGAAGGGCAAGAGACATAATGAGGAGAGAAACACAAAGGGGCACAGCCTGTACTCCCACGGTGTGATGTGAAAAGGATATCTTTGTTTCCCACAGTCACTGTGAGTGTAGGTTAGACATTGAGTTATTTTACTAGCACTCCCTAAGAGACCTACAAACTAGGATAGGAATCCCCCACCACAAGAGGTAATGAAGCAAACTTCCCCTGACAGAAATGAGGGATAATAGGTGGTTAAGCATCAGCTGACTTTCCCAAGCCAGACTACAAAAGGTAAGAGTCCCTTAGAGCCCTTCAAAGAACTAGCAAATATCTGCCTATTAGAAAACCAGCACTTAGATGCCTACCACAGAGAAGTAGCTGCAAGTGACAGAAAGTGAAGAGCAATCCACCCGTGGAGGATTCGTTTAAGTAATGGGAGAGCAGTTTCAGCTAACAAAGTAAATGGCAGCCCGTTTTCCATAGGCAGTTGCGTATTTACACATTTTGACTCTTCCTACCTGCCTCAACACCAGTGGACGACGGGCTTGAAAAGACACAGGATTATGAGAGTTTTTATCCACTCCCATCATTAAGCACAATTTCCAAGTCTCTGGACTCTGGGGAAAGGAGAGCTTGTATTGATTACAAGATTGATATTCTAAAGTAGATAAGACTTCATATTAACAACCAGTAACTTGTATTCTTTTTCTTCTGTAAAATACCTATGTACATCTCGTTTGTAAAAGAAAGTTCTGCTTCATCTGTAATTCTATGGTACCAATTATTTTCTCTCAGTATTTAGAATATATTATTTCACTATTTTCTGGCTTCAGTTTCTACTGCTGAGTAATCAATTTTTAATCTAATTGTTTGTCCTTTGTGATTATTCTATTTTACTCTCTAATACTTTAAATATCTCTCCTTCTTCATTAATATCTTAATTTCACTATGTCTAGGTGTATGTTTGTTTTTATTTACCTCCTTGAGATTCAATGAGTTTCCTGAATTTGATATTGGTGTATCTGAAATGGCAGTTATCTCTTCAAATATTTTCTTCTCACCATCTTTATATTTTATTATTCTGGAACTATCATTAGGAGTATCTGGGAACTCTTCCCTCTATCCTCTCTTTCTTATTTTCCTTTCCTTTTCTTTCTTTGCTGCATCCTGGGTAATTTCTTTGTATCATTTAATGAGTCTTTCTTCAACTGTGTAATGTGTTATTTTATCCATCAATCAGGTTTTTTAATCTAATTTTATATTTTAATTTTTACAACTTCTGTTCGGTTCTTAATTGATAGTAATTTGGTCTTTGTTTATATTTCTGATTCACTCTTTTTCCTTAAGGAATTAAAAAATACTCATTTATATTCTTCTGATTATTACAATATATACAGGCTTTGCAAATATGGTTCATAACATTCTGTTTCTGTTAACCTTGCTTATGGATTATTTCTTCACGTTTTTACTATTTTATTAGGGGATGATATTCTTTGGAACTCTGAGAAATGTTTAAAAACTGTGTTTTCTTTCCTCCATAGCAGATTTGTGCTTTCTTTTGCTTGGGTTTTAAGTCACACAGTAGTATGAATTAATGCTCCATGTCCATGGTCTTGGGATGATTTAGGGCAAAAGGAGTCTTAACTTGGTATGTGAGAGTTACCTAAAGGAGGTGGCTGAGGATATGGACGCAGGATTATTTGTTTTGCATGTGAAAGGTATGCTCACAGGCAGCTGTTTGCTAACTCTAGGAATTAGGTACCCCTGGGTAGGGCAGTCGCTCCCAAATCAGCAAGGCCCCGAGATATCAAAGCATCATAAAATATTAAAAATCATAATGCACAAGGCTAGACAGGCAAGTACTCTCAACATCTTCCTCTGAAAGGGAATTTCGCCTCTTTTTTTCAGTCACTGAGTGTATTTTCCTCTGCGAAGTGAGGTCTCAGATTTTTGAGGTTATCTCTGACCCAGCCTTCTAGGACACTCAGACCCAGGCTTTGCCTCCAGCCACCGTGGGTGCAGGGGACTTTAAAATCCAGGCCCAAGTTTACTGACAATTGTCAGGTTTTCTCCAGGCAAACACTGACTCCAGTGCTCACTTACTGCTCTGGATTTGTGTTTTTTTGTCAATTCTGCCCTCTAATGGTTTTTCTTAATTTACTACCACATTAGCAATGATTTTTAAAACATTCTTTAACATTTAACCCATTATTTCAGGCATCTGATGTTAGGAGGGGTTTTTCTGCTCGACTGGTCAACCATTTTGCCAAAATTAAAGTCTTAGATTTACACTTTAATGTCTCTTTGCGTGCTGAAAGTTATTCAATAAATTCTATTAAAAGCAAGGGAAAAAAATCCTAAAATAGTATCTAATGACATTTTAATCTTGAAGTTTTTTAGGGTTTTCAAACAGTTTTGTACATTTTGAACAATTGCCACAAACATAGAAGCTACTTGAAAATTTTGACCAAATGTTTTGTAATTATTGTTTTCTCTAAGAAATTTTAAACCTTTCCTGTAGTTATATATGTTGTAATCTGAAATCTAATTTTAAAATGTGAGAACATCTGTCTTCCTTTTTCAGTATGGAAACTATGTGAGGGATGTAAATATTTCTAATATACAGACTAAATTTTCTCATTCACTGATCTTAAAATATAGAAGTTATCTACCCTCTGTTCGGAAAACTCAATATCCTCTAAATGGGTGGTAAGAAAACATTTTAAAAGCCAAAGAAAACTCAGTATGCAGCAGACAAGAATATAAATGTGTAGGTTCATAAATTATACTCAGAAAATAAAATTTGCATTGCATAATATATTACCTGCAACTTAAATATCATATTAATTGTGTCACTTTGTTTTAATTTTCAAGTTCTGATAATAGAAAAAATTTTTTTAAAACCCAAAGTTGATAATACAACTTGATTATCATAAAAGATAACTAGTCTTGATTTTTCAATAGAGCAGTTTGAGTTTATTGTCTCATTTTTAATTATAATTAAACTAGCTGCAAGTTCATAAGAGTCAACGTGTTTTATGTTACCAAATAACGTTGGGAATTCAAACAACTGTTGTCACTAATTAATCATTATTTCCATTTTCTTATGAATCAAGCCAGATTTGAGAACTAACTAGTAAGCAGGAAGTTTGATAAAGACCTGTTTAACAAAAGGAATATGAACAAACATGTTTTGTATGTAGTGACTACTCCAAAGTTATTTGCCAATTAAGTTAGGTACCTTGTGAGAAGTATCCTAGTATTTATATCAAGATTAGCAGACAGAGAAAAGAGGAAGGGAAAAGTTCTGCATAAATTTTCCTTTCATAAGAATTGGCTCAATCTCAATAATAGTCAAAGATATACAATTTTAAACACGATATTTTTCAACTATCAGATTACCAAAGAAACCAGTGTATGATACCAGGGTTAGACAAGGGAGAAGTGAAATCAATGTTTTATGCACAGTTAGTTTAAATATAAGTTGCTCCCAGCCACAGGGGGACATATTGACACTATGTATCATTAAAACCCTTTTTAGAATGTGTATATACTTTTACCTACTAAACTTTCAGTACTTTTTCCTAAAAAAAAATTTTTTTAATGTGTGTAAAGATGTAGATACACAAATGTTTATCACAATTTTGTGTATAATTGTGAATGTTTCTAACAAGAGTGAGCCCCTTAACTAAAAATATAGACCAAAGAATTTGCATAGCTATGCTCTTTCAGGAAGGACACACCTTCTGATGACTTGACTTGGGAGGTCGCCTCTCAACCAAGCACCTGTCCTAGCTAAGGGCTCCTCTTGCTAGCCTGCCTACGGCGTGGTTATCTCTCTTAACTAAAAATGATGTCTGTGGTTCATCACCTCAGCATTGACTTAAAACTTAGTATTAATACCGCGTATGACGTTTACTCCTGATTTTTATTCTAATTAATTTTTATATTTTAGATTTTCTGCTTATTTTTTAACTTAAACACTTATTCCTATATTTTTATTAAACATAATAAACATAATTTAACTTTTTGTAGTCTTAAAAACCACTTTTAGTCTTAATAACCCCTTTCTTAACTTTTTACCATTTAGACCCAGCTTCTTTGGCATCTATTGATTTTCAAGTTTCATTTTCTTAACTTACTTGCTTTTTCCAAATTTTAAAATTTATATTAGTCTTTGGGATAAATTCTCTTGCCTTAAAATTATACCTTATTTCTGCCTTTTCGTTAGACTTCACCTACTTAAATGTCTGGTTTTTCATTTATTATTACATTTTAATTTTTTTTCTGTTCTGTTGAACAACCTTATTCCATGGCTCATGTCCATGAGGAGAATCCTGGCCCTGCCCACAGATGACTCCTTAGCCCACCTTCATGAAGCAGTAGGATGGCTCTCTGTTCTGGCACAGTCCTTGCTAAGCTCAACTTGCATAAGAGAATGTGAATTCTGCTTGCCAGGTCCCTTGAAAGTTAACTGGCAATGAACTTGAAGTGTAACTGGCAATGTGTTATAAAGGCAACCCAGTTCTTAACAAAGCCTTATTTGAAAGAAACATGGTCACTTAGACTGCTTAAAAGTTGTGCAGTCCTTCCATGTCTCTCTAGGTGCTTCCATCAGAAAGCTTGTGATCAGCTGTGCTGATTTCCTTAGTTACCTATTTTTATTTTATCTGCATACATTATATGCATTGTTATACTCCACTGTAAGGAATTTGGAAAACAGTAACACTCTTAAAGAGAGAAATACAAAGAAAAGTTCAGCATTATAACCCAATTTTACACATTAAAAAAAAACAGGACAATGTGGTAATTATAGGCATCCAGTCAGTAGCAGAACGGAAATTGGAACATCCACCTTCAAGTTATGAAATAACTTAAAATTCAAGAATCCAAGCCATCAGACTCTGTTGCTATAATTGCCAGATTTCCATCAACACTGGGGATGAACCACCAGTCTGAAATAATCAAATTCCTTGTGCTGTTTTCTCTACTTTATTTTGAGTAATATTAAAGTTCCAGAAATATATCAACCCAGGCAAATCCAGTGAGTATACGTAAAGGAAAGTGTTAGCTCCCCACTTTTTGCCATATGCTCAGAAAAATCTTAGACAAGTTCAACTTGATGTTTTGTGAATATCCATCTAGAAACACTGCAGCTTGACTGGGTGGGGTTTTGTGGCAATTTTTTTTTTTTTTTTTTTTTTTGTGGCAATTTTAAAGTACACACATTTAGTCACGAATACATAGATGAGCATGATATAAAGATTCATTTTGCCACAAAGATTTATTTTTGCCATTTAATATTAAACAAAATATTTAAATAATACTGATAAATATTTCAGGTCGTGAATAAATATTTCCAAGCCACAAAACTTTGAAACTCAACCTCTACTCCGTGGAACTTTGTATTTGTTTTGGAGCTCAATATTGTATAAGTACCATCCAGAGATTTTTCTACAAGACTTTTTGCTTTGCTTTGTTTTCTGATTATAAAATTAATTATTCTTATCGTACAAAGTGAAAGAAGCAAAAAAGCAGACAAATGAAAATGAAAACTTCATAGAAATAACTATAGCTAGCATTCGTTCAGCGCTTACTTAGTGTGAACACAAATCTAAGCATCTTACATACATTTTCTCTACCTCCCAACAGCACTGCATAGTAACTACACTGCTTACCCCTATTTGATAGCTGAAGAAAACAAGACTAGTGAAGTTATTTAAGTGATTAAGTGAATGGACCACTAATCATAAAAGGTAAAAGTGGATGTATTGCATCCCATTTTTTATTCACTTATTCATTTTGATAGATGATAGACAGCAAGATAAAGAGATAGATGATAGATACATAGATACATAGATACATACATAGATAGATACATATATAACATAGATACATAGATAGATATACTTTTCTTATTGTTAAGACAGCTGTGTTTGAAACCTGATGCAGCCACATACAATTATATCATGCAGTTTTTCCATGCCTTGAAATTTTACCAAAAATTTAAAAGCCTGTCAAGTCAGTTTAAACTACGTTCAGCTAGAAGGGACAGCAAACCTAACAGATAAGTTTAACATTTAAACATGTAATTGCTTCTTCAAGTACAAGAATTCTAAAGATAGGCAGAGGTAAGGCAGGAGAGTAGTTCAAGGAGGCCATCAGCAGTCTGGCTCTTTCCATCTTTCTTCTTGCTGTCCTTAGCATATAGGGCTTCATCCTTATACCCGTCACCTTATGGTCATATGGTGGCTGCTGCATCTGTAACTGTCATGTTTCAGGAAGGAGAAAAAAAGGGGGGTGGGGGGAGAAAAACGATCATACCCATGGCTCTATGCCTCAGAAGCCCCTCTCATCATTAGCCAAATCTGGTTCATATAGTATTTCAGTTAACTCAGTACTGCATAACAAATTATCCCAATACTTAATGGCTTAAAACAACAGTGAAATGGCTGACAATTCTGCCTTTTGGATAGGTTTCACTAGGGGAAGCTAGTCTCTGCTCCAGGTTGGAGGGGCTAGAGGATCCAAAATGGCTTTACTCACAAACCTGGCACTCAGCTGGGCACTCAGAATGACTGGGGATTGACTAGGTCTCTCTCCTTTCCTTCATAATTTCTCATCCTCCAAGGCCCTTCTCTCTCTCCTCATGAACTTTTTCAAGCCAGATAGTTAAAATTCTTTAGATGATGCCTGGCTTCTAAGAGAGTGAAAAACCAGAAGCTGCAAAGTCTCTTCAGACATAGGCCCGGAAGTCAATCAACACCATTTCCACAGTCTACTAGTCAAAACAAGTCATGGGACCAGCCCAGATTCAAGGGCAGAGGAAGACAGACTCTACCTCTTGATGGAAGGAGGGGTATCACAGGGATGGAAGGAATTTGAGGTGGCCATCTTTGCAAGTAATCCAATGCACATAGATGCTCCTATTCCAATCACTGTTTAGAAAAAAATGTAGTAGATCAAAAGACAGCCAGGCAACAGTAGTGTCTGACTTAAGTCTTTTTTTTTTTTTTAACCAAGGAATTCCTATTCCCTCTTTCTCTCTTTCTTACCTTCTAGCTCTCTCATTTCTTACTCTCCCCCTCTGTACCACACACATACACACACATATATAATCTCCCAGGATTAAAATTATGTAAAATGATAGATTAAAAATAAAATATAAGGTTAATCCTAACTTTAAAGATAGGAAAAAAATCACGCATGAAAATGTCTTCTTGGGGCAGGGAGTGGGAGTAGGGGGAGTTGTAGGAAATAGAAGAAGGGGATAGAGATGTACAAACTTCCAGTTATAAAATAAATAAGTCATAGGGACATAATGTGCAGCAGTGGGAATATAGTCAATAATATTTTCATAATTTTGTATGGTGGCAGATGGTTACTAGACTTACCGTGCTGATCAGTTCCTAATATATGTAAATATCAAATCACTACATTGTACACCTGAAACTGATATAATATTATATGTCAACTATACTTCAATTTAAAAAGGAAAAAAGTTAAGATTTCTCTGTGCGGTTAGGCTAATCTTTTTGTTTGTTTGTTTATTAGGTTTTCCAGTATTTTCTGATTTTCCATAAATGATATTACTTCTGTATTAGAAAATAATAATAAATATAATTTTCTAAAAGCTGAATTTTTACTAGTAGTATGATATTCCATTACATAGATGCAACAAAAGTGATACACTATTCCCTTATAATTGAACATTTAGGTTGTTTATAATTTTTCCCATTAAATCATGCAAAGATAAATGTATATAAATAACTATAAATGTGTTTTCATAAAAACTTCTTTCCAAGAAATGTTATTTCCATTTAGACTTTGACCAGCAGTGTATATAACAGTCTTTCTAATCATATCTTCAGCACCTTTGGGTATTTCTTCAGTTTTTTAAATTTATGACAATGTATTTTTTCTTGCTTTTCCTTTATTATTAGTGAGTTTGATTTTTTTTAAAAATATGATTATTGGCGGGCTTCCCTGGTGGCGCAGTGGTTGAGAGTCCGCCTGCCGATGCAGGGGACACGGGTTCGTGCCCCGGTCTGGGAAGATCCCACATGCCGCGGAGCGGCTGGGCCCGTGAGCCATGGCCGCTGAGCCTGCGCGTCCGGAGCCTGTGCTCCGCAACGGGAGAGGCCACAACAGTGAGGCCCGCATACCACAAAAAAAAAAAAAAAAAAAAAAAATGATTATTGGCCACTTGCATATTTTCATGTATGAATTATCTGCATCATTTCCAGTTTTTCTGTTGGAACTAAATTTGTTTTTCATTTATCTTTAAAAGTCTTCCTGTGTTGTGCAGTGGTGGCTAACACAACATTGTAAAGTAACCATACTCCAATAAAAATTAATTTTAAAAATAAATAAATAAATAAAATCAATGAAAAAAAAGTCTTCCTATAAAAAAGCATATTCACTTCTTGTTATAACTTATTATGTTTTCCTAATATCTCATCTGCTGTTCTGCTGTTTTTCTCACAGTAAAACTTAAAAATATCTTACTTTTGAAATCTATCAGTCTTTTCATTTGTATTTTCTCCCATAGCATATATCCTCAGATATTCCACCCCATCCTAAGATATTAAGTATTCAGTTAAATTTTCTTCTAGTATAATTTAGAATTTTCTGTACTTAACTTTTTTATTCACTTGGGTTTTATTTTGGTATATGATGAAATGAGGAGGTTTAAGCTAACACATCCCCTCGAAGTAAAGGCTGTTTCTAATGCCATTTATTGAATAATTCATCCATCCACAACCACATATATACATGTAAATTGTAATATATAATATTTTGTCTGTACATACATACATACACACACACATTCACATACTATGGTCTAATTAATTTATCTACCAATTCTTATGGCAATGAATAGCATTATTTCTAGTTTTATAATAATATATTTTTAAAATCTATTCATTATTAGGGCAAGATCCCAGTCCAACTTTTCCACTCAAAAAAAAGGAAGAAGAAGAAAAAAAAATTTAGATCATCTCAGTTTTCTTTTTTTAATCATTCCAAATAAATATTCAAATCTTTATTTCAAAGTCTTAAAATGATCCTACTATTATTTTCACTTAGAGTTGCAAGAAGTATATAAAGTAATTTGGGAAGAACTGACATCATTAAAATATTCTCATAAGAAAAAATTTATGTCTGTACCCATGAGAACTTTTCTTGATTTTCAGCAAAGTTTTATAATTTTCTTAATGTGGATCATGATATTTCTTCTTAGGATATATCTTGTGGTAGTATTTTGTTGCTATTTGGAATGAAATACTTTTCTTCCGTTATATCTGCTAAGTGATAATTATTTACTGAAAATCTATCATTTTTCATGTCTTTCACATACCTGACCCTTTTATTGAGTTATTTTCTGCTTTCTAAGAATTTTCAAATCATTTTCTTCAGTATTCTTGGTATATACTGTATTGCCAGCAAATAAATATTACTATCTCTTCTCCAAAGAAGATATACAAATTGCTAGCAAACACATGAAAGGATGCTCAACATCACTAATCATTAGAGAAATGCAAATCAAAACTACAATGAGGTGTCACCTCACATCAGTCAGAATGGCCATCATCAAAAAATCTACAAACAATAAATGCTGGAGAAGGTGTGGAGAAAAGGGAACCCTCCTGCAGTGTTGGTGGGAATGTAAATTGATACAGCCACTATGGAGAACAGTATGGAGGTTCCTTAAAAAACTAAAAATAGAATTACCATATGACCCTGCAATCCCACTACTGGGCATATACCCTGAAAAAACCATAATTCAAAAAGAGTCATGTACCACAATGTTCATTGCAGCTATATTTATAATAGCCAGGACATGGAAGCAACCTAAGTGTCCATCGACAGATGAATGGATAAAGAAGATGTGGTACATATATACAATGGAATATTACTCAGCCATGAAAAGAAACAAAGTTGAGTTATTTGTAGTGAGGTGGTTGGACCTAGAGTCTGTCATACAGAGTGAAGTAAGTCAGAAAGAGAAAAACAAATACCGTATGCTAACACAGATATATGGAATCTAAAAAAAAAAAAAAAAATGGTTCTGAAGAACCTAGGAGGAGGACAGGAATAAAGACACAGACATAGAAAATGGACTTGAGGACATGGGGAGGGGGAAGGTAAGCTGGGACGAAATGAGAGAGTGACATGGACTTAACATATACTACCAAATGTAAAATAGATAGCCAGTGGGAAGCAGCCTCATATCACAGGGAGATCAGCTCAGTACTTTGTGACCACCTAGAGGGGTGGGATAGGGAGGGTGGGAGGGAGACGCAAGAGGGAGGATATATGGGGATATATGTGTATGTATAGCTGATTCACTTTGCTATAAAGCAGAAACTAACACACCATAGTAAAGCAATTATACTCCAATAAAGATGTTTAAAAAAATATATTACTGTCTCATTCACTGCAAAATAAAAATCTTATTTTTTTCTATTTAATGTCTTATACATTGGCTAGAATTCCAGAAGAGTGTTATGATATAAATATTTGTTCATTTGACTAATATTTAGTGAGTGATTGGTTTTCTGGTTGCTAATCTGTGAAACAGTTATGTCATTTTGTAATTTCAGAACCCCATTCTCATTTGAAGTTCTTATCCAATTTTTGTAATTATGTTTCCTATACCAGTGGTCAGACTTTTCATGGGGAAAATCCCTCCTACCATTTTTTTTTGGTCTTTGTAATCCCAGCATGGAAATTCAAATATCAGCTATTCACTGGATGTTTGATGAATGGAGACATGAATGATGCAGTGTATAGTTGGAGCCATGTCTATGGAGAATGAGCTAAACAGGATGTGTTCACATAGACACACAACATTTCCACCCACCAATCTCTCTCAGCCTCCAACCAAAGAGCTGTGATTTTGGAGAACAAAAATATAATGAGCACTACAGCTGAACTGAAGGGACTTATTCTAAGGAATGAGCTGGTGGTGAAAAGCAACAGGAAACACAGAGGCTTTACCAAGAAATCTTATTTTTATTTAGATTTTTAAATAAATCTTATTTTATGCAGGATGTTCATACCCCTCTTATCACTGAGGAGATTCTAAGGAACAAACTCAGAACAACCTCTGTTCAATATTTGGTAATGGGTTAATTATGGGAATGGAAAGC
Organism: Kogia breviceps; assembly: GCF_026419965.1. Lineage (NCBI taxonomy): Eukaryota > Metazoa > Chordata > Mammalia > Artiodactyla > Physeteridae > Kogia > Kogia breviceps. Next base: position 121,529,680 of record NC_081315.1, on the reverse strand, counting down.
CATTATAGCTACACAAATGAAACTAAGGATTTCAGTATTAACCTGTGTGCAAAGTTCAAATTGGACAATGGTAGGGTTAACTGATATGGAGAATAATGGGCAGAAAGTATCACTTTTTGGCCCAATTTTGTCAAAATAATATCTAAGATTGTATATGTGAATGGTGTACTCACCATTTAAAATCTTAATCCCAAAATGTAGTTTAGAGATTTAAGAACCTAAACTGTTTTTAACAGGTCTAGTTTTCAATACATATGCAAAGTCTTTAAAAACTCTAGCTGTCAATTTGTATAAAAAGTGATTTAGGGACAGGAAAAAAAAAATGGATTCTCTAGTCTAGGCCACTGGTTTTCAAATCAGGTCTGTGTGTGTTTTGTCTGGGAAGAGATGGCTTAAAGGAACCAGCCTCTAAAAATTCCACTACTGCTCTAGACTAATTTTATAACTAAAGAATTTTATTCTGAGTAGTAATTCTTGGATTTGTGCACGTTACTATCACTCATTCTAATGAATGGGCCAGGAAGAAAGCATTGTTTTCTAAAAAATAGGGATATTGGGCTTCCCTGGTGGCACAGTGGTTGAGAGTCCGCCTGCCGATGCAGGGGACGCGGGTTCATGCCCCGGTCCGGGAAGATCCCACATGCCGCGGAGCGGCTGGGCCCGTGAGCCATGGCCGCTGAGCCTGCGCGTCCGGAGCCTGTGCTCCGCAACGGGAGAGGCCACAACAGTGAGAGGCCCGCGTACCACAAAAAAAAAAAAAAAAAAAGGGATATTTACTCATGAAATTGTGGAATTATGAGTATATTCAGATCCAAAAGTTTTCTAATCTGCTTTATTTAAAATTTAAAAGTATGTTAAACAGAAAAGCAAGGGCACAGAAATAGAGACACAGATGTAGAGGACAAACGTATGGACACCAAGGGAGGAAGCCGGGGGTGGTGGTGATGGATGAATTGGGAGATTGTGATTGATATATTTACACTAATATGTATAAAATAGATAACTAATAAGAACCTGCTGTATAAAACATAAAATAAAATTTTTTAAAAAAAGAAAAGAAAAAGAAAAGCCAGGGCATTCCTTTTGGCTAGTATCAGTAGAGAAATGTTGTATAATTCTCAAAGTACTCCTTGCATACTCAAAAATATTGAGATGATAAAATCAGATTAATTGTATTATTCAATTCTTTAAAATAGAACACATATATTCTAAGTATTTTGTGAAGAAAGAGTCTGGCATAATCATGACATGTCAATTGTCTCATGAGAATGAAAAAACTTTTAATTATTGCATTAATTATGGACAGTTAACACATAGTTAATTGTGCTACCATTCATTTAGCTTTCAACAATTATGATGGGGGAAATTCTACACTGATACAGGGACATGACAAAATGTATCACTCAGGAGCAGAGTTTTATATTTGTCAGGTTTGTTATTATTGTGTTGGCTATATAGGGCTGGGGGAAATAAATGAAGAATTTTCTAATGTACTAGTATCCACCAGAGGGAGCACAGACAGTCAGAAAGAATATAAATAATAACTAAAGTTGACCAATAAAGTAAATAGCTTTTTCCCTGGGCTTCAGTATTTTTTTTTAAATTAATTTAATTTAAAAAAGGAACATTTCCGAAATAATACCAGCCCTCTTTCATAGAAACAAAATGTCATAAAAAATCAGATATTTTTTAAACAGTGGTTCTGTGGCTATATTTGTGTTTTGAATCAGGCCTTTCATCACAACAAATTATAAATAAAATATGAAACTTTGCTTCACACATTAGTGGCCAAATGCATATATAATACATGCTTGACTTATTTCTCACATTACATAGTGAACCCAAACCTGCTAAGAAAAAGCACCTACTTTTCTAAAAGTCTGTAGTCTATTTAATCTGGGCAAATGTGAATAGGAGAGAAGGAGTTGCTACAGATGGCAAAGTTCACCCAAACTAATGAAATTTTAAAACATTTCTAAGTGAACAAAGCCAGAGATTCCATCAGCTTACACTGCCTCCTGGGGTTATCTCCTGGGGTTATCTGCATAATCACTTAATAGTGATTCCAATGGCTCTAGAGCTGACTTTCAGAAACACTACAGCTTGACAAGAAATGTAAACCATGCTGTGGTTTACAAGGCCAATATTGAAAGTGTTTCTGAGCACATTTCAGTTTTATCTTTTTTCAAATGCATTATCACAAAGCTTCTAGTTTCCATCTTTGTCTCTATCACTTAGTAAGTTTTGATGCTAAGTCTTCAATAATGGTCATTCTATGACTGAAAAATATTATTAGGCATAATGATTACAGTGTTATAATTTAACATTTGCTAACATTCTTTATATGTGTAAACAAATTTATATATATATAAAGGGTGCTAGCAACTGTCATATATGCTTATATATTTATTTTATATATTTAAATATAGAAATGCTTATGTTTTTTATTGAAATATAGTTGATTTACAATACTGTGTTAGTTTTAGGTGTACAGCAAAGTGATTCAGTCATACATATTTTTTTCTTTCAGATTATTTTCCATTATATGTTACTATAAGATATTGAATACAGTTCCCTGTGCTATACAGTAGGAACTTGTTGCTTGTCTATTTTAGGTATAGTAGTTTGTATCTGTTAATCCCATACTCCTAATTTATCCCTCCCCTCTTTGGTAACTGTAGTTTATTTTCTATGTCTGTGAGTCTGTTTCTATTTTGTGTATAGATTCATTTGTATTATTTTTTAAATTACACATATAAGTGATATCATATAATATTTGTCTTTCTCTCTCTGACTTACTTCACTTAGTATGATATTCTCTAGGTCCATCCATGGTGCTGCAAATAGCATTATTTTATTCTTTTTTATGGCTGAGTAATATTCCATTGTATATATGTACCACATCTTCATCCATTCCTCTGTTGATAGGCACTTGGGTTGTTTCCATGTCTTGGCTATTGTAAATAGTGTTGCAATGAACACCAGGGTGCATGGATCCTTTCAAATTATGGTTTTCTCCAGATGTATGCCCAGGAGTGGGATTGCTGGATCATATGGTAACTCTATATTTAGTTTTTTAAGCAACTTCCATACTGTTTTACATAGTGGCTGTAACAATTTACACTGTCACCAACAGTGTAGAAGGGTTCCCTTTTCTCCATATGCTCTCCAGAATTTATTATTTGTAGCCTTTTTGATTATAGCCATTCTGACCAGTGTGAGGTGATACTTCATTTTGGTTTTGATTTGTAAATGCTTATATATTTATATATGTATATATATAAGTAGATCACATGCATATAAGGCTTACTGCATGCCAGACTCCCTTTTAGGCACTTTATATATGTTAACTAATTTTTCCAACAACCCTGTGTAATAGATACTATTATTATTCCCATTTTATTAAAGTAAAAACTAAGGGGCAGAGAGATAAGTAACTTGCCCAAAGTCACATATGTTGTAGGTGGTGAGGTGAGGATTTAAATGTAGGCAGTCCAGTTTCAACATTCATACTCCTACTAATAGAGAACATTTGAGGAGGTCACAGTTTTATTTGTAAATAAGGAATGGACTTTAGTAAGTCGGCAGTTACCAGCCAACAAATAAAAAATGTTAAGCTAAGGCATCATTCACTACTAAATATCTGACCAGGAAATGGCATGGTATGCATGTGTTTGTGTGTACACTTGTGTTCTTTTGTCAGTAGCATGTGAGAAATTCCTAAAGGCATATTAAAAAGAACTTGTTAGAGAAAAATTAGTTATAGTTAAGAAAACACGTCCTGTCTATCAATTTAGTCTAGGTGCTAAAAATTTTTTTCTAGTTCCTAAAGGGAATTATAGATCCTCAAGTGCCTTTAGATGTTCTCTCCACTTGGACGTTCTTCATCTATCCAAATGTCTACCTTTCAAGAATCAGTGGCCTGCCTATCTTTATTACAAATCCTTCCCTTCTCTTTATGGTCTAATATTTTTCCCATCTTAGTTCCTGTAGGAAATATTATATGCACTATTCGTTTAGCAATTAAGCATTTCCTGTCATATTATATCTTCTACTTCTGCCTCATTTTTAAGTTTCTTATCATCTTTTGAATACTTCTCTCTAGCTGGATTGAAAACTTTCTTGGGCAACTGTCTTTTTCCTTCATTCTATAACCTGCAGAATATTGTAAAATACTTTCAGCACAGAATAAATATTTGTTGATATCATTTTCTTTAAATGATCTTGGTCAAGCCATTCATTTAATAACTGCAGAATTCAAGTCACAAGAAGATTAAGTGAATTGTTTATGGTTGCAATAGTTTTAGAAAAATTGATCAAAATTCATATTTCCTCACTCTTGATCTGATACCTGCCTGTGCGTCATGCTGCTCCTGTATTTGGAGAATAATTATCAATAACCCAAATTTTTTCTTCACTTCATATTTTCAAAGAATGTGAGTATAATAATATAAATCCAATTAATAAACCTTAAATAAAAACAATAATGTTCAAACTTAGCACAGAAATCTGGTGAAACCTAGAAATGACTTTGTCCTATGGGACTACCCTAAACATTTTTGCCTATTATATTTCTAGGGATGTTTTAATAACCATTCATAATGCTGAGCATTCTCCTCCATTATGGTAAAATTCCTAAAAGGAGAGGCCCTGTCTGCTTCATCCACTAGTGTATGGGAGTCTAGTGCCTAATATAAAGGTATGCAATAAATATTTATCAAGTGAAAAGTGAATGAATAAACAAAGACCATTTTTTCTTGAGAACATCTCCATATATTTCTCTGTTTAGTCCTGAAAACAATTCTCTGGGATGGTTCATATTCCCCACAAAAGGAAACAAACAGAACGGTGAACTCATCTGCCCACAGTTACACTGGCAGTAGAGTTGGAGCCTGTGTTTGCATTCTGCAGGCTAACCCTCCCTAACTAATAATAATGTGTTATTGTTCTAAGCAATCCTCCATCTTGTCTTTTCCAGTTTGGATCTGAATCTCTCTGCAACCAGTCAGTAACTGTTTCCCCTTTGTACCTCGTAAAGGTCAAGAGCTCACATTCTTCATTTTTATAGGTAGCTGTGAAGGGATGTATTTTGTTAAAGAAATATGCTTGAATTTGTTAACATTCTGGAGGAAATTCTTGCAATACAAAAAGCACTAACCTAAGAGTTAGTCCTAGCTGCTACTACTTACTTTAGATATTAGTAGAGCTTTACACTGACAATCAGTATAAAATTGATTGTGTACTTTTGTAAAGAACTAAAAGATATTTAATGAGTATTTGACAGGTGAATTAATTAATAAATGATATTGAAGTTATGATCTTGATACTTTTAATTATGAGTTGACTTATTAATGGGTCAATAGTGAAATGGCTAACACAAAAGATAGTTATTTTATTTTATTTTACTGGAACACGACTACAACATATTTAAATTCTGCCCAGGATTGTTAAACATTTCTCAGCTTATTTTATCAGCTCCAAAACATACAGTTAATTGTACTGAAGGAAATATTTCAAAACCACATTAAGGAATGATACAAAAAACTAAATCAAAAAGGAATTCACTATAATGAAAAAAGCAAGTAAAAAATGTTCTTAGTATGTTAAATCTAATTATTCTTTCTTTTTTATCAGGTTACTAACTAAACTATGTAAGGTTCAGATCATTTAATTTTAAAAATGCTCTGAAACTTAGGGGGTATACTATAAACAGAAGGTAATGGAAAAATATGTTGTCGTGGTTTAATTTATGTTGTAATAGGCACTTGAATGTGAAATTTTGTCTTTTTTATGTGATATTATTTCTTCTAATTATTTTATACCTACTATCTTGGACTTCAGTACCAAATGACTCTCGGGCAAGAAGGACAGTACAACAAAATAATTTGTAAAGTAAAACTAATTTTTAGTGAATTCTCCAAGGAATTCACTGCTTCTTCACATTTCAAATTAATCTTTTTATGTCACACATTATTAAAAATAAATCCAATTAGGTTACACAGGCTCTATGAAGTAATTTCCCCTTGGACCTCAAGATGCTATTTCTACCTCTCCAGGGAAAATAACATTAAAAAAAAAAAATCTTATACTGAACTACAGAAATTAGAATTTTAAACTTTATGTAGTACAAATATATATATTAGATTTAACACTATTACTTTCTCATATATCCATAATGTGAGTAGCTCATTTAATCAAAAATACCTAAGAACATTGTTTCCCACAGAACTGATACCCTCACATAAATAAAACATGGATAGCCACCAGGTGTTTAAAAGAAAAATTCAACTGAGTAAATTTAAAGATCTATTTGGCTCTATTCAAGGATTCATGAATCAGACAGCATCCCATCTAGCAAATAGAAAGGAGCTCTGAGGAGCTGTACAAATTGGAAGGCTTTTATAGGCAGAAGGGGGTGGGAAAAGGAAGCTTCTGGCAAAGAGTGGATTATATCAGGGAAGGTTGCCTTCCTTTGGGGGAAGGCAGAGGCCTATCAGGTAGATTAGTTCATTAGTGCTGACCAGGTAATTCCAGGTTGACTGGTTAAAGGTCACATTCCGGGCTTCCCTGGTGGCGCAGTGGTTGAGAATCCGCCTGCCGATGCAGGAGACACGAGTTCGTGCCCCGGTACGGGAAGATCCCACATGCCGCGGAGCGGCTGGGCCCGTGAGCCATGGCCGCTGAGCCTGCGCATCCGGAGCCTGTGCCTCGCAACGGGAGAGGCCACAACAGTGAGAGGCCCGCATATCACAAAAAAAAAAAAAAAAAAAAAAAAAGGTCACATTCCTGGGAGAGGCTGAAATTAGTTTAGATATTTAATCTTGGTTTGCTGATGTGAGGCTTAGCACAAGTGACTCCATTTTGGGCCTGTTGTTTCTTTTTTAACAAAGGTAAGAAGCATCTAAAAAACTTTTACATCTTACACCTCTTATTTTTTAAAATGTGAATTTTCTCTTCCCTTTTGGAACTAAGACAAAAAATAATAAAAATAAAGGAAAGTAAGCAAAATAATATCATGAATAAAAGGAAAAGAAAATAGCAATAAAGGATGAGTGATGAAGGGACTAAATACATTTTTAACTATACCAAATTCATATTTTTTAAAGGGTTTAAAACAAAACCAAAAAAAAGATTCTTTTTTTTTGGCAGTATGTGGCCCTCTCACTGTTGTGGCCTCTCCCATTGAGGAGCACAGGCTCCGGACGCACAGGCCCAGTGACCATGGCTCACGGGCCCAGCCGCTCTGCGGCATGTGGGAGACCCCCGGACAGGGGCACGAACCTGTGTCCCCTGCACCGGCAGGCAGACTCTTAACCACTGTGCCACCAGGGAAGCCCCCCGCCAAAAAAAGATTCTTAAGAGACACTGTTGATCCACAGAAACTTTTTCCCCATATTCCTTTTCTGAGGTATGAATAGATTATCCTGAGGTATAACTTGTCTCACATTCCATACTTGGGGTCCAGAGAAACATTTTTTTTTCAACATTCATCCAGCACTATAACCATTCTTGAATTTTAGTAATCGTGTTCTTGTTTTTAAATCAATAGACATTTTTGGGCATCAGCTCTGTGCTACGTGCTATGCCTTGTGGACAGAAAATATGTTCTATGTAAAGTTAGACTACCTGAGTTTGAGCTCAGATTTCACACTTCCTGGGCTGCAATCCTTCAGGACAAATCCTTTAAATGCTAGTCTCATTTCCTCATGTGTAAAATGGGGATAATACCTACCCTGCTGATGTCAATGAATGTAGGTCAGATGCATAAATTATCTCGGCCTTTGGAAAACACTAAGCAAGTAGATATTATTATACCTCTAGTACTATAGAATGTGTCTTCTTTATAGTTTTTAAATTCTAAGGTCCTTTGTATAATGTATATCATGTATACCAGTGGTCCCCAACCTTTTTGGCACCAGGGACCAGTTTAATGGAAGACAATTTTTCCATAGGGTGGGGGGGGGTGGTTCAGGTGGTAATGTGAGCTTGGGGAGCGATGGGGAGCTGCAGATGAAGCTTCACTCACTCACCTCCTGCTGTGTGGCCTGCTTCCTAACAGGCCGTGGACTGGTACCAGTCCATGGCTCAGGGCTTGGGGACCCCTGATGTATACAGTGCTTAACAAATAATGATTAAATGCATACATTAGTGATAGCTCATAGCAAGTAGAAGCTATCTCACTAAAGAGGATGAAGTGAGAAAGAACTACAGTGGGAGTCCAGCCCTAGTTGCTTCTAATCACCAGGCCTCCTCTGGAGACTGCTTTCCTTAATAGTCTCAGAGACATGATTTGGAGATGGACTGTGCTCCCTGAAAGCAATAGGATGGCTGGAACCAGCTAGCAGCAGATAAGAAGATTTAGCTCTTGGATGTAGACATTTCAACACTGGTATCGTATTTCTGTGAGTTTGCTCCACTCTGGTAGAAGGAATAGGAAGTAAAACACAGTGTCTTCCCTTTATCACTGATTCATTCACATTCATTTGTTGAATAAAATTTGTACTGTTGCCAAGTTACTGTTTTGGTGGTGTTTACACTAGCTGTTAGCAAACCCTGACATCTGAGAAGTAGCTGATCTCATATCTTTTAGATAATCAGATTCTATTTAATGTTACCAATTTAAATTCTATAGCCATTAATGAACCCATTAAATATTTTCATTGCCTTTCACAAATCTGCCTTTCCATCTCTAACCACATGATTCCTCCGGCAGAATAATTGCAGGCAAAGAACATTTTTCTCAACTATTGCTGCTATCTGCCTCAACATCTTCATGATCAAATGTACACATTCTTAAGGACTGTAAAATGGAATTTTTAAGAGATATCCTGTGGTTATTTTTAATCTAAGATCTCAAACAATAGCACACCAACCTAAAAGGCATGCCAGTGGGAGGTGAGCAAATATTAACTAGCTTAGTACAAATATTTGAGTTCCTACTATTTGTCAGGCTTTGTGCCAGGTATTAACACATTACTGATATAAAAATATGAGTAACAAATGTCCTTTGCTTATGAAGAACTTATAGATAAATATTTATTATTATTTAGTTAACTACATATAAGATGTTAAAGCAGTGAAAGGGACAGAAGGAATATCACAAGGAACACCAAAAGCCAGAAAGTTCAAAGACCTTGGGTAAAAAAGGAAAGAATTCAATTCTATATAGGGCAGAAGTATGAGGGTAATAAGAGTTTTACAAATCATCACATCCTTGGGACTCAGTTTCTTCATTTGTAAAAGTAGGAGAATAGCTCAGATAGCTTTGATGATTCTTTGATTTGTGATAAAATATGTTCACAAATTCTTAGACAACACTCCTCCTTTCAAAGAGTGGAATCTAGTTCTCCTTCCTTTGAGTGTGGGCTGGATTTAATGAGTTACTAAGAATAGAATATGGTGAAAGTGACTGAGAAGAGTGATAAAAGACATTGCTGCTTGTCCCTTGCTCTCTTGGATTGCTAATTCTGGGAGAAGCTAGAAGCTATGTCAAGCAGCCCCATGAAGAGGTCTCCTGCCAAAGGAAGTGAGACCTCCTGCCAAAAGTCATAGATAGTGCCATCTTGGAAGCAGATCCTCCAGCCCAATCAAACCCAGATGACTGCAGCCTGGCTGACATTTTGTCTGTAACCTCATGGGAAACCCTGAGCCAGAACCACCTAGTGTTTGGGGATAATTTGTTACACAGCAATAGATAACTAATAAAATGACAGTGAAATAAATTAATGTTATATAATGAAAAATTCATATAAATGTGTATAAATGAATAATGAATCATAACTTTTTATTTGGGGGAAATTAGTAGCAGGATTAGGAAAATTCATAAGGGCTTTTGCTTACAGAACCATTGAAGAGTAAAACTGAAAACATGCAATTCTCTTAGAAATACTGGGTAATATAAATGGACCATATAACTTGATCATAATCTTGACTGACTCTGAAATAATAGAACCCACTGGGGTAGTTCATTATCATACAATTTTTTAATGAGCCTGTCTCACACTCAGTTAATATTTATTGAATGAGGGAACATGGAAGATGACAAGGAAATGTATAGGTCTGGGAAGAGTATGGCCATTAATGTTAGAGAATACTTATTTTGTGCCAGACACCATCATAAAGACTTAACATGAATAAACAAGGAAATACTTATATTATTTAAAACAATTGATATGAAAGTATCCACTGCCTAAAACTAATTTAGAAAGAGAGAAAATATAGAAAAGGAACCTTACAGAAATAAAATGCTCTCAGGCAGAGTAGAAATAGTAACTAAATGAACCCAAGAAAATCCTAGAAAGTGTGACTTAGTGTCTCAGATAGAAGATTTTTCCCTGGGCTATGTGATTTTCCACAAAGAGAAAAAACTGGGTAAACCAGTCTGAATTAGTGAAATACAATTTTGACCAATGTTTATTTAAAACTACCTGATTCCCAAAACAAGTATATGAATAGGTCTGTTTGCTTACCATTATCTTTAATGTTGCAAATATAATTATATATTACTTTTTCAAAAGTTTGTCCTTTTTTCTCGGCATACTGAGCTAAAGCTACAAATAAAGATATAATAATGGTGATGATAAATTAAAATTTAAAGATGTTGAAATATTTATTGGTTATATACAAAAATGTTTTAGTTAAATCATGTTTGTACTTTAATAATTTATAAATGTATATTCCATTAAATGTCACCTCAGTTAAGATCTAAATATATGGTTAGAGTTCTGAAAGAAGAAATTGGGCTTAGAAACAGACCCAATTATCTATTTTCACATCCTTTCTCTTTCACCTTTAATTGGAGTAACGAGCATCAATCCTGCTTCTTATTAGGTCTAAGAGTTCACGGACCACAAGACTTGAGGTATAACTTTTAAACACACTTTTGAATTTTTTTTTTGCAACCCAGACTCCTTCAAATATCAGAAACTATACAACATATCTTACTCTTGAAGTATGCCTTTCTACCTAAACAATAAAGGCAATTAAAAATAAATTAAATAAATAAATAAATTGAACCATAATCCCTATAAAAATACGGAGCACACATAACTGATATGCCCAGTCAGTTACAAGCTGTGCCTGAAAGGAACGCCAAGGCCTGCATGCTGCATTCACAGAATGACTTTCAGAGCTGCCCTGTCGTACCTTGCTCTTTTTTCTTCTTATCCCGTGGTTAACCTTCACTTGTTCCCTAGTTCCCTTGCTGTTAAGCTTAACACACTCATTGGCTGCCATCCCAGTTCCAGACTTTTGGCTTCATTCCCTGCACTTCGAATCACAGTTCTTCTTCCTAACTTCATCTCACATTATACCCTGATAAAGAGCTCTTTTTTAAGAAATGATTCCAATGCTTCTCCCACACATACCATTTCCTTGCAGCTGATATTTGGGTAGTCCTGGCCCACAGAATAGGTAAAGATATTGTCAGGTTGGCTTACATATGGGAAGGATTATCTGCCCGTGGTGTGCATGCCATTGTTGGACATCCCCAGTGGAAACTGGGCTGTCAGCCATTGGCATTCCTCCCTATGTACCTCTTTTATTTCTATTGAAGTGTAGTTAATTTACAATGTGCATTAGTTTCTGGTGTATGGCAAAATGATTCGCATTATATATGTGTGTATGTATATGTTCTTTTTCATTTTCTTTTCCATTATGTTTTATTATAGGATATTGGATATAGTTCCCTGTGCTATGCAGTAGGACCTTGTTGTTTATCTATTTTATATATAGTAGTTTGTATCTGCTAATCCCAAACTCCTAATTTATCCCCTACACCACCCCTTTCCCCTTTGGTAAGCATAAGTTTGTTTCCTATGTCTGTGAGCCTGTTTCTGTTTTGTAAATAGGTTCATTTGTATCATATTTTAGATTCCATTTATGAGTGATATCATATGATATTTGTCTTTCCCTGTATGACTTACTTCATTTAGTATGATAACCTCTGGGTCCATCCATGTTGCTGCAAATGGCATTGTTTTATTCTATTTATGGCTGAGTAGTATTCCATTGTATATATATATATATATATATATATATATATATATATATATATATACCACATCTTCTTTACCTATTGATCTGTCAATGGACATTTAGGTTGCCTCTATGTCTTGGTCATTATAAATAGTGCTGCTATGAACATTGGGGTTCATGTATCTTTTCAAATTAGAGTTTTCTCTGGATATATGCCCAGGAGTAGGATTGCTGGATCATAGGGTAACTCTATTTTTAGTTTTTTGAGGAACCTCCATACTGTTCTCCATAGTGGCTGCACCAATTTACATTCCCACCAATAGTATAGGAGGGTTCCCTTTTCTCCACACACTCTCCACCATTTATTGTTTGTAGGTTTTTTGATGATGGCCATTTTGACCAGTGTGAGGTGATACCTCATTATAGCTTTGATTTGAATTTCTCTAATAATTAGCAATTTTGAGCATCTTTTCATGTGCTTGTTTGTCATCTGTATGTCTTCTTTGGAGAAATGTCTTTTAAGGTATTCTGCCCATTTTTTGGTTGGGTTGGTTTTTTTGTTGTTGTTATTGAGTTGTATGAGTTATTTGTACATTTTGGAAATTAAGCCCTTGTCAGTTACATCATTTGCAAATATCTTCTCCCATTCCGTAGGTTGTCTTTTCATTGTGTTGATGATTTCCTTTGCTGTGCAAAAGCTTATAAGTTTGATTACCTATGTAGCTCTTTTTAAAGAGATCCTGTTTCTGAAAGCAGCTACTTCACTGCCTCTCTCAAGGGCTAGATTACTTACTCCCAGTCAAACCCCCAGACCTGGAGAGTAATATCAATTGTATACTCAAATATACACATAACCTATTCATGACAGGGAATTTCCACACCTCAAAAAAAAGTAAAACTAAACCAAGAAAAAGCAGGCATTGCAAACTTGGCACCCAATAGTAAAAGTTGGCCAATCCCTGACACAAACACACAAACAATCAAAAATGTATTGGCTCAAGCAGTGATTGATAGAAGCTCATACAAAATCCTTACGCCTTCTTCAATTTCAAAAACCTGACAAAAACTACTCAGAAGGGAAAATACAAGAAAAAAAATTGACTCTAGATCAGTATTTTCCATTTGTGCAAGAAGTTTATACATAAAAATCTATAGAAGGAAAAAAAGTTTGCCCATGGCCTATGAGTGTTTTATGTCTTTACGTGGCCAGATGCTGCTATATTCCCAAGGCTTCAAAGGTTGTGTGCTGCAACAGAGAATGAATGGAACATGGAAGATATTGCAATTCAGTTTATTTGTTTATTCACAATTACATTTTGAGCTCCCACTGTGTGCTACAAACATCGATGTCTCTGTCTTCACAGAGCTTATGGAAGAAACAGAGAAAAATCCAGTGAATAGTTTAGAATACATGACAGGCTGTGCTAAGTGCTATGAAAAAAGAATTAAGCAGGTAAGAAAGAATGGGTTTTTTCTGAGTGCCATAGGAAGTCATTCTGGGGAGATATAATTATTGGTCCCAATTTTTCACTTGCTTGTAATAGGATTACACACCCATACCCTTGGCCACATTTCTTTTCAATATCCTCCACATGTGTAGAGAATATTTCCTCATGCCATTGATACATGTGACTTCCTTTGATCAATGGAATGTTAGCAAATGTGATACAAGCAGTGGCCTTAAATGTTTTCACATGGGTTTTCTTGGCTTCTGGGACACACCCACACCCTGATTACCATTGGAAGAGTAGGTTCCAGGAAGTCAAGGCCCCTTCAGCCAAGGCCCAGAATAAAATTCATAGACCAACCAAAACCCATCCGGGAGCCTGAAGCAGAGACACTCCAGCTGACCTGTGGACAAAAAAAATGAATGCTTACTATTGTCAACTTCTGAGAGTCAGGGCGGTTTGTTAAATGGCCTGATTGAAGCAAGAGCTGACTAATGTACCACTGGAGAATTTGAATCAAAGGAATAATCTGAGTTATATTTTTAAAAGATCACTCTTGGGCTTCCCTGGTGGCGCAGTGGTTGAGAGTCCGCCTGCCGATGCAAGGGACACGGGTTCGTGCCCCAGTCCGGGAAGATCCCACATGAGGCGGAGCGGCTGGGCCCGTGAGCCATGGCCGCTGAGCCTGTGCGTCCGGAGCCTGTGCTCCGCAACAGGAGAGGCCACAACAGTGAGAGGCCCGTGTACCACAAAAAAAAAAAAAAAAAAAAAAAAAAGATCACTCTTACAGCTATTTAGAGAGTGGAAGGAAGGAAGACAAGAGAGGAAACAGATCTGTCTGGGAGCCACTGCAAAATCCCTGTGAAAGATGGTGATGGCTTAGACCAGGGTAGGAATGATGGACTTGACAGGATTTGGTGAGGAATGGGATGTGAGGCATGAGATAAAGAAGTATTATAACACTGTATTACAGCAATTTTATCACCCAGCTTGTAATTTTATCCATCCCACCAGCCAAGCCTGTGTTTCTAAGCATAAAAATCAGCATATAAAGAGTGTTTTTGTCAACTGCCATATATCCAGGGACAGTTACTATAGCAGCCGAGCAATTCTCTTTGGGTAACCAGGTGGAAATCAAATTGTCTTGACGAATATCAGAGCTGAACAGGGAAATTTTCTCCAATACCGCATGACAAACTTCATAATTGCCTTTTTTAACACGAATATCTAAATCAGGATGCTATGCCTTGGTACATAATTATATTTTTCTGAAACCAAGTCTGTTTTTCCATTTTGCAGTTTGTAGTTTATAGTGAGGGTTTTATGGATATTGCTCTTCCACTAGACTTACTCTGTCACATGTGAGGACATCTCCCTCCTCAACTGAGTGGGTGCTGGTCCTTGGATTCCAGTGATGGCTCAGGCCAATGTACACTCCTCATTTTGAGCTAGGGATTTTGTCTCAAATCTATACCTTCTCTCCCAACCTACGAAACCATCAGACAATCCTGGAACCTCAAGGCCCACCTGGCCTCCCTCTTGCCACTCTTCCTTCAAGCTTAGAGCCAAATTAAGCCTGGGAGTCTGCTCTTCACTCTCTTTCCCATATAGCTAACTCACTAAAACCAAGCTTTTCTACTGAAACAAAGAATACCCAGCTCAGGAGCTCTTGTGCACTGTTGGTGGTAATGTAAATTGATACAGCCATTGTGGAAAGCAGTATGGAAGTTCCATAAAAAAATTAAAAATAGAACTATCATATGATTCAGCAATCTCACTTCTGAATATAAATCCAAAGGAAATGAAATCAGTATCTCAGAGAGATACCTGCACTCCCACATTCTTTGCAGCATTATTCACAACAGCCAAGATATGGAATCAACCTAAGTGTCCATACATGGATGAATGGATAAAGAAAATGTGGAATACTATTCAACCTTTAAAAAGAAAGAAATCTTGCCATTTGGGACAACATGGATGAAACTGGAGGGCATTATGCAAAGTGAAACAAGTCAGATACAGAAAGACAAATACTGTGTGATCTTACTTATATGTGGAATCGAAAAAAGCCAAACTCACAGAAGCAGAATTTTGGATGCCAGGGGCTGGGGAATAGGGGAAATAGGGAGATGTTGGTCAGAGCATACAAGGTTTCAGTTATGCAGGATGGAAAAGTTCTGGAGATCTAATGTATGGCATAGTGATTATAGTTAATAACACTGTATTGTATACCGAAATTTGCTAAGAGAGTGGACTTTAAATGTTGTCACCACAAAAAATGATAACTATGTAAGGTGATGGATATGTAGCTCCATTGTGGTAAGCATTTCACAATTTATACCTATATCAAAACAACACACTGTACACTGGGGAAAGCTGGGGAAAATAAGTGCACCAAGCTCAAAGCCATTAGTCAGATAACAAATGATGAAAGTCAGCCTCCAGGACTCTTACATGCATAATCCCCTCACTTCTCGCACAAAAGCTTTAGTGTACAACTGCCATGATCTAGGTGACACATTACCTTATACTGCACCCCACCCACAATCTGCATATATACAGAACCATCTTTGTGCCTCTATGTCTGTTGTGTCCGCAATGGTCCTTGATAGGCATTTGTGCTCCTCCTCTCTGAGAGATCCAAACGAGAGGGGACAAGCAGGTGCCAACACTGTGATCAACTCATTATTGCTATTTTTGATATTCACCATACAGCATAGTAAACTAGGTACATTTTACTGTTGTACCTTATGACATTCAGAGTCAAATTTTTAAAAGGCCTAATGTCCACCTGCCAGCCAGGGAGGGAGCTGGTCCGGTAAACCATAATAAAGAATTAGCCTCTAAAGCTCATGGCATTGATGTGAAAAATCATTGCAAACATTCATTAAATTCATTAAAGTCCTAAGAAACTCAAGAGTACTCAAAAATAAATTGCATTTGGCACAAAGGTTTTAAGTAGAAATCTCATAGGAAAAGAGTTTAGAATTGCTTGCGATCTGTAGGAGGGCTATATTTCCTGAATTTTCAGAAGAAATCTCACAAATGTTCAAGAGAGATTTATTGTCTGTGGTTTCTATGCAGCCAGTAAGGGATAGGTAAATAAGATGTCTTACTGGTGAGAAAGCTGTCACTTGTTTTCATATTCTTGCTAACTATGAACATGCTATCACAGTACAATTAAATCCACATTTGGAGACACTAAGCAGACACAAAACCTGCATGATGCAATCACACTCCTCAGGGAAATGATTCTGCTTCTTGCTACATCCCTCATGATTCTCTTTTCCTTCCTGTTCAGGGAAACATGTACCACTTAGCCTCTCCCATTTCATTAGAGGGTAGGTGGCCCTAAATGTTTTGTCTACAACTGCAAGAATCCAGATAAACTAAAGGACTAATGTCACAGGTTTTCAAAACAGCCTAATACTCTCTGGAAACAATATCATTAAAACAGCCCTTCAAGGTTCATTGTTGCTGGATCTCAGATAGGAGAGAAGAGAGAAATTCTTCAACATCTTTTGAGAAATTCAAACTACATTTGTCTAATGCTCTCTTGAGATAAACATTTAAGGAGCCAGGAAATGTAAAGTTCCACTATCATTTCCCATAGGACTTTAAGTTCCATTCTTGACCTCTGCGTATCCACTGCTTCCATGGGGATCAGTTGTGTGTGTTTCTGTTCCTCCTCCTTGAGGGGGTCAGAGTGAAGGAGGGACAAGGAGGTGCCAACACCTTGTCAACTTAATTTTTCTATTGATTCTCACCATGTAGCATTGAGTACACTATGCCTAGAGGGTATAGAAGGAGATAAAGGCTTATATTTTAGAAAATAAAAAAATAAGAAATGCTTCACAAATTTGCTTAAACACTCAGAATCAACATAGATTTTTGGAAAAACGTTTTAAAACATACAAGATACATACCTGACTTCTATCTCTAACTGCCTCTTAGACATTTCTCCCAGTGTGTCCCTCAGCACCTCTGTCTTGACATGTTCAAACACAAACCTTGTATTTTTTCTCCATGAACAAAGTCTTCCTTCTAGGTTCCCTTACTCAACATTTCTTTCACTAGGCCAATCCCAAACTGCAGCATTGTCCTCTACCCCTCTCTCTCCCCTCTACATCATCCAATCACCCAATCACTCAATAAGTCATAGAAATCCCGCCTGTAGTAATCTCTCAAACTTGTTCATTCTTTTCATTTCCGCCATCACTGCTAGACCTTTATCTTCTCTCATTTGGATTATAAAGAACCTCCTGAATAGACTCGCTGCCACCTGTCTTTCATTTTCCACCAATCCATCTAGCACAGCTGCCAGAATTACTTGCTGAAACACTTATCTGACGATGCCATTCGTCGACTTAAAAACTGACTTGTTAGTTCAGTCATGTCAGGTTTGTCTGGGGTGGCATGGAGCAATCAAATAATTGAGTGTAGAAAGTTTGAAGCTATAGAAGAAAACACTTGGTCATTTCTTTTGAAGAACGGAATTTTTGAACCCTAAAAATTGTGTCTTTTTTTAGAGATGGAAAGCTTGTGGACTCTTACAAAACATGTTGTATTTAAAATACATTTGTTAAAACTTAAAAACGTAAAGTTTGATTTTTGTGTTGAAATTTTTGAAGTTTAATCAGTGAAGGACAAGCCTTATTATTTATTATTTAGAGCAGTTGTATGCTTTGCTGTTAGAAATTTTGGTATTGGGGAAATGGTTTAAGTAGGCTGTTGTATAGAGTCTTTAGAAATAGTGAGGGGAAGGGTAGTCTCCTTTCAAATAAAAGTTAATTTCTTTGAAAAAAAAAAAAAAAAAAACTGACTTGTTGCCTATAAGATAAGCTCAAAGTCATTTCAACAACCATTTTTTTTAGTATCTACTATTATAAGCCATGTAGTCTATTAAGGACAATGAACACAAAGATGAAAAAAACATGGACTCTTAAGGTGCCCACAGTGGACTTCCAGGAGAGTCAGACATATTGATAGCTATTTACAATGCATTGCAGTATATGCAACCACAAAATTGTGCACTAGGTACAGAAACAGCATGGGGGGAGGGGCGAGTGGTCACTTATTTTAGGGGCTTCAGAATGGAAAGATATCTGAGCTTGGGATGGGTATGCCAAGTAAATGAAATGACATATACAAAGCACATAAGAATAAAACAGCATTCCAGGACCTGCTAGTTGCAATTATTTTCATCAATGGGAATGTTGATATCAAGAACTAAGACAGAGAACACTGGAATATGAATAGTTCTTGGGTGTGTTGGGGGGGTGGTGATAATGGTGTGGCAGGAGGGCAGCGAGTAGTCAAGACACAAGAACAATGGATGAGGGTGGAGGTGTTTAGGTTGAAATTTCCAAGTGCAGGTCTCAGTTGAGGGGAGAGTTGGGGCCAGAAATAAAGATATAGTCATTAAAACCATGGAAATAGCCTAAGTTGTCTAGAGAAACGACACAGTGTCAGAAGAGATTTGGAGGACTCAGAGTATAACCCACTCAAGAAAATTAAGATGAGACCTTCAGAAGTAAGAAGGGGCTTCCCTGGTGGATCAGTGGTTAACAGAATCCACCTGCCAATGCAGGAGACACGGATTCAAGCCCTGGTCTGGGAAGATTCTCACATGCCGAGGAGCAGCTAAGCCCGTGCTCCACAACTACTGAGCCTGCGCGCTAGAGCCCAATTTCCACAACTACTGAAGCCAGCGTGCCTAGAGCCCGTGCTCCACAACAAGAGAAGCCACCGCAATGAGAAGCCCGCGCACCACAACAGAGAGTAGCCCCCACTCACCGCAACTAGAGAAAGCCAGCGCACAGCAACGAAGACACAACGCAGCCAAAAATAAATAAATAAAACTTAAAAGAAAAAAGTAAGATAAAAACCCATGGAAGAGTGATGCCAGAGAAACTGGAAGAAGAAAATGACTCAAAAAGAACAGTGATTACTTCAGTCCCACTCTGACACTGTACTCTGACCCCAGACTACACTTTCAGCCTCATTCACTCCTGCCACTTCTCCACTCTTTCCCAATCATCTCTAGCTCTAGGAATAATAATAACAGGAATGTTAATACTAGTAGCTGTCTTTGATATGCATGTATAATGTGAAAGACACTACGTTATGTGCTTTGGTATTTTAGCTTATTTAATCCTCATATTCTGTGAAATAAGCACTATGACGAACTACCCCCATTTCACAGAAGAAACCAAGACTAAGCGGGATTTGTCTAAGACTACAGAGACGGTTATGCAGAACAGCTAGGATTTAAACTCGGACACACTTTAGTTATACTAGGCTATTTGCCAATCCCAAACATGACCAAGTGGGTTTTTTAAAATTTATTTATTTATTTATTTTTGGCTGTGTTGGGTCTTCGTTTCTGCGCGAGGGCTTTCTCTAGTTGTGGCGAGCGGGGGCCACTCTTCATCGCGGTGCACGGACCTCTCACTATTGCGGCCTCTCTTGTTGCAGAGCACGGGCTCCAGACGCGCAGGCTCAGTAGTTGTGGCTCATGGGCCTAGTTGCTCTGCAGCATGTGGGAATCTTCCCAGACCAGGGCTCAAACCTGTGTCCCCTGCATTGGCAGGCAGATTCTCAACCGCTGTGCCACCTGGGAAGCCCCTGCCTGAAATTACTTTTATGTACCCACTCTCTCTAGTGAAATCACATTCTTCCTTAGAAATACAATTCAAATGTCATCTCTGCGATGAAGACTTTCTTTGCACCACCTTTTTTTCCAGACAGAATTACCATCTTCTTCCTCTGTGTTCCTCTTAACACTTTTTTCATACTATTATTATAATATGTGGGGCCCTTAAAAGCAGAGACCTTTCTCTGGCTGGAGTTCAAAGATATATGAAAAAGGAGAAGTCAGAGATTGAAAGCTTGAGAGGGATTTGGTCTACCACTGCTGGAAGGGGACACATGGAGAATATGAAAAAGAATTGCAGGCAACTCATGGAGCAAAGAGTGGCCCTTGGATGACAGCCAGCAAAAAAACCAGAGACAATCCCACAAACACAGGGAAGTGAATTCAGCCAACAACCTGAATAAGGTTGGAAGCAGATTTTTCCCTAGAGCTTCTAGTAAGAAATGCAGCTGAGCCAAAACCTTTCTTTTAGCCTCATGAAGTCTTAGGCAAAGAACCCAGCTGAGCTCACCTGGACTTCGGACCTGAAGAAATTGTGAGAAAATTTGAAAATTGTGAAAAGAATTGTGCTAGGTCAGAAACTCCTCTCTGGGGAAGTAGCACTCACCTTCCTCCCTTCCCTGGGGATATGATGCCTAATGGCTGCAAGGAAACATGATTTTCAGATTAAAGAAATAAGAACACATTGATTGAACAACATTAAAATCGTTTCTTTTTTATGGTCTAAGAAATGTTTGGAATTTAAATCTTTCAGTACCCGATAAAAAATTCTAACTGCTTTCATTTCGTAGACTCCTACATGCTCCTGATTCCTCATATGAAAAAGGAGGACAATAATAATAACTGTGCTGTGGAAGGAAGGAATCAGTTAACAGATGAAAAGTGCTTTGAAGCAGCAATTCCACTTTGGGGAATATATTATATAGACCTCAAAGCACCAGCTAATAAGAATATATGCATAAGAATGTTTAGTGCAACATTGCGGTAGCAAAAAATAAAGCTGGAAACTGCACAAATACCTATCCAATTGTGTAGAGTTAAATAAATATGGTACACACACATTATGGAACATTATGCATTTGTTTGAGATATCTCCTGGGTATCATCTCACATTCTCTCAGTCCACATTTTACTCCAGCTGTTGCTGTAGCAACCAGCTGCTTGTCGGTACAATTGACAGCACCTTCCTTCAGCTGCATCACATATTTCTTGCTTTGTGCCCTGAGTCTTTATCATCAACACTTGAGACATTTGTAGAAACGCAGCCATTCCAACACAGGTTTATTCCAGAATAAACTGCCTGCAGGCAACCTCTTGCCACTTAGAAAAAGGTTAAAGGATGCATATCAAGTTATTTGCACTGGTCTCCTCAGGGAAGTGGAAGGAAATTGTTAGCTCTTCCTTAATAATTTTTTCACTGTTTCACTAGTTACAGTGAGCAGATATTAATTTTACAATTTAAAATACTTTGGGGCTTCCCTGGTGGCATGGTAGGTAAGAATCTGCCTGCCAATGCAGGGGACACACTCACCGCAACTAGAGGAAAACCCGCCCACAACAACGAAGACCCAATGCAGCCAAAAATAAATAAAATAAAATAAATTTATTTTTTAAAAATGAAATAAAATAATTTGAAAAGAAAAAGATGTTTAAAATTAGCATCAAGTCAACATCCCAGGAAAAAGCATTTCCAACCAGGTGATAAGGAAGAAAAATAACTGTACTGTCAGATTGCAGCTGAACTACAAACTCTATCATAAGCCCTTTTATTAAGCTTGGACGAGAAAATAATTTTTGCCCAAGACTATCATTGTAAAACAAATACCAAAAACTATACTCACAGAACCAGCTTCCTGGCTGTGACAGAGACACACTCCTGAGCTCTCTGAGTGCAGAATGAACCACACAATAAGGACTCAGGATGATTAATAGATAAACAGAGGCATGTCCACTCCTGCAGCATTTCCAAAGGTGTGTGTAATAGGGGTTCTGTCGAAGAATGAGAACAGCTATTCTCAAGAAAGAGCCTGGTTGAAAAAAACCATGATCTCACGAAAGAAATTTTAAAACGGCAGCAATGCTAGCATCATATGCCATAGAAACCTCTCCTCTTGGAGCTCTTTGAACTTTGCATAAAGAAGCAAACAGTAAGGTTTCACACAAGATTTTATAAAAAGTTAAAATCTAATCTGAACAAATTGCCACTAGTTTCATTTGCTTTTATTCCTTGGTGGGTTCATTCTGAGCTACTTTAAAAGAACAAACATTGATTGTTTGTATGCATGTGTTTTAAGGGAGACGTTTTTGAATTCCTCTCGTCTCCAGAATGCTAGACCTCAGATTTACTATCTGGTTCCACTAGTTAAATATGCTAGAGGTGAGGAAAAAAATCTTTGAAAATCATATGAGACAAAAGAATGAAAGAGGCATACCCTGAAAGACGTACTCTGTCAATAAATAGTTGACTTCAGGCGTGCAATTATAAGCACATTTTTCCATGCTACTAAATAAGTGGACCAAGTAGGCAAACCCTGTGATGCAAAGGCTAAGGTAAGTTACCACTGTGATGGGCAATTTTATGTGTCAACTTCGCTGAGCCACAGTGTCCAGACATTTGGTTGTTATAGAATAAACATGTGTCCCCCACACCAGAAAATTCATATGTTAAACCCTACCACGAATGTGATGGTATTAAGAGGTGGGGCCTTTGAGAGGTAATTAGGTTCATTGAGGTTGTAAGAATGGAGCACCCATGTTTGGGATTAGTGCCCTAATGAGAAGAGGAAGAGACTCTTCTCGCTCTCTCCCTCTCCCTCTCCCCACAACATCAGAATACAGCAAGAAAGCACCTGAAAGAGGGCCTTCACCAGACACTGAGTCTGCCAGGACCTTGATTTTGGACTTCCCAGCCTCCAGAACTATGAGAAATAAATTTCTGTTGTTTAAGCCACCAGTCTACAGTATTTTGTTATAACAGCCTGAAAGGACAGGGATATTGGTCAAGCATTATTCTAGATGTTTCTGAGAGGATGTTTTTGGATAAAATTCGCATTGAACTTGGTGGACTTTGAGTAAAGCAGATTGTCTTCTGTAATGTGGGTGGGTTACAGTCCTGAAAGGAACCAAAGCCTGACCGCTCCAACAAGAAGGAATTGGACTTGAACGGCACGATTCGCTCTTCTTGGATCTCCAGCATGACTGACTTTGAACGCGCTCTGCAACTCTTTGCTGAGTCTTCAGCCTGCCAAGCCTCCCCCATTGAATTTTGGACGCACTAAGCCTTCACAGTTGTGTGAGCCAAGTCCTTAAAATAAATATCTTTACATATACACATCCTATTGGTTCTGTCTCTCTGGAGAACCCTGACGGAGACAACCACGATGTATTCAAATACTCTGGAAAGTGAACTGTGTCCTTAGTATAATTAATGATAATTATAATAGTAAATATTCACCGAATGCTTGCTAAGTTCCAAGCATTTTTCTAAGTGCTTTACAGTTTACCTCACAGATTCCTCACAAAAACGCTGAGAAGCTATCATCCCCTTTTTACAATTGAGGGCAGAGAGAGCACACGCTCAGGGTTAAAACAACTTAGTAAGTGGCACAGGTATTTATGAACTCGTGAATGGTAACCATTAGAATAATGGTTTTCAACAAAGGAACAATACTCTGCAAAGACATGATCCTAAAGCCAAATGTCGTATCCTTTTGCACTTGCATTCAAATCCCCCTGATCCTCTGCTTGGAATGGTCTTTCTTTCATTGTGCACCTTGATTTCCCTATCCCCAGATACTCAGTACCCTCAAATTTCTGAGCAAGACTTCTCACTATGACCTTCATCCTAAGTCTGCCTTCACTTGAAAAACCATAATTGCAAATCTTCCGTTTCTTTCAAGTGGCAGTGGAGTCTGGTGGAATCTGTGTGGTATCTGGAATCACAAGTCCGAGCTCAGTCCTGGTTCGAACGTTACTAGATCTGTGAGCCCTGACGAGTAACAAACTCTCTTAGTTTCATCACTGGTAAATGGGGAATATAATATCACCTACCCCAAGTGAATCCTGTAAGGATAATAGGAACTAATGCCTGGAAGTAAAGTGCCTAGCACGGTTCCATGCACACAAAAAACACAAGTGTTTGCTATTTTCCAGCCCAAACATTTACCAGCCCTGAGTCACATTTATTCTGGACTCTGTTCTTTCTTTAACACATTAATACGATAGCTTTAGCTTCTAAAAGGAAGCTCTTACCTGCGAGGAAATATATTTTCATTTCAGGGCCTTTCTAGAGATAAAATACCTTATCCAATGATAAGATCCTACACATTAGTGTGTAGTAGACCTTCTTTTACCTGCAGTCTACTTACCACCCCAAAAGGTTCACCTCACAGGAGAGGGCCCACCATTGTAGCAGAGTTTAAATCCCTAAAGAAAGTATAATAGTAAAGGACAGTAGAACATGCAATTCCCACTGTGGGAAAGAAATAAAAGGGATGCAGTTGAATATTTCCATTTAAATGGCACTTCAGAGTCAACTTGTATAAAATTGATCTTATAATTTAAAAAATGCTGTCAATAATAGTCTTGCTCACCCAGTGATACAAGTTAGAAACTGAGATTAATCATGGATTCCTCATTCTCCCTTGTAATTTCATGATTGATAATGCAATTACATCCAGGCAACATGTTTAGTTGTACATATTTTGAATTCCTTCCTCTCTTACCATTCACACTATAAACATCCTAACCATCCCTATCAACCTGCACACACTATACGCTCTTCTGGGTTTTCTGCTTCTTACAATTTTATAACTTGGAAATAGCTAATAAAATGTAAAATCAATCTTGCCTATAGAAATGCCAATAAATTCTGTCCAGTGGAGAGACAGCACACCCCACACACACCTAGAAAACAGTTTTGTCTCCATTTTTACATTTATTCCAATACTCCTGATCAATTAATGTGTCTATCTGTTCTTTGGATTCTCTCTTTTTTTTTAAAGAATTTATTTATTTACTTACTTACTGGCTGTGTTGGGTCTTCTTTGCTGCGTGCGGGCTTTCTCTAGTTGTGGTGAGCGGGAACTACTCTTCATAGCGGTGCGTGGGCTTCTCATTGTGGTGGCTTCTGTTGTTGCGGAGCACATGCTCTATGCGTGCAGGCTTCAGTAGCTGTGGCACGTGGGCTCAGTAGTTGCGGCTCACGGGCTCTAGAGCGCAGGCTCAGTAGTTGTGGCGCAAGGGCTTAGTTGCTCCGCGGCATGTGGGATCTTCCTGGGCCAGGGCTCAAGCCCGTGTCCCCTGCATTAGCAGGTGGATTCTTAACCACTGTGCCACCAGGGAAGCCCCTGGATTCTCTTTTGAACATCTGCCTAGTTCCCTTATTATAAGTTAAGTAAAATATTTACATGTTTATTTTATATCTTGTAGGAGAATAATAATTTTACCTTTCTTTAAAAAGTATCCCTCAACAACAACATGTTAGTTGTCCACTTTCAAATAATCAGAGTCTCTTTGATGACTGTGATATTGTGAATTATTTTATATGTATATATACACATATACATGTATGTATGTGTATATATATATACGTATATATTTGGTCTTTGACCCGTTTCTAGCACAGAGCTCCTAAAACCCTTGAAATTTCCTAAATGATGACAGCAGTAAAGGTGTCTTGATATTCATAACAAACCCCTTTCAACCACACCAGAGTTTATGTTAATGAGGTGACTTGTGAAAAGGTTGGGAGCTGGTTGCCAGGGGAACCAACTATAAATAGAGGATGGAACTTTCAGTCCCATCCCCTAATTTCCTAGGAAGGGAGTGGGGCTAGTGGTCAAATTAACCACCAATGGCCAACGATTTAATCAATCATGCTGATGTAATGCAGCCTTCCTAAAAATATCAAATGGAGGGGGTTCAGGGAGCTTCCAGGCTGGTGAACACGTGGAGACATAGAGAGAGTGGTGCACCTGCAGATGGCATGGGAGTTCTGTGCCCTTACCCCATAACTTGCCCTATGCATCTTTTCCATCTGGCTGTTTCTGAATTACATATCCTTATATAATAAACTGGTGATGTAGTAAGTAAAATGCTTCTGAGTTTTGTGAGCCACTCAGGCAAATTAATAAAACCCAAGGAGGGGATAATTGGAACATCCAATCTGTAGCTGATCACTCAGAAGCATAGGTGTCAACTTGGACTTGCCATTGGCATCTGAAGTGGGAGGAAGGGTGCTGTCTCATTAGGACTGAGCCCTCATACTGTGGGATCTGACACTATCTTTGGGTAAAGAGTGTCAGAATTGAGTTGAATGGTAGGACACCCAGCTGGTGTTGCAAAATTGCTTGGTGGTGTGGGAAACCCCTACCTACATTAGAATTGAATTAGAATTATTGACTAAGATCCAGTTTCATAGATTATCATTCAAACTTCTTTACTATCTGATTGCAAGCTACACTTTTCATTTTTTCTCTAACTTAACCCTTACATATACTTTCCCTGTGAACCAAGAAGACTTAGTTGCTGTCCTGAGCATGTCCTGATGTCATGGTCCTGCCTGTGGTTTTAGTTCATCGTATCCCTCCCTCCATCAAATATCTGTTCATCCTTTATGGACAAGATCAATTCTTACCTTTTCTGTTATATTGGATTGGCTAAAAAGTTCGCTGGGGTTTTTCGTGAGCTGTAAGGGAAAAACCCTAACGAACTTTTTGGCCAACCAATATCTTCCATAACAACGCTACACAAATTCCTCTCTCTCTAAAGCATTTAGTATTGTCAGTATTCTTTTGTGACTCGTAAATTGCACTTTATTCCTTTAAATATATATCCTGTTGCCCTAGAGACCATCTATTCTTTTATTTCTATGTATTTACCACTATACCTAACCCAATGCCTTGCACCATGCCTCAATGCTTAAGAAGTTAATTGACAGGGCATCATAGAGGAAAAAATCTTCTATTATGTGCCCTCTTCACATCACCTGTCCTATATCAAAACAAAAATATGCATGTAAAGTCTAACATTTTTTATACTTTAGAAAATCACTTTTGAGAAAACTAAGAAGGCAAATGTAAAATAGCTAGTGAGAAGCAGCTGCATAGCACAGGGAGATCAGCTCGGTGCTTTGTGACCACCTAGAGGGGTGGGATAGGGAGGGTGGGAGGGAGGGAGATGCAAGAGGGAGGGGATGTGGTGATATATGTATATGTATAACTGATTCACTTTGTTATACAGCAGAAACTAACACAATACTGTAAAGCTATTATATTCCAATAAAGATGTTAAAAAAAAAAGTAAGTAGGTAAAAGATGTACACATGTAATAATAGCTAGATTACACTCAGTAGGGAATGCATCTAAAATTCCTAGTCATGAATATTTTAATGAACAGTATCAATGAAAGCCTCTTATGCTTTGGCTTATTTGTGGTGATAAGGATTCAGTTAGTAATAATAGCTCTTTGAGGACAGAGGGAACTCAAAATAATTTATTTTTCAAGAGCATAAAAGGCAAAGATCCTCCAGGGAAGTTGTATAAGCCATTTCCAAATAGAAATAATTGCCAAACTTTCTGAAAGCATGGATGAATTGTTAGTTTTGATAAAAATAGATTTAAGCTCCAACTGAGAAAAAATACAGTGAACAGACTTAAAGAAAGCAAAATACTTGCCATAAGAAAGAATCCCCAAGTTCTACAAAATAGCTACAATGCTCAAATAAAATACACTTGACTATCTTGAGGTTTTTCTGTTAGTGAAGGTCACACATCTAAATTCATAAGCTTTTGACATCCTCACTGTCAACCTCTCCCTCTCATGCTCATCGAGAAACCTGAGTGATTAAAAGCATGAACTTGGCAGTTGAGGTCCTGACTTAACCACTTATATGACCTGGAGCAAGATCCTCAACCTTTCAAAGCTTGATTTGCTCTTCCATAAGATGCGAGTAATGATAGCACTACCCTGAAGGGTTCCCGTGAAGATTAAATGAGCAAATGCAATGTATTACACTCGGCAAAGAACTTGGCACATACCACACACCCCAGAGATGTCAGCTATTACCATGACCTAACACATAATCCGAGAAAGAAGCAAAATGCTTTGAAGAAATAATAATGGTTATTAAGGCATATGATGTTTACAAAGCCAAGAGTACCTCAGAATTTGCCTGACACCATTCAGAACAGCTAAAGGCTTAAAGATTAAGGAGAAATGAGAAGCTTCCAATAGGAATAATTGAATAAGTGTCAAGGTAACTTCCTTTATAGGCAATTCCACCATCTAACAGAAAAAGACAGAGCATATTGAAAAAGTCAGATCTCCCTCAGGCTTTAGTTCATTATAAATTACTTTATTTAAAGCACACATGTTATAAACTAAAACCTCTATAGACTAGAGCCCACTCTATCACAGAATGTAGTTTAATGACCTTGGACCTAATCCAAAGGTTTTTAGTTACATGGAGTTCCATAAGGACTTTATTAAAACATGGTTACAAAAATCCTATGTCCTAGTCTCTGAAGGTGGCATTCTAAGGAAAGCCAAATATGGTATATGATCATTAAATCATATAATTTATGAATTGAAAGGTTATTACAGAATTTCTCATCCAACCCCTCCATTTTATAGCTAAGAAAGCCAGGATATTGAGAAATTGAGTGTATAATCATGTTCTTTAGTGTAAATTCAAAAAAAAAATGCAACTAAAGTGATGTTCCCGGTGAGGAATGACTTATTTTGACACATCTTCAGGGGCCTCTTATCAGAACAGAACAAGCCAGGAATGAAGCAATAATTCTGAGAAAGATATAACAAAATGTTAGGCAGACACATATGGTTTTCTTCTTAAAACTATAATACTGACCATGTGGTCTTTATTTCCTCACTCCCCCTACCTTGCTGAGCCTTAGTTTATGGACATTTCATTTAGCAATGGGTCTCACTACTCAGATGCTGACTTATTCTTGGAGATGGCAGACAGCACATGAACAGCACAGAATCCTCATCCATCTGGGATGAGGCTTGTGGTTTTACAATCTAGACAGAGCCCTGGTTTCACAGATGCTTGCTAATCACAGCTTTCTCCTCATCGCTACCATGTTTAGCTCTCTATATGACTGGCCTTATTAACCAGAATAATAGCAACAATAAAAAATCTTTTGTATGTTGATATAATATCATAAATAATTTAATTAACTTTTAAAATTACTATTACATAACAGGCACTGTTCTAACAACAAACCCTAAGAGATAGGTTCACTGAGCATTCCTTCCACAGACATGAGGAAACTGAGGCCAAGAGAGTGAATTGCCCCAAAACACAAGCTAGCATGCAAACTCTAGGAGTCCAGCTCCAAAGCTACATCTTTTATCTTTACATTCTTAATTCCTGCACTCTTAGCCATTAGATTCTACTATACATCATTTAATCCTCAAAAAGTCTTTTGAAAGGGCTTCCCTGGTGGCGCAGCGGTTGAGAGTCCGCCTGTCGATGCAGGGGACACGGGTTCGTGCCCCGGTCCGGGAAGATCCCACGTGCCGCGGAGCGGCTGGGCCCGTGAGCCATGGCCGCTGAGCCTGCGCGTCCGGAGCCTGCGCTCCGCAACGGGAGACGCCACGGCAGTGAGAGGCCCGCGTACCGCAGGAACAACAACAAAAAAATCTTTTGAAATAAAATATTATTAGCTCCACTTTACCAATGAATAAAACTGGGGTTTAGAGAGGTTAAGTTCAAAGAGGTTACAGAGCACAGTGAGTACATGGGAGCACCAAGATGATAATCCAGGTCTGACTGACTCCAAAGCCCACAACCGTAATAGCAGCTGTGATTTTCTGGCCTTTAACAGCACGCTCTCCTACTGAGACTAGAACCTGGGGGTCCTGGCTGCATCTTGCTCTCTGTAATCCCGGCTTAGGGAGAGACCATCTGGAACCATGATATGGCCATCCGCCCTATACCGATTATTCCTCCTCTTGCAAACCCTTCCTGCCTTGCTCTATCAAGCTGGGATCTCAAGCTGCCTTCATCACACCTTTGAACACTGTCTGTTGGATGCTGGTCATCGCTCTGCCAGGAACCCAGCCACAGAGCCAGGTTAATTTCCTCATCCCTGGCCCCAGCTTCTTTCCTCTTCCCGGTATTCGATAGCACTGAAGACCAGTATCCCTTCTGGTCCAAGTTATCCAAGTCTCTACAACCATATATAATATATTCTTAATTTAAATAATTCAATGTAATGCTATTTACCAACACTTCTAAGTTACATATAGGCATGTGAATTATATTTTTATTATATATGTTTCAATAAATCAAGAAATATAAAACACTTTAACCAAAATATATTTACTGACGTAAACACGTCTGCAACATATTTCGTCTTAAAAACTACTTGTTAATCTTTATCATAGTGTCTTAATGCTTTCCCTTGATGTATATATACACACTTGGCTGCTCTTGAATGATACAGTTCCTAAGCCAATGGGTGCCCAACTGCATTGCTTAACAAGATGGGAATGTTTTCTAAGTCATTAAATTGTATTTTGAATTAGCTATGTGAAATGCAGAAAGATAATCCAGTTGTGTCCATTTTAGTCAGGGCTGACTTAAAAATGCCTTAAATTGGTCATGTCAGCTCCACTGCTAATGAGCCAATTGCCCTTGAAAACAGCAGAAACCTTTTTGGTGCTCTTGGGACTATTATAGGAGTAGTCTGTTAAGAATTTGGCCCAAGAGATTGAAAATGCCCTGAAAGCTATTTACCACATGACTTTCATGCATGTTTGTGAAAAAGAATAAGTGGTTGACTTAAAGATAACTACATAAAATTAGGTGTTGCCTAAGGTGGAAGAGACAGGCTAGAGACCCTAAGGCAATTTGTTTGATTATTTTTGTGTACCTAAATTGAGTCTGTATCATTTCCCTAATGCAAGACTTTAAGAAAAATCATTGCTTTGAGCATTTGGCATACATTTTCTTTTAAGTGAATAGTTTAAAAACATGCAAGCTAATGCCTATTCTAAAGGTGCTAACTGTTGAAAATATTTTTCCAACTAGATATTATTAATGTCTGCAGTTCTAAAGAATAATTTTTCTTAGATCCTGAGGGTCCCCGAAAATTATGCATTTTACCAAAGTCATAATTCTTAAGATGGAGACAGTGGTTGCCTATTCATTCTTGCAGAAAGACTTTGGCATAATTATGTAATCATAAGCTAAGGTGTTCTCCTCTGAACCAAAATGACCTTTCAGAGGTAGAATTTATGACACTTATCACCATCTTTAATACCTCTGCTGAATGTCATTTTCAGTCAGACATTCAGCAAAAGACTTTAAACTTAGCCAGACAGTAAATTTCTAAGCATGCTGATAGATAACTGGTGTATATTTTTCCTTAGATATTAAAGTGAAGAATTATTTTCAACAACATCATTTGTAAACTCCTCTCATCACAAGTGGATATTTTTTTTAAATAGTGTGATATTTACATTACAACTAAAGATCAAGAGGGGCCAATGTCCAGAATAAAAATATTTAGTGAGTAAATACAGAAATTCTGCTTCTATCCACTGGAAAAGTATTGTGAATAGTACCTTACACACTGAATAGTTTCAAGGATAAGGCACGCAGTACTTCCTAAGACTTGAAGCAGCAGCAAATAATGGAAATACCCTGAACATTAAACAAGCTTATTCCTGGAGACTGGAGCTTTCTCTACATGTGTGGGTAGCATTGGACAAGCTACCTGTGCTCTCTAAGCCTCAAGTTGTTCTCTAATTTAACAGAATTACATGCAGCATAAAGACCTAATTCTATTACTTTCCTCTCTCCTGGTTTTGCCAATCAAAGCACCAGAATTTTAATTCTAATAGCTAGATATGAGTCATTGCATTTAGGAATCCATGTTAAACAATGAGTTATTTCATTATGAACTTAATGAAAATGACCAAAATGTTTACTTAAATTAACTGAACCTATACTCTGTAATGAGAAATACACCAAGTTTAACATGCAACTTTATATATACTCTACATACAGGATATATTAGTACATTCTCTTAAAGGATTTGATAATTTTTTAAACTCTTGCTGCTAGGCTGGGTTCTATTTCTTTTTTGTTTTTAATTGAAGTAGAGTTGATTTACAATATTCTGTAGGATTAGGATTCTATTTCTATATGTCACCTGCGGTTTACTGTCCTACTAAGTTGGGTCTGGGGTATCTGTTTTTATCTTCCAGGCTCTTCTTAGTAGATTTTAATTATGCTTATGTACTTGCCCAAAATATAGCCTTCTAGTATTGATTTTCTCTTAACAGATATTCATTTAGCTGCTATTATGTGTCAGAAACTGTACCTCTTGATTTTCTCAGAATCAGTTGATTTCTGCTGAAGAGTTTTTGCACATCATATATGCTCTAACACGCTGGCCATGTGATATGATGCCTTGTTCTTCGAGCCAAGATCAGTGTCTTCTGCTTTAACTGTTGCATTCTCCCTGCAGGACCAATATTCTTTTCCATGCTGTGGGAACTTCACAAGGGTTTAAGCGCCTTTAAGCAAGAAAGTAATTTCCTGTTTGGAGCATAAAATGTAATCAGATGCATATGCTCAGTGCCATTATACTTTCAATGTTAATACAGTAAATACGCCTAGCAACAGTAGTTCAAAGTCCTTTCTGTTTAATCATTTCATGCTCGCTATCTCCTAGTGGTCATGAAAAGTTACACAGCAAAATCCTGGTGAGATAATATTTTTCTGTAAGTGCAAAGTTTTAATCCCTGTTGTTGTAATCAGAAGGGCATTTAATGGTGGATGACAGGAAATAGGCAAATAGGAAATGGATTTTGAGTAACTTGAGAGAGGAGAGGGGGGCAGGAGATAAGGGTAGGTCAAGAGGGAGCTGCCTAGAGAAGGGTGTTAAGAACTGAATTGAAAAACATCCTTTTGGAAACCAGCCTAGAAAAAATATGATTTATTTTTTCAATGTTATTTTAGAGTTAGATCAGAGTAGAAATGAGTCTATAAAATTAGCTAATAATTCTCTACCTGTTCCTGTAATAATTACCTCCTATTCCTTCAAGAAGTTTTTCTGGGAAAAGTTTAAGACCATCTAAATTATTATTAATTCCGGCTCTATTTTATGTGACGAGGTAAACGACTAATGAAGCTTCTGTCAAAAGGACAAGCAGTCTGTGACCAGAGAAAGTAGCATCCACAGAGAGTGAAGCCATCAAATGAGAGATGACTTTGAAGAAACTTATGAGGCCACAAAGAGGGTAGTGATGATGAGTTAAGCTCCAGAGATGGAAAATGATGTGTATACATGAGAAATATTTAATATTTTCTGTTGCATAGCTCTTAGAATAAAGACATCATATAGGTAGCCTTGAGACAATTTAAGGTGGATTGACTAACGTGCAATGTTAGATTCCCTCTCTTCTTTCTCTTCTTTCTTTGCTTTATACTTCAGCCACACTCTCTTCTTCTGGAACTCTCAATGTGTAAGTTCACATTTTGTGCCTTTGCTCATGCTGGATTACTTTGGCCACCCCTTTTCCACCAATCGAAATGTTTCTTATTTTTTAAGGCTCAGCTTAAATACGGCTTCCTCACAGTCCAAACTGAGTGCCCCATCCTCTGTATGTCTTTGTCACTGGGCTCTTAATGTCACCCCTTTAGTTTTATTTTCCCCATTCAAGTTTGTCCTCTCCACTAGCTTACAAAGATAGTTTACTTGTCTTTATATATCCACATCCCCTAAGAGAGTGCTTCATAACTAGTAAGCATTTAACATTATTTGCTTAATCCAGAGTAAGGTGTAGGGTATAGTTTGAAATATTAGAAGATAGATTTAAATAGCTATCCGTTAAGTGGTATGGTATTTAGTTAGTTCTGGTTCCTCTCAGAATTTATCTTACTCTTTTATATTCTAGGGATAAAAATAACAGTCCTTCATTACAGCACGGGATGGCTGGGGGAAGTCACACAAGGCAAGGCATATGAAAATGTGCTATAAGCTGCAGAACACCACACAGAGATAGGATCTTGTTTTTATGAACCGAACTGTGATTTGACCACATTGCACCTCAGTTTCCTTCCATGATTATGCAAGCTTTTCTTTACCCTTCCATGATGACTTTGCAGATGGCTACACATTCTTAACTACTCCTCTCATGGAAAAGTGAAGTCCGATTCACACCTCCTTCCCCACTCCCCTGCCACCGGATTCTTGGTTGTTCTTATGACTATCTCATAACTAACAGAATGCACAGATCTGACACGATGCATAATAAAAGGCCACGAAGCTTCCACACAGGCCATCTGGAATGCTCATTCTCAGGATGCTTCCTCTCAAATTCTGGCTGCGATGCTGTGAAAAGCCCAGGCCACGTGGAAAGGTCACATGTGGGTAGGTGCTCCTGTGAACAGGCTGCCCGGCCTCACCGGTACTTCAGCCATCCTGCCCAAGTGCCAGGCTTGTGAGTGAAGAAGTCACAGGTGATTCTAACCCCCAGCCATCCTAGTCATACCAGCCATTGTGTGGCAGAGAAAAGCCAGCCCCACTTTGTCTTTCTGAATTCCTATCCCCGCAGAATCCATGAGCATAGTAGGATACATTATTTTATGCCACTCAGTTTGGGGGTGGTTTATTTCCCAGCAACAAATAACAAATAGAAAAACTTCTCACATATGGCCTGCCAATATTTCCCTTACCATTCATTAGCTGTATTAACCAGGCCAGGCTAGGGAACACTGAGGTAAAATAAATAAATAAATAGAAATAATTTTTAAAAATAATTTCAATGGTTTTAAATAACAAAGGCTCATTCCTTACTCACACTGAACACCCATTGTGGGTCAACAGGGAGGCTCACTCAGCACAGTTACTCAGGGACTCAAGCTAATAGGCGATGTCAGTCACTGGGCTAGAAGGCAAATAGAGCTCTGGAGGGTCTCGTACCAGCAGTTCAATGTTAGGTCTGAAAATGACACATGCCACCTCTGCTCATAACTGATTGGCCAGAACTAGTCATGTGACTCCTCCCACACACAAAGCTGCCAGAAGTACGAGTTCTATCATGCACTTTAGAGAAAGGGAGCCAGAAATACTTGGGAAGTAGCACTAATGACTACCATATATGCTTTTTCATGGACATTGCCTGTCTGGGCTTCCCAGCCAAACCCTTTACCTCAACCTCTGGTTCTGACTTTCCTGCTGCTGTGACCTGTTTTAGTTCTCTCTGCTTCCTGAGGCCAGTAGCTTTTTTATTGCTACCATTTCAGTATTCAAGAACTGTATCTATAGCTAATCTTCCTGTCTACCCTTCCTGCACATTATCTGCATATAAAGCAGCGGCTGTGGTGGTCTCCATGACAACCAAGACTATCTAGTGCTTTTGCTAAACCCCTAATCATGAGGTTGTGGGGTTTTTTTCCCCACCTTTCCCTTTCTGTCTTTATCAGAGCCAAAATCAGGTTCGTAAAGAAAGTTCATCATTCCCTTCTTCACGTCAAATAAAACATATAACCTGGACTCACATCTCTGGCCTGAAATGATTACTCACTGGAGGTATAAATAGAAGATATTTATAAGAAAATAAGAGGAGAAATGAAAAGTAAAAGAATGATGTTAGAAGGAAGAAAGGATCTTATTAAATGAGAACACAGGGAAAGATTTCAAAGAAGGAAAGAGAGGGTTAATAGAGAAAGGAATGGACCAGTGTATATTTTGGTGCAAATCCTTGACCAGGTATTACATTCAGGCCCCAGCTCTTTTTATGTATTCAATTTTTTACTTTTTGAAAGTTCAGATTACTTGCATATAAAATGGGGACATAGGGCTTCCCTGGTGGCGCAGTGGTTAAGAATCCGCCTGCCAATGCAGGGGACTCAGGTTTGAGCCCTGGTCCAGGAAGATCCCGCATGCCTCGGAGCAACCAAGCCCATGCTCCACAACTACTGAGCCTGTGCTCTAGAGCCCGTGAGCCACAACTACTGAGCCCGTGCACCACAACTACTGAGGCCCGTCTGCCCAGAGCCCGTGCTCTGAAACAGAGGCCGCCGCAATGAGAAACCCGCGCACCACAACGAAGAGTAGCCCCCGCTCGCCACAACTAGAGAAAGCCCGCCTGCAGCAAGGAAGACCCAACGCGGCCAAAAGTAAATAAATAAACAAATAATAAATGGGGACATATAATAGTTCTCCTACCTAACTAATAAGGTAGTCGTAAGGACAAAATTAATTTGTCTAAGTAAAAATGCATTAAACATAGAAAGTAACAATCAACTTCAAAGTATTAGTATTATATTCATTTTAATCAAACATAGGAATGATGGTTACTTTTAAAGAGTCTCTGATGGCTTTCTATGGTTTGTAAAAGGCTTTAGAAATTCTCAACCTATAATATTGCTTAACTCAGATGTTTTAAGACTTTCGGGTACAAGGTGGTAAATGACAGGCATAATCAATGCTATGGAATGTGAGGCCACCAATTAAATACAATTTGCAGGAAGCCTTGCCAAGGGCCAAAATCCAGAAACATATTCCTCTGATAAATGCCTTTGAATGATACCAATGACCTAAATAATTCAATAGCCTCCTATCTACCCACATCCTTCTTAAGATTTTAGCAAAATCAGACCATACTTACCAGTTCTTTTTGAAATGTAGCTGTTTAGGATTCCATGACTTTAAGATTTTTCCCTCTGGTGTCTCTTGTTACTCTTTCTCTGATACTTTTAATGAATTCTCTTCTTTCCCATCTCCTGTGGCTACTTTCCCAAGGTTTGATAATCTGTTGTCATCCATTAAAATGGCATCAACCAGCCATGTTCCAAAGACGATATAAAACTATACTTTTAGGACTTCCCTCATGGTGCAGTGGTTAAGAATCCA
The DNA here is from genome assembly GCF_026419965.1 of Kogia breviceps. Taxonomy (NCBI): domain Eukaryota; kingdom Metazoa; phylum Chordata; class Mammalia; order Artiodactyla; family Physeteridae; genus Kogia; species Kogia breviceps. The sequence continues at coordinate 121,492,703 of NC_081315.1, read as the reverse complement.
CCTGCCAATTCAGGGGACACAGGTTCGAGCCCTGGTCCAGGAAGATCCCACATGCCGCAGAGCAACTAAGCCCATGCGCCACAACTACTGAGCCCACATGCCACAACTACTGAAGCCTGTGCACCTAGAGCCCAAGCTCCACAGCAAGAGAAGCCACCGCAATAAGAAGCCCGTGCACCGCAACAAAGAGTAGCCCCTGGGCTTCCCTGGTGGCGCAGTGGTTGAGAGTCCACCTGCCGACGCAGGGGACATGGGTTCGTGCCCCGGTCCGGGAAGATCCCACATGCCGCGGAGCAGCTGGGCCCGTGACCCATGGCCGCTGAGCCTGCGCGTCCGGAGCCTGTGCTCCACAACGGGAGAGGCCACAACAGTGAGAGGCCCACGTACCGCAAAAAAAAAAAAAAAAAAAAAAAGAGTAGCCCCTGCCCACCACAACTAGAGAAAGCCTGCGCGTGGCAACAAAGACCCAGTGCAGCCAAAAATAATAAATAAACTTATAAAAAAACAAAAAAACTACACTTTTTGTGCTGGCTTCTAGACCCACATTTCCTCCTGCCTCTTAACAACAAGGTTATGAGCAAAAATAGCTAGCTGTTATTGAGCCACATTTTACCAAGCACCAGGAAAAGAATTTTACATAAATTATTTTATCCACATACAAACCTATGAATAAGTGCAAAAGTTATCCCCATTTATAGAAGAGGAAACTGAACTTCAGGGAGATGAGTAATTTACCCAATTTATGGTAAGTAGAGGAGGCATTCAAGCCCTGGTATCTCTTATTTCAGGGCCGGATTGCCTTATTCCTATGCTTTAAATTTTTTCTTATGGATACATTATCAGCATCTCAAAATCAAGACATCTAAATTCCCAAACCCAAAACCAACATGTTGTCCTCTCTTCACTATTTCTATTAATTTACTAACGTTTTGTTAATAGTCCAAACTTTAAACCTTAGAATTATTGTAAACTTCTCCAACTTCCTTCCACTGCCCCCAACCCCATACACTAAATTCTGTAGATTCATTCTTCCCAATATATTTCCTACCCAGAGCTTCCATTGCACTTCTGCTGCCATTTCCTCATGCTTGTACTCCTACAGTAGCCTCCCCAAATTTCACTCTATCTTGCGTCTCTCTCCTTGCACCCTGTTCTCAGACTGAGCCTCCTAAAGCACTATTTCAGTCATCCTATTATTCTAAACACACGTCTAAACCCCTTAGCCTGGTGCTGCAAGCATATGCTAGAGCCACCCCTAGACATATTTTACACTACTCCTTTGTAAAAAATCCAACTATTTAATCCCCATTTCTTAAACATTTTTCTCCTCTTTTTTCATGTCATTGCGTAAAAATCTAACACCCATCTCTACTTATGAAATCCTACTCATCGAGAGCTCCAGTCAAATGCTACTTCCTCCATGAAGCCCAACTGGGTTTCCCCAACAAGAAGAGGTCTTATCCTCTTCTGATCTCTAGAATATTTGGTTTATACCACTATTAATGTGCTTATCTGATATTAACTTAAGTTCTAGTTCTGTGTGGTTGTCTTATTTTCTGCTCTCATACTGTAACCACTAGGGAGGAAAATGACTTATTTTATACACCTTTGTATTTCTCAGAGTATTTAAAATAGTGCTTTGCACACAGTAGGAGATCAAACACTGCTTGAATTAATGTGAAAGAGGAACTCAGACATGGAGCATACCTTCAAAAAGATATCATATTAATCATAGAAATGAACAATTTGTAAAGCTTAACTTGACATTTTTATGATATGCCTGGTATATATAGTGTTATATATTAGTCATCAGTGAATATGTTCAATTATTCATCCTCCAGAAGCTACAACTCAGGCAGAAAGGGATTTGTTTTGGAGAGCCTATCTTAATTCGAGAGTGTTTGCTGACTCTCTAACAGTCAACATTGAAGAGAAAGAGTAGCAGTCATTTCCAAATTTTCTACATTACCTACTCTAACCATGCTTCATGCCAAAAAAAAAAACCCAAAAGCGTGATGCCTGTGTTGTGTGAAATTGTAAATTGAATTTATGGCTTATAATGGAGTTGAGAACTAAACTGCAGTTTCAACAAACCAAAACATCATTTGGAACACTAGATGTTAAAAATAAATAATTCTCTATTTTTTTTATTCAACCCCCAACTCTTTTCCTAAGACATACCAGCCTTACATGTACAATGTAAAGCCAGAAAAATCCATTGTAGCAACTTAAAAATCAAAATGAAAGTGTGCAATTTTCAGTTGTGTTATTTCTTCTCAAATGTTTTAAAGTTGTGCTTATAAAAACATTTTCTTTCACACAAAAGTATTTTAAAACGTTTGTCCCCTTGAGGAGATTTTTTGATTGGGAATGTCCACCCTAGAAGTTGTAGAGCAGGAGGGAAGGTTAGAGTTCATTTCAAACCTCTGGTTGATGCATGAATTTCTGTTCATCACTGACAAAAGGTCATGTAGCCTCTGAACCTTGCCATGAGGTGCCTGACATGGTAACGTATTCTGCGTTCAAACAACTTTCACTGTCAGAAAAGTCTCTGTTGAGCAAATTTCTACCTCTGTCCTCCAGAGTCTTGAACAATAGCCCTGATGTTTCTGAATGCTACTACAATCCTTTAATTATTTAAATACAATTATCATGTCTTCTCTTTTCCAAAGTGCTCTGAGATAGGGGCTTACTTTTAATCCAGCATTAAAAGATATAATTATTTCAAAGCCTTAGACAAAATCTGGGACCATATTATCTTTAAAAGTTTTCACCAGGAGTTTTGGCCAATCCTCAATCTCCCACATCTCCTAAATACCCTCAGTCCCCTGCTCTGCCTGCTCTATCTAAGGAAGTCTAATAGGATTTGTTCCTGACACAGGAAACCATTAGAATGTTCAGAAGGCATATTAGAACTTCATATATTTATGTAGTTTTGTAGTTAAGAATCCATCTTGCTACCATCCTGACCTTGCACCCCCATGAACTGGCTCATCTCTGACTAGTTGCTCTGGACTTTATCCCTGTCGTGTACCCAACCATCACTCACTTTCCCTCCTTCTGTACCAGATGTCTACCTATTTGCTTTACTAATATGATATAGGACTATACCTCAAAGTGCTTGTTTGGGAATAGTCTGAGTTTGTAAAGAGTATTCTGAAGGCATTTCCCCTAACCCACAGTCCGCATGAGCCAAGATCCAAAGAACAAAGCCAGCAGTCACTGTTTGAGACAGAAAGATTTGGAAGTCGGCTTGAAGTCTGAATTTTTCTGCTGCTAGAAACAAGATGACTCAGAGGCCATAGGAGGGGAGGAACCTGATTGAGAAAGCTGAGGGGCAACTCAGGCTAGAGAGGAAGGGGTGGCGAAGCCGGAGTCTTCAAAGTGTGGGTGGAGTCTGCGAGAAGTGGTGGGAATGAAATAGGTCAGGAATGCACACAAGAAGAATCAAGAGGATGAAAATTTACCGCTCAGCTGTAGTCCTAAGAAGACCCACAATCACAGTCACTACATTTCAATGCCCTGAAAAGTCTACCTCTGTACCTTTCCTTTGTAGTATTTGAAGAATTGTAATTTTTGCATTTGTTTATAACTGTTGGATTAGTGTACGCCTCTCTCCATCTCAGGCTGCAGTGCCATGAGGACGGACTGGACTGTGTCCAGTTCACTTACCATTGCATCTAGGCACCTAGAACGATGTCTGACACATAGTAGGCATGCAATAAATACTTGTTGAATGTATGTAGTACGAAAAATAAATGATACTAATGTGAAGAGAATACAAGTTAGTCAAGAAGAGGTAATTAGCTATCTGTCCATGCTTAAGTCAACTGATAGGAACATCAATATATACTTTCTCATAATGCTGTTCAAGTTTTCCTCAACTAGATATTCTATTGTAGTCCATAATCCTTCCTTAAATAACCTACTTAGTTAGGCACTGTAAAACAGAAACACTTGAACTAAATAGAAGAATTCAACCACCTGGAGACCACCGGCATAGAACCCAACAAGGGACAGCTACACCTTCGGCATCCTGGCAGAAAGAACTGTACACATGGTGTCTAAACACAGACTATTCCAGGTTTAGATAAGCCAAGTGTTACATAATAAGCTAGGGTCAGCCAATGCAGGTTGTTCCCGACCTCGTACCTGGTTCTGTTCCAAAGCTCATTTTTGGACTGTCTCAAGAGGTTTTAAAAATTATTCATTTATTTAAATATTTTTGCAGCACAGTTTGAATATTTTAAGTAATAGAACACTGCAAATATCAAAGAAGTTGATTCCATTCCAATTTTTGTTATTTGAAGCACTTAAATGATTATGTGTGAATTGTTTCTTCGAATGGGAGTAATTATAAAAGGAGTAGTTTAGTATATGAACTCTTATGTGGAAACCAGGCATACCTCCTTTGACCTTGAAGCCCAGCTAACCAGACTCTTTTTCTTTCCTTCTTTATTTGACAAAGGGCTCAAAAGTAAGCTCGATCTTTCAGAATCTCAGAACAAGGATATATACTTGTTAAGGAGAGAAAAGGACCCAGAGGCAATTATTTTGCTCTTATAAAGCAGCTGCCCGTTCCATCGTTCACATTAGGCATGCAGTACAGGCATCTTGCATAAGCTCTTCTTAATGAAAGGTTTTGTTTTGGTTGTTTTGTCTTTGTGTTTGTTTTTTTCTGCTTAAGCTTGAGATGGAGAAAGAATAAAGTAGAATGTTGCACTTTCCCTCCTTCTCCACAATCCTTTTTACCATCTTTAACTCAAACTTTTCTATATTCGGTCTACCTAAAGCACCTTTGCAATTTGGGAAGGAGAGAAAGAGAATAGGGAAGGCAAAAACAGGAATTCTTATTGGGACAGGTATACTGATCGTCAGAAAATTTGCACAGGCTTAGCAGGGAGAGGGCAGAACGCAAACCATCAGGATTCCTCCTGCTCCCCTCTCTACTATTATTTACACGGAATGTCGCTACTTTTTGAGTATGGTTGTTCTTCAAAATTCAGTCACTGATTCTCTGCCTACTTCAGAAACCTCCTTCCGTGCTATGATTTGAAACCATGGGTCTAATTTACATTTGCTTATTTTTAATTGACTGGTTTTTAAAATGATGAATGAAAACATTTTCTCTCAAATTCATATTATAAAATATAATTGACATTTAGAGTTTGTTTTTTTCCATTCTCAAAAGCCTGGGAGGGCTTCCCTGGTGGCGCAGTGGTTGAGAGTCCGCCTGCCGATGCAGGGGACACGGGTTCGTGCCCCGGTCCGGGAAGATCCCACGTGCCGCGGAGCGGCTGGGCCCGTGAGCCATGGCCGCTGAGCCTGCGCGTCCGGAGACTGTGCTCCGCAACGGGAGAGGCCACAGCAGTGAGAGACCTGCGTACCGCAAAAAAAAAAAAAAAAGCCTGGGAAAAATTAAGATAAGAAAATAGCTCCAAAACACCACTAAATTATGCTCACTGTGCCTACTTGAAGCATTGTTAAGCCAACATTACATTAAGTGTTTAGATTCACATATCATTTACTTAGGTACATGAAGTATAATTGACCTCATTTTAGAAATTCATGCTTTCTTGATATTTGTCAAGGCCTGAAGACATAAAGTTTTTAATCTAAATACATATTTATTCCTACTCTTTTTTTTTTTTTTTTTTTTTTTTTTTTTTTTTTTTTTGCGGTATGCGGGCCTCTCACTGTTGTGGCCTCTCCCATCGCGGAGCACAGGCTCCGGACGCGCAGGCCCAGTGGCCATGGCTCACGGGCCCAGTCGCTCCGCGGCATGTGGGATCTTCCCGGACCAGGGCACGAACCCGTGTCTCCTGCATCGGCAGGCGGACTCTCAACCGCTGCGCCACCAGGGAAGCCCCCTACTCTTTTAAAATTTATAAATTCTTAGCCAAGATTATAAAATCCTGATTTATGCCACAATATTTTTTTAATGTTTACTTTTTCTAATTTAAAAGTGATACATGCCAATTAGGTAAAATACTGGGTGTGTGTGTTTGTGTGTGTGTGTGTGTGTGTGTGTGTGTGTGTGTGTGTGTGTGTGTGGTGCAGTGGTTAAGAGTCTGCCCGCCAATGCAGGGGACATGGGTTCAAGCCCTGGTCCGGGAAGATCCCACATGCCACGGAGCAACTAAGCCAGTGTGCCACAACTGCTGAGCCACACTCTAGAGCCCATGTGCCACAACTACTGAAGCCCACATGCCTAGAGCCCGTGCTCCGCAGCAAGAGAAGCCACCACAATGAGAAGCCCGCACATCGCAATGAAGAATAGCTCCTGCTCACCAGAACTAGAGAAAGCCCACGTGCAGCAACGAAGACCCAACGCAGCCAAAAATATAAATAAATAAATAAGAAATATGAACTTGTTTGAGTATCTACTCTTTCAAGTCTAAATTTTTTTTTTTTTTTTTTTTTTTTTTGCGGTATTCGGGCCTCTCACTGTTGTGGCCTCTTCCGTTGCGGAACACAGGCTCCGGACGCGCAGGCTCAGCGGCCATGGCTCACGGGCCCAGCCGCTCCGCGGCATGTGGGATCTTCCCGGACCGGGGCACAAACCCGTATCCCCTGCATCTGCAGGCGGACTCTCAACCCCTGCGCCACCAGGGAAGCCCAAGTCTAAATTTTTTTTAAAGTACTTATTACATATTAGTATATGTAATATAATATATATAAACATAGATGTATCATAATTATAAAAGTGTGGACATTACTTCATATATAATAATGCATATTATTGAATATAACACAAATTATACAGCATTTATACATAAACATGTTATGTAGTGTGTATACACACACACAGACACACACACACACACACACAAATGTCCTATAAACAACATGGTATGGACGTTGGTTGGTTTCCTCCATAGTATCAGCAATCCAAATTTTCCTTTGGGACTCATACTGCATCTCCCACCTGACCCTATCCCACCCCTCTTGGCTTTCTAGCCATACAGTGTGTGTAGGTTTCTTTCCCCATTCAACCCATGAATGAAGCAAATGACTTGAAGATAAAGCAACACAATCTGCAGGGATTCGCTCAGATTCATTCTATCATCCTGAAAATTTTCAAGGTCATAATAGCCTCAGAGTAGTTTTTCCTTACCAATTAAGGCAGACAGATTTTAAGCTGGCCCCTATGATCCTCCCTCCTGATGTTCACATCTTTGTATAAATCCCTCTCTTTCGTGTGGGTGGGGCCTGTGACTTAACTTCTAACCAACAGAAAACGGCAAAGAAGATGAGATGTCACTCTAGTAACTCTCCTTGCTGGTTTAATGAAGTAAGGAGACAGGTTGGAAAAGCTGACATTGCAAAGAAATTCAGGCAGCCTCTAGGAGATGAGAGTTGCCTCTAGGGGCTAAGGGAAGTCTCCAGCCCACAGCCAACAAAAATCCCTGGCCCTCAATCCTATAGTCACAAGGAAATTCTGCCAACATTCTGAGTAAACTGGGAAGTAGAGTCTTTAACACTCAAACCTTCAGATGAGCATGCAGCCCAGCCGACACCTTGATTGTAATACTGTAAGACCCTAGGTAGAGGACCCAGCTGAACTGTGCCTAGATTCATGACCCACCATGGAAGTGGGTTATTTTTTATCCCTGAGAATGGCTCTATTTAGAAATTCATCATCTACAAATGGAAAAGAATAAATCTTTTTGGTTGTGTATTTTTTTTTTTTTTTTTTTTTTTTGCGGTATGCGGGCCTCTCACTGTTGTGGCCTCTCCTGTTGCGGAGCACAGGCTCCGGATGCACAAGCTCAGCGGCCATGGCTCACGGGCCCAGCCGCTCCGCGGCACATGGGATCCTCCCGGACCAGGGCACAAACCCGTGTCCCCTGCATCGGCAGGCGGACTCCCAACCACTGCGCCACCAGGGAAGCCCTGGTTGTGTATTTTTGACATTACATCAATCAAAATCAGAGGATTATATTCCATGAAAGTGACAGAATTGACATAGTACATGTTGCCTATGTCAACAGTTCATCGGCTATCTGATCAAAGACACTGCTGAGAACATCTTTATCTCATCAAAGTTTAACTTCTAGCTGGTTGTAATGAGCAGTGAGACTATTCTTATTGCTTTGTGTGGTTCAACCCTAACCCACAAACAGTTTAACCTCCAACCCTCATCTTCTTTCTCCAGTACAACTAAGAACATCTCAGCAACATGTCAGCAGTCAGCATCTCTTTTCTCTTTCTACTTTCAGGATGGTAACTTCAATTAGTGGTTTGTCCTCCTAGTTTCATATGCTCTCTGTACAGCAATATTTTACTTGTGATTATTCCAGACCTCCTACTGATTCCATTAAAGAGTAAGCCAGGAGCAGATTTCTCTGACTCAAGCTTTTGGTTCCTCCTTTGTTTTTCCTGGCAGATACAGTTCCTTTATTATATGTAACACCTACGGTAATTGCTGCTGCTTCAAAAAATCTTTTCTGAATGTTACTAAGACATGTAGAAGGAAAAAGTGTTCACAAAATAGAGGTATTACTTTTATTTACATTCCAGCATTCTCTGAGGGGAAAAAAAAAAGTGGAAAGCTTTCACCCTGGTGTCTCATTAATTCTGACAACACCCCTAGATGCAGGGAAGTGACAAGAACCATTATTCTTGTTATAGTGGGAAAAACACTGAAAAACCCAGAAAGGTTAGATATCTTGTTATAGGTGACACACAGTTATTGGGAGCCTGGAGGGAAAAAATATACACACAAACTTCAGGTTTCTGACTCTGAGGTACTTCAGTCATTTCTCCACTCTGCTTATAGGTATCTGTTTGTCAAGTACACCTTACTTTTAAATGCTGTTGGCAATTAATTATGTGAAAAAACGGAGGGTAACTCAAACCCCAAAAGATCTCAGACAAACCTTCTGCTTGTCCAGACTTACCAATATGAAAGATCATATTTCCAAGCGAACATTCAAGCATGAAGCATGAAAGGTACCATGAGTTAATAGAATGACAAATATGACAGATTGGCCTGCTCAGAATGTATCCCCTCCTCTTGGTATGTCATCATTTATAAGCTAGAAACCTGAAAGCTACATTTACTCAGAGTCCTTTGCAGTTAGTGTTCTGTTTTTGTTTTTGTTTTTTTTTTGCGGTACAAGGGCCTCTCACTGTTGTGGCCTCCACGGCATGTGGGATCTTCCCAGACCGGGACGCGAACCCGTGTCCCCTGCATTGGCAGGCGGACTCTCAACCACTGCGCCACCAGGGAAGCCCTGCAGTTAGGGTTCTGAGTCAATAAGTTGTACTTATGCAAAATGGTAGAAGGCAGAAGTGAGGAGGAAGCCATTTCTAGGCTCATTAATTTGCTATCGCTAACAAGCATAGTCATGCAGATGTTTAGGGTTTTGCATCTGCCACATGTGGAGAGGTTAGTTGAGCTGACTTTGGTAGGCCAACACTTCATGGAGGCATCCAGTGCAAAGCTTCCTATCTTGCTAGTAGCAGCAGTAGTTGTGGCTTTCTGGCCCATGGATCACAGCTATGTGTTTCTGTTTCCTGTTTGTGGGCCTTGAATGATATAAATGGAAAGGGCAGAGAATTAGAGTAGACCTGTATTCTTCATTCAGCCTTTGTCCTTTATTCGCTTTACAGTTATTAACAACTTCACTCCCATGGGTCCTAGGGGGAGGAAGCTGGACTCAGTTCCCTTCTCTGTAAAATAAACATAATAATACTTACTTCGGAGGATTTTCACAAAGATTAGAGTGAATCTACACTGAAGCATCAAGCACAGGATCTTGGATCAGATACCCACTCCATCTAGGCTGTAAGACCCATGAGAGCAAAAACAATGTCTGTTGGACTCACCATTCTAATTATGGTAGATGTTCAACAAATATCTATTTAATGAGTGAAAAATCCAATCGAGTATGGATGTAGGAGTGGCGTCATGTTCAAATATTGCTCTGTGGAATCTGCCCACCTTGTGATGACTGAGTTTTTGAGTACAAATAGAGAGACAGTTTGGAGCCTGAGAGATGTTTCAAAAGGGTTCACTACGTTTATTCCCAATCTAGCAAATATAAGCCATCCTCTCATCGTCTTCAGCATCATTAACATAATCATCATCAGTGGAGTACTTCTATTTCTTTGAATATTATTTCCCTCCACTCAAGGCTCTAAGTTTGTGTGAACCACTTGAAGAGTCTTATTTATCATCTAAGTTTATAAATTTTCACCCAACTCTCAACCCCCAGCCTGAAGCCTATTTCTTGCCCTGAGCCTGTGCTACCTTCGTTATCTGGTCTAGAATATTAATTTATGTTATTGCAAGCAGCATCAACAACAAAATAGCTCAGAACATATTAGGAAAATGAGTAATATCATTTTAGTGTTGTAGGGCTTCTCAAAGAACAAGTGGGCGAATGCAACCCAGCTTCCAGAAGGACTAAAATCCATAAATGTAAACCTATTAATAATCATGAGAATAGTATCTCTTTCTGTGTGCTTCATTCTTTTCTCTGGACTCCCCAGTTTATGTGGTGAAATTTGATTTTAAGCAGTTCCCAGTTTGCATGTTATAGCTCCAGTCACACAGAAATTGAATCCCTCTCTCTTGTCCCAGTTCCAAGCTCCTAGGTCTAGACACACTCATGTTGAACTGCAACACTCCACAAGGGCGGCAACTGCATACGTTTTGATTACCTATAACACAGTGCACATAGCCAATGTTCAATAAATGTTTAATGCATGAATAGATGGTCTGATCCGCTGTGGCCAGGGAAATGGAGTCACGTGCAAATGCGGCTGCCAGGAGTCTGTCCTTGTGCACTGTATCTGGGATGCGGTTAAGAAAGCATTTGTGAGCTGGACTGACCCTCAAAAATGTGCCAACTCTATATACTCCATAATGTGGCTTCTGTTTCCTCTCCAACTTCCAACCCCTCACTTCCCACAAATCCATCGACAGTAGCTTACTCTCTGTTCTATAGTGACAAGTCTTTTCTTACATCCAAGCCTTTCTAGTTTCAGTTTGGCCTGGAATGCACGTCCACTTGCCTTTTAAATGGCAGTGTGTTCTCATCTTTCACCTGTAAGGTCAATGTCACCAGATCACCCTAACTATCCTACCATAAACGGCCTCCTCCAGTTCCTTGCTATCTTACCATGCTGCTTATTTCCTTCAGTTAGCACTTACCACAGTCTCTAAAAACCCTATGGGTTCATTTGCTTTTTGTTTATTTTCTCTCCCAAGTAGTTCACAAGCTTAAGGATCATAGAAAACTCATCTGTTTTGGTCACTGTTTTAGCTCCCATGTCTAGTACAATGTCTGAATTACTGTAGGGCTCCACACACGTTTGTTGAATCAATCTGGTAAGACTCCAGGCTCTTCCTATGATCATTCACTGGAGTTATCACAGAAAGGATGGTAATAAAAAACAAGGATAAAATCAGGATACCTGAATTTATGTCCTAGATCTGCCATTACATAGCCAAAATTTTTTTTTAATCAGTAGTCTTCTGTTTCCTCATCATAAAATGGCTAAATGATGTTTAGCTACCTAACTTTTCCATGGCATTATTTAAAGATCAAACAAGATGTTACATAAAGTCATTCTGTGATTGGAAAGTGGAATAATAATGTTTATAGTATAGGTATCAATTGTATAGCAACATTAATTAATTAAAATTGATAGTAATAGCTATTAACATTAAACAGTTTGCCAAGAGTCAACCCTTAATCTATTCCAAGTTGATAGCACTATAAGTTGTACAATTTCCATATGGAATAACACTTGATCGTCTTTCCAAAATGTTTAAAAGAGTCATGGCACTCAAAAATCAAACGGGATTGCCTGATAATTACTAGAAAACTTCTTTCCAAAGGAACTACCAGGAGTGCTGTGTATTGCAGCTCATTTGCTTTTGCTCTGTCCACTTTCCGCAGTGCTCTTCCATTTTTGCTCAGATCTATCTCCCCGTGAAGACTTTCTTACAATTCCCAACTGGAAATAACTTCTCCCTTCTCTAGCTTACTTTAGCACTTTATGTGCTTTCCCATGGGCACTTCTCCCTTATCACTGTGTGAAATGCAGCGATTCTGAGGAGGTAGGAGAGGGAGAATTGAAAAGCCACCAGTAGGAGAGCCTGACCAAGTTGGTGCCGCAGGACTCTGGGCAAGAATGGGTAGCAGAGGGCTTCCCTGGTGGCGCAGTGGTTGAGAATCCGCCTGCCGATGCAGGAGACACGGGTTCGTGCCCTGGTCCGGGAAGATCCCACATGCCGCGGAGCAGCTAAGCCCGTGAGCCATGGCCGCTGAGCCTGTGCGTCCGGAGCCTGTGCTCCGCAACGGGAGAGGCCACAACAGTGAGAGGCCCGCATACCGAAAAAAAAAAAAAAAAAAAAGAATGGGTAGCAGAGAGAAATTGTTGTCATTATTGTCAGGTTGTTTTTCTCCCAGGAAGAGGGAGAGGATAATAGGTCGGTGGCAAAAGGGAAGAAAAGGAAAGTGATGTTAACCAGAAAAGGAAATGAGCCACGGGAAAACAAAAGAATATCACTAGCATGACCAGATTCCAAATATTGGTCTGGAATTCTACAAAAAGAACATCCACTACGGTTTCTGAAAGCCTGGGGAGAAACACTAAGAAAAACAAAACTCTGTTTCCTATAATTTACTTGGATGTAATGATGATAATACAATAACAGCAACAGCTAATTTTTATTGAGTATTTATTAAGTGCCAAGCACTGTGCTGAGTATTTTGCAAGTATTACTACCTCATTTAATTGTATAACAACTCTATGAGTTGTTATTATTATATCCATTTTACAGATCGAAAAACTGATACCCATAAAGGTGAAGTAACTTAGTCAAGCTAATAGTTGACTGACTGACTTCTAAGATCCTGCTCTTAATGACTATGCAATAATGTCTCTCCACATTGAGATTTGACTAGAAGGCATCATTAATTTCCAAATAGAATTCATAGATATTTACTAAATATATGATATTTTCCCTTAATTATTTTCTATAGCCTTATTTTATGCATATTTGCAAAGAGGAAAGAAGAAAAGAATTGTCCAATATGGTTATTTCTAGTCTTTTTTTTTTTTTTTTTTTTTTTTTGCGATACGCGGGCCTCTCACTGTTGTGGCCTCTCCCGTTGCAGAGCACAGGCTCCGGACGCGCAGGCTCAGCGGCCATGGCCCACGGGCCCACGGGCCCACGGGCCCAGCCGCTCCGCAGCACGTGGGATCCTCCCGGACCGGGGCACGAAGCCGTGCCCCCTGCATCGGCAGGCAGATTTTCAACCACTTAAGTGGCCTGGATAAAAGTATTTCCAGCAATAGGGACACTGCTAAGCAAAATTCCTCTGGGCCTTTTGTGGTGTCTTTTTATGTGCATATTTTATCTCAACTACTAGATGGGCTGTTCTTTAGGGGTTGGATTTGAGCCCAGGTTCGAATCAATTTACAGTTTTCGTGAACTTGGAAAAATTATTTAATCTCTCTACCCCTTAGTTACCTTATGTGTAAATGGGGATAATATCATTGAACTATTACAAAAATTAAATTTCTATCTCCTTAACCCTTCACAGACTTTGCTCATAGAAAACGCCCAGTAAATATTATCCTGTGGCTGTTGTGCTGTTAGGGAAGCACTGATGCTTGGTTGAATATGCTTTGCTGAGCACACAGGCTAGTTTCTCCCCGATGTTTCTTTCTTAGTCCACAATACTGCTGCACATGGCAAGTTTTAGAGAACAGGGAAGGAAGCGCAAGAGAAATTGGACACTTGATTTTAAACACACATTGGGATTTAGAATAAAAATGTTAGCTTTCATAATCTACTGTCATATTGTACACGTAGCGAGATGCGTCAGTTCATATCTAAAAAGTACATTTTCATAGAATTGTTTTTCTTAATTACCACTACCCTACCTATACTCTAGGTAGGATACAGCCTTTTCATTTTTATCATTTACACAGTGAGAAGCTAATGAAATAGTTAGAATATTTATTCTTTCAATATTTAAATTTAATCAGCTTTGAGGCTAGACAAAATTATCCAAAGAGTAAACATTTCATAAGCCAAGGCCTGCGTACGCCATGCATTCTCATCCAGACAACTGCAGCTCCTTTCACCTGGCCCAGATCAAAGAGCAAACAGGGTCTTTGCAGCCAAATGGGTTAAAATGCAATCAATGCACGTGCTCACATAAAGAAAATATAATGAACAAACATTTTTTCTTTAGGCTTTGACATAGAATTAATTTTAAAAATAGGTATGAAAAATGGCTAAGATAATAAAGTAGAAATAGAGAAAGACTGGGGGGTAGATGGGTGCAGAAGCCAAGGAAAGGTAGACAAATTTTCAAGATAGCAGAAAGTCACATTTTTATTTCTAGTTTAAGCATCCCTTGTAGATAGAACTTGGATTACTCATTGTAGAAGATAGGAGAGTAAATAAAATAAGTATATCTGCTCAGAGAACCTCATGTTGTATCATTCATCAGCATTGAAAAGTAATAAGTCAAGAAATTGGAGACTGGGGTCTTCATGTAGAGTCCAGAGAGCTTCTTATTTCTATGAGCGCCATCCTCATCATCACAGGTAATGCACTTACCATATACACAACTTACTTTACATGCTTTATGTCAATTAATCCTCACAATGATCCAATGAAATAGATTCCATTATTATTTGTTATTTCTCTTTGATAGATACAGAAATTGGTTCTGAGAGTTGAAGCTACTTGCATCAAGTTCTCACAGCAGTAAATAATCATTATAATTCTTCACAAAGGGTCTTTGGTTGGTTAGATGAATGTTTTTCCTCAGCAACTGCCTAGAAACTTGTGCATTTTGAATGAGACCTCAACTCAACTTTTGTTTTCTTGACAAGAACAAATGTCTGGAGAGGTCTCATTTTTCTTTATATATATAATGAAAGAAAAGGAAGATCAAACCAAAGTTTCATTTCTCTTAACAAATGCTTCAATTAAAAAAAAAAATCTAATAGGTTTTCAATTGCAGCAACATGGTAAGCATCATAAAAGGATATATGTAGATGTCTATGGATCAAAAGCACTAATTTTCCCTGAAATGATCCTTATGCTTATCCAATGAATATCAAAATCTGAAACATCCCAATAATCAAAATAAAGATAATGCTGCTGCCTATAGTCCCAATTCCTAATTTAAATTTGCTGTACAAAGGAAAATTATTTAATATTGCATTCAGTAGGGGTCAAAATACTGAGTTAAGGAACATTGTCAGACTAACCAGAGTTTGGGGTTGGATAGCTTTTCTGTTGTGGTTGTTTATGTTTGTTTGTTTGTTTCCAGAAAAAAAATTTAAGTAATAGAGGACTAGAAAATATTAAGGAAAACCAATAATTCGAAGCACATCTTACCACAGCTCTTATGACCAACTGATGCATGTGGAGATCCCTTGCTTCTTTGTGAGAATATTAATTTTCTATCTGGTTTCCATTCAATTTTTCCATGCCTACTTGCATATATCTATTCTTTAATTTAAAAAGAAATGTTTAAACATTAAAAATAAGTAAGAAAACCCAGACCTGGAGAGAAAACATGCTCATCCCTTGGAGAAATTAAATGTATTTCCCAATAACTGATGTTTCAACTGCAGCTTTCTTCAGACTTCTGTCTCTTTTCAACAAGAGGCAAAAAAATCAATGATCAGATGTTGTGACTTTCCACTTCAGAGGGTGAAAACTTGTGTTTTCATTACAAGCATGCCAAGTCTTAATTCTTAAATGCTGACAAATTGTCTGTGTTGATAGAACTTAATATTCAACTTAATTTCAACTTAAAATTCAACTTAATTTGTAAATGTATATAACAGTCCCTAAAGTTCTAAAGCTATTTGTAAGCAGTTTGTTAAATAGCTAGCATATACAAAGCTTTATCCTGTAGAATCTCTTCTGGCATTGTAATCTCTTCCTGCCATTGTAATCTCTTCCTTGTTTAAATAGAACACTTAAAACAGTTTGAGGTTTTGCTAATTGTTCCGGAACTGGTTCAAGATTGGTTCATATTCCTTGCATCACTGGGACAAAAGAAAACAAACAGACTGACGCTTGGGCTTCATTTGCAAATTACATAGACAAGCTCTTCCTCCAGAAGTGACCTGATTCCTTTCTAAAAGGCTCTCATGAAGACTCCCCATTTAGATTTCCAATGTTGAACTTTATTCTTGATGAGTTTTCTCCCAAAATGTCACAAGAAACTGGAAACCTGAAGGTGTGAAAGGGGAGCTCAGAGAATTCTGTCATCATAAATAAAGACTACTCAGCCATGGAAAGGTTTCCTAAATCAGATTGATTTCTAAGGTTGGCAGAATATTATCTAATTTTCAGTAAAACCACCCTAAAGGACTGTTGGAGATGGTCCCTAACAAGCATTTTGGAGACTTTTTTGATATTCTCGTCAGCTTATAAAAGAAAGTATAAGGGGAAATATAATGAATTGGTTCTGCAAAGAGACATTTAAAATTTTATATGATAGAATTGGCAGAATACAGATGCATTTAAGGAGAAGCTTTGATTATATAATGCTAAGTGCTTTGCCAGCTATCTCTCTGAAATGCATCTTTCTAACACATTTGTTCCAAAACACTTTCCACATAATAAGTATTCATTTCCACCAATGTAGGGTGACTCCAGGGTTCATATATGATGTAATTATTACAGGGTCCCTTTCGAAGTACTAAATTTGTCTCATAAAAACATTTTTTAAGCAACTTTTAAAGAAGGAAGATTTGATTCTTGGCTGTTGCGTCTAACAAATAGCATGTTAGAAATGTATTAGAAATGAGACAACTAGATATTTTCACTTATCTGTTGTTTTCTTCATCTGAATTTCTTATTTAATTCAGGCCACGAGTAATAACATCATAAATAAGTGCATTAAAATATTGGTCAAGGCAAAAGAACTATTTTTATGAGCAGAGGATAAAGAATTAAATAATATATTTTTTAGCTAACAAATGGTGTGTTTTAATTTTTATCTCTCAACTTTAAAAAGTATCCAGTTGAATGGCTTAATATTTAAATTACAAAAAATGACTACCCATAAAAAGGGGAAAATGTTTTTAGTAGACAAAATGTTGCCTCACCTTCTTCACCAAATTATTTCCACCAGGGCAGTTAGCAAAGAGAAATTTGTATTACTAAAATGGGGTTTCTTAACAAAACGAGCAACAGAAAATAAAAGGAAAAGAAATTCTGCCTCTCAGTATTTGAAAACTTAAATTTTCAGATATGGGAAAACTCTTCAATAACAACATCAAAGTTACCACTAACCATTTATAATGTACAAAATCGTTCACCACCAAAATGCAGTACTTCTCCTAAGGCTAGTATCCACTTCAGTATGTAATTTGATTTGGTGTGTAATAATACAGCAAAGAAAATGAATTATGAAGAAAGACACACACACACACACACACACACACACACACACACACACACACACACACACACACACACTCCTATTTACGATGCATCGGAATGGTTCCAGAAGTAAAAAGAACAGTGCAGTTCCTTAAGACGAGATTCCTGACAGTCAATAAGTTTTACATCATGCAGTATCTCGTAAATCTTCATGGGACTCAACCCTTCAATACTAAGGCAAAGTAAAAAATACATAGCTACGTTTTTGTAACACATTGTTGCAAATCATACTAAACATTTGCAAAAAGAATCTGTGGGTCAGGAACTTCTATTAATATCCAGATAATCACTACTTATGAGGTGATTATTCAGTGCTATTACATTGAAAACTGCTGTAATTTGAATTGTATGCTTACCATTTCTCAAAATCATGAAAAGGTTTTTGTTATATATTACTCCCAGGGCAGAAAGGTCTTTTCCCTAAAAAGTCAGGTATAAAGAATTCTGCCAGGGGCTTGCCAGGGGCTTGCCAGGGGCTTGCCAGGGGCTTCCCCGGGGCTTCCCCGGTGGCGCAGTGGTTGAGAATCCGCCTGCCGATGCAGGGGACACGGGTTCGTGCCCCGGTCTGGGAAGATCCCACATGCCGCGGAGCAGCTGGGCCCGTGAGCCGTGGCCGCTGAGCCTGCGCGTCCGGAGCCTGTGCTCCGCAACGGGAGAGGCCACAACAGTGAGAGGCCCGCATACCGCAAAAAAAAAAAAAAAGAATTCTGCCAAAATTCAACAATAAAAAAGGAATATATTAGAATTTATTTTGAAGTTGGTATCTATAAAATAATAACTGATAGTAGGAATTCAGACACTATGAGTTCCGGTTCATAAAATAATTTATTCTTGTGAACTTATAACTTTTTTTCTAAATTTATCCACCTTTAGACTTTTTTTAAAAAGGATACGAGTGAAAAAAAAAATACTCCCTGTAATACTGTGCTTGTTGGTAGCTTTCAGAGCTACTGTTCTCTTTTAAAGCGCAACACTGAGGGGCCATTGGGATTGCAGCTGCAAATTTTATTTGCAGATAAAACACCTGCATGCCCAAGAAATGCCTCACTAACAGAATGCCAACTTTGGGATTGGTCCAAGCTCTGAAGTGGTGACAAGCGCAGTCCACTGCCCTGGTGAGGGGACGCTTCACCACTGGTCCTGCCTGACCAGGGTGGACAAGAGTAGAGCTGCCCCACGTGAGGACTGCAGCAGCCTCCCTGTCCTCCTTCAACAACCTTCTTCCTTCACTCTAAGACTTTTTCTACTTCCCTTGGAAAGGGCCACACTAGAGGGAAACTGGTAGCTATGAGATGGTATTTTTTAGTCTTTTTGAGTTGAGTTATTTAGGTCAGTTCTAAATTCATATAAAGGAAGCCATGCATAGTTTATTGTTCTGCAGCTGTCCTAGGAAAAACAGTGTCCTTCATATTCTTTCCCTGGGTTTCAAATTCAAACAGATGCTAGGACAGCATATCTACGAAAGTCGGTAAAGTTATGAAAATAAGTACTATATTCTACTTAGAACATAAACTTAACTTGGACTTTGGTTTAAGAAATAATTCAGACATATTTAATTCACTTGAGTTTTAGCTGTGTCTTTTTAAATCCTAAGTACTTTATACTTTTCCAAAATTGTAAGTCCAATGGAAGAAAAGCAGAAGATTTTTAAGACTTGGATGAATTTTAACTTAGAAATGTATGCATACATGTTCAGTTTCTTACCTGATGAACTGAACTAAATGAGGAAAATATGATCAGTGATGACACATCTATGGCATAGCACACAATGGTTAGTTACAGTACATAATATTGGGCTGGCCCAAAAGTTCGTTCGGGTTTTCTGTACCATCTTACGGATAATAATTTGCTGTCTAGACGCCAGAAACATATGCAGGCTTAGAGTTGAAATTTGCACTCTGGACTTCACAGATACTATACAGTTACCAATTTTTAGCATTCTTATCTTTTCAGCCTTGATCTAATCATAAACACCTTTTGTCTTCAGGCTCCACTTCACGGCAGTGGGCACATGAAAACATGCTACTCTTGCTGAACAATTTCCCCAGAGCATATGTTCCCATTCGTGGCCCCTTTTGCCGGACACTATCCCATTCATTGTCCCTGGGAATCTTGGGTGGCCATATTTCTGTAATGTAACTCCACCATCCCAGTCACAACTGGTTTTCCACCATCGGACTTGGGCTGGAGGGCATCCAGTCTGTGGGCTGGGCTACACCAATCAGATTACCTCACAAGAATTTATATAAGGGACGGAGACTATGGGTGTCCAAGGGCAGGGCAACCGATACACCAAACCAGCAATTCCAACACCTCCCCTCCCTGCAATCCTGAGCGCCAGCACAGTTGCGGGAAGTTTAATTTATCTAATATGCTCTCAGTTTGAGGAATTTTCTTCAATGTGCACTGCATATATCACAGTTTATATACAAATAACATGAAATAGCACTCCTGAGGCTGCTGTGGGGGAAAAACAGACAACCTAAAATGCTGCACCTCACTGAACATGATAGATGTTGTACTGAGAGTCAGCTACCAATTTGAAGGAGCCTGCTCTGTGACTGGGGCAGCACGTGCTTCTAGGGGGAGAAGTTTTAGAACAAAATCAAGGGTTTTAAAAGGGTAGTGACTTTCTCGACACCCCAAAGCTAACAACAACAGAGCTGGGGTTCACTCTCTATTTCCTGAACCTGGGTCCAATATTTGATTGTTCTCTCCATTTTCTTACAGGGGTCTAGCAAGCCCTGGGCCTCCATATAATTTTTGTCTGTTTGCCGTAAAGACTGTTTATCACATGGCTCCAACATGATTTTTATAAAGCAAGATGAAACTTTTAAATTGCTTAAATGAGCCCAACACCCTTATTTCATATCTGAGAAAAATAAGGTCCAGGGATGAGAACTGATTTGCCCGTGTGGACAAAGCTAGACGAGATTAAAGACCAGGTGTCAGACTCTCAGCGCACTCCTCACGTGCACCTGATAAACAATGCTAACTATTCCTACTGACATGGTCTTTAAAGACAATGTGGATCTGGATGTCATACATCTGACAGACAGCTTATTCTGATGCATGATAAATCCCTAAGTAGAACACATCAAAAGTATGCACTACCCTCTTGTCAGTGTTTTCATGAAAAGGAAATAAATTGGAGATAAAATGCAGAACAGGTAAGATGCTTCTTTATTCTGTGTTTAGCCAGACTTAAGATGACCACAACAGAGAATGTTTTCCCTGCTGTTATCTCTGACGCTACATCAGGAGTGGAGATATGTATGCCTTTACTTCTAGGATGCTCTGCAGGATCCTAAATAATAATTATGTGCACAATCCTGTCATCCTTGTTCAGATCAAATGCCACGTGCAGATAGGAGTGTTTTTTTTTTTGTTTTGTTTTTTTTTTTTTTTTTTTTTTTTTTGCGGTACGCGCGCGGGCCTCTCACTGTTGTGGCCTCTCCCGTTGCGGAGCACAGGCTCCGGACACGCAGGCCTAGCGGCCATGGCTCACCGGCTTAGTTGCTCCGCGGCATGTGGGATCTTCCCGGACCAGGGCACGAACCCGTGTCTCCTGCATCGGCAGGCGGATTCTCAACCCCTGCGCCACCAGGGAAGCCCCAGATAGGAGTTTTAAATTGCTAGCTATTACTTTTTTTCTTTTGTTAAGCCAGAGTATAAGTTTTCATACAGGAAGAGAGAGTTATAGGGGTGTTATAAAATCAGGTTACTGAACTGCAATTATCTAATATTCTAATTAAAGAAATTTATTTTTGGAAATATTTAAAATATGATAGAACATTGTCAGCACCTAGTTCTCTGTCTATACATTAATTAAATCTTCCATAATAAATGGCCATTCACCCCCTAATCACCCATCACATATGCATAAAAGATAACATTGTATACTAGTCATTGTAACAATTTTTATGCCTTGCCCATGTACTTGCATTGGTGACGTACTAAAAAGTTTGTTCTCAATAACTGTCATTAAAAGTTAGTGTTGGGCTGCCGTGGTGGCGCAGTGGTTGAGAGTCCGCCTGCCGATGCAGGGGACACGGCTTCGTGCCCCGGTCTGGAAAGATCCCACATGCCGCGGAGCAGCTGGGCCCGTGAGCCATGGCTGCTGAGCCTGTGCGTCCGGAGCAAGAATCCACACTCCCAATGCAGGGGGCTCAGGTTCAAGCCCTGGCCGGGGAACTAGATCACATATGCATACCACAACGAAGATCCCGCGTGCCACAACTAAAACGCGGCACAGCCTAAATAAATAATTAAACAAATATATATTTTTAAAAGTTAAGTGTAGCTTAAAATTTATTTTAGAATACTCACTTCATTTAATTTGTGGCTCTTTAACATTTTAGATACTTTAAAAAAATCTCCAAGGGTATTCACCAGACTTGTCTACCTGGATAAAAAAAATTTTTTTGTAATATTTTCAATCCTTTTATTTATTTTTAAAACATCTTTATTGGAGTACATTTGCTTTACAATGTTGTGTTAGTTTCTGCTGTATAACAAAGTGAATCAGCTATACCTATACATATATCCCCATATCCCCTCCCTCTTGTGTCTCCCTCCCACCCTCCCTATCCCACCCCTGGATAAAAAATTTACCACTACAAATGAAAAAGGTCAAGACAGTTTAAAATACTACTGTTTAGAAGTGAAAGAATTCTGAATACGTTAACTACTTATAAGTATTTAATATTAGGAAAAATTTTTTTAGTTTATTTTTTCATCAACTTAACTCTCTTTAATTCATTAATTTTGTTTGTCATTTTCCCTAACAGTACTTTTTCTAGTGGAACTAATTTTTCTTCTGCTGTATGCTTAGCTGACCTTTCAATTATCTTACTAGATATCCATTAACTAAGTTACCTTTTTCCCCAATGCCAGCACCTCTTACTGAACTTTATATAGATGAAATGGCATAGAACATATTGTTTTCTATCTGGCTTCAATAAAATGTTTGTAGAATCATCCATGTTGTTTTGAGTATCAGCAGTGCCTTCTTTTTCCTTGCTGTATTATATTTATTGTCCATTCCACCAATTATGCATATATATTTAGATTGTTTCCAGTTTGGGGCTATTAAAATTATACTGATAAGAGCATTCTTGGGTATTTATTTTGTACCATTTTGGTTTGGTGGAAACCTAGGACTTCTAGGTCATAGGGTAGTATATGTTCACCATTAGTAAATAAGGCCAAAGGGTTTTCAAAGTGATTCCATGAAAGTACAATCCTACCAGCTTCACATCCTTGCCAATGCTTGTAATTATCAGTTCAATTTTGTTTCATTTTAATCATCCTACAGGTGTATGGTTATATCTCACTACAGTTTTAATTTGCTTTTTCTTATTACCATTGAAGTTAATTCTTCTTTTCATCTATTTATTCACTATTAGGGTATCATATTCTGAAGTGCCGGCTTAATTCTTTAGCCAATTTTAAAAACTGAGCTGTCTTTTACACTCACATTTATTTGGAAGGAATTCATTATATATTCTGAATACAAGTCTTTTGGCAGTTATAAACATTGTAAGTGTCTCCTCTAATTTGTGGTTTGTCTTTTCACTTTCTGGTGGTGTCTTTCAATTAATAGAAATTTTAGATTCCATTGTAGCCCAATTCAACAGTCTACCCTTCATAATTAGTGCTCTTGGCGAACCTTTAAAGAAATCTTTGCCTATTTTACATTCATGACGGTATGTTCCAGTGATTTCCTCTGAAAGATTCGTGTTTTACTCTTTAAATGTATACTTACAAATTGATAATTGTGTATGATGTGATTCACCTTGTTTCATATGATTATTCAGCTGACCCAGTACCATTTTCCAAAAAGACACTCCTTTATCCATTGCTGTGAAGTGCCAAAATTTTCAAAAGCCAAGTAACTATATATATGTGGGTCTGTGTGGGGGCTTGTATCTTTGACTTACTTGTCTAACTAACCTTGGACCAGTGCCACATGTAGTTTTATGAGCTTCATATCAAGGGTAAATCCTCCACTTTATTCTCCTTCTTCCAGATTATTGTGGTCATTCTTGGCCTTTTGTATTTCCACATACATTTTATAACAGTTGATCAAGTTGCACACACATACACACACTCACAAAGCATTGGTATTTAGATTTGGAATGCATTTAATCTATAAATCAAATTGGGAAGAGTTAGCTTCTTTACAATGTGGAGTTTTCCAAACCATGAGCATGGTATATCATTCCATTTGTTTTGGTCCTCCTTGAATGTCCCTCAGTAATGGTTTGGTAGTTTCCTGGGTGTAGGTCTTGCATATTTCACTATATTTACTCCTAGATGTTTAATTTCTATGCCTCTCTAAATAGTATTGTACTTTTGTTCTCTTAACACACCTTACTGGAAATTAGAATTCAATTGATTTTTAAAACTTTCGAAAAAACTTTCAAAATTCAGTTACTAAATTCCAATATTTATTTATAAGATTAATTTGAAGTATTTATATACCCAACCATGTCACCTGATACATTTGCTGTCTTTATCTTCCATAAATAAAAATAATACAATTTTTTCTGGGCTTACCTCTTAGCTACAACCTAGCTCCATTAAAAAAAAAAATCCTACGAATACTGATGCTTTGACTTGTCCCAGTGCTTTCCCAGGTCACTTGAACTTATTCTTTCATTATCACAAGGGTGCAATGGAAACACTCTGGGCTTTAAAATCAATCACACAGTTTTAATTCTAGCTTCTACATTTACTCTCTGTTTTGCTTGAAAATGTTACTAAAATTCTCTGTTTCCTCATCTATAAATGGGTGTGTGGTGAGCGACATCTAAGATGGCCCCCAATGATCCCCACCTCCTCCTATTCATGCCCTTGTGTAATGTTTCCTTCTCTTGAGTGTGGGCTGGGCCTGCTGATTAGCTTCTAATTAATCAAATATGGCAAAGTAACGGTATGATACATTCAAGGTTAGGTTACAAAGAGACCATGGCTTCTGCCTTGATTCCCTCTCTTGATTCCCTATTCACTCATTCTGATAGAAGCTGCTGCTAGGCTGTGAGCTGCCCTATGGAAAAACTCACATGGCGATGAACTGAGGGAGGTCACCAGCCAACTACCAGTGAGAAAATGTTACCTCAGTCCAAAAATCAACAAAGGACTGAATCTTGCCAACAACCACATAAGTGAACTTGAAATTGCATCCTCCCTGAGTCAAGTCTTTTCAAGAGATCATACCCATGACTTTCATTTTGCTTACAGTCTTGTTAGCGTCTTTGTGGCAAAAGCACAGAGCTAAGCTACCCATAAATGTGTGACACACAGAGATAATAAATGTTTGTTATTTTAAGCCACAAAATTTGGGGATTATTTGTTACTCAGCAATAGGTAACTGATGCAGAGTATAATCCACTACAGAGTATATGATCCTCAAAAGGCATTTACTATTGTTAGCTAGTGGAAAAGTTTTATTGATTTTGCACAGAATTTAGAATTCAATTTAAAAAAATGATTCAGGTAATTGAGTAAGTAATATAATCTCTGATCTATGAAAGTGTTGAAATGGCCCTCCTAACATCTGTGATTTTAAATACAAGAGGCACTAGAAATACCTATGATAGAAGAAATATTGTTAATTTTAAAGGAATAGGCTGATGTATCATTTCTAGGTGACCACTCCAATTTCACCATTATTCCCATTTGCTTGTGGTGTTTAACCCAAGAAATTTTTCCTCAAGATTAAGTTGTAAATGGATTGTTCTTTGAATCTCATTGCAAAATTTCCATATTACAGAGCAATTGCAGAATGTAAATTTATCAAAACTTTGGTATAAAACCTGAGTAATAGTCATTATAAGAATAGAAACTCATAGCTTCTACATGCTGTGGTTCACTTTATATATCCTAGTGCCACATTATTTTTTCCTTCAAACACTGACTATTAGATTTAAATTTAATTTCATTTATTTATGGAATACAGATTTGAGTTCTTTTCTGTGATGTCTACTCAAAAGCAGTTTGGTCCCATTGCACCTTTATTTATTCCGTTATTTTTTTTCTTCCCTAGGCAATATATGAATTTTTAAAATTTATAAGTACCCACTTTTCTGGACTGTTTTAAAATATATTACATTTTTAATTAAATTTCTAGAATAGCATTGATAAATAATAGTATTTTAAATATGTAAGGCATATAAGATTTCTTTGGATATTAATAGACATATAGTCCCTAAGAATTTAATATGAGGGTAATGAATAAAACTGGGAAGGGAAATGAACTAAACTGTATATTATTACAAATATTTATTGCAATGATTAGATGCTTATATTCTGAATTGTAAAACATAGCCATTAAGTTTAATGGAAATAATCCTACATAAATCCCTGAGTACCTTCTGACATTTTTCATAACTCTGTTGGAAAAATATCATCTATAATAAAAACTACTAATAAGCTTGTTAAATCATGTCATGATTTCCTTTTTTGTGTCATGGTTTTGTCTAATGGACTTTTCCTTTGAACAAGGAAAGCAACAGATATGTAATGCCTGGTATGTCCAAGGTAGAAAATGTCATTAAAGCTATCTTTTTCCTTTTGTGCCCTCTTTTTTTTTTTTTTACAGTTTTGAGATATATATTTTTAAAAATACATCATGACTCAGACTATTTCTGAATCAGGACCTGTGGGTCAGCCATAAAATAACAGCTTTCTTCCCTAGTACATGAGAGGTCTAGATTTTGCCAGAGGCCTGTCTGCCAGCTAACCAGAACTTGCCAGCGTACAGGAAACAGGCCTATTATTTGAAGGTTTGGCTTTTCATAACTCTGGCCAAAAAATAAGAATCATCAAGACAAAGAACTCAGGTTGGTGGCTAGATTTACTACCTAACTGCTCAAGAAATTCTCAGGATTCTTCATCTTTGACAATGCTAGCAAGCAATACCAGTTCACATGAACAGGAAGGGTTTCTTTTTGGTTTTCTTTTGTGGTACGCGGGCCTCTCACTGTTGTGGCCTCTCCCGTTGCGGAGCACAGGCTCCGGACGCACAGGCTCAGCGGCCATGGCTCACAGGCCCAGCCGCTCCACGGCATGTGGGATCTTCCCGGACCAGGGCACGAACCCGTGTCCCCTGCATCGGCAGGCGGACTCTCAACCACTGCGCCACCAGGGAAGCCCCAGAACAGCCACTTTTAAAAGCAGGGTGCAGCATGGTGACTGTCTTGTTCTATCAATGTGTGTTTTACCTGAATAACACTTCTGAAAACCTTTAGGTGTGTCTGAGATCCTTTAAACACACATGCACACACAAAAAACTGTTAATTAAATGAATCTTGCAAACATTTTTGAACATTCCAAAAAAAAAGGAACTGCTTGAATGATCTTAGTTTGTTTCAGACTCTTGGAAACATCTGGATGAGTATAATGTATTCCTAGGGGTTACTGGTGTGTTAAACACCCAGTGGAGTTTAAGTGTGTATTTTTTTTTATCACATCATCACATTTAACACCATTTTATTTTCCTACCCTGGAGGTAAAGAGAATTCATTCTTCGTATTTATAAAATGATTTAAGCTTGTGAACTGAGAAACTTTATGTAAGCATGCCATGTGTTCTTTATATTGCAAATACTAGACATATATGTTTTAACATCTAAACTGTAATTTCACCTTGGTCAACGAGAAAAACTTTAAAAAATCCTGCTTGAAGAGAGTAACTACTTTCCTTAGGGAGTAAATTTTTATCTGGACTTAAAGAATATGCAGGATTCTCCCAGCCAGGAAAGGAAGATAAAGGTATTGTTGGATGGGAAAATAATCCTAGCAAAAGCCTGGAAGAACAAAATTTCTCGGACAGTTAGGGAATCCCTATTTTATAGCTAGAAATACAGGAATGGACAGGTAGTCAGGGACGAATCTTAAGAAGTAAGAATGTGCATGCCATGCAATGGATTAGGGAATTGATTCTTTGGGAGTTGAAGGACAGCAGATACTTTAAAGTAAGCGTCTTACTTAAAGACGTGTTGCAGACGTGTTGCAGACATATCACTGCTTCCTGATAGAGAGGGAGGAGAGAGAAAAAATAATGGCAACAGAAAAGGCCATTTAAATGGCTATTTAAACAGCAATGGTAAAGCTATTTGGGCCATCAAAAAATCTGAATTTATTTCCTCTAATTTTCTTGAAACCTCTCTTCCTGACCAGCATTTAAAAAAAATCTTTATCATTCTGACTTTCCATTTGGCTTATTATCTTCAAACTTAAAATCACTATGAACACCAATAGACTTTTCAATTTAATATACCTGCCCGTGCTATTTCTAAGTTTATATAATCTGGGAATGCTAATATGAATCACCATGCTTTAATTTAGCACTGATTAAACTCTGCTTGAAAAATAACTTTCTACTTTTGCCCAATTCCTTATGCTATAAACTCTCATTCACATTTATGAGAAATATAGTTGGGCTTCCCTGGTGGCGCAGTGGTTGAGAATCCGCCTGCCGATGCAGGAGACACGGGTTCGTGCCCTGGCCTGGGAGGATCCCACATGCCGCGGAGCAACTAAGCCTGTGAGCCATGGCCGCTGGGCCTGTGCGTCCGGAGCCTGTGCTCCGCAGCGGGAGAGGCCACAACAGTGAGAGGCCCGCATACCGCAAAAAAAAAAAAAAAAAAAGAAATACAGTTATATTATTTGAACTATGTCAAAGGAAAGAGTTTATTTCTTGGGCAAGTATAATTCGCTTGATTTACAAAAGAAATTCTAAGAGAAGGCTAGAGTTTATCCAGGGTCTATTATGAAGCCAAGCCTAGTCAACTGGGCCATCTGATTCTCTGTTTATCCTATTACTCACTGCTGTCTCTCCAACAACCCATACAGATGCCCTCCTTCATCACCAGAGTTCAAAGGCCCGGTACCAACCATAGCACTATGGGGGAACAGGCCAGAGAACTGAGCTGCCCATCTGAGGAACTGCTCCCGGGAGCAGCTGCTTTTAATTGTGGCCAAAGTTAGGCGGGGCCAAGGCAAGGGCTGGCAGCCAGCTGTAGAGGTTAACTGGAGTCTGGAAAGATAAATTGCAAGGCAGGTACTAGGTCAGGTTCTGCGGCCTAGGCTCTAAGCCAATCAGCCACGGAGGACTACAGTCTAGTACCTTAGAGAGCTCCATGGACAGGTAGGGTCTGGGAAAGATGTTAATGTCTCACAATAAAATGACATTTATACAGAGACAAGAAGGAACTGAAGGAAGAAAATCATGCTTTGGCTATCTCTGTCTTGGGCAAAGGTAATAAGCACAAAGGCAGGAAAGAGCAAGGAGGCCAGTATGTCTAGAGCACAGTGAACAAAGCAGAGGGTGGGAGCCGCTGGGCTCGGGGAGGTAGCAGGAGGCAAATTATGCAGGGCTTTGAGCGTCAGAGAACAGGCTTTGGGTTTCGCTCAGTGCAGAAAGAGATGGCATAATTTGATGTGTTCTTTAAAATTCACACCAACTGCTGATGGAAAATAGATTCTATGTATCTAGAGCAGAAGTAAGGAGACCGGTTAGAGACTCTGGCAGTAATTGAGGTGAGAGTTGATGTCTTGAACCAGAGTGGTAGCAATGGAGATGTTGAGAAGTGAACAGATTCCAGATATATTTTGAGATACAACCAACAAAATTTGCTGATGGATCAAATGTGAGATGTAGAAAAGAAGCAAGGAAGACTTTAGAGTTTTGCCATGAGCAACTGCAAAGATGAAGTTTTCATTAACTGTGTAATGACTTGTGGAGAAGACCACTGAAAGAGCTGACCTGAGTGTTTGGGGTGGGAGAATCAGGAGTCAGTCTGAGACAAGTACAGTCTGAGATATCTATTCTAATCCAAGTGGAGATGTCAAGTAGGTAATTGGGTATAAAAAAGTGAAGTTCAGGAGAAAAGTCTAGGCTAGAGTTATGAATTTTGGAATCTATCCTATATAAATATCATTTGGAGTCATAAAATTGGATTGAGATCACTAAAGGAGTAAGTGTAATTAAAGAACAGTGACGTCCCAAGGACTGAGCTTTGGGAAATTCCAAACTTTAGAGATTGAGAAAGTGAAGAGACAGCCTCAGGAGTTAGGGAAAAAAATGACGAGTGAGATAGCAGACAGAATGTTGTCCAAAAGCCCAAGTGAAGAAAGTGCTGTAAAAAAAGAGTGAATAATTAACTATTCCAAGTTCTGATGAGAGGTCAAGTAATTTGATGATTAAAAACTGACTGTTAGGGTTTCCCTGGTGGCGCAGTGGTTGAGAGTCCTCCTGCCGATGCAGGGGAGACGGGTTCGTGCCCCGGTCCGGGAAGATCCCACATGCTGCGGAGCGGCTGGGCCCGTGAGCCATGGCCGCTGAGCCTGCGCGTCCGGAGCCTGTGCTCCGCAACGGGAGAGGCCACAGCAGTGAGAGGCCCGCGTACCGCAAAAACAAACAAACAAAACAAACAAACAAACAAAACTGACTGTTAGATCGAGCAACAAAAGGTCACAAGTGGTCTTAACAAGAGTAATTTTCGTTGAATGGGGAAGAAAGACTTGTTAGTGGGTTCAAAAAAGAATAGAAAGATAGCTAATAGAGATGAGCATAGACAATTCTTCCTTGGATTTTTCTACAGATGGGGTATATATATGGACAGAAGATGTGAAAACAGGCAGGATCTTTGTTGTTGTTGTTTTGTTAGATGAGAGGTATTACAGTATATGTGTATGCTGATTTGGATGACCCAGTAGCCAGTGAAAATTTGATGATATGCAAGGGCAGCATTGCTGGATACATGGATGTGAGTATGTTCTGGGAGCAGGGAGAAAACATATTGAGGTATGGAGCCACGCTCGTGTAATCGGTTACATTTGACTCTTCTCCCTCTCTGAATTCACCCTCATCCAAACCAGCAGTAGTTTACTCCTAGACTACCAAACTCAAAATTTCTGACTGCATATTGGTATTCCATCTTCAATTTTCTATCGATTATACACACTTTCTCTTCTTGACATAGTTCTTTGTTGTCCCTGTTAATATTGTTTAAAGTAAGTTTTCATTCAAGCACCAACTTATGTTGGTATGTTCCAACTGTCCACCCCCTGCAAGATGTTCCTCACCCCAGCACCTTTTAACTGAATTCTACATCAGAAGCAAAGGATGCTGAGAAAGCAGGTGTCTAGTATTTTAAATTAATATAATTGGGAGCAGGCCCATTTCAGAGTATTTTAATTGACTTTACACCATATTTCCAATTCCTACCACCAGAGAGTTCCATCAGTATTTTAAAATAAATCTCATTGATATCTATCCTAGAAAATATACATGATGTTTATATGGGTTTTTTAAAACCCCTTGATAAATTTTTGAATGTCTTAAATTTTAGATGTTGTCCATTTTATCAACCCGGTCTCTTTTAAGAGGAGAATACTTTCCAGATATGCCAAGTTTGTGGAATACATTTTTGATCATCTACTATGTGCAAGGCAGATACTGGTGAAACAAAGACAGCACAGCGAATTCCCTGGCATTCAAGTGCTCAAGACTCCATGCTTTCACTGCTGAGGGCCAGGGTTCAATGCCTGGTTGGGGAACTAAGATCCCCCCAAAACACACACACACACACACACACAAAGACAGCACACATTTCCTATCAGCAAATAATAAAGACTCTAGTGAGATGTACAAGACTACCCTTAGTGCTATAAGGGATGCTTAAGAGGTAGATGAAGAAGAATGGAAGTTAACATTTACTGGATGGCTACTCTAAACCAGATATGGTACATAGAGTATTTCATGTATTATCACAGCAACCCAATGTATTAAATATTATCAGGGAGATTTAAATGGCTTTAATTCAACTATACAGGTACATGTGATGAAGCTGGAATACAAACCAAGGTCCACTTCCTCTTGGAATCCTGTAGGTAGGAAAACTGCCTGACTCTCCACCTGTCATCCTCCTGCTCCATGCACGTCTCACTTGCCTCTAACTACCCATTCATTCAAGCCTAATATTTTTATAACATGAGGCCTTACATGAGAGCTCTGTGAGAATCTCTTCCATAGTAGTTTTAGTACAAAGCTAATAAAAATAGCTAAGAATAGCTACTACTAATGATAATGATTTACAACTATTTAGACTCTGTGCTTTAGAGTCTAGCCTCCTGCTACACACACTCATGAGATTAAGTACCTGACCCATCTTTATTTTCCATCCCTTCTAGGTCTCTGACCTTCTCCATCCTAATCTCTCTACTGGTATTCTGATCCCTACCACCTGACAGTTCTAAACTCTGAATTTTTCATGTTAACCTTCTGTTTCTTAGACAACCCCTCCGAACACAAGCTCTTGCCTTTCTGATTTACCATATCAGCCAGTAACATTCTTACAGGGCCAACCCCAAATCCTGACTTCTAACTTACCCTATACCTTCAGCATTCAAGTCTTAGCAGGATTGTTGATTTTAGGAAAAGTCTTAAAGCTATAGTTAACAGAATCAGCAAGTAAAGATTAAAGGTAAAGATAGGAATCTGAGATCATAGCTGATATATTTAGTAATACCTAATAATACCTAGTAACTCTTGTTGTTCCTGTTGCCTGTTCAAATTTTTAAAAACTCAACAGGATAAATTCTATTGAGATGTGTCTAGTGGTTATATGAGAGAATCTGCTGATCATATTTAGTCTAGACAGAAATTCTTGGGTGTTTAAAGAATTAAACCTGGGTAAGCACCTGAAGGTTCTTTCAGAGTCTAGTAGTTTTGGCAGTTTAGCCAATGAAACTTAAGTGCCATTCTGTCAGAGGTTGTAACCCACAGAGGTAAATTCCAATTTTGATAGAATGGCCTCTTCCATGGGCTGTTAATTATCTAATGAACCAACTACTTCTCCATTTACCTGTAAACCTCAAGATATGTCTATGAAGCATCAAATGAAGTGAAGATTTGCAAATTATCCGCATATCGGGATGTGAACCACCCAGCTATATAATTCAAGACATAGTGTTTTATGTTTTACTGGATTTAGTTATTTTGCTGAATACTGAATCATCTGATTTAGTTGGCCACTTGCCTTTTTGGGGGGAGGGGGGGCCCGGGGGGCATGCCTAGCAGCTTGTGGGGATCTTATTTCCCCAACAAGGGTCCTGGCAGTGAAAGCGCCAAGTCCTAACTGCTGGACCACCAGGGAATTCCCTAGTTGGTTACTTGAATTAAGGTAATTTAAAAAATGCTTTACCTATTAAGGACCTATTCATGACACTAGCCTTTACGACATCCTTTGTTCCACAAAGTACTTGCTGCTCCTGATGTTTCTTCTCTTGTCTCCTGGGTACAGTCAAGTTACTGTCACATGTACAGTACCAACAATGGAATGTTTTGATTACTGAGTATGTGTTGGAATCCTTTTATTTGCCCATATTGAACCTGATGTTCCTGTGTTCCTGTGAATGCCCCAGAAAATAAGAATAAAGAGATAGGATGCTGTTTTCCTTCTGAGGTCTGAGGATGTGCTCAAATCTTTCTGTCTGCAGAACGACAGAGAGCCCCTACTCTGGCCTTGCACACCTAAGCTATTACCAATGAAGGTAGTTTCTATGATTTTCATGTGCCATGTCCAACGCAAGATTCACATCAGGGATCCTCTGGGATTCTGACTTGGGCAAACTCAGCATGGGTCCTGGATATTCAACAGCTTTCACTTTAGGGAAGAAGCGTGTTACAAAGTTAAACGTGCGTGAGGCTACTTGGTCTCCCATATCCTAAAAAGTGTGTATAACTTAAATAATTTAGAAGCAAAATAGAGTTTCATATTTTATTACCTATGTCAGAATTTCTGTGAAACGTCATGACATTCTAGGACATTTCCATATTTCTTTTTGTCTGGGTGGAATTAGTGTTTGAGAGTCCTTTGCGTATTCCTAGCTGAGCTTACCCTCAGAGTATAATTTGCATATTTTGTCCTGTAAACCAAAGTAAGTTTTGATCAAATTTGAATTATATCAGCCATTTTTCCTTTTGTATTATTTTACTCTCCAGAAAGATTTTTTTAAACAGTCACACTAATAAACAGTAAATATTACAATAAAATTAACATCTTTCATTTTCTCTATTTTTGTCACAGCGGTGTTAAATCTGCACTGGCAATAATTAAACTCCTAGGGGGCTTCCCTGGTGGCGCAGTGGTTGAGAATCCGCCTGCCGATGCGGGGGACACGGCTTCGTGCCCCCATCCGGGAAGATCCCACGTGCCGCGGAGCGGCTGGGCCCGTGAGCCATGGCTGCGGAGCCTGCGCGTCCGGAGCCTGTGCTCCGCAACGGGAGAGGCCACAACAGTGAGAGGCCCGCGTACAGCAAAAAAAGAAAAAAAAAAAAAAAGGAAGTAAGATTGTCATTGCCAGATAAAATGAAGGTTACCCAGGTCAATTTGTTTCAGATAAGC
Source organism: Kogia breviceps (assembly GCF_026419965.1). NCBI lineage: Eukaryota > Metazoa > Chordata > Mammalia > Artiodactyla > Physeteridae > Kogia > Kogia breviceps. The sequence goes on along the minus strand of NC_081315.1, from coordinate 121,458,837 downwards.
AATGAATGATTATTTAGTGTATATCCCATGCAATTTTTAGTATATCTATGTCCCAAATATTACATGGGGCATACTTATTATTTATTATCCATTATTTATCTGAAATTCATACACGGGGCATACTTATTCATTATTTATTATTTATGTGAAATTAAAATTTAACGGGTGCCCTGTATTTTTATTTGCTGAATCTGGTAACCATAAGAGGAACACAAAATTTATTTTGGAGAAAATATACAAAACAAATATTTCAACAACCACACCTTATATTTTAATTGAAGAATCAATGGATCTCCAGTCCCCTAAAAATGCAAAGCCAACCCATAAAGATATGTATATGGAGAGAAGAAAAGAACTAGCTCTTCCTCCAAATCTAGATAGTTTCTGCTGCTCCTGGCATGCTTTCCATTCTGATATACATCTCATAAGTAGTTGACTCTTAGGAAATCTCTACGAGTTAGAGGGTAGTGGGCAGTCTGATTTATAAAAATTTAAAGGTGTTGTGAATAAATGCCCTGTCCACCAAAGACTAACAAATACACAGTTTTAAAAAATATATCCTTGCCTTCTGAATCACAGCTAATTGAACCAGAATTGGGTATCACATTCAATCAAAATCTCTTTACTAGGGATTTGTAGTTTGAACCATATTCATGTTCTCTGTGTGACTGGACCTGAAATATGCAAAACCACAGCATTTGATGGGGTCTCCACTTATTCATATGCTGCCTTTTAGAAACTAGAAGTCACCCTTTCTAGGACAACTCAACCATGAGGGTTCACAGCCTGGCTAGCAGAGCTAGATTGTATTTTAGACTGTGTCGAAGGCTGGACATCCTTGTGCTGTCAGCAACCTGTACAAACTTATGGGATTGCCTTGCCACTTTATGCCATGCAAAGTAAAAACTACAGCACAGAAAGAGGTGTAAATGAAAGATGGAGTAAGAAAATACTGCTAGCTCTTTGATGTTTTTCCATTTCTAAATTCCAAAGCTCTCTGAGATAAAAGTTTATTTTTCTTGTGTTTTGTAAAATATTCTTGAATTTTTATAATAAATTCTTCCATTTTGCTTAAGGTAATTCAAGCTCATTCCTGACACTTGAAAGCAGAAAATTGTAATTAGTTACATAAATACTGGTTTTAAAGTAATGTCTTAGGAATCACTGGCAGATTCTATAAAATTCTGGCAATAATCTATATTCAGTTGACATTTGAATACACCAACATGCCTTCCTTTTATTGCTAGATTGATCTTGGCTTCAGAGGCTGACAAATTCTTCAGTGAACCTAAAGGATTGCCTTCAGTTGTATCCAGAATTAATTTATTTTGCATTCACTTCCTATGCATAATGAGCTCCTCAGGCTGGACTATAAACTGTGTTGTTTGACATAAAATGCCTTTTCCTTCACTGGAACAGTTTGTAAATACAGAATAGGAAAGGTGGTAAAGAAGGAATCAAAAGTTATATAAAAACAGTGTAATGACGTGAAGGCAAAAAAAGAAACAGGGATAAATAACAAGAATGGAACCTCTTGGAACCTCTCTGGGAAGTAGCTTATAGCTCATCAGCTTTTTGTTTTGTTCTGTTTTGTTTTGTTTTTATGAGTGTGGAGAAAAGTTCTACTTTTTCATAAACTGTAGCATCTTGGGTCTTCACAGAGCCATTTTCATAGACATATTTACTTTCCTTCCAGGTGGCCAAATAGGGAGTTAGTTTTTTGCTGTCTTTCTGTCATATTACATGAGAGGCAAACTCACTCCAGCACATGGTTCATTACAGACATCTTTTGTATAATCATGTGTTGACAAGCATCCATTTCACACATCATCCAGGGGATGTCTCCACCATTATTTGTTGTGAGGTAGATAGTTTTCCATTTCTTCAATTTGAGCTAAGAAATTTAGGATAGGTTAAAGTCCCAAGAGCTATTTTCTTGTACTTCTACTTAATCTCATTGTATATCAATAAGAATCCTGAGAGTAAGTGTCTTAACTTCACTGGATTGACTTTAAAATTTTTTCTGATGTATAGTCACATATAAAACAAAATTTTATTTTTTATTCAGTGATTATCTGATTTCTGCATCTTTGTAGTATCATATATTAAATTCTTAGAACAGGCTTTGGAATCCAAGAGACCTAGATCAAATGACAGCTCTATTTGCCTTCTAAGGTGTGACCTTATGAAAGCAAACATGCTGTTAATTGAATCTTGTTTGCCCAAAACTACACTAGGTATAATAAGCCTTTCTTTTTATGATTGTTGAAAGGATTAAAAACAGTATCTATAAAGTGGTTAGCAAAGTGTTTGGCACATTGTAGATGTTAAATAAATGATAGTTATTATGGAAGGAATGCAGATGAGTCTGAACATTTATTTTAGGTCTCATTTTTTAACATGTCCTCATTTTTAATATAGAATATGACTAATGGAAATCATAGAAGACTGGGGAAATGGGCTTGGAGGAGAAGCCTCAGTGGGTGAAACAGTCAGGAGACCACTGCACAAAGACAATAGACTCCCTCTATGATGATGGCATATAAGTGGGAAGGAATAAATCCTAATGGGTATTTTTAAAACAGATATTTTTAATATAGAATCTACAGGATGTGATAATGTTGGAAATGGGGAATATAAAGAAAAAAATCAAACATTACTCCAAGGATTGATTTTGAATAAGTGGGGAAATGGTACCATTAACATAAATTGAGACTTTGGAAAGGATATACTTTGGCATCAAAGCATGAAGTGGGATATAAAAATAAGCATCTCTGAAGAGCTACGGGGCTGGGGACCATGATGTGGGACTTACCTACATGAAGGCAAGAGACAAGGTCTTTGGCAGTGTTATACACTCCAAAGTAGTGGCAAAGGCCTTTGTTTAAACAAAAAGGAAGAAGAACAGGCAGAAAAATGAATAATGAGCAGTGAGAAAACCACGAGAACTGGAACTGAGTAAGTCAAAGAATGACAGTTTTAAGAAAATCTACATGATTGGTTATGTATGTTTCTACAGATTGCCATGAAGATGATGTTTGGGTCAAGTTGCCTGGATTTAGTCATCGGGAGTCCTTGGTTATTAGTAGGATGCTCAGAGTTGTAGAGGGACAGAAGCCAGATTGCGCAGACTTCAACAGGTGGCGGTGTAGCTATTGATAGAACACACGTGAGTGTGAATCTTTCCTTACATTTCAGGGGATCACCTGGAATCTGTCTTTGCCAGACTGTTGGAAGAGCCTGGATTGAAGTTCGGGAAGTAGACCTTGGGAATATGCCAAAAAATGAGATGGGCTGAACATTAAGGAAGTGTTTCCCTCTAGTCACTGGAATATCTAGTAAAGACGTGGGATTTTATCATTAACTTCTCCCCCTTAACACTTAGTCAGATTTTCAGATAGATCCTAACCTGGATTAGCCCTAAGATGAAATAAGAAACGAAGTTGAGGAGTAAGGGTACCAGAGCCAGGGAGAAGCAAAAACTGAAGACATGGTCTCCGAGAGAGAGGGGAAGGATGGGCCCAGCCAAAATTCTGTGGCTACATGAGCAGTATGTTTAGAAAATGAGTCCCCTAGCTCTCTGGAAAAACAGCTGTTGACTGCTTAATACTATTTGACACTTGGGGATTAGTGTGGTTAATTAGTGAAGTAGGAAATTCAGCTGGTTTTCCCCTGAAGCCAAGTGACTTCTGTAGTCCGTTTGTTCACTCACACTGTTCCTCCCCTGAAAGAGCAGCCATTCTTTTTTTTTTTTTTTTTTTTTTTTTTGCGGTATGCGGGCCTCTCACTGTTGTGGCCTCTCCCGTTGCGGAGCACAGGCTCCGGACGTGCAGGCTCAGCGGCCATGGCTCACGGGCTTAGTTGCTCCGCGGCACGTGGGATCCTCCCGGACCGGGGCACGAACCCGTGTCCCCTGCATTGGCAGGCGGATTCTCAACCACTGCGCCACCAGGGAAGCCCAAGAGCAGCCATTCTTAAGGAGCTAAATATTTTCAGAGTTATCCCTTTGAAAAATATAAAGTATATCTATGAGTGTCTAGCTGTGGTGTGTAAAATGAATAAAAATATGGAAGATAACATACAGTGATTAAAAAATACAGGCCCTGGGGTTCAGCTCATCTGGGTTTGATTCCTTACCTTGTCACTCCCTTTGGACACACAGGTCCATTCCTGTTTCCTTGTTTGCAAAATGAAGGTAATAGAAAACTATCTCAGAGGGTTGTGAGTCATAGTGAGTACTCAATAAATGTTACCTATTAGTATCAGGTACTCAGGAGAGTAACTCCAACTGGCCCTTGTTTCTAGTGAGAAATAAAGTTATTTAAACACTTAGTGCCCCAGTTTTCTCATTCATAAGATGAAAAGTGTCACGTATCTTACATGGTAACTGTGAAACTATGCCGTGAAAAGAGTAGTTATTATATTCCTCCATCCTATTTCCCCATCACCAAACTAGGAAACTTTTTTTTTTTTTTTTTTGTGGTATGCGGGCCTCTCACTGCTGTGGCCTCTCCCGTTGCGGAGCACAGGCTCCGGACGCGCAGGCCTAGCGGCCATGGCTCACGGGCTTAGTTGCTCCGCGGCATGTGGGATCTTCCCGGACCAGGGCACGAACCCGTGACCCCTGCATCGGCAGGAGGATTCTCAACCACTGCGCCACCAGGGAAGCCCCCAAACTAGGAAACTTTAAGGAAGAAACCTCAGAGTTTATAAATTCTAAACTTTTTTGATTTTGAAGTACATATTCCCATTCCCCAATATATGCAAATTCAAAAGCTTTATTTCTTCATAGCATTCATCGTTTTTATTACACAAGTAAAATGCGCTCAGTGAGGAAAAATTTGAAAATACTGGGAAAAAAGTCATTCATATTCTTACCCCTAAAGATAAAAAGATAAGCACAGTTAAAATTTAGGAGGTTGTCCTTTGAGAATTTCATCTCTCTCTCTCTCTGTCTACCTATCTATCCATCCAAACAACCAAACATATCAAACTGGGATTAAACTAAATTTAACTAAACTGGGATTAAAGTTAACTCTTCAGTAACTTGAATTTTTAGTTAACATGGTGTGACATTTTGCAATGCCAGTACTTTGCTACTGTGTAATTTAATGCAATAATAGCTTCATATATTTCATTGTATGACTATGTCAGTGTTTGTGAAACTACTTCCTGTGTTTACCTTGTTGAGCTCCTCAAAATATGTTCAATCTTTTAATAAAGCACTCTCAACTCATTACAATAGGGAGAACACCACTTTGACCGGGTCTTGGCAGTGTTTCAGAAAGAGGTAGTCAGAGGTGAGGTATTTATAGGATTTGGGGTCTGGCCTGAAGAAGTTTAAGAAGTCTTTCAAGAAGGGAAATGGAGAACTGGGCAACGTTTAAAATTGGTGGATACTGTGAAGTTAGTCTTGTCTCTAACAGTTTGATCTGAAGAGATTTCCTGAAGCAAACAGTAAAGTTATTGACTGATTTATAGTACTATGTTACCCAGGCAGAGTTTTCCTAAAAACAAACAATAAAATCCAAGTCATGTTGACATCAATAGTCTACATACCATTTTATCTAATTCATAATAACACAGATGGTCTTAATTATCAAAGTGTTTTTTATTATTTTAATATTAGTTTTCCCAAATATATTTTAAATATTTATTTATTTCTATTTTCACCAACACCTCTGTCTAAATCCAAGCCATCACTTCCCTTTACCTTGCCTTTTAAGCTGATGTTTTTATATTGCTAACACTCATCTTCCACAAGGCAGCCAGAATGAACTTGATGACGAGAACATCACATCCATTCTTAAACCCTTTCAGTTTTTCCATACTGCTCTTCATATAGTTTTAAGTTCCCCATGAGAGCCTCTCTGATCCACTCCTACAGCCTTATTCTATTCACTGCACCCTAATCCAGTGGACCTCTTTTGGTGCCTTGAATTGGCCGTGTTCCATCTACTAGAATGCTTTTCCCTGTACTTTCTTTTATCTAGTTAATTCCTACTTATCCTTCAGATCTCGTTTTGCTCATCCTTCTCCTCCCCACTAAGACAAACATTATACATTCTCGTAGCTCCCTATATTCTTCCTTCATATTATTTAATTTTTTATGAATAATTGATTTAATGCCTATCTCCCCCACTCAAAAGTAAGCCCTATAAAATTAGGGACACTATTTATTTTGTTCTACACTACATCCTCTGCGTCCCTGGCCTAATATAGAAACACAAGATTTATACAATAAACTTTGCAAAATCGATGGCATAATTCTTCACATTTAAGCTGCAGGAGTGTTTTGTTTTGTTTTCTATGTACTTTGATAACTCACCCAGTTTAATTGCCTCCACCTTCAAAAACACCTTTTCACTCTTAATTTGAGGGCACATCTTCTTTGTTAAAGGAACCACATAATTGTGAAAAGAAGTGTTGCTCACAAATAAGCTACTAATTGAAGCTCTTTTTTTTTCTTCACAGATATAATAGAAAAGCATTAAAAATGGGAGGTTTTAGAGAGAAATGTCCACCCTTATTTCTGTAGAAGGAGGATAGTACAGATTTTGGTGGGTAGGTTTAGTCACATGAATTATCTCATTGGGCAAATAGATTTTTAAAACCTCTTCTCTTTCTGCTTCTTGAAAGAATAGGGACTTCCCTGGTATCACAGTGGTTTAGAATCTACCTGTCAATGCAGGGGACACGGGTTCGAGCCCTGGTCTGGGAGGATCCCACATATCGCGGAACAACTGAGCCCGTGCACCACAACTACTGAGCCTGTGCTCTACAGCCCTTGAGCCACAACTACTGAAGCCCGCGTGCTTAGATCCCGTGCTCCTCAACAAGAGAAGTCACCACAATGAGAAGCCTGTGCACTGCAACGAAGAGTAGCCCCCGCTCGCGGCAACTAGAGAAAAGCCTGAACAGCAACGAAGACCCAACACAGCCAAAAATAAATTTAAAAAAAAAGAGAGAATAAATGAGCATGGCAACCAACTTCTGCAAAGCAAATAAGCAGAGAGAGAAGAAATATCAGAGGCCTTGATGATTTAGGAAATGAATAAGTAGTATCTGAATAATAAATTATAATAAATAATAATAAATTAACTGGACCTGTCATGCAAATAGGACAGAAGTTACTATAATTATACAGGATTGGTGATAATAAACTGAGTAAGCGAGTACATTTCAAAATCTATTCTGAGTCCAGTTTGCCTTGTCTACCTGATACGTAGCATATAGGAAATCCTTAGCATTGGCCCCTACATGATGAAAACAGAAATTTCAACTTTTGGCAAAGGTAATTTATTGAAGTTTAAACCATTGATGTTTTTGAAAAAGTTAAGTTTTGAAAATGAAGAGTGTTGGAGTAGACGCTGCCTTCCTCTGAAGTTACATGAATCAAGAGAAGAGTGTCGACTTAAAAAAACCCACCCAACTTAAGAGTTGTGAGTTTAAGTTTTATTCAGGGTCTTACCGCAGACTATAGCCCGGGAGATAGCTCTGAAGAACCACTCCAAAGAAGGAGGGGAGGAACTAATATATATGTCATTTTTTTGGCTATGAAATACATGTAATTGAGCATATATCTTGGTAAAAGATTACTGCTTATTACAAAACAGATATGTCAAGTTAATGATTTTAGTACTTTTCTATGTATGAGAAGATGCAACAAGGGAGAAGCATTTTCTGGATCGCAATAGACTAGTAAGACAGATGATCCAGAGAATTTTTAGGTTTTTAACAGGGCCTAATGCAGACATAGCACATGAATGGCCTACCAACGAAATCCTTGCCTGATCTAGGAATAAGCCTTCCTAGAGCCATTGGACAAATCAATTACTAAATACCTCCCAAACCTTGGTTGACTTTATGACCAAAAGGAGGCAAAGGGGATTGTGAACAAAAAAAGAACAAAGAGTCTTGCTCATCATTCAGTTATGCAAGGCTTAAATCACAACCCACTGCAGTGGTCCACTGACAACGCCCCCTGAAAGGAATTCAGGATGAAAACCAGAATGAGGTGCTCTGTGCTTTAGTTAAACAGGCCACTAGATAGTTAGATGCTTATCAGGAAGAATTTCAATGACCTCAGATTAATGCAGTTAGGAGATTGTTTCAGCAAAACTGGTTAAGAGATGATGATGATTTGGTCTAGAATGCCAGGGATGAAAAATGAAGTGAAGTGGATAGATAATTCTAGAAATGTTTAGGAATCATGGTGTAGCATGGGGATAAGAGAGATGAGTCCATGAAACTAACCAGGTCCAAACCAGGAAATGTGTGGTAGGGTATACGAAAGATTTGGGGCTTTTTTTTTTTTTTTTAAGGACATGTGATGAACTAATAATGGTATCTACACTGAGGAGAGACACATTAGATTTCTTTAGTGTAAGTTCACTAAAGAAGGGTGACCTAATGCCTTAATATAAGTGAGAAAAGCTGATGGCTTAAAAGAAGGCATTTGCAGTGGGTATGGCATGAGGTGTGTGGACCTGTCATTGGCTGTGGGAGGGAAGGGAGAGGGACCGTTACAGGTGACCCTCAAGTCTTGCTGAGATATGGAGGAGGTGCAGATAGAGAGGGAAGCTGGGAGATTAATTTTTAACCTGTTGAATCAGAGGTAGATTCTCTGGGAGGAAACTTCCAATAGGGAGCTGGCAACACAAGTCTGAAGCTCCTGGAGAGATGGGAGCTGGAGGTAAAGATTTCATTCATTAGCATTTTTGATATCCAGCTGACTTGGTTTTTCCCTTCTTCATTCTCTCTGTGCCTGAAAGTAAGGAGGGCCTTACTTGACCCCTTGGGAGTTTATGTCCCTTCTTTTCCCCCTCCCCCATAGCTGGTGGTCAATGACTTCCTGGTGAAGGAACGGGAAAGTACTTGCCTGAAGGGGAACAAAATCTGGGTGTAATTTACACTCCGGAGCAGCTGGTAGATCAGGCTGCTGGTTGGGACTTTGCCTGAAGGCACATGCTGGGTTTTTTTGTTTGAGTTTATTTTGTTTTCGCCCTGCCTCTCCACTTCCTTACCCTTCTCTCTGAGAGCACTGCCACATTAACTCTCTTGTCTAAGGATCTACACCTGGAGAGGCGAATTTAAGACAGAAAATAATCAAGATAATGAGAGTTACTAAGGTGGCCCCCGGAAGGTGTGTAAAATAAGAAAAAGAGTCGCCTAAGACAGAATCCTGAGAGTAACTATTTACCACAAAGATGGAGAAAAACAGCCACCGGGAATGAGCCTGAAGAAAAGAGGAGACAGAAATGTGTGCTGGCAGTTGAGGTGCTGTGAGTAGAGAATGTGGCATCAGACAAGGAAACCAACAGAGAGTTTCAGGTCAACAGTGTGAAATGATACAGAGAGGTTAAGTTGTGTAGGGAGTGAAAAGGATCCATTAAATATAGCAACAAAGAGGACTCATTACACCCTATTAAAGATTGGGCATTTTTAATATTTTGGAAGACAAAAGACTAATGACAACATATATTCTTTTGTTTTTAAATAAAAGGTATTTTTGAGCACCTGTTAGGGCACAAGCCCTGTGCTAGTGCTGTGGTGAGGGACTGAATGGCAGTTCCTTGCCACGAAGGGGCCAATAGCCTAATTACAGGGGTGATAAGTGTTGCAACAGTAGTAAGTGAAAGTCATAACCAGTGCACAGAGTGATGCCGAAAGCTCGGCCTCTGTGCACTGGTGCCGAATCAAATCTCAGAGACAGGGTTTTGGGTGAAGTAGAAAAGAATAGCTTTATTGCTTTGCCAGGCAAAGGAGGACACAGTGGCTCCTGCCCCAAAAAACTGTGTCCCTGGGAGGGCACCTGGGAGGATCTGATGGGGAGTTTTATAGCAACAGTTCAAGGGTGGGGTTGCTGATAAGATTAGGATGTGTGTAGGGCCTGCACTCCTCAAATCTGGTCTCAGGTAATATATATATATATATATATATATTTTAAATTAATTAATTAATTTATTGGCTGCATTGGGTCTTCATTGCTGTGCGTGGGCTTTCTCCAGTTGTGGAGAGCAGGGGCTTCTCTTGTTGCGGAGCACAGGCTCTAGGCGCACAGGCTTCAGTAGTTGTGGCACGTGGGCTCAGTAGTTGTGGCTCACGGGCTCTAGAGCCCAGGCTCAGTAGTTGTGGCGCACATGCTTAGTTGCTCCGCGGCCTGTGGGATCTTCCGCCAGGCATGTGGGATCTTCCCAGATCAGGACTCGAACCCGTGTCCCCTGCATTGGCAGGTAGATTATTAACCACTGCGCCACCAGGGAAGTCCTTGTCTCAGGTATTCTTGATGAGTTTCTCTGGTTCCTTTAATGTAGCCTCTGGTGATTTCCTGGCTGCTCCTCCCTTGATTAGCAACTGTTGGAATCTGCCCTTTGGAACTCCCTACAAACAAGAAAATGGGGGACAGAAAGGCTTCTGTGCCCAGGAGCCCCACAGGGTCCTGCTCGGTTTCTAGAGGAATACTCAGCATCTGCTAATTTGTTTTCTTTGTTAATGACTCCACAATCTTTTACACAGTTGTTTCAATTTGTACATCATACTCAATATAATTTCCTGCTACAGTTCCTTTAGCAGTGGTAGGTAGGTATGTATGTATGTTCATGGAGGATAGTATGCTAACCCGTATACTTGAAAGTAATGGGAAAAGAGCTACTTTTTGATTGGGTGGATATCGTTTATTTTCTTGTTTATTTGCACATTTTTTATTTTGAGTAAAAAAAAAGTTCATCACCTGATGAAGCAAAGAAAACCTTTATTACTACCTTTTGTTTTATGAATAATTTCTTTTTCTAATAAATTTTTTAATCGTTGTGTTTTGAATTCACAGCATTTAAAAATTTATTTATTTTTAAATTTTATTTATTTTTGGCTGTGTTGGGTCTTTGTCGCTGTGCGCGGGCTTCTCATTGCGGTGGCTTCTCTTGTTGCGGAGCACGGGCTCTAGGGGTGTGGGCTTCAGTAGTTGTGGCTCGTTGGCTCTATCTACAGCTCAGTCTCAGTAGTTGTAGCGCACAGGCTTAGTTGCTCCGTGGCATGTGGGATCTTCCCAGACCTGGGCTCGAACCCGTGTCCCCTGAATCGGCAGGTGGACTCTGAACCACTGCACCACCAGAGAAGCCCCATGAAGTCTTGCAATTTTTATCTACAAGAGTTCTATCTTTTGTTCTGATGTTGTATTTGTATGTAGTGATCATTTTCAGTGTCTTCTGTCTCTCTGCTGTTTGTCAGTTAATGCTATCACAAAAAAGGGATGGGATACATTTAGAGCAAGATTTCTTCCTTGTCTTGGCACTGACATGATTTCACCTGATTGAAGTCCTGTAGTCTAGGTAGTGATAGGGCTCTGCTTAACAACTACTTTTCAAATCAACAGTTGTCAAACCCTAACCCCCCCCCCCCCCCGACCCCTACCCCTTTGTTTGCTATTACTGCCTTTCCAGTATTAAAGCGTAAATTTTTAAAGTTGATAAAATTATGAATACTTTGCTTCCGCCTTAGCAAAGTAGAAAGTTAGAAACTAGAAGCAATACACTGAGTGATCTCAATTTTTGTGTGATTAACTAAATCAATTGAGAAACCAAATATGCTACTGTTTAGAATTTTTTTCATTTTACACATGAAAAATTCACTTTAAGCCACACTTTTCATTTCCTTACATTGACTTGTGTCTTCACAATGAGCTCTAGTTATTTAAAACCTTTGGCACTGCCTTTTATTTCGGTGTAAAATTTAGTAAGGCCAATATATCTAAAAACCAGAAATTCCTTCTTCCTTTATGGACTCCAATGACAAGAAAATTAGTACTAGATCCTTTTTCCTTGATGTCAATTATTTGTGTATTTAAAAAATCCATTTCTGTGCATAAACACTTTTATCACGGGATACTGTGACCATCTTGATTGAAAATGATCACCCTTATAGTAGGATGTCTTAATGGTATGTTAATTATCAACTACCAATTTTAATATGAAAATTGTGATGAATTTAAACCCCCAAATAATTAATTTACCCATCAACAAAATTCATTGGGCAGCTATTATGTGCTGGACACTATTCTAGTTGCTTGAAATAGAGCAGTGAACAACATACAATAATTCATGCCCTTGGGGAACTTGTGTTCTAGTTGGGAAGTATAAAAAAATTAACAAGAAAAAATGTATAGTACACTATATGGTAATAGGTATTGAGGGGAAAAATAAAGCAGGGAATGGGACTAGAAATCATGTCTGAGAGAGGTGCAGTCATTGATTGAGTGGGCAGGGAAGACCACCACAGTAAGGTAATATTTGAGAAAATATTGGAGGGCGGTGAAGAAATGAGATAGGATGATAACTAAGAGATGAACGTTCTGGAAGGCAGAGAACAGCAAGTGCCAAGTCCCTAAGCAGAAGCGTGCTCCAGGAACAACAGAGGCCAGTGTGGCCAGGGGAGGGTGAGCCAGGGCACGAATTGAGGGAAGAAGGCTAATGGAGTAGGGGTAGAGATTCTCTAGGGCCTTATAAGCCATTTTTAGAATTTTGTTTTTAGTCCAATTGTGATGGGGTGAAGCCTTCATAAGGTTTTGAGCATAAGCATGGTTTGTTCTGACTGAGGTTTTAAGGGATGGATCATTCTGGCTGTTTGGGCTGAGGCTTGAATGAAGGGAGGCAGGGCAGAAGCAGGAGACCAGGAAGGAGGCAAGAGGTGATAATCCATATGGAATTTCCGTGTAACTTTCAAAGGATCACTGTCTTAAGGAGTCCAAACATCAGAAATAACTGTCAGTTTTTCTTAAAGAAGAGAAATATTTTAATTAGTACAAAAAATATAGATCAGGGAACGGTGCAAATATAGATTAAGCAGTGTCTGCTTCAAAAGTACACATTTATTGTCTCATAATAGATCAGTATGAAAACTCAGTTGTTTCCTTTATTGTATCACACAATCATCACAACCATTTACAATTATGGGTAGTTTAAATAACAGATAAATAAAGTAATTATGTAGGCCTCGTTACTTGAATATTTAAAAAACAATTTTCTTCCCCACAGTTGTAAAATTCTATATTATCTTTGTTTTAATTTTACTTCTGTTTCATTTTTAGATTCGCATAAGAATATTAAATCATTACATTATAACTTGGAACCATGTTGCTAAATATTTAAGATATATATTAAAAATCTTTAGCCGAGACTAAATTATTTTTTTTTCAACTTTCTAGCCCAATTATTAATATTTAGACACCTTGTTTCTTTTCTTCATATAGTTTTTGGTATCTTTTCTTGTACACTACATTTTACACAACATTTGCTTTTTATGGTTAGGAATCAAAGTATGTACAAAGGCCAATTTTGTTATAAGCGTTAAAAATTGTGATCACTTTGAGAACTTTGGTAAAAACCTCAGTTATTGGCAGAATAGCATTCCCCAGATCAGGAAATAGGGGAATTAGGATTATGTGTGACGGTGGACAAATTCACTAATTAACAGCAGCCTTTGAGAGCAAGAAATAACTCCTTTCAATCTTAGATTCTCTGGCCCTCCTATTTACCTTTCATCTTCCCAGCTGTGAAATTTTGAATCCCTGATGTAATGCTAACGATGCAAATTAGCAATAGAATTGCAGGTTTTTAAAGTCCCCCTGCTGTAAAACAAAAGGCAGTAATTTGGAAAAGACCACTCACAACTCTTTCGGTTTTGGTCTGCTTCTAAGTTTGCAATTGCATAGTTTATTAAAGACAGAGGACTGGAAGGAAGGCCCACGGGTGGTTCTAGCACTCAGCAATTCTCCTATTTTAAATGTCATGGATAGTTTTTTTCCTCGTATTTACTGTAAACAATGACAGATATGCTAATGAGTAGCACGTGTTCTTGAACTATAAAGTGATTTTTCAGATAGCCATTTACAGAGTATACTCAGGTACCACAATCCCACCAGATCTTTCAGCATATAAGCAAAGCACACACGACCTCGCCTTTTCCTTTTTCCTTTTGCAAAGCGAAAGGCACTAGACCTGTTCACGTGATGCGAGTGACGTCAGACCCTACCAGGTCGCGTGACCGACACCCAACCTTCCCACTACTCCGTCCCCGCCGCCAGAGGAGGAAATCTCGCGAGAAACCGCCTTACTATCAGAACTTCCTGAGGTTACAGGGGAGTTTACTCTGTGGGGAAGGTGAGGCCCCGTGGCGGAGTTTTTGCTTTCATTATGTTAACATTCATGGCCGAAGCAAAGGCCTTTGGGGATTGCCAGAGTCTGAGCAGCCCAACCTAGAAAACGGCGGGGGGACGTGTGGAGTGAGGTGGCAGTCATATCAGAAGTGAAACGTGGCACGGCGGGCGTCGCCCCTCGTCGAAGAGGCTGCGGGGGAGGGAGGAACCCCGCGCCGGGCGCCTAGGAGCAGGCGGCGTGGCTTCTACTGGGTGGGCCCGAGCATCACCGGGAGGTGTGGGAGGCTGGGACCCTTCTCTGGAAACAGTCGACTACCCACATCCGGCCCCCGCTATGTCAACCCGGAGCCGCGCCCAGATGAAGCGCTTGCACCCCTCGCCCCTCCACCTAGGGCACCGCGGCTCACGCGCCGGCGGGGGACGGTCCCTAGAGCCCGGCGCCCACAACCGGGCCGGGGGGCTCTGCGACCTCCGGCAGCAGTCCTCGGCAGTCCACGAGTTACCCCACACATTCCCGCTAAATCAGCCCCACATTTAGGCAGAAGCCTAGTTGCGGGTTTAACTGTAATTTTGACGTCTCGCCTCATTCACCTAAACCCTCTCCCGGCTTCTCCCCCGCACATCCTCCACCCACCTGGTCTCTCCCTAGACAGATCTGCGCGTGTGTGAGGCTCGGGGAGGGAGGAAAGGAGGAATCCACGTAGGGACAGTATTAGAGTCGCTAGCAGGAGGTGTGGGACCAGCAAGAGGAGGCTTCGCGAGGGAGGGGGTGCTGCCAGGCGCCGGGGAGGAGGCAGAGGCCTGGGGACAGCAGACGAGGCTTCGCCCGAGCCCAGCGCTTTTTCTTCCGCCGCGCAGTCTCGGAGTGGCGTGGGCTCGTGGGGAGCGCGAGGCAGCCGAGGTGCCCGCGGTTGGGAGGCCGGCCCTGGCGCACCCCGCGCCCGCGCCTGCTGACAGCTGCAGCTGGGCTCGAGCTGTCCGCTCCCGGCTCCGCGGCCTCCGCCCCCTCGGGCTCCCTCCCCTCCACCTCTACCCCTCCTGCTCCGGTGCGGATCGTTTCGCAACTGCTCGCCTCTCGCCCCGTGCCCGGCTGTTTTCCATTTCCCTGTCCCTCTTCTTGAGTACTTTGCCCCTGCATTTGAGGAGAGGGGCTGAAAAGGGGGCGGGTGGAACGACCGGAGGAGAAGAAGGAAGCGAGGCCCGGAGGAGGAGGAGGAGGTGTTGGAGGAGGAGGAGGAGGAGGAGGAGAATCGGCGGACCGTAGGGAGGAGACCCCACGCCACCCTTCTGGTCATCTCCCCTCCCGCCCCGCCCCTGCGCATACTCCCTCGCCGGCGAGCTACTTTCGGACGAGGAAAGTGAGGGCGGCCCTGGGTGACAGCGCCGCGGGACTAGTCCTGGGGAAGCCGCGCGTCTGCTCGCGTCTTGTCCGCCGCGCTCCCAGCCAGGGGTACAGCCCGGACCCAGGATGGCTTCGACTACAACCTGTACCAGGTTCACGGACGAGTATCAGCTTTTCGAGGAGCTCGGAAAGTAAGCGTCTTTGCCGGGCACCCTCACGTCCCCTTTCCAGCAGAGGGCGGGTCGCGTTACCCCCGACCCCCCGGCCTCCCGCGTGGGGCGAGGGAATCTGGGAGACGGGAGGAGAGGGAGGAGGGCCCCTGGTGTGTCAGCTCGGAGGAAGGTGCTGTGTTAGTAAGAGGAGGGGACAAAGAAGGGGCAAGACCTTCCACCCCGGCTGTGGCCCATTCCGATAATCCTCAGCCCACCTTCTCCCGCTCCCCCCACCTTTCTGCACCAGAGACTTGGTGGATTTACGACCCCTGCAGTTGTAGCTGTCATCCTGAGAAGTGTGCGAGCGTGTGTGTGTGTGTGTGTATGGAGAGGAAACAAGAACCCATGTAAAATGCAACATAGATCATGTTTTCTGTAAATAGAGATGCCGCCTGCTTCGCAGGCGTGTCAGCCGTAAGACCCACGTACGGATGAGAACTCGCTGCCACGGACGGTGCCATATTTATTGATGCCGAAAGTTCAACTTGGCGTAGAGTCTATTTCGCGTCCAGTAGTTGTTCTGTCCAGGAAAAGGGCCACCCCAAGGAACTCGAACCCCTGTCCCATATCCACGATTATTCTTTGCACTAGATTACTCGCTCATCATCATCCTTCCTAGGATTTACGTGTACATCTTCGCATTCTCTGGGAGGATTTATTTATACAGGCAGCGGAAAAGCCCTTTGGTGACCGGGAGAGAGCTTCCCAAGGGTAGCCCAGCGTTGTGTAAAACGACCTCCTACACCTGACTGGCAGAACTATTGTACTTGGTGATGTTAAGGAAGGGGACAGGAGACCTACTGAGAACCTGTGCAAAGAACCTAGAGGCCGAGCCGTGAACGTTAATTTATGTAGCATCAAACCCAAATCCTCTGTCGCTAGTTTCGAACATTGCTTAAGGAAGGGGCGCGTTTATGTGTGTGTTGTTTTATACAGTTGAATTAAAGGACATGTAAATATCTTTTAAATGTAATGAAAATCATATCCTTATATATATTTATGTTGTCTGCTGTTAAAACATGGAGAATATGTCGGAAGAGCAGCTTAATTCAAATCTCTCCCCTCCCCCAGCCCAAAACAGGGCACAGAGAAATCACCATAGCAGGATTTGTTAAACCCCACACAAGTGTTCCTAAGACTTATTTTAATGAGAACAATCACCGTATTTACTTACTTGGAGCCACATTAATTTTATTTTTTCCTACTAAAATAAATAGGCAGCAGATTTTTTTGCTGCTCCGCCTCAGCTCTGCTCTTTGCAGGGTTTCTTCTCAGCATTTGGTGCTGTGTTAGCGTGAAGTGTAAAATGTTTTCAAATTCATGTGCAAACAAGAGCCGTCGTAATTGGCAGTTCTTTTCATTTTGTTGATTAATGAAATCTAATTTTATTCTTCAACATTAAAGAAGGTCTCAGTTTCCAGGAAGAACGGTTCGTTTTCTGGATATTACTATATGGTATACTGATATTTGACAGTTCACTAAATTCAATAAAAATGCTCAGATGTGCGTTTTTAATAGACTATCAGCTGATTATATTGATGACCTGATAATTATTGGTTTTCAGGGGGGCATTCTCAGTGGTGAGAAGATGTATGAAAATCCCTACTGGACAAGAATATGCTGCCAAAATTATCAACACCAAAAAGCTTTCTGCTAGGGGTGGGTATTTTCAATCACATATATATGTTACTTGTGTATTTGTCATGTTGGTTGTTGGTTCTGTTGTATGTTGGTTCTGTTGTATGTCATTTAGTTATAATTGTAGTCTTAGGTATCGTATGACATTTTGCGATTATTTCCTTGTTGAATGCCTCTTGGTCTGTACAGTTTAAAAATAAATGACCAAATACAATTGTTATTTGATAAATTGTTATTAAAATTCTATCTGTCCTGTGAGTAGTAGCATAAATAACTATTTTAAAGCAGATAAATGTCACTAAGTGCATTTTGCCTTTAGCTCCCCTGTGAAATAACTTTCAGAAAAACCCTGGAATGGAAAAATGTAAGTCTCACAACTGTCATTATTCCCTTTTGCTTTTGAGAGGAAAAATGGGTCATAACTCAGTTGAATCATATATTTCAATTGTAGTTACACTTGAACTTAATTCATCACGGTATATTTAACAGTAGTGGCATTGGGAGGAAAATTTTATGGTTGCTATATTCTAGGAAATTCAGCTTGATCTTGATTTTTCTGTGTGCAGTTCAGACCTTTACTGGATCATCTGCAGTAAGGCTTCTCACTCATGTAATGTATTTTACACATGCTTTATAACCGCAAAGGTAATTCATACTCATAAAATAGCTGTTGACATAAGCAAAAAACTTGGAGGGGCCTCATAGCATTCTTTTTATTTTGTTGAACTCATGCAAAAAGTACATATACTGAAAAGGTAAGCATTCTAATTATTGTGAGCACGTGTCTAAGGTGTTTCCATGGGAATTTATGGCTTGATGAAATAAAAATGAAATTAAAATGAACAAAATGCCATAGTGTAGGTCAATTACAGTGACCTGGTTTATTTTAAGTAATGAGAGAAAAAATTCCATTAGGGTTACTTTTCCTTTAATTTGTCTTCTAAAAAGTGTTGCTTTCTAGTATCCTGGTATCATTGTGTCTGTCTCTGCCATGAGTTTTTTTTTTCTCTTTATTGCAGATTCTACTTTTAACGTGTACTTTAGATTTAGGTTGACATTTCAGTTTATTCGTTTAAATGGGATTTTGTTGTGATTTCCTTCACCTGATTGTAATGAGTTTGAGGACGGTCTACCTGTTAAAGTAACCCACACCATGATTCAGGACATGAGAGCTAATGAGAAGCACGTTATGCTCAATTATGTTCCCTTTCCCCACTTCTCTCTCCTCCACAGGAACATTTTTAAGGGTAAAGGAGTTGCTAGACTGTAAATGACATTTTCGTGTTAAAAAGAAAAAAGAAAGATGAAAAAGTGTAGTCAGATTTTTTTCGGTGCTTATATAATTTCTTGCTATGTGCTAGGTACTTTTGGCAGGAGTGGGGTATCAATTCTTTTGGAGGCATTACAACACCTATCCCATGTCTTTCAGTGGCTTTACATTTTCTCTCAAAATAAATCAGTCTTGTGCTTCATTCTTACTAATTTCTTAGTTAGAATGATCCCTTTTCATTTACCCCAGTTCATACTGCCTACACCAGGGTGGCAAATACGCCTGTCTCTGCTCACATACATTTAATTTTACTTTCTTTTGCCTCGAATGTATGGAAGATAAGTCTTCTCTAGCCTGATGGAACTCCTTCCTCCTGCGACTCTGCTGATGTTCCTCACCTGCCTCATACTCTGCTTTAGAGAACAATCGACTCCAAAGCCACCTTGCCCCTTCTGGATTTAATGGTCCTTATTGTTCACATTACATTTAGGGAAAGTAGTTAGGGTGAAGGGCTAACATGCATGCTTCTTGTTCTCCCTTTGCAATTTTCTTTTCTTGTGACTTTGGGCAAGTTTCTTAAACTACTGAAGAATGAGGTGAAGAAGAAGGTGTGGGAACTAGATGACCTGGATTTAAATTATGATTCCCCTACCTATTATTTGTGTGATCTTGGGCAGTTTACATGTTTCCTATGAGCCTCAAGTTTTCTCATCTGTAAAATCAAATAATAATATAACCCTTTTATAGGGTTTTTGTGACAAGTAAGTGAATTAATGCAGTATAGAACAATGCCTGCTATGTAATATGCATAGTGAATATTAGCTGCTGTTACCTCATTGGGTTGTTGTAAGGATCAAAGGAAATTATTTGTATGATAGAACTTGAAAATCATAAATCCAGCGGCAGCCTTGATTTAGCTGTGAGAACCCAGTTTGAATCTTGGTTCTACTATTTAGTGTACTTAGTATGTAGATTTGGTTAGGTCACTTAACTTTTCTTGGTCTCAGGTGATTCTTCAGTAAAATGGGGGAAAAAAATCCCTATATGGTATAACGGGTTGTTTTGAGGATTCAGTGAATTTTATGAGAAATACTTCTTAAAAAGTGCAAAGTGCTGTGTCAATTTTACTTATTACTGCTCACCTATAAAATACTATCGTACTTTTCCTTCAAAATGTTCAATTTATTTTATATTGTCACACCAATTAGAGTTGTTTATAGAATATTTATACCTTTGAATGTATACATTTG
This sequence comes from Kogia breviceps, assembly GCF_026419965.1. Lineage (NCBI taxonomy): Eukaryota > Metazoa > Chordata > Mammalia > Artiodactyla > Physeteridae > Kogia > Kogia breviceps. The sequence goes on along the minus strand of NC_081315.1, from coordinate 121,438,973 downwards.
TTAAACCTATACTGATAGTAAGCTATAAACTCTTAATGGGAGAATACCATGCTTTCATTTTTTAGTATCACATTCTACAGCATTGAGGACATAATAGGAGGGGCTCCAGTACAGAGTGACTTGTATCAAATGTGGCTATTGGGCTTCCCTGGTGGCGCAGTGTTGAGAGGCCGCCTGCCGATGCAGGGGACACGGGTTCGTGCCCCGGTCCGGGAGGATCGCACATGCCGCGGAGCGGCTGGGCCCGTGAGCCATGGCCTCTGAGCCTGCGCGTCCGGAGCCTGTGCTCCGCAACGGGAGAGGCCACAGCAGTGAGAGGCCCGTGTACCACAAAAAAGAAAAAAGAAATGCCATACCTCTGTAAATCCAAGTATTAAGCCTATTTGTTTTAAAGACCAAGCAGGTCCTTCAACTCCATTAAATGATGTTCTTTAAGTGTAACATTACAACTGAGAAAGAAAGGCCATTGTCAGTACATCTAAAACCATGAGGGAATTGCCAAAACTTTGGCTACATTCCTGCACAAATTTGCACCTCCAACTATACTGTCACCCATGCATTTTTCTGTGCCTAGATTTTAATGGATTTCCAGCAGACAGTTTCAGTTGCATTCCCTCTCAGCTGTTAGTCACACACAGCATATTTGGGAGACTCAGAGTCTGTTGAAGAATTTCTTTCCTCTTGCGTTATGTGCGTGCAAAGAGCATTCATACTCTTTGCATGCACTCTATTCATACATTCATACAGTACTGATCAGATAGATGAGTACATCCATATATAATTTGGCTTGTTTTTAAAATAAAAAATAGTGTAGAAATGTTTCAGTCTTCTGATATTTTATATGTAATTTCTGTGCTCTAAAAGTTTTTTTGTTAGCTAGGAATAGAAGGTATGCTTAGTAAATGGTGGATAGTGATAATAGAATTTTCTCATATTATTACCATGAGAAGTAGAAATTATATCATTTTGATAAATTAGATTAGTACTTAACAAATGCTAATTTGCCCTTCTCTTTTGATATTTTGTCTATTTTGACATTTTTATAGCTGTAAGGTACTGTCAGATTTATGTAAAGTCCATGAAGGACTGTGATTGCAGTTCAGAATCCAGTGGACTGATGGTTCTGGTGGTAGATGTCTTTGGAAACAGTACATGTGACTTATTTCACATTTTAAAGCCTCGTTGTGGTAAAAGATTTTTGTATTTTTTTGATCATTAGAAACCACTTCTTATTACATAGAGTCTGTGATATACTACAAGTCATTGTTTTGTAAAATATTATAAATTACAATAGAAACTTGAAATAATATATGCTATTACAAGTATATTTTATCTCTATTGCTAAAGTTAAAATGGGGTTTCATTTTATATTTCTGTAAAATTTCAGATATAATGCAAGTAAACTTTGATTTTGCTAGTTTTGTTAATTCCTAGATTGGTATTACTAGAACATGAATCAGGACTTTATAAACTGTTTTGACCATGGACAGAAAATTAGGTCTCAGCTGTGAAATCTGAATATTGCATGTATGTCCCTAAGTAGTCTTATTTATGTTAATCTTATATATAATAGGGATGTCAATAACTAACTCTTGCTACATTGTTTTCTTTTTTGGCATCCAGGCAGTCAAGAAATTACTATAATTTCTCAACCTCGTGGTTACTTGTCTTGAATTGGAAGTAGAACTGAGACGATATATGTGAATCAAGTTGTTCTGATTATACATTATTGATTTGGCAATTTGGAACTAATTGGGCAAATGATACTAACTTTTGAAAAGTTTCTTGGCTCAAACAATATTTTCAGAAAAAATCAGTAAATCATTTGATTTTTGTACATGGAATCTCTACAACTCTTCAATTATTGAGACCCAAAGTGGCATATATCATCCTTATCATTTTAGTGTCCTTTGGTTATGTTTAGTTGTATTTACGTTTACATAGGCTTTAATATTAAGGATTTTTCTCTTTGGTGAATAAAAGTATTATTGATATTCAAAAGTAGGAGATAGAAAATAAACATGTATAATCTATATTTCCAGGAAATAAAGAAAATACTTTAAGTATTCCAGCATCATTAAATAAGGCAAACTTAAGGAATGTGGTTGTCTGGTACTTCACTGTGATAGTTAATAACTAGTGTAACCTCTACCTGACCGATCATTCAGTAGGAATTGAACACCCTGAGAACCTTGATTGTTTATACATTTAGATTAATACTTTCCATTTCCATTGAAATATTGAATCAATTCAATATAAAAACTAAAATTTAGTAATTACTTTTTATGAGTTTTTTCAATGTTAACAATCATGAATTACTATAAAGTACATAGTAGGATTTTCTTGGACATTTAACTTCTTTTGTTAACTCAAATTTTAATTAATTTTTCAGTCTTTTCCTTGGGCTCATACTGAGGTAGGCCAACTCCTAGTGTATCTAGGGCTGGGTCAGTATTTTTTTAAAAAGTAAATACTCATTTATTGGGGTATAGTGTGTACAGTTTTTTTCAAATAAATTATTGGCAATTGGTTAATGATTGTTTACACGGAAGGCTATTTTAAAGCTTTTAAATTATAGTAGTATCATTTAGTAAATTGTACTGCGATATATTAAATGGAGACTTAGCAAAATAGTTTTACTCTAAAATATAATACCTTTATAATTTATATTTTATACTGCTTTATAGATTACTAAGCACATTCACAAAGGTGACCTCATTTTATGTTTTTATTTGATAAATATTTAATGATTAATATTATTAAATTTTACACATCTACACAAATAGAGAGCACAGAAGACATAAATGGTGGTATAAGTCTAGCATGAATAAAGTGCTGTGGATTTTCAAAGGAGGGAAAGATTATTTCTGCCTAGGGAAATGAAGGAAGGCTTTTATATAATATGGATTTAAATAAAATTGTAATACCATAATGCAGATGGGGCTCAAGTACCAAAGTCTAAATAAGCAATTTGGAGAGAGTGTTCAAAATAGTTTAGATATCTGATTATAATGAAAATGTTATTTTATTCATATGGTATGTTTATTGCAACTATTAGTAAGAAGTTATTTTTGTAGTAGGGAATTTTTTAGGTGACAAAATTCTTATGATTCCAGTTAAAGTAGATATCACAATACTTAAGGTGAATTCATAGACCTTTCATCTGCCATAACCTGTCTCTTACTCTAGGATGGGGAAACTGGTAGGTTTGGAGCGGAGAGAGCACAGCTCTGTTTGTTGTTAGGTTTTGATTTTAAATATCAACTATTATAATTATACACAGTCACAGAACAACATCATCATTGACTTTTTTTAGTTAGGTGAACTCTTTTCTAATACTACAATCTCCTTTTAAGACACTTTATTTAATCCACACTGCAGCATGCAGATAGACAATGTTATCTCCATTTTTAAATAGAGTTACTAAGAGTTACTCTGAGTTACTAAGAGCCTCAGTGTTAGTAAATGGTTGAATCAAGAATTTCAACCCAGTTTTCTCTGGCTCTAAAGCCTGGATCTTTCTATCATCACATCCCATTGATTGTTGTTACAGAGAACTTATCTTAACCTTTCTGTACTGATCTGTATGTGCTTGACTCATCTCCCCACTAAACTTCAGGTTCCTTTATAAAAAGAACTATGCATTATATACATCTTTATATTCCCAATGCAATGTATGGAACTGAGTATTTGTTGGGGGAAAATACATTTGGGGTTCCAACTTGTGAGAGAAGATACTGTTTTAGTTGCTGCAGTAACATAAGATCAAAATGAAGTTTCAGAAAGCCTCGCCATGCTCTTTTGCGAAAGGAAAACAATGTAGTGAATAATCTTTTAAAAATGATAGGAAAAGGGGCTTCCCTGGTGGTGCAGTTGTTGAGAATCTGCCTGCTAATGCAGCGGAGACGGGTTCGAGCCCTGGTCTGGGAAGATCCCACATGCTGCGGAGCAGGTAGGCCCGTGAGCCACAACTACCGAGCCTGCGCGTCTGGAGCCTGTGCTCCGCAACAAGAGAGGCCGCGATAGCGTGAAGCCCGCGCACCGCGATGAAAAGTGGCCCCCGCTCGCCACAACTGGAGAAAGCTCTGGCGCAGAAACGAAGACGCAACGCAGCCAAAAATAAGTAAATAAATTTAAAAAAAAGTTAGGAAGATGATTACAGAAGAATGAAATATTTTGGTGAACTTAATTTATAAACTGAGTAACATAAAGTTCCTAGGATTACTTCTAAATGATTTACTTAAAACTCAGACCGTAGCCAAAGCTAAGAGAAACCTGCTCAGAAAAGCATTCTCCTCTGCCTCATCTTGTTAGACCGGTGAAGAATGGAAGACAAATTTGTGTTTTGTTGTTTTTTTCTTGGACAGCACTGTTTTATGTGTCAAATTCATACAGAAGTACGGCAACTGAAAGAAAAATACAAACTTAAAGTTTTTTATTTGTTGTAAAAATAACTCGTGGGTATAGCAAGTAGTATAAAGATATACGTATAATATTGTTACGTAATATTTATATACAGTTAATTGTTCTACCTGAGGTTCGCTACTTTTTGTTAGATTGCACAGGGATTTAAAAAAATTTTTACATAAAATTTGGTATATGCAATTATGCATATTTAATTATAAAACAGTAATCAAGCACCTAGTAAACCTCCACCCAACTTATAATTAGAACATTCCCTTTACTTTTGAAGCTGCTTGTTTGTTCTTGCTGATTCCCATCCCTTGCCTCATTCTAAGAGTTAATCACTATCCCTAACTTTTTTGGGAGAGCTACCTCTTTTATTTCCCTGTACTCTGGGACTTTTTAATGAACTGGTTGATCTTAGTCGATGAATCAGGTACCAATGGAAAAACTATGCACTTATTATCTAGGTAAATTGTATTTTATTTTGAGTTGTATGTGTATAAATCATGGAATAAACTGCATTAATTCTCATATATTAGTATATAATCTTACCCTCTCCCTTAAGGCTAGGGAAGGCTTAAATTATTTGGACTTTTTTTAGTAACAAGAAATTCCTTTTGAAGAAATTTCATTTTTGATGATGTGTACACATTGAAATCAGTAAGAGTGAGTTATAAAAACTAGTTATAAAACTAACTTATTAAAGGTAAATGTAGTAAGTGAAAATTAACCAGATTTTTATTCTATCTTATAGGGAAGTTATAGAGAGTTGAGATACGCCACATTATGGCATTAGTGTTTAAAATTTGATGTTTTGGTAAAGAAATGCTTTTGCAATTTTTGGAGGCTATGTTATAGATAACTTAAATTTCTGCTGAAGTGTATTCACTAGTAATCCAGGCCCAAACTCTCCACGTCCCCAGTGGACTCACCAATTTTCCCCTTCTGTGAATGGCACCATAATTTCCCCAGGCTTTCAAGAAGGCTTAATTCCTTTCTTTTCCTTAACCAGTCTTTTCCTTAACGTATCTCAACTCCTTTTCCTTCTCTTCTTTCTCACCATTCTAATTTGAGCTTTCTTTTCCTCTTAATTCATCTCTTTTAAATAGCTTCTTACACAGGTTTTCCAGCTGATCGTTGCAACATTTTTTATTCATTTAGTCACCTCATCATTAGACCTCTAAGTACCCACTGTGCTGAGTATTTGATCAGATCTAGAGATGGACGTGAAAGGTAGAGATTCTGCTCTCGGGTATTTCATGGTCTATTAATGTGGATGCTGGCCTGGTAAATACAGTATATGGAGCTTTTAAGGGCTGTAATAGAGGTATTCACAGGGCCTTCAACGGAGATACGGTTGGAGGTGGTTGGTATCACAGATTTCATGAAGAGATTCATGTGTGAGATTGTTTAGAATGATAAGTGAGCCTGTTAGAAAAAAATGAGAAATGGTTGGCTAGGCAAAGTAAAGCAGCATATTCAAAGGAAGGGAAAAAGTCCGGCTCCACCCTGCAGGTGGAATGAGTACACCTAGTACTGTTGAACTCCTCTCTCCTTTAAGACCCAGTTCAGGTGCTGCTTCCTCCAGGAAGCCATCCCTGACTTCCTCTCCACCTCTCCTTCTCTTCTCTAGCCAGATGTGATGATTTTTCTCGTCCTTTGAGTAGCTTTTTCATGTTTCTTTAGGAGCTTGTCACATCTCTCCCCTTGTATTGCAGTTGTTTATGTTGTAGCTTTCAAGCATCTTGTGGACATTTTTAAACTTATCTTTGAATTTGTGCCTGGCACAGTAATTACAATATTGCATATACTTGTCAATGTTTGTTGAATGAGTGGACAAATGAATGGGTGAGCAAATAAGATTCTGTCTTTTGAAATAGACCTCTGATTAACAGTGTCCTATGACAGATAAATGAAAATTGAGCTAAGTAAGGTTTCATGTCAGGTGGCATTCCGTAACTGAATAAATTAATTCTCAATTATTCACAATTCCCTAATTATTCCATTAGCTTTCCGATGACAGATTATTCATTGGAAAGAATTTTGTATAATTCAGTAAATTTTTGAGCAACTACATACAAATTCTCATTGCTTTTTTTTTTAAACCATGTAATGTAAAGTGGCTTAATAATAAGGGGTGACATTTTCATTGTCAGCGTGTCCATCAGTATCACTTCAGTAATGTCAGATTCATGTCATCATTAAATTTTTTTATGGTCTTTTTTTAATATAAATTTATTTATTTTATTTATTTATTTTTGGCTGCTTTGAGTCTTCGTTGCTGCACGGCGGCTTTCTGTAGTTACGGTGAGCGGGGGCTCCTCTTCGTTGTGGCTCGTGGGCTTCTCATTTCAGTGGCTTCTCTTGTTGCAGAGCACGGGCTCTAGGCACATGGGCTTTGGTTGTTGCAGCACGTGGGCTCACTATTTGTGGCGTGCGGGCTCTAGAGCGCAGGCTCAGTAGTTGTGGCTCACGAGCTTAGTTGCCCCGCGGCATGTGGGATCTTCCCAGGCCAGGGCTTGAACCCGTGTCCCCTGCATTGGCAGGCAGATTCTTAACCACTGCACCACCAGGGAAGCCCATCATAATTTTTTTTTTTTTTTTTTTTTTTAGCATTACGCGGGCCTCTTACTGTTGTGGCCCCTCCCGTTGCGGAGCACAGGCTCTGGACGCGCAGGCTCAGCGGCCATGGCTCACGGGCCTGGCGGCTCCGCGGCATGTGGGATCTTCCCGGACCGGGGCACGAACCCGTGTCCCCTGCATCGGCAGGCGGACTCTCAACCACTGCGCCACCAGGAAGCCCTAAATTTTTAAAACATGGTTGGATTTAAAAATTTTTGATCCATTCTCCAGAGGTGGTTACTTTTTCACTTAGCTTTTAACAAAGCTCACTTTAAAAAGCATTTTGGTGATACTTTATAGAGTTTTGGATGCACAAATCATGGATGTTATTTGCTTAGAGTAATTATTCGATTTTTTAGTAAAGGCAGTTAGAGGCCAGCTGTTAAAATTGCTGTGTCCGTCAATTCTGAAACTTGGTGGAAGGACTGGGAAGTGTACTTGTTTCAATATTGGAAAACAGAACACATATTTTAGAGCACTTATTTGTGTTTCCTCTTCAAGGAACTTTTCTTGTGTGATATCTTACAGGAAATTGGGGATTTCACAATTCTATAACTTTACAGTGTATATCATATACATATTTTAGAAAATATGCTCTTTTCATAAAAGCATTTCATTCATATTTTTAAATGGCAATTTAAAGGCCAGATGTGGCAGAAGTGATTTGTGAAATTAGTTCAGCTGAACATTCTGGCCATTTTGTAGAAACTTTATTTATGGTGAATCTTTTATTATTTTAGTAAAGCAAATTGTATATGCTTTTATATTAAAGATTATATATATTCATATTTGTTACAGAGAGAAATGTACACTTTGGACATACCTCTGAAATACTTTTTAAATTATTACCAACTTGGATAAAAACATTTTAAAATTATATAAAAATATATATTCTAAATACAGAATTGGGGAAGTACAGAAAAATAGAAAGAGGAAGACACATTCAAAGTTGTTACCCCAAACAATCACTGTTACTATTTTGTTTTCTTTCTTTTTTTCTTTTTAATTTGTCAGAATACTAGACTAAAATACACAATTTTGTGTCCTGCTTTTTTGCTTAATATTATAAAATTTCCCTATGTGACTGCAAATCCTTTGAATTACACTTCACTAAGTAAAACATCAGTTTTAGTATTGCTAGTTTTTAAAAAAAATTTTGTTCTTTGCTATGATAAATGACATAGTAAACATTGTTTTGTAAAACTTTTTCATATTTCTAATTCTTTTCTTAGGGGATATTCATAAAGGAGAATTAATGGGTTAGAGAATTGAATTATCAAAATTCTTGATAAATGTTGCCAGATTGCATTATGCAAATGTTGTACATTTCCACCAATAACATTTAAGTATGCTAGTAAAACTGAATTTTGGGAAGCATGATTCTAAATTTCAATTTCAATTTAACAAAAGAACAGTTACCTTGTTCCACACCCCCTGCTAGGTAAACAAAAGTACAAAGATAAGGTCCTTCATTTCAAGGTGAAATAGATGTGGAGTCAAGTATATTATCAGGCAGGTTGATGAGTGTCACAATGGAAGTATTTACTCATTCTGGGGTATAAGAAGGTAACTGGGTTGTTGAAAGCTAAGGGAAAACTTACTACAGGAGCTGATCTCGGAACTGGGTTTTGAAAATGACCACTTTTGAATTTAAAGATGGATAAAAAAGATATAGGATATTATTTAAAAAATTAATGAGAAGCAAAGAAATCATTAAGTGCCAATAAAGAGTGAACTGGAAAGTATATAAGTATTTTTTAACCCTGAGTGGTCAAATTACTGTATATAAAGTTTCATGAAAGCATGCAAAAATTGATGAAAAGAGATGGACATTTTTCTTTCAGTGAATCATTTAAGTGCAGCAGGATCTGTTGGAAGGTATTAAATATGTTGGGTTTGGGGGATTTTACAGCCCTGAGTCATTAGGGATGAACAGCTGATAATAGAGGAATAACAACTTATCTACCTCATATTTTGTTTTATTTAGCTTTGATGCAAATACAAAAAAAAAAAATTTGAGTGACTGAGTGAAAGAAAAAGGACAGGAGGATAATTAGAGTTTTTTTAAAAAAATCAACCAATATTAAAAGTGCCCTAGGGAATCCCATTTGTGTTTATAAACAAGAAAAACTAGATGGTTTCTGCAGTTGTGATATTGGATGAATAACTTGTTAAGAAAATGTAGGTTTTGGTTCAAAGCCAAAGGTAAGTAATGTCTAAAAATGGTATTGACGTTATTCACTGCCTGAATATCCCAGTGTCTAGAGTAGTGGGGACCCTTCACAGATATTTATTGAATAGATGAATGAATAAATGACTCCCAAACTACATCATATTATGATAAATGAATACATATTTAGGGACCCAGAACTTTTAGTAGTTAGACTTGTATACACTATACTCTTTTAAGAAAAGCTCAAAATTAACAGATTAATTCTGTGATATGATATGCAATTTAGCACAAGCTGATGGTAGAAAATAGTCATTTATTCCCTTCAGTTAAATAATGGAAAAAAATCTCATTCACTAGAAGACAACTTCAATTTAAATATTTAACCTCCCTAGCTAGGCTTAACCATGCAATATTTTCCTCCTATTTTTTTTAAGGGAACTTAGCATCTATAAAACATTTTAATTTGTAAGATCTCCCCAGTTTTGTTAATATTAAGGACTATGTAACATGTAGTTTAAAGTGGGGCTATATTGTTTTATTCTCTCTATATATATACATATAGATATATATGTGTATATATATATATAATTTATAGTAGAATTTTTTTGTTTTGGTGTAGGGGCTTTGTGGAGGAGAAAGCCTTCTATTGACTTCAAAAACACTGACTCAAGGTTGGTATAGTCGTTAGAAAGCAGGGTGGGCAAAGTCCTAATTCCAGTTTGCAAGCAGAATTTCAGGGTCGAAGTCTACTGTTATCTGAGTGTCGGGCTCCTGATTTCAGGCCAGTTTTCATTTAGGCCAGTTTTATTCTAGTAGAATTGGAGAAGGAAAAAATAATGTATCAGAGAACTATTTAACTCCTATAAATGTAAATAGGATTGAGGCCTACTTTCACTAGTATTTATGTGCTTTGGAAATTATTTTTGGAAATAAATATTCTTTGGATTGACTTTTCCCCCTGCTTCCTATGTATTTTATGATCAGGAAAAGGATAACAAAATTTAATTGTTAACCTTAAGTCTGTTAGAAAGAAAAAGATATCATATCTCATCTTGACAGAGAACCAATTATTGGACTACTTACAACGCTGTATCCTCTCTTTAGTGCTAATAATCAGAGTATCTATAATCGGCCGGTGACAGAGTATAGAGAAGGCCCTAAGACTTGAACAAGGATGGCTAAAGGATCACTGAGATAGTTAATCTTTTAAAGTAACAATGGTTTTTGTAATGAAATTAATATCTGTTGACCTTTTGCAAACTTTGAGAATCTATTTTAGGTCAGAGACTTTATGTTTTAGAATAATCTGAACCAACTAAATCCAAATTTAGAGATACCAGTATTAGAAATATACGGTGAACACACACAGAGTCAGTCTTAAAAATAGCACTTAGCTTTGAGAGGATAATTTCTCCTCCATCTAGCATATAAATGTTTCATTCAGACTGTTTATAGCAAGGTTTGGGGAAGAAAGGTGGAGGGAAGTGAGAAATGAGTCTTTTGAAACATTCTTGTAGCTCACAGTAATGCTTGGTTAGCATCTTTCATTCAAGGATCTGAGACGTTCCCTAACTGAGGCCCACAGTACTTCTGGAGTGTGGGTGAGGGACACTCAGGGATTCTTGTGCCCAGTGCCGTGAGGCCTGTCCTCCCGAGTGGCATGTTGCAGCTGTTTCACAGTGCACGTCCCATTTTCTCCTGGGCCACGGAGTGGAGGAGCCAGCATTACCCAGCTGAAATAGCAGAGGGATTTAGAGAGCAAGGAGCGAATTACCTGGACTGGAATTTGGGTAGGTCTCTGGGTCAGTAACCCTATTCCTGTAAAAATGTTCTATCCTGAAAACATTTTATATCCTGCTTTTTTATCCCCAAGAAAGTAAAGTTTCTCTCTTTTCCTCTGTATGATTGTATACCTTTGGGAGCTTAACATTTAATAATGAAGAATATGATACCTATATCTACTTTTGATGAGGAAAGAAAGCAAGGTTAGCGTTTTCCCTAAAAGGTGTCAGAACTATTTGCATTATGCCTGGCCAAAGCAAGCTGTAGGAGGCATGAAAATAATAAAATACGCTCGGTTCCCACAAAAAAACTTATAGCATGGTTTGGAGAATAGGAGACACACATAAATGATTATAGAAAAGATAAAGATGAGTAATAAAACAATGTAGTGTGATAATTCAGTGTACCTGGTAGTGCCATTTAGTTGCAGAAGCAAGAAAAGTAACACTGAGGAAGTAGAAGTTAAGATGGATGGGAGGAAGGAAGAGGATAAAGGACACAGGGGTGCAGAAATGTTTGGGCAGAAGATAGAGAATCTGTGGGAAATCAGAAAAAAAAAAAAAAAAAAGCTTGTAAACATGTGAAGGCCTTTTTTTTTTTTTTTTTTTTTTTTTGGCGGTACGCGGGCCTCTCACTGTTGCGGCCTCTCCCGTTGCGGAGCACAGGCTGCGGACGCGCAGGCTCAGCGGCCACGGCCCACGGGCCCAGCCGCTCCGCGGCATGTGGGATCCTCCCGGACCGGGGCACGAACCCGTGTCCCCTGCATCGGCAGGCAGACTCAACCACTGCGCCACCAGGGAAGCTCAATGTGAAGGTCTTTGATTGCCAGGTTGAGAATATTGTCTTAAATACAGTGATGACACTTTAAAGAGGTCATCTAAGGCATTACTGGGCAGCAGTGAGTAAGAAGGATGGATTGGCTTAGAGTGTAAGATACCGAAATTCTGAAACCTTAAGATAATGAAGGAAAAGGCTGACTGGGGTTTCAAGTTGAATCACGGGGAAAATTGTAACTTTCATATAACAAACTGAGAAGTCAAAATCAAGAACTGATTTTAATGAAGGAAGATGATGAATTGACGTGTGTTTAAGCTGTATATTCAGGTTGAAATATCTAAAAGACCATTGAAAATTGAGCGTGATCCTTGAGAAAGGGACTCGGGAAGCAGCGCAGTACACTGTATAGGTTAAGAGCATCTGCTCTGAAATCAGATTGCCAAGGTTCAAGCCCTGTCTCTACCAGTTCCTAGTCCTTGTGATCTTGGGTGAACTTCGTACCCTCTCCAAGCCTTGTTTGTTTCTTTGTTTTTAATCTATGATAAACTGCAGTAATCAGTTTAGCTGCTATTTGTGACTTGTGTGCACAGAGATGATGTGCTAGTGGAAAAGATCACAAGGGACAGAAGATAGAAAGGAAAGAAAAGAGCCTAGGGCAGTGATGTGAGGGAGTACCTGCATTTTAATGGATGAAAGGGGGAAGTAGGATTAGTTTAAGAGAAGCGATAGGATGTGTCAGAAAAGGAAAATGCAGTGCTTTGAACTCAGAGAATTTTTGCAAAGGAGGGGGATGGCTAGTCATGTTCGATGTTAACAGAAATAGAAAGAAATGAGGACCAAGAAAAGGCCTCGGTTTCCCAGATAGCAGAATTTCAGTCATGTGAGCGAAGCAGTCGTGAGGATCAGGCTAGTCTGTTATTCATGTTCACATCCTTGCAACTGAGCACGTTGCCTGAAATATAATTGGTATTTAATAAATACTTGCTGAATGGAGAAAGAAAAAAACCTACTTCTTCAGATTAAAGAATAAATGGAGATAACATGTAAAACCTTGCTGGTTTAATAAAATAGGAAAAGAGAGACAGACACACATGCCAGGGGGTAATTTCAGGGATTAACCCAGTCAAGGGAATTAACTTTGGTGATAAGTAAAACTGAAGCTTATTTGAAGGAAGAGGAAAAAGAATCTCTAGAGAATAGAAAGACTGATAATGTAAGGGAAGAGTGTAAAATCTGGGGGGTAGAATCCTGGAGCCTTGGGTGTGTGTGGGAAGAAGACATTCTTCCTTGGGGGCAGCAGGAGAAGACTGCACAGATGCTAAGGCATTTGGATTGGAGAAGAAGACAGTTACAGTTCAGCTGAGAATCAGAGAAATAGCAGTAGGAATGAGAGCTTAGAGAGAACAGATTTGGGATGGTCTTTGGGGATTGTAGAGAGGGGTCCCCCCAAAGCTATGTGCAGTGGATCATTAGCAGGTACAGTGAACATGGCCTTGAATGTAGGCCCAAACTGCCTAGGGCTTCACAAGGTGAGATGGGATTCTGGCACTTTTTAAACATTTAAGGAGGAAGGTTTCTTTTTCTTTCGCTTTTCTGTTTTTTTTTTTTTTTTTTTTTTTTTTTTTTTTTAGTATTTTCTTTAATTTGTACAGCTAGTAAGAGTAGAATTTAAATCCAACCCTGGGTACTAGCAAAAGCCCTTGCTGTTGTCATTCTATTACGTTCTTTCTATGGTACATCTGGCAGGACAGAGGAGGTGGGGAGGAAGTTAGAAAGCAGAAAATTGGGAAGAAAATTTTATTCTACAGGAATGACAGCCACAATGATACCATTTTGGAATGTTTGGTAGCAGATTTCTCCTTCTACCTGAAAGGGAAGCCTGGGCACTCTTCAGTTCACAATCTAAATTAGCTATTTCCCTAATCTCTATCAAGTTTTTTCTTCTCTACATAAACAAAAGACTCTGCAGGCAGCTTTTAATGTTTGAGTTGTCCATAATTTCATCAGTAGGAAAGCACTGCTTATGGAGGAAAATTATTGCAGATCAGGAATATGAAATAAATATTGTAAAGACATAAGCTAGTTCATCCTGGATGTATTATTACCAACCTTTAATAAGGTTTATCATCACAAACACTCAATTTTATGTGCCTTTGCTTACTTTCCTATATGCATATCTCTGGTTCATTGACTATGATGATAAGGTCTTTTGGTTTGATAAGTTTTCCCAAAAGCATTGGTATAGTGAATAATTTTCCTAAAAGTTTGTGTCATTTTTCTGTTTGTTTTTTTCTAAGTTCACTACAAAGGCAATGAACCCAAAGATTGTAATTGAGGTAGATGTGATCAGAATGTGTTTCTTTTTTTTCTTCTTACATCAAATACTTTTCCATTCCCTTATTCATTTCCCAGTTCTTTCTCCCTTTGCATGTTACTATGATGTTTAGTATCTAATTACTCCTACTTTTCTCTCCCTCTACCACCTGATTTCCCACAAACGACATTGTGTCTTGAGTTTGGACTTGTAAGTTCTAGAAAAGAAGACATCTTTACACCATTCTGAGTTACTAGCTTTTGTCTAATAAATGGAAATTTGAGGTCTTTTATGCTGAAGTTTTTGTAGCCCTGGACTTTGTTTCTCTAGTTCCGAAGGGGTCTCATGTCTTATTTTACCCCCATTACATCAGTCATCATTCATTCAGTCATTTACTGAACACACATTTATTGAGCAACTACTATGGGTGGGCAAATTTCTAGATTCCAGAAATACAGGTGTGAGCGAACTTGGTATGGGAGAGGCTGGAGGAACCATTTAAATAGATAAGTGCCATACCGTGCTATGAAGTAAATAAAACAAGGCTGTAAGTTAGTGACCCCAAGTGGGGTTAGTTTGGATAGGCCTCTCTGAGGACATTAGCATTTGAGCTGAGACGTTAATAATAAGAAGCAAACTATGAGAAAATGCGAGAGAAGAACATTCCAGGCCAAAAGACCAAGGTGACAATGAGCTTGCTAAAGAGTAGGAAGAAAGTCATCAAATCTGGAGTGTAATTAGCCAGGAGAAGAGAAGTACACAGCACAGTGATCTTGGGAGGTGAGCAGAGGGCAGATTGGATAGAGCTTTTTAGCCAATATTAAGGAGTTTGAATCTTATTTTAAAACAGTGGTAAGACATATTGAGGATGTGGATCAGGGAAGTGATACGACCAGATTTGGTCTTAAAGATCTCTCTCTGGCTGCCATGTGGAAAAGAAATTGGAAGGGTGTGTGAGTGAAAACAAGACGAGTAAGGAGACTCTTGCAGCCTATGGGAGATGTGAAAGTGGCAGTAGATAACGGTGAGAAGGATGTATTTTGGAAGGAGAAAATATAGGACTTGCTGATGGAAAGATTGTGAGGTGTGAAGGAAAGTGAAGAGGCATGACTACTAGATTTGTAGCCAAATCAACTGTCCAAAGGCGGTGCTATTAACTGAGATGGGGAATAGTGGAGTAGAATTAGATTGGGGTGGAAAATCAAGAGTTCGGGTTTTGATGTGTTAAATGTGAGATTCCTCATTCCCCAGAGAAACCTCTTACCTCTTAGCAGTTATTTCCTGCTCCCACCTTTCCTTCTCTCCCCTGCCAACTCTAGGCAACCACTAGTCTACTTTGTATCTCTATAAATTTGCTTATTCTACGCATTTTATAGACATATAATCATACATTATGTAGTCTTTTGTGGCTGGCTTCTCTCATTTAGCATAATATTTTCAAAGTTCATCTATGTTGTAGCATGTTTTATTGTTGATTAATGTTCCATTGTATGGATATACCACATTGTATTTATACATTCATCAGTTGACGGGAATTTGGATTGTTTCCACTTTTTGGCTATTATTAGTGTAAATAACGCTGCTATGAACACTTGTGTCCAAGTTTTTTGTGAAAACCTATGTTTTTATTTATCTTGTATATGTTCCTAGGACTGGAGGAAATACTGTACACACACACACACACACACACACACACACACACACACACACACACACATTCAAGAAATACAAAATAGTTTATGAAAAAGATAGTACCCTGTAGTGTACTACGGGAATTACTGATTTACTAACCTGATTAATTTTCATTATAACATATGTGCATGTAACACATAGGTAAGAAAGTATTGTAATTTAGATAGATCTTTTGATGTGTGAAAAAGAAATGGAAGTAGAGTTTCAGAGTAAGAAAGTGAATTATGACTATCTTCCTTTATGTATGAGGAATAGAGACATCATACCAATTCGGAAGGTCTTTGTTTAACCATTATTTTAAATTAGCTGTGCCCAGAGTTGAAAGGAACATCTGTTTCACATCAAAGAATCATCAATCCAACCTGTCTATTCCTGTATGATCTCCTTACTCATGTGAACTATTACTGGAAAGAATATGGCCTGGGGATCTTTATTTGTATCATGGATTTTTGTTAGAATATTGATGCAAATGGGTATTTTTCTTTTGATTGAATGGGAAGTGTGGTAATATTCTTACACTAGACCCACCCCTTCCTGTTACCCCTTTGTAGGAGAGGTGTCTGTTTCTGCACATTACTTGCCAGGCTGTGGCAGATACCCATAGTCTTGTGGACACTGGTATAAAATTTGCTAGATATTTTGCTTTTGTGGTGGAGAGCTGTTTTGAGGAGTGATTAGGGGGCTGGGGGGTGCTGAGAAGAAGTGGGCTGAAGTTGTCTTTCACTAAAATCCCAGATACGCTTGATAATCTGTGAGAAGTTTCCATTTTCATCTCTTAAATTGAAGAGTGAATTTAGGATTCATTAAAGGCCTAAGAATGCTGCCTCTCTTTCCCATGAAATTTGAGTGATGAATTTCAGTTCTCTTTTGCAGCATTGTATTTTCTTGAACTGGCAATGCAAGATTAACCCATCTGTGGATTATTTTCATGTATTGTGCTTCTAAGTGCTATGAACAGTTTTAGGAATGAAAAAGAATGAAGGAACTTTTTTTTTTTTTTGAAGGGGTATGCTAATTCAGTTAGTATTTATGTTTACAACATTAAAAAACCTACTTTGCATTAATGGTGAGACATTTGTTGGATGGTTCTATATTGCCATATATATTTACAATATGACGGCTATTTCCAAGTGAATTGATAAGCATTGTTCCCCACATTACATCTTTCATAAAATGCTTTAATTAGTTTTGAAGACTAGGTTGGATTAATAGCCTTTCAGACTTGACTCTTCTCAAGACATTTTTAGTGACGTGGAGAAATTCATATAGGAAAAGTTTGCTTTGTATTTGAAATAGTGAATATCTACTGATGTTATTTCATTATATATTTTAGTGTTATATTTTCATTCAAACCATATATATATATATATACAGGATTCCAAAGAGAGAGATACAGGGATCATGAAAAGTAACGTGTGTTTGCTAGAATCTGAAGAGGATGACAACACATAAAAAACATTCTTTTGCATTCATCCATTGTGCAGTATTCTGTTTTCATTAAAAAAAAATCAAGTTGGTAAGTCAACTAAAAATATGAGACTGGTTAACTTTCCCACACATTCTTTCTCCCTTGTGGGTTTTTATATGGGTATATTTAAACAGCCACACACATGAAACCATTATTTATGGAGCATATTGGAAGGGAACATGTACAGACCATCTTGTATAATACTCAGATCTAATTTAGGGAGAACTGTCAGAAAACAAAGTACAGTGATTTCATAGATAGGAATTTAATTTATTGATTCATGCAACTTAAATTTTTCTCCTCACAATAGTGAGTTTCAAAGAAATACTTTGATTCTTCACTCATACTTCTGAGTCTGCAATATATAAAAGCTGTGATTTGTCAGCTCTTTTATAAAGAGTTGGAAACTGATTTCTAACATCAGCAAGATGACCTTAGGCAATTTGCTGAACTTTTTATGATTTGAAAGGCTAATCTGAAGTTGTGAAAAATAATGAGGGACCTACCACATTGTTGTAGGTGCATATATTCCATCTGACTATGGCTTCCCAGATGAAGAGAGTACGTTGCAGCTGTTTGGTTCTAGGCCTTGCCCAAATTCACTGACCCAAATGCGATCTTCCTTCCACTTTTTCTCAATGCAGTCTCATTTATTAGTGAGCCTGATGTTTTGTTTTGGACCTATTTCTCATTTTAATTATTAATGTAAAGAAGTACTGCCTTCTAAAGATAATTCATTAACTAAATGACACAAAATATTTACAAAGAATTATGGAAATGCTATTATTCCTTAGCAGAAACATTAAGGAGAGTGAAGGATAGATGTAATTAGTAAAGTTTTTTTTTTTAATCATGGTAAAATATATGTAACATGAAATATACCATTTTAACCACTTTTAAGTGTACAGTTCAGGGGTGTTAAGTACTTTCACATTGTTGTGCAACCATCACTAGTATCCATTTCCAGAATTTTTTCGTCTTCCCTAACTGAAATTCTGTACATGTTAAACAATAACTGTCCATTTTGCCCTCCCCCCAGTCTATCTTCTGTCCCAATGAATTTGAATACTCTGCATACGTCGTACAAGTGGACTCATTCAATACTTGTTCTTTTGTGACTGGCTTATTACACGAAGCATAATGTCCTCAAGGTTCATCCATGTTGTAGCATGTGTCAGAATTTCCTTCCTTTTTAAGGTTAAATGATATTCCATTGTAGGTATATACCACATTTTGTTTATCCACTAATCTGTTGGTAGACACATAGGTTACTTCTATTTTTTGGCAAATGTGAATAGTAGGGGTTTTTTAGCAGTCTATCTAAAAGGCTGTATATGATCATTAAATGAACATTCTAATTGGTGAAACAAAGAAAGGAAGGAAGGAATATATATTATGTATTTATAATTTGGATCGCTGTATTATACACAGGAATGTGTGGGGTCATTTTACCTCAAGATATTTTTACTCTGTAAGCTGTTACCTTGAATATTCTACTACATGAAAAGAAGTGTTGCAGTAGACATGATGCATATCTGAGGGGGAAAATGGAGTTTTTAATAGTTGCGTATTTGACATTGTGATGGGGTTTGCCAATTCTAACCTCTCATTAGCATTTTGACTTTTTTAGTATATGATAATGTGATAATAAGTCACGAGAAGCCAGAGGGATATTTTTGCCATTTTTTTAACCCCTAGCTTTGCAGTATATATTTTTTTCTTTAGCCCTTGGCCTGGCTTTCATAATTACTTTTCATTTGACTAGTTTTATCATATTAATTTTAGTATGAATGAAGGGCCATAGTGTTTGTTATATTTTCAGATCTAAATGCCATGTACTTTGCTGAAAGGTTTTGGTTTGTTGAGTACCTCATTGCAGTGATTTGGAGTGTTGTCCTTGCCCTAGGCTTGCAAGGTATCTGCAAACTTCATTAAGCTTTTGCAGGTACTAATTTAGATATTAAAAGAGAGTATATGCCATTGTATTACCTGCTTCTTCCTTTGTTTCACTTGTTTTTAAGCAAAAATGTAGCAAACTTTGATTAAATTCAGTTATTAACTTTTGCAGCAAATTGCCTTTCTAAATCAGTATCTTAAGTGCTAGGGTGTGTGGAAGTATATGGTATGCACAGTGTTGGTTTCTGGGACTAATCTAGGTGAAGAGTTTAAGGTTTAATACGTTTCATTGTACACAATATCTAATACTAGATACAATAAAACTGTATTTAAAATAGATCAGCATTGAGGAATGGCATGTAAAAAGCCTTTGAAATAAATTGGATGACTTGGAAGACCTGATTGTATGTGAATATTTCAAAGTAAAATGACAATTATGAGTGGGAAAGAAAGCCTTTTTGAAAAGCCTTCTGCTTGAGGTCTGTTTTGTTTAATTTTTATTTTTGTATTTTTTAAACAATTTATTGGACCAGATGATCAGATCACAGCTCCATTGCTTCTATTGAATAAGTGATAGATTTGTTGCTCAAAGATGGCAGTAATCTCATATATAGCTATGGGGATGTTAGTGGGTGGAATTCTTATTTTTAGTGATGAATCAGGTAGACTTCTAATTCAATATGAGTTATAAATGAGGAGATACGTTTTTCTAAATAATCTCCATCAATATGTTCTTGAGGAGTAGTTATATAAAGTTGGAGTCTTTTAAAATGCCTGCTCTAACAAAGAAGGTAAAAGGATACTTTTCATTTTTATTATTTCCGATATCCAAATTTTAGCCATTTCTTTTGTAGAAAGTTATGGGGACTCATTCTGTTGCCATTAGCAGAGGTGATAGTACTAATGTAGTTATATAAATATGCTTTCTTTAATGTCATTCGGTTTTATATGTCTACTTGAGTCTTGCTTTTCCTTTCTTTCTAATTGTTGTATGTTCAATGTAAAAATTTCTCAGCCACCTTATTGTTTCTTAGAAATTTGCTGTTTAAGTTACTATAGCTATATTTTAACTTTACTGAGCTTCAATTCTTCTTTATTAGAACCAGAATAATAACCCTTGTCCTGTGTCTCTCAGGGTTATTGTGAAAAATCAAGCAATTTAATATGAAAACACTCTGCAAATTGTAAAGCACCATGTACATTTTATTTATGTCTATAAATTATATATTGCATAGTATACAAGTTTTTTCAAAGGTAGAATTTTAAATTTAATATCCCCTATGTGTTATTCTGCCTTAGGCTCCTATGTGCTATTGGTTTTGCAGTTTCTCTAATAGGTGAATAACTTCATTGTGGGGTGTGTGTGTGTGTGTGTGTGTGTGTGTGTGTGTGTGTGTGTTCTAATGTGTAGTGGATCATTTTCAAAATCTACTTTATTAATTTGATAATTACACATTATAACCTAAAAGTTTGTCATATGCAATAAAAGAATAGAAATCCTGGCTTATTTAAGTTGATTTTTCTCTTCTCTTTTTGTTTTTTGAGGCATTTTAAAGGAGTAAGTGAAGTGTTCACATTTTATTCTTGTTTTCACTTTGTAATAACATGAATGTATATATTGTATTTAGAGAAATAGAAATGTGTCCACAGTAAAACATGTTTTCCCATCAGCTTTTCAAATTTGTTGTATCTTGTTGATTATGAAGGTGCTGTCATTTTAATATCCAGTCTTTCTAGACAGTCAGCTAGTTCTTGAAATGGTGAAGCTGCTTTGTCATTAATGCTCAGACCACCCACTCTGTTATTGTCAGTAGTTAATATTAAACAATTGGAACTATTTGATTTGCATACTCATGAAGTGATTTGTATATATGTCACCTACTTGGAAAAATTATTTTTGAGAAAGCTAAATCTAAGGAGTCAATGAAAAAGAACAACAAATAATATTCTATACTATATTAGTATATTCTAATTAGTATGTTCTATTGTATATTAGAATATAGTAGAATATTATTCTGTAAATATGTTAGCTGTGATTCAATAAGAGGTTCTATGACCTTTCCTTCCAGTTATCAACTCTGAATTAGATCAAGTGAAAAATCACCACGGGGTTCTCCATGCCCATATAATGTTGCATTTTAGAAAGAACTAAGAAAAAAGAAATAAGGAAGTTTAAACAACTGGGCTTATCTCCTGTGACCAACATCTAGAATAAGGCTTTTATATTACTCTTGATCTTCTGTGTTTCTTTTTTATTAAACATCTTTATTGGATGCTTTATAATTGCTTTACAATGGTGTGTTAGTTTCTG
The DNA here is from genome assembly GCF_026419965.1 of Kogia breviceps. Lineage (NCBI taxonomy): Eukaryota > Metazoa > Chordata > Mammalia > Artiodactyla > Physeteridae > Kogia > Kogia breviceps. The sequence goes on along the minus strand of NC_081315.1, from coordinate 121,417,531 downwards.
CTTTACAACAAAGTGAATCAGTTATACATATACATATGTTCCCATATCTCTTCCCTCTTGCATCTCCCTCCCTCCCACCCTCCCTATCCCACACGTCTAGCTGGTCACACAGCACCAAGCTGATTTCCCTTTGCCATGCGGCTGCTTCCCACTAGCTATCCACCCTACGCTTTTTAGTGTATATATGTCCATGCCACTCTCTCACTTCGTCACAGCTTACCCTTCCCCCTCCCCATATCCTCAAGTCCATGCTCTAGTATGTATGTTTTATTCCCATCCTACCCCTAGTATCTTCATAACAATTTTTTCTTAGATTCCATATATATGTGTTAGCATACGGTATTTGTTTTTCTCCTTCTGACTTACTTCACTCTGTATGACAGACTCCAGGTCCATCCACCTCACTACAAATAACTCAGTTTCATTTCTTTTTATGGCTGAGTAATATTCCATTGTATATATGTGCCACATCTTCTTTATCTATTCATCTGTTGATGGGTACTTAGGTTGCTTCCATGTCCTGGCTATTGTAAATAGAGCTGCAATGAAAATTTTGGTACATGACTCTTTTTGAATTATGGTTTTCTCAGGGTATATATCCAGTAGTGGGATTGTGGGGTGGTATGGTAGTTTTTTTTTTTTTTTTTTTTTTTTGCGGTATGCGGGCCTCTCACTGTTGTGGCCTCTCCCGTTGCGGAGCACAGGCTCCGGACACGCAGGCCTAGCGGCCATGGCTCACGGGCTTAGCTGCTCCGCGGCATGTGGGATCTTCCCGGACCAGGGGACGAACCCGTGTCTCCTGCATCGGCAGGCGGATTCTCAACCACTGCGCCACCAGGGAAGCCCAGTATGGTAGTTTTATGTGTAGTTTTTTAAGGAACCTCCATACTGTTCTCCATAGTGGCTGTATCAATTTACATTCCCACCAGCAGTGCAAGAGGGTTCCCTTTTCTCCACACCCTCTCCAGCATTTATTGTTTGTAGATTTTTTGTTGATGGCCATTCTGACCGGTGTGAGATGATATCTCATTGTAGTTTTGATTTGCATTTCTCTAATGATTAATGATGTTGAGCATTCTTTCATGTGTTTGTTGGCAATGTGTATATTTTCTTTGGAGAAATGTCTGTTTAGGTCTTCTGCCCATTTCTGGATTGGGTTGTTTGTTTTGTTATTGAGCTGCATGAGTTGCTTGCAAATTTTGGAGATTAATCCTTTGTCAGTTGCTTCATTTGCAAATATTTTCTCCCATTCTGAGGGTTGTCTTTTTGTCTTCTAATGGTTTCCTTTGCTGTGCAAAACTTTTAAGTTTCATTAGGTCCCATTTGTTTATTTGTGTTTTTATTTCCATTTCTCTAGGAGATGGGTCAAAAAGGATCTTGCTGTGATTTATGTCATACAGTGTTCTGCCTATGTTTTCCTCTAAGAGTTTGATAGTGTCTGACCTTATATTTAGGTCTTTAATCCATTTTGAGTTTATTTTTGTGTATGGTGTTAGGGAGTGTTCTAATTTCATACTTTTACATGTACCTGTCCAGTTTTCCCAGCACCACTTATTGAAGAGGCTGTCTTTTCTCCACTGTATATTCTTGCCTCCTTTATCAAAGATAAGGTGACCATATGTGTGTGTGTTTATCTCTGGGCTTTCTATCCTGTTCCATTGATCTATATTTCTGTTTTTGTGCCAGTACCATACTGTCTTGACTACTGTAGCTTTGTAGTATAGTCTGAAGTCAGGGAGCCTGATTCCTCCAGCTCCATTTTTCGTTCTCAAGATTGCTTTGGCTATTCGGGGTCTTTTGTGTTTCCATACAAATTGTGAAATTTTTTGTTCTAGTTCTGTAAAAAATGCCAGTGGTAGTTTGATAGGGATTGCATTGAAGCTGTAGATTGCTTTGGGTAGTAGAGTCATTTTCACAATGTTGATTCTTCCAATCCAAGAACATGGTATATCTCTCTATCTATTTGTATTATCTTTAATTTTTTTCATCAGTGTCTTATAATTTTCTGCATACAGGTCTTTTGTCTCCTTAGGTACGTTTATTCCTAGATATTTTATACTTTTCGTTGCAATGGTAAATGGGAGTGTTTTCTTAATTTCACTTTCAGATTTTTCACCATTAGTGTATAGGAATGCCCGAGAGTTCTATGCATTAATTTTGTATCCTGCTACTTTACCAAATTCATTGATTAACTCTAGTAGTTTTCTGGTAGCATTTTTAGGATTCTCTATGTATAGTATCATGTCATCTGCAAACAGTGACAGCTTTACTTTTTCTTTTCTGATTTGGATTCCTTTTATTTCTTTTTCTTCTCTGATTGCTGTGGCTAGAACTTCCAAAACTATGTTGAATAAGAGTGGTGAGAGTGGGCAACCTTGTCTTGTTCTTGATCTTAGTGGAAATGGTTTCAGTTTTTCACCATTGAGGATGTTGTTGGCTGTGGGTTTGTCATATATGGCCTTTATTATGTTGAGGAAATTTCCCTCTTTGCCTACTTTCTGCTGGGTTTTTATCATAAATGGGTGTTGAATTTTGTCAAAAGCTTTCTCTGCATCTATTGAGATGATCGTATGGTTTTTCTCCTTCAGGTTGTTGATATGATGTGTCACGTTGATTGATTTGCGTATATTGAAGAATCCCTGCATTCCTGGAATAAACCTCACTTGATCATGGTGTATGATCCTTTTAATGTGCTGTTGGGTTCTGTTTGCTAGTATTTTTTTGAGGATTTTTTTTTTTTTTTCTTTTTTCTGTATGCGGACCTCTCACTGTTATGGCCTCTCCCATTGCGGAGCATAGACTTCAGACACGCAGGCTCTGCAGCCATGGCTCATGGGCCCAGCTGCTCCGCGGCATGTGGGATCTTCCCGGACCGGGGCACGAACCTCTATCCCCGGCATCGGCAGGCGGACTCTCAACCACTGCCCCACCAGGGAAGCCCTTGTTGAGGATTTTTGCATCTATGTTCATCAGTGATATTATCCTGTAGTTTTCTATCTTTGTGACGTCTTTGTCTGGTTTTGGTATGAGGGTGATGGTGGCCTCATAGAATGAGTTTGGGAGTGTTCCTCCCTCTGCTATCTTTTGGAAGAGTCTGAGAAGGATAGGTGTTAATTCTTCTCTAAATGTTTGAAAGAATTCACCTGTGAAGCCATCTGGTCCTGGGCTCTTGTTTGTTGGAAGATTTTTAATCACAGTTTCAATTTCAGTGCTTGTGATTGGTCTGTTCATATTTTCTGTTTCTTCCTGGTTCAGTCTCAGCAGGTTGTGCATTTCTAAGAATTTGTCCATTTCTTCCAGGTTGTCCATTTTATTGGCATACAGTTGCCTGTAGTAATCTCTAATAATCTTTTGTATTTCTGCAGTGTCCGTTGTTACTTCTTTTTCATTTCTAATTCTATTGATTTGAGTCTTCTCCCTTTTTTTCTTGATGAGTCTGGCTAATGGTTTATCAGTTTTGTTTATCTTCTCAAAGAACCAGCTTTTAGTTTTATTGATCTTTGCTGTCGTTTCCTTCATTTCTTTTTCATTTATTTCTGATCTGATCTTTATGATTTCTTTCCTTCTGCTAAATTTGGGTTTTTTTGTTCTTCTTTCTCTGATTGCTGTAGGTGCAAGGTTAGGTTGTTTATTCGAGATGTTTCCTGTTTCTTAAGGTAGGAGTGTATTGCTATAAACTTCCCTCTTAGAACTGGTTTGCTGCATCCCATTGGTTTTGGGTCATCGTGTCTCCATTGTCATTTGTTTCTAAGTATTTTTAAATTTCCTCTTTGATTTCTTCAGTGATCACTTCGTTATTAAGTAGTGTATTGTTTAGCCTCCATGCATTTGTATTTTTTATAGATCTTTTCCTGTAACTGATATCTAGTCTCATAGCGTTGTGGTCGGAAAAGATACCTGATACGATTTCAATTTTCTTAAATTTACCAAGGCTAGATTTTTGACCCAAGATATGATCTATCCTGGAGAATTTTCCATGAGCACTTGAGAAAAATATGTATTCTGTTGTTTTTGGATGGAATGTCCTATAAATATCAATTAAGTCCATCTTGTTTAATGTATCATTTAAAACTTGTGTTTCCTTATTTATTTTCATTTTGGATGATCTGTCCATTGGCGAAAGTGGGGTGTTAAAGTCCCCTACTATGATTGTGTTCTGTCGATTTCCCCTTTTATGGCTGTTAGTATTTGCCTTATGTATTGAGGTGCTCCTATGTTGGGTGCATAAATATTTACAATTGTTATATCTTCTTCATGGATCGATACCTTGATCATCATGTAGTGTCCTTCTTTGTCTCTTGTAACAGTCTTTATTTTAAAGTCTTTTTTTTGTCTGATTATGAGAATTGCTACTCCAGCTTTCTTCTGATTTCCATTTGCATGGAATATCTTTTTCCATCCCCTCACTTTCATTCTGTATGTGTCCCTAGGTCTGAAGAGGGTCTCTTGTAGACAGCATATCAATGGGTCTTGTTTTTGTATCCATTCAGCCAGTCTGTGTCTTATGGTGGGAGCATTTAATCCATTTACATTTAAGGTAATTATCGATATGTATGTTCCTATTAACATGTACTTAATTGTTTCCAGTTTGTTCTTGTAGGTCTTTTCCTTCTCTTGTGTTTCTTGCCTAGAGAAGTTCCTTTAGCATTTGTTGTAAAAATGAGTTGGTGGTGCTGAGCTCTCTCAGCTTTTGCTTGTCTGTAAAGGTTTTAATTTCTCCATCAAATCTGAATGAGATCCTTGCTGGGTAGAGTAATCTTGGTTGTAGGTTTTTCCCTTCATCACTTTAAATATGTCTTGCCACTCCCTTCTGGCTTGCAGAGTTTCTGCTGAAAGATCAGCTGTTAACCTTATGGGGATTCCCTTGTGTGTTATATGTTGTTTTTCCCTTGCTGCTTTTAATATGTTTTCTTTGTATTTAATTTTTGACAGTTTGATTAATATGTGTCTTGGTGTGTTTTTCCTTGGATTTATCTTGTAGGGGACTTTCTGTGCTTCCTGGACTTGATTAACTATTTCCTTTCCCATATTAGGGAAGTTTTCAACTATAATCTCTTCAAATATTTTCTCAGTCCCTTTCTTTCTCTCTTCTTTTTCTGGGACCCCTATAATTCAAATGTTGGTGCATTTAATGTTGTCCCAGAGGTCTCTGAGACTGTCCTCAGTTCTTTTCATTCTTTTTCTTTATTCTGCTCTGCAGTAGTTATTTCCACTATTTTATCTTCCAGGTCACTTATCCGTTCTTCTGCCTCAGTTATTCTGGTATTGATCCCATCTAGAGTATTTTTTTTTTTTTTTTTTTTTTTTTTTTTGCGGTATGCGGGCCTCTCACTGTTGTGGCCTCTCCCGTTGTGGAGCACAGGCTCCGGACGCACAGGCTCAGCGGCCATGGCTCACGGGCTTAGTTGCTCCGCGGCATGTGGGATCTTCCCGGACCAGGGCACGAACCCGTGTCTCCTGCATCGGCAGGCGGATTCTCAACCACTGTGCCACCAGGGAAGCCCCCATCTAGAGTATTTTTAATTTCATTTATTGTGTTGTTCATCATTGCTTTTCTGTGTTTCTTAGAGGTTTTGTGTGCAAAGATTTTTATACCCTCAGCTGAAAGCTAAAACACATCAATTACACTTATTTTAAAAAAATTTGGGGGCTTCCCTGGTGGCGCAGTGGTTGAGAATCCGCCTGCCGATGCAGGGGACACGGGTTCGTGCCCCGGTCCGGGAAGATCCCACATACCGCGGAGCAGCTGGGCCCGTTAGCCATGGCCGCTGAGCCTGTGCATCCGGAGCCTGTGCTCCGCAACGGGAGAGGCCACAACAGTGAGAGGCCCGCGTACCACAAAAAAAAAAAAAAAAAAAAAAAAAAAAAAAAAAAAAAAAAAAAAAAAAAAATTTGTTAAACATGAGAATTTTAAACAAAATTCCCATTCTTTCATTCTATTATAGAAGTCAGGGGAGAATCTTTCTGATGTTTAAAAATGAAAGTTGTTTTTTCCTTAAATTTTTTTTTTCTTGTCAGTTCTGTTCAAAGTCAGAATGGAAACTTGTTTTCATTTGTACATATTTGGCTTACTCTTTGGCTTACCAGTGGTTGATTTGTGAACAAAGTTACTTTGTGTTATGTATTTTAAAAGGCAGATGTGAAATAATCACCTTATAAAAAGGCCTGTTATAGTTAGATGTGTGCATCACAGTTACCTCATGAAGAAAATGCCATTTATGTAATTTCATACTTTAAAAGCTACTTGCTTGAGCAGAGCCTATATTTCTATATTTAAAAAGTGAAATGGCCCTTTACCTTTATGTAACAACATGTTTAGCAACTCTAACTTTTTTCTCTATCTCTGCTTGTAGAATGCCAGTCAAGCTTTCAACAGAGTAGCAAATTAACTTTTGGTAATTTCAACATTATGTATATTCTATTTGAATTAATGAACTGTACCTGATCACTTGACTCTTCTCTCTTTTTATGGATTTCTAACTCATTTAAAACAAAAGTTGCTGATAAAAAAGTAGAAATAAAACAGATGTTCATTTTAGCAATTAAAAAAGGATTTGTACTTGCTCAGAAACAGTTTTTTAAATCAGACCAGCATTTAATTACTCTTTGATCTTTCATTTGTGGTGTTCATGCCTAGAGATGTTAAAACTAATCAAAGAGAAAATGCTTATGCAGGAGAAAAGACACTGAGGACTGAGAGTCCTTCCATAAATAAAAAGCAACTGCTATTACAGGTACACTGGAGGGTTACAAAGATTTCTTTTGAAATTGCTCAGAAGCCTCCTGAAATGGCGCTTTGTCACGTAGAACAAGCTACTACCCAGACAAAAGACATGAGAGTAAGAAGTAAACAGAACCATAAAAAGATGAGCTTAGAAAAAAGTTGACAGTGCGTATGTTGCTGAAATGAATTTGCTATTAATACTAACTGAGAAGATAAGAAAACATTGTAGTCACCCTTATGGATTCATTAATTAATATAAGAACTGTGTACTGAGCACTTACTATCTACGAGGGACTGAGGATGCTGCATGAAAATGAGACTTTCTCTTCTTACGAAGCTTCTAGTCTAACGGTGGGAGATGGACAGCAAACATGGACATAAGTTGTGTGCAGGAGTTAATAAGTGCTATCAAGAGGATGTAATAGAAACTGATCCTGGGAGACCAATTTCACACAGGGCGGCCAGGAAAAGTTTATCTGAGGATAAGACATTTGAATTGAGGCTTACAGGGAGCGGAGAAGCTGGGCAAGAGCACACGAGGCAGAAGAAATGGCAAGTGAAAAAATCAGGAGATAAGACAGGATATGGCAGTCTGGAAGGACAGAAAGGGCCAGTTGGAGTTCAAATGCAGTTAGTGAGGGTGGAGGTGACTGACCGAAGATGGACAGGTAAGAAAAAGTTACATCATGGAGGGTCTGGTGGGCCATAGTAAGAAATGTGGATTTTCTTTTGAGAGCATTGCTTAGCTGTTGAAGTAACTTAAGCAGGGGCATGAGATGATCTAAATTATGTTGATAAAACAGTCACTCTAGCTTCTCTCAGGTAACAGATTGAGGAAAGGTCCAAGAATAGAACCTTCGAGACTAGTTAGGAGACTATTGAAATAGTGCAGGAAGCGATGATGATTTGAATGCAGGTTTGAGGGTTTTTGTTTTATTTTAATTTTTTCTATAATCTACAGTTATTATTGCTGCAGATTCAATCCTGTATTTTTCCATTGTCCACTGGAAAGCAGTTTTGCAATAATCATTGTATTTTAATCGAAACTGCAGTAGCATAAGAGGCTTTTTGTTGTAACTTACTGTGGCAAGAAATTAGTTTTAGATGGAAAATTGTATATGTCCTTACCTATGATTGTATTAGGCATGCTCTTTGGAAAGCTTTGATTAAGAATAATTAATAATAATAGTGCAGGTTTTTGGAACTGACTTATTTCATGCTCTGCATTAAGTGCTTTCTAATCCATTATCTCATTTAATCTTCACAATAGTCTATGACAAACGTAGGTGCTTTTATTATATGCACATTGAAAATAAGGAAACCAAGGGACTGAGAAGTTAAGGAACTTTCCCAAGGTCATGGAGAGAAGACACGTGCAGTTGGAATTTGAACCTAGTTCTCTCTAATACCACAGCTAAAACATTAAAACAAAAAAAACCAAAAAAACCCACTAACATACCTTTTATTAAGAAACAATTTACTCATAGTAAAATGCACAGATCATAAATGTATTTTTCGATGAATTTTGGCAATTGTATCTGTCTATGTAGCCACCTCCCCAAACAAAATATAGAATGTTTCTGTCACTGCATAATGTTTCTTGTGTCCCTTCCAGTCAGTTCTCACCCCATAGACAGCTACTTTCTAGTTTCTATCACCATGTATTGTTTTTTTGCCTCTTCTTGGACTTCATGTGCATGAAAACAAACGCTGTATATTCTTTTGCATCTGGCTTCTTTCACCCAACATAACATTTTGGAAACTTCATCTTTGTTATTGCTTATTCTTTCTTATTGCCAAGGAGCAGTATTCCATTATATGATTGTGTCAATATATCAATCCATTTACTTGTTTAGGGACATTTAAGTTGTTTCCAGTTCTTTGCTGTTTTCCGAATAAAACTGCTGTGAGCATTTGTGTAAAAGAATATGTGTTCATTTCTATTGTGTAAATACTTAGGAGTAGAATTGCTGGATCATAAGGTAAGATGTACCTTTTCAAGAAGCTGCCAGACTGTTCTCTGGAGAGGTTGTACCATTTAATTTCCCGCTGGCAGTGTATGAAAATTTCGGTTGCTAGATCCTCGACACCAGCATTTGGTTTTGTCAGTGTTTTTATTTTAGCCATTCTAGTGGGTGTGAAGTCGTGTCTTGTGGTTTTAATTTGTGTTTCCCTAATGACTAATGATGTTGGGCACCTTTTAATGTATTTATTGGCCATTTGTACATCTTTTTTATTGTTCTCGAGTGTTTAAGAATTTTGTTCCTTAAACATTTTTGGATTATTTGTGGGGTTTTTTTGCAAATTTCTAAGGTTTCTTTATATAATCGAGGTACAGATTATATGTATTGTGAATATTTTCTCCCAAGCTGAAGTTTGCCTATTCATTTTTGCGGTACGCGGGCCTCTCACTGTTGTGGCCTCTCCCGTTGCGGAGCACAGGCTCCAGACGCGCAGGCTCAGCGGCCATGGCTCACGGGCCCAGCCGCTCCGCGGCATGTGGGAATCTTCCTGGACCAGGACACGAACCCGTGTCCCCTGCATCGGCAGGCGGACTCTCAACCACTGCGCCACCAGGGAAGCCCCCTACTAGCGTCTTTTGATGAGCAGAAATGTTTAATATTGATGCAAGTCTAATTTATCAGTTTTGTCTTTCATAGTTACTGCTTTGTGTCCTAAGAAATCTTTGCCTGCTTCACAGTCAAAGATTTTCTCTTGTGTTTTCTCCTAGAAGATTTATTTTAGCTTTAGAGTTCAGTCTTTGATCTTTTTAGAATTTATTTTTGTATATGGTATATCGTAAAGGGCAAGGTTCATCTTTTATATGTTTATCGCATTTGTTCCATCACCTTTGTTGAAAAGACTTTCTTTTCCCCATTGAATTGCCTTAGTGCCTTTGTCAAATGAATTGACCATATATGTGTGGGTCAGTTTCTGGCCAGTAGCCTGATTCAAATGTCGATCTTTATGCCATTACCACGATGTCTTGATTGTAGCTTCATTAGATAGTGTATGTTATCTAATTTTGTTCTTTTTCAAGCTAGTTTTATCTATCCTAGGTTCTTTTATTTTCATATAATTTTTAGAAATGGCTTGTCAATTTTTTTTTAACATCTTTATTGGAGTATAATTTCTCTACAATGGTGTGTTAGTTTCTGCTTTATAACAAAGTGAATCAGCTATACATATACATATATCCCCATATTTCCTCCCTCTTGCATCTCCTTCCCACCCTCTCTATCCCATCCCTCTAGGTGGTCACAAAGCACCGAGCTGATCTCCTTGTGCTATGTGGCTGCTTCCCACTAGCTATCGATTTTACATTTGGTAGGCTTGTCAATTTCTTACAAAGATAATCCACCAGGAGTTTTATTTGAATGACATTGAACCTATAGATTACTTTGTGAGAATGGACCTATTAACATTTGGTCTTCCAATCTGCATACATGGTTTTATCTCTCCATTTATTTCATAGCCCAGACTGTATGGTCACTTACATCTAGTAAGCATAGGAGACTCTCTTTTGGGTCTAATACAACACCAATTCTTAGAAAACATACATTTTGTGTTAGAAGAGTCTGTCTCATGAAAGTGAGTGAGCTATGCTTCATTACATTATGAAGAGTAGTTGAAAATTCACTTTATTTGGTTATGAAGAAACACTGCTTTCCAAAAAAAGTAGTCTTTTTTGATTAATATCTGTTTTGTGCTAATGAAAGTATGACCTCTCCTGGTTTAATTCAATTACCAAATGAGTTAGTCTGTGATAACTAGTATTCTCATAAAATATTGCAAATAGCACAATCTATGTGGAGGCAGAAAGTCTTTCAAAGTAACAAGTGAGTATGGCTATGTTTTCTAAGTCTAGGAGAAATATGTTTGCCTTATAAGTACCACAGAATTAATGAAAATAATAGCTTTTAGGATTTGAGTATGCCAGTGGTAATAAATAAACAGAGATTCAGAGCGTTCATCTTTCAATGCATAACATTGGAGGAGTAACATGATATGTACCTCACAGGGTTATTGGGAGGATTGCAGCAGGAAATGTGTGTCAAGTGCTGAGTACATTGCTTGGCCTAAAGTAAGCTCTCAATAAACTTCTGTCTCTCTGTCTGTATCTTGATCCAGGACAAGCGCTGAGTGTGGGCAATCAACCTGTTGAATCTCTTGTGCTTTTGCTTTAGAATGCTATCATAGATCTTAGTGTTCAGACTCTTTGTAAAAGTGCTACTTTTCTCAAATATTAATTTGGTTTTGAATCCTTCCTCCCAGTCAAGTAAGCCCACCTCCCAATCAAATATATATAGTATATATATATATTTTTACTTAAAAATCCTTTAAGTAAAATTGACACTGATTTTATATATATATATATAAGATTTTATAAATATAAAATCAGTGTCAACTTTACTTAAAGGATTTCTTTTTCTTTTACTGAACTGGAAACTATTGCTAATGTATTAGAATGAAACTCCATAAATTTTTTTCTGTATACAGTGGTAGTGGTTAATTTATGGACCCATGGCATTTGTTACTACCTTAACACTAAGATATGTATTGTTTTTGACTTTAGATATATAGAATTTATATCTGTATCTCTACATCTACTTGTACAAATTTAAGTAATATGAGGATTAAATAGGGCTTCTCTTCTTTGGCAGTGTGCCAAGAAACCCAGAGGATATTTACTTCCAAATTCTGAGTTGACCGTTTAAGTGAAATAAATACATGCAGCACAGTTGTAAGTTGGAAGGATACCTAGGAGTCCAGAGATTGTTTGGTTTGAAATATTGTTTCATGGTTGGAGTGTTGTACTTGCAATACAGACTCCCCTTGCGCCACCCCCTGACCCCCAGGCAGATTTCAGTTGGCCAACGGGGTGGTGTTTCCTACATCTAGACCAGTTAGTCAGTGATATAAGTGTTCATGGTTTTTAGAGGTTTGAATGAATACTTATTTAGGAAAACATGATAGAATTCTAGATTCTAAACATCTTTTAAACAAATAGTTTAATGAAATCTCCTAACAAACATGCCTATTCGGGAGATCAACTCAGTGCTTTGTGACCACCTAGAGGGGAGGGAGACGCAAGATGGAGGGGATATAGGGATATATGTATATGTATAGCTGATTCACTTTGTTATACAGCAGCAACTAACACACCATTGAAAAGCAATTATACTCCAATAAAGATGTGAAAAAAAAAATTCAGCATTCCACTTGAACTCACTTCCTGCTTTGTAGGTTTGTTATTTCTTATTCTTTGGGTTTTGGCTATGTATGCGTAGCTTAATTTTAATTTTTGTAGTTGTTTTCGTTAAATATTTATTTATTTATTTATTTATTTAATGTCCACATTGGGTCTTTGTTGCTGTGCATGGACTTTCTCTAGTTGCAGTAAGTGGGGGCTACTCTTCCTTGCGGTGTGTGGGCTTCTCACTGCGGTGGCTTCTCTTGTTGCAGAGTATGGGCTCTAGGCATGTAGGCTTCAGTAGTGGCACACGGGCTCAGCAGTTGTGGCTCACGGGCTCTAGAGCGCAGGCTCAGTAGTTGTGGCACATGGGCATAGTTGCTCCACAGCATGTGGGATATTCCCCGACCAGGGATCGAACCCGTGTCTCCTGCATTGGCAGGAGGATTCTTAACCACCGCGCCACCAGGGAAGTCCCTGTAGTTGTTTTAAGTACAAAGATTTTAAGAAAAAATATTGATACAAATAAATCAGATAATAAAATGAGATTCATTAGGATTTAAATATTGAAAGCCAGATGTGATGGTTCAAGCTCATGGAACATGTGTAACTTTAGGTATTTCTGAGGAAGATGATCTAAATGAAGTGCTTCTTAGCATGCATAACATGTTAGGCTCTGATATTAAAATAATTGCTTTTTAAAAATGAGCGGTGGTCGACTTTTCACAGTATCACACCTTTGAAAATGAAAAGTTCTTGTCACAATAATAGTCCAGGACTTCCTGGTGGCGCAGTGGTTAAGAATCCGCCTGCCACTGCAGGGGACATGGGTTCGATCCCTGGTCCGGGAAGATTCCACATGCTGCGGAGCAACTATGCCCATGTGCCACAACTACTGAGCCTGTGCTCTAGAGCCTGTGAGCCACAACTACTGAGCCCCCACACCACAACTGCTGAAGCCCACGTGCCTAGAGCTCATGCTTCGCAACGAGAAGCCACAGCAGTGAGAAGCCCGTGCACCACAATGAAGAGTAGCCCCCGCTTGCTGCAACTAGAGAAAGCCCACACGCAGCAACGAAGACCCAATGCAGCCAAAAAAAAGGTTATAGTCCAGCATTTCTACCAAATAAAATTAAGTGATTAAATATATTGATCAACTATAGCTATTCCCCCCTCACTGGGAAATAAGAAGAAAAGGATACTATATGTGTGTGTATATGGGTGTGGTGAGCCTATATATGTTTATATGTATTATTAAAATTGCTTTGAAATACAGTAAGCGCTCAGAATAAATTCTTCAAGTCTTAAGAAGTAGTACTTTAAAAAAAATATTTATTTATTTATTTATGTATTTTTGGCTGTGTTGGGTCTTTGTTGCTGTGCGCGGGCTTTCTCTAGTTGTAGTGAGCGGGGGCTACTCTTGGTTGCGGTGTGCGGGTTTCTCATTGTCCATGGCTTCTCTTGTTGCAGAGCACAGGCTCTAGGTGCATGGGATTCAGTAGGTGTGGCAAGTGGGCTCAGTAGTTGTGGCACACGGGCTTAGTTGCTCCACAGCATGTGGGATCTTCCCGGGCCAGGGATCGAACCTGTGTACCCTGCATTGGCAGGCAGATTCTTAACCACTGTGCCACCAGGGAAGCCCCAAGAAGTAATACTTATAATCATTAAAAAGTTGCTTGTGTTTTGTGTGTGTGTGTGTGTGTGTATCTGTGTGTGAGAGAACCAAAGGAGTGGAATGCCTGATCTGAGAATGTGCTATTATTATTATTAGTATCTGAGAAAACAGAACTCAGTGGACTGAATAAAATTTTCTTTAAAGTTTTCTTTGAAGGGTTAGGATTCATTTTATTAATACAAATTGCAGGGAAATATACAAAATTCTGGGAGCATAGTGTATCATAGTATTGCAAAAAGGCAGTTTTTAAATTTTAAAAGCCTTCTCTGTGTTTATAAGATGAATGTTTAGTCATCTATCAATTCATCAAGTTTATTTTTTAAAGCAGTTTTAGGTTCCAAGCAAAAGTGCAGAGATTTCCTATATACTCTCTGCCCCCCAACTGTACATCTCAGCAACTCTCAACATCCTGCACCAGAGTGGTACATTTGTTACAGTTGATGAACCTACACTGACACATCATAGGCACCCAAAGCCCATAGTTTACCTTAGGGTTCACTTTTGGTGTTGTACGTTCTGTGAGTTTTAACAAATATATAATGACATGTTTTCATCTTTATGGTTTCATACTGAGTAGTTCCACTGCCCTAAAAAATCCTCTCTGCTCTGCCTATTCATTCCCCCATCTCCCCAAACCCTCGAAACCACTGATCTTTTTACTGTCTCCATAGTTTTGCCTTTTAGATTGTCTTATAGTTGGAATCATACAGTACATAACCTTTTCAGATTGGCTTCTTTCACTTAACAATATGCATTTAAATTTACTCCATGGCTTTTCATGGCTTGGTAGTTCATTTCTTTTTAGCATTGAATCCATTCTCTAGATGAACCATAGTTTGTTTATCCGTTCACCTACTGAAGGACATCTTGATTGCTTCCAAATTTTGGCAATTATTAATAAAGCTGCTATGAAATCTGTGTGTGGGTTTTTGTTTGGTCATGGTTTTTCAACTCTTTAAGGAGTACAGTTGCTGGATCATATGGTAACCAGAGTATGCTTATTTTTGTGAGAAACCACCAAACTAACTTCCAAAGTGGATGTACTATTTTGCATTCCCACCTGCAGTGAATGAGAGTTCCTGTTGTTTCACATCCTTGCCAGCATTTGGTGCTGTATTTTTGGACTTCGACCATTTCAGTAGGTGTATAGTGTATTTCACCATTGTTTTAATTTGTAATTCACTAATGATACCTGATGTTGGGCATCTTTTCATGTTATTTGCCATCTGTATATCTTTTTTGGTGAGTTGTCTGTTCAGATCTTTTGCCCATTTTTGTATAGGATTGTTCATTTTCTTATTGTTGAATAGTAAGAGTTCTTGGTATATTTTGGATATACCATTTTCTCATTACACTATTTGGTTTTTACTCTTGAGTTTGAGAGTTCTTTGTATATTGTACAATAATCACTAGTCTTTTGTTAGGTAGGTTTGCAAATACATTCTTCTGCCTCTATAGCATGTTTTTTCATCCTCTTAACAGGGTCTTGTACAGAGCAAAAGTTTTTAATCCTGATGAGGTCCAATTTATCAATCTTTTCTTTTATGGATTGTGCTTTTGGTATTGAGTCTAAAACTGTCTAATCTTGGATCCTGAAAATGTTCTCTTAATTTTTGAAGTTTTTCATTTTGAGTTAATTTTTTTTGTATAAGATAACAGGTTTAGGTTGAAGCTCAATTTTTTTTTTTTTTTTTTTTGCCTTTGTATATCTAATTGCTTAAGCACCTTTTGTTGAAGAGAGGCTATCCTTCTTCCATTGAATTGCTTTTGTATCTTTGTGAAAAATCAGTTGAGCATATTGCATGTATCTGTTTTTGGGTTCTTTATCCTGTTCCACTGATCCATGTGTCTGATTCTTCTCCAGAAGAGAAGAGTCTGGATTACTCTGTGGATTACACACTGTCTGGATTACTCTGTGTTTTAATATCAGTTAGAATGATTCTTCCCCCTTTATTTTCTTTTTCAAAATTCTGTTAGCTATTCTCGTCCTTTGCATTTCCATATACATTTTAGAATAATTTTGTCTATATCTACAGAATCTTACTGGGATTTTAATAGGAATTATATTATATTTGTAGATCAGTTTGAGGAGAATTAATATCTTTACTCTTCTGAGTTTTCCAATCTGTGAATATGTCTCTACCTTTATTTAGATCTGTGATTTCTTTCATCATTGCTTTGTAATTTCAGCATACAGATTCTGTACATGTTTTGTTATGTTTGTACTAGGGAATCCACTCCTTTTTTTAGCAATTATAAATGGTATTTTAAAAACTTCAGTTTCCACATCTTCATTGCTCGCATATGGAAATATGATTGAATTTTGTCTATTGATCTTGTATCCTATGACCTTTGTTGGTAGAGTCTCTGGGATTTTCTGTCAGCTACATATTTTTAAAAGATCACTCCAGCTATTGTGTGGAAGATAAATTATATGGGGGCAAGGGCATAAATAATCAGCACAGTTCAGAAGTGATGGAAATAATTCAAACAGGAGATAATGGTTTTGTGTAGGGTATTAATTCAGTAGTGAGAAATGGTTGGATTTTGATATATTTGGAAGACACAACCCATGGGAATCTTTAGTGAGAGAAAGAGAGGAGTTAAATCTTCTCCAACCAACCAGATCAAACTGTGCTTTCATGATTATATCATTATTTAAAATGTCTTCTGTAGAGATGGGAAAACAGATATGTATATATGTTAAAGGATGTACGGAGATCATCTTTCAGTTTTTTAAGAGTGTTTAGGATCATTATAAAAGAATTAGGGCAATGCAAATGCCAAAAACTGTATCCAGTGCTTTATAATCACTCCAGAAATGTTGATGACAATAAATTTTAAAGTGATATGTTATAAGTAGATTAAACCTATTAGTAGCTACTAGAAGCTACTTGTGTACTATTTAGGGCAAGACTACTTTACTTCACATTAGTGGCTTAGAAAGGCAGAAAGACTTGATCCTTTCTAGGCAAAGTAAATTTGATTCAGAGCAAAGAGTTGGCATATACATATTTAAAAAAATATTTTACTATATTATTTAATTTATCTTTATGAATAAAAATTAAATAGCCTAGAGTTATAAAGTGAAAACTTAGATTCTTCATCAAACCCTGTTTCCATTTTGCAAAAATAATCAGTTTATCTGTTAGTAGGTAGTTTCTGTGAATCCTTCCAGAATTGTGATGTGCATTTCTCTTTTTAGACATTAATGTTTAAAAAATAAGTAGTTAGCTTTACACAAGATTTTGATGCTACTCAGTTTGAGACCCTTTCTCATTTTCTATCTTCAGAATTCTTACCTGCTTTATTTTCATTTCATATGATTCATTCTTCACCCCACATCTTAAGTTTATTAAATAGGATTTTAAGGCATTTAAAATTTTTTTCTCAGAAATGTATCTTTTGGAAATTAGAAAACCCCAGGAGGAAAACATATAGTTTTAAAATGCAAAATAAGGTAAAATTAATTAAAAGATTAGCATATCAAACTCTGAAAAAGCAAACAATTTTATCATTTTATTGATAAGAAAAAGGAATTTTAAAACTAAAAGAATTATAGAAGGATATTTATATTGACCAAAGATGTCATAAAAAGAAAAACTGTCATAGTGTTGACTAAATTTAGGATTTGAACCAGATATTAAAAAATGAGAACAGGGATATTAGAAATTTCTTTCTCCCTCATTCCTCTCAAGGGGGCCTTAAAATTTTAGAGGTAGCTTGCTAAAGTTTTGTAAACTGAACCTGTTTAGTTAGGTTTGAGTTGTGTTGCCTTCCATCCTATTTCCAAGTAATGCTCAGAGGATTAATGGATATAATATAATGGAAGATTAGAAGATGACAGGTGTATGAGGCTATATAATCATTTTAATTGTTTATAAGCAGTTTGTGTTCATCCTGTATTTATTTTGTTATCGCTCCATTTTTTACATGGGGATAATAGTTAGCATATACTTTTCTTAAATTGTTACCTGTTCCTTTTATTTATTTAGTTTAGGTCTGCAACGGCTTTTCTTAATATTTAGTGTTATTTAGTTTTCTTTCTAAAAAGAAATAATTTGTCATTAAGTGCTTTTGTCTAAAATTGTATTTATATCTATCTTTTGTTTCCATTTTGCTTGAAAAATAATTCTCACATATTTGCTAAACGTATGTTTTTTCCAAGTTATGCCCTTTAACAAATTTAATTTTATTGAAGACTGTTTTGAAAAAAGGTAATGGAAGCTCAAGGGCAGGATATAACATTTAAGGATTATCAGCATAAATAACCATGATGTATAAGACATAATCCTCTTAGTTTTGTAATATAACTAAGGTCAGTGGTCTGAATATAACTTTAGTATAGCTATATAACAATAACTTTAAGATATAATTATTTAACTGGGATTATTTCAGAAGGAAATAAAGATAATTAAGCATATGAACAGTTCTCTATCCAATAATCAAAGATTTTAGGAATGCAAATTAAATCCTCCCCTCCCCTGCCTTTGTAATTTAAAACTAGAACATAGAGATTTAGTAGAATCATTTTAAGTTGCATTTACACACACACACAAAATTTGGCTTTATCTCAACACTCACTTTTAGAGGTAAAGATTTGTTTTTCTTTTTGCTGATGTGCATAAAAAAAGTACAGTTGAGGAGCGATTTATAACACAAGCTTCAAGTATTATCAAGTCCCTGAATTTTTTGAGAATTTAATTATGAGCACATTGATAAAACTCATTATACTAGATTCTCCAAGAGGTTTCTATAAAATTTTTAAACCATTTATTTTATCATCTTTATTTTTTTAAACTCATATTGGGTAGAGACCAGCAAAGACAGTTTTTCTACCAGCAAGGTGGGATTTTTGTTTCTTATGTTTTACTTTGTTTTTTATAAGCATTTTCTATGGTTATTGATACTATTTCTAATTGATCTTAAAGATGGATAGAAAAGATAGACAATTCTGGAAAATATAAACTACCTACAAATTAGAATTTATTGCTTTCTGAGACATCTACTTTTCCCTCTTAATTTGTAACAGTAAATGCCATTCTGCGAGACAGGGAGTACATATCCCAGTGGTTTATTCAGCAAAATGCTAGAAGATTTATTTGGTCCTGAACACTTTTTTTTTTTTTTTTTTTTGTGGTACGCGGGCCTCTCACTGTCGTGGCCTCTCTCCCGCTGCGGAGCACAGGCTCCGGACGCACAGGCTCAGCGGCCATGGCTCATGGGCTCAGCCGCTCCGCGGCATGTGGGATCCTCCCGCATCGGGGCACAAACTTGTGTCCCCTGCATCGGCAGGCGGACTCCCAACCACTGCGCCACCAGGGAAGCCCCTGAACACTTTTAAAAGTTAAGAAAGGTAAAATGGGTTGGAAAAATTTAATCTTTTATAAGAATCCTTTCAAACTTTTAATTCTGGAAGCTAAATGAAAATAATGCGAACTTTAAGAACTCTGTTCACTTTTATATGTTCACAGCAGTATCATTGAGTTATTTTTCTTTTGATTTACAAAATACCCCTAAATGGTACCAAACATGAGTTTGTAGGGATTTAGTTTTAGGACTACATGTAACTGAACATTTCTTTACTGGGTGTCCACCCTTATTTTACTAGTACACTTTGCTGGATGTCATTTCTCTTATGCAGTCATTTTATTAAGTATATCAAAGGAAAGATTTTGGCCTAAAGGTGAGTTCTTGTGATTTGTTCAAGATTCATCAAATGACAAGACAGTGTCAAGCAACAAACCACTTCCTTGTGGCGTGTAATAGAATGGTATTTGGCTCTTCAAATTTGTGTTTTGATTGCTAAAAGCTGAGGGCTTGATCCAAAATGTAGACTGAGTTTGATTAGTGTTAACAGATTCAGTTGCGATCCATCTTTTTACTACTGTTACAGCAAATGACTGCGATGGAACAATTGCAGATACATACTTAGAGGCTTTATACCTGAGGCAAATGGGGGAACAAACTCTTCAGCAACTTTAGACTCCTGTGACGTGGCATGAGCATGGCCTTTTCTCTGTTTGAGTTGTGAGTTTTTCAGAGAAAGTAACGGAGGTGATGGTCACTATGTGTGTGGTAAAGCTTAATGACTCTAAAACTTACTCCAAAGCAAGGTCTCCAGCTGGTGTTCTGTGGTGCAGTGATGCTCTGGAAATCCCAGTGTGAAAAAGGGAATTATTGGACTAAGTGAATTGGGGAAATTTTTGTTAAACAATCAAATATTTTTTTTACTGTAGGATATTTCAGAGCCAGTATGTAATGACATTATTGTGAATTTCTAAGAAGGAAGTGTATAGTTCATGGCATTTCCCAAACCCACTTGATGGTGGAAACTACATGTAGCATCTAGGATGATAGTGCTCCATAGAAATTGAGACATACTTCCTAAAAACATGAATTCCTTTCTTTTCTTGTAAGAAAAGAGATTGAAAACATATATGGTGAAAATGTTAATATTCGTTTAAATGTGGTGATGGGTAAATTTTTTTGTTATATTATTTTCTATATAAACTATAATTACAGAATTAAAAATTAAAAAGTATTCACAGAGATTTGAGCTTTTGCAGTTTTGGAATTAGAGTAACATTGAAAAGGAGCCTTTTGCAATTACTAGAAAGATAGCTAGTGCTTTGATGCTGCTTGGGTACACCCTGAGATGTTCAAATTATCTACTTTGAGGTAAAAGAAGTAATGGCATATAGCTTTTGCTGGTGGTTGTATTTAAGGAAGAGGTAAAGTCTTTAAATAGGAGTGTGCTTGCACAATATCTAGTTTAGCATCCAGTTAGGGAAACACTGTTTCCCTTATCAGCTTTAAGTTATAACTCTGTAACTTGAACGTGACTCTAACGATAACGAGTAATTTAAAATAACTGCTAACAACCGTAGTCCTCCTGGGTCATTCTTGGGCACGTTTTCAAGTAGGTCAAAGTTAATAGTTGGCTACCAAGGTTTCCCTCAAGCTTGCCTCTGTACTTCAGGAATTGGTGACTATATCCTTTCCTATAAAAGTTTACTGTCATGAGTCGATAAATTCACACGCAGTAACGTGTAAGTGTCTGAGGATGAATAGTGAGATACCTTTCCAAATGATACTTGCATTTGGGGGAAGTTCAGAGACTTATACCAAAATAATGAATTTCTAAACATAGAAGTTAAGACTTCCTTTAGTAGAGTGGGGTAGATGTTTTGACAAGGCCCTCATGTGATGTCTCAAATCTGTCACATTTAGAAAATATATGCTATACTTAGGAGATGAGTGAACACTTCTTTTTTAACTAGTAAAATAAAATGAAGGAAAAGTATATTTAATGGAAATGACAATTTTTTTAAAATTGCAAATTAGAGACAAATTAGAAATCATGCAACCTCTTCACCCTGAAAAATATTTAATATTCAGAAATTCTTTATATGCTTTAAGCTAAGGAGAAGACATAGTGGAGAGTCAGTGAAGGCCTCCAGTAAGCTTCCAATAAGCTGACTGTAGGGTCCATTTCACTGTGATAGCAATTAAAAATAAATTCCTAGGGCTTCCCTGGTGACACAGTGGTTGAGAGTCCTCTTGCCGATGCAGGGGACGCGGGTTCGTGCCCCGGTCCGGGAGGATCCCACATGCCAAAGAGCAGGTAGGCCCGTGAGCCATGGCACCTGAGCCTGCGCATCCGGAGCCTGTGCTCCGCAACGGCCACAACAGTGAGAGGCCTGCGTACAGCAAAAATTAAAAAAAAAAAAAAATTAAAAAAAAAAAACCCATAAATTCCTAGTTTCATAGGTCAACAAAGAGGCCAGTTCCATGCTGATATGAATCTTTGGGGAATCACCATTTCATTGTAAATCAATATTATTATATCATTTCATTAGTTTTGCAGTTGCCTTGAGGCCAAACTTTATCAACTCATTTAAATTTTTCTTTTAGTTCAAACAGGTACAAACTCTTAAATAGAAATATGTTCCCACCTATCCATGTAAATATTTTAGCTCTAGTATAGATTTTGAATTCCTCAGTATTATTTTCTTTTAGGTTTGTTATAGCTTCCGCTGGGACACTGTGTACAAATGGGAGAATAGTGGCATTATTCATAGCTTGTGTTAGTATTTTTAAAATGTATTGCAAAGGATAAGTTGGGAATTCTAAAATGTACATACATTTATTATACATATATACATATATATTTAAATACGTATGATACGATAATAAAATAGATGATGTTTATATTTAATCAAGTTACAAATTTTTTTTTGTAAGCTCACTAAAGTCTAAAATTCCAAATAGGTATTAAGAAACTAAAACTACTATAAACAAACTACTAGACATTAAAACTACTATAAATAAACCTTTCTGGCAATTCCACAGGATTGAGATTTCAAAGAGTGTGAGCTAGGACGTATTTATATGTAGAACACACTTCATAATTAATCCAAAGAAGACAAGCATTAGAGAAACGTTCAACTCTACCTTTAGGAGTTGTGTGCTTGGGTCGATGCCCCGACTGCTTATTAAGGTACTGTCCCCTTTCTCGGAATGAATTTAGTATACCTTAAGTCAGCAGTCTTTGATTCTGGATTTTCTCTGAAAATAGCACAAACTTACCTTCCACTCTGGCATTGCCTCACCTAGCTGCTGAAGTTGTAGTGGCAGCAACAGCTGAGACAGCAGCAACATGTCAGTAGAAACAGTCCATGGGGATGGAACTGCAGCCACACACAAGATTTTAAGAGTTGCTTAAGGTTTGGTTAATAAGGCACATTCTACGAAGTCTGCTTTGCTGTACCAATTAAAATATTTATCCCGTAATTATAATCCCTCTATTTTCATCTTCCCCAAATAAATGAGGAAAAGAAGTAAATGATTGACACTTGGGACTGATGGTGTGCCTATGTATGTATTTTTGTATGTTTTGAATAGCAATTTCAGGTAGGTGCCAAAGAGCAAGGTGTGTTTATTGTTTTCTTCAGGGGGCAGAGGCACATAGCCTCAAAGTCCTGGGAGTTCAGAATATCTATTTACAGCTTTAGTTCCTTAGCTTTTGTTCCTCCAGCCTTAAAGAACAGTTTGCATTTCTTGAGTTTGTGCCAGAGATCTGATGGGAATCAAAACCCAGACAAGGACTTATTAGTTACCATATCGTCTTAAGTTCTAGAATTGTCCTTTTCATCAGGCTAGTTAGTGATGAGTTTTTAGCTTATGTCCTGTACCCTAGTAGATAAATATAGCTTAACCTGCTTTAGTCTACATATTTGTCACTGAAATCTTTTGACCTTTTTAAAAACGACAGAAATTTATTCACAAATATGTGAATACTTCTTGTCAAAGTATCCTAGTTTTTAAATACCCTGAAACATGTCTCTGTAAATCTGTAGTTCTGAGATAATGGTATACCAGAAAGGTTGGAGCTTTAAACTGTTACCTTCCAAATATCCTAATTTCTTTCTATATTTTACTTCTCATATCAGCATCAGACTATGGAAATAAATAAAGATAAAAGTGCAGGTTTGCCCTTCTCCCCACATGGCATTAAAGTAAAAATAAGTGCCATTCCAAAACCCGAGGCTGCTTTTATTCACAAATGAAAAGTTAATTCCTGTTTATTTTCTGGGCCGTTTATACTCGTTTCTGAGGGCTCTCTTATATATGCCTGTATCTCTTACAGCTTTAGCTTCTCACTTCTGCTCTGCATGCAAAGGCCTCCTTGAAAGCAGAGCAGATTGCACTTCGTTTATCTATGTAGATACCCTGTGGTATTTGGGTCTTTCAGACACTTTGGATGCAGGGATATGTGGCATTTGGAAGACTGTCAGACTACAGTGATTCTCTGGTACGCTCTAGTTCAGGGGTCCCCAACCCTGTTAGGAGCCGGGCCGCACAGCAGGAGGTGAATGGCGGGTGAGCAAGCAAAGCTTCATCTGCGGCTCCCCTTCGCTTGCATAACTGCCTGAACCACTACCCCTCCCATTCCGGGGAAGAATTGTCTTCCGCGAAACTGCTCTCTGGTGCCAAAAAGGTTGGGGACCGCTGCTCTAGTTAGATTCATCTCCCAATTAAATCTAGTTAAATCATCTCCCAATTAAATCATTCCACCCTATACCTTTTACCTTCTAGGTACCCATATCCGTATACCCAGTCTTCTCTTATCTACCAGTTCTTCTGCTTGTCCTGTATTCTAATTGAATTGGAGGGTATAGGTCCAATTTTTTTTTTTTTTTTTTTTTTTCCCCTGGTACGCGGGCCTCTCACTGTTGTGGCCTCTCCCGTTGCGGAGCATAGGCTCCGGACGCGCAGGCTCAGCGGCCATGGCTCACGGGCCCAGCCGCTCCGCAGCACGTGGGATCTTCCCGGACCGGGGCACGAACTCGTGTCCCCTGCATCGGCAGGCGGACGCTCAACCACTGCGCCACCAGGGAAGCCCTAGGACCAGTATTTTTAAGCACTTCTTTCAATTCTGAGCCTGATATAATTCAGTGAACATTAACGTATTCAAATTTATAAAACGCAATACGCTTAAATTGCAAAAAAATGATCACTCATCTTAATTTCTTTGGAATTGAAAAAGATAGTTTTGACTACTTGTAAAATTTCTCTAACAAAAAACTAGATTGTAATATATGTGCTTAGAGAAATAAGATGATTTTTGAGAGAATGTAATTTGTTTTACAGATCATGGGGTGATTTATTCATAAAACATAGACAGGAAAACAATTTCCTGTTTTTATAGCCAAATCAGCTAGCTGTATCAATATTTTCCTGCCCTTAAAGTTTCATGCAGTTTGGTTCCGTTAAAAAAAAAACCCACAAAAACCAAGACCCTTTTCATTTTGGAGGGAATAAAACATGCTCAATTTGATAACACGTTTTATGCGTAGGTTACAGACTGGCAGGAAGGTTTAGATTTTTAAAAAGATTATCCCTAAAGCTGTGAAGAAAACTTTTCCCCACTCTTGATGTGAAAATTACTAGGTGATGTGCATGCTAGCATAATTTTACTGTAGCGTCTG
This sequence comes from Kogia breviceps, assembly GCF_026419965.1. Taxonomy (NCBI): domain Eukaryota; kingdom Metazoa; phylum Chordata; class Mammalia; order Artiodactyla; family Physeteridae; genus Kogia; species Kogia breviceps. Next base: position 121,392,944 of record NC_081315.1, on the reverse strand, counting down.
TGATGTGGTCAGAGTGCAGAAGTAAGCCTGGTTACCAGGCAACAGAAAACAAGGCTAAAAGATGTGAGCTGTAGTTCTTCTTTGATTTAATTGTCAGTAGAGACTCTCAAGCCATGCAGCCCAGTTCCTGGGGTGGTTTGTAGAGTTGGTTGCTCCTGGAGAATCTATCCCCAAATTTTGTTTTCTGAATGCTGAGACACTTGGAAGCCTTCAGATTATACCAGCATTAACCTTGACATGGACCACTTGGAAAGTGAGCTGTGATGACCTGTAACGGAAAATGTGGATTCCTTTTGATTTACCATAATTTACCTGTAATTTAGTAACATGATGATATTCAAAATAAGACTCAGACCTGTGAACTCCAGGGAAAAAGTGAGAGACAGGAAAAGGAAAGAATGAGAAAAATTATAGACTGGAGAGAGGTCTTTTTTGACGGCTGGTACTTGTACTTTCCTACTTTTTGGTTCTGTGATTAACAGAAACAAAAAAAAAGGTTCAGGGAAGTTTCATGGTATTGTATCTCTGTTCCTTTTGGAAAATTCAAAACCTCGTGTGTTGCATCTGTCAGGGAATGAAAGGGAACTGACATTAACTGAGTGTCTAAAATGTCTAAGAATTGTACCAGATCCTTTACACAGATTATCTTTTTTTTTTCAATCATCACAACACTTTTACAAGGTGAATACTATTATAATTCCCTTCTGGAGATGAATGCTTCCACAGAGCTGAAGCATCCTGTGGTTAAAAATCTTGTCCAATGTCTCACGTTATGGTTTGATCCAAGGCAGTTTTCATTGCCTCCTGTAATTCAGACTAATTGACTGTGTTCAATAATATCTAATATTCTCTATGCATTTTAATATGTCTTGATAAAGGATATGTAGAAATTAGAGTTTAAAAGGGTCTTGTAAATCAGATTGTAGTTCTCACTCCTATATGTTAACCACCTCAGGTAATTAAATATCTGTCTAGTTTTAAATAATTCTGGAAAAGATTCCATGGTTTCCCTTAATAACCCAAATCTGTTACTGCTTTGATTTAGGCCATTTTCTTCTGGTTTGTCCTCAATAGAGATGGGGAACAGCTGGTTACCATTCTCAATATAATAGTCTTTATATTTCAAGGACATTAAAAAGTATCCCCTTAGCTCTTTCTTCACAGCCTGAATACTTCTATCTTTTGGGTCTTTCTTCTTTTTCCAACCCTTTCATCATCGTGTGTTCTTCCTTCTTTTTTATTTCTCTGCATTCCCTTTCAGATGTGGAGATCATAACTGGGCATGGATATCCAGCATGAGTCAAGCAGTGAAGAGTAAAATAAGAAGCTTACCTCAGAGTTTCTAAACTAATTTTCTATTTATGAACCCCAGTAATGTGCTTGCTTAAAACACAAGAATGGTGGCCTGCTATCACCTTTCACTTACAGGTCTGCTATGGTACAGGATTTTTTTTTTCCCTGTTGTATTTCACTTATTTCACATGGCCAGCCTTACCTATGTACGGTGTATCTTATATTCCACAACGTGTTGTTTTGCAAAATGACAGAAAATACCTGCATTAAGTATGAAGGATACTTTGATGGAAAAAATTTTTTAAAGATTTTAATATGTTCAGAGTGATTGATTAAGAATGATTTGTTCTTTGTATTCAGTGGGAGCTTGAAACAGTTCATATATACCTAGATAGTTGATAATAATGCACCTTTGCCTCAGCTGTTTGCTTACATGGGGGTTTTCTAATATACCAACCACATTTTCGAGTCCACCAAAGTTCCATCTTTGGTTCTGGCTTTTTTACTAATGGGAACTTAAGAAGCTCGCTATCTATTACATTACCTATTTTACTGAGGAAATGTTAAATAGTACCCAATACCAGGCCAAGTTTTAGCCATACTAATATCTACAACATGTTATGGAAAAACCCGAATGAACTTTTTTGCCAACCCAATTATTTTTTTAAACTCACTCCAAAATGTGCATTTTGTTAAAATAACCAGCTTTTTTTCCTTCCCACTTAAGAACATTTGTAGTTTATAAAATCACTTTGTTTCTTGGGAGCTGTGCTATCACTGTAGTACTTTAAAAAATTTTAGATTTACTTATTTTGCTACTGAATTTCATGCTAATACTTTACCTTTCCTGTTTTGGGTAAGGAGTCTAAGTTATCACTTTTACTTAGCTAGGGAATGCCTTGTTTTCATTCAACTTAAATGGGAGAGTTCCTATTAGTAGACCTACCATTTTCATTCTGTTGCAGTGTTGTAAATTTGCCAATTTGGAATTGGAGTTCCTCATGCATGCATTTTTTTTTTTTTTTAGTTTAATTAAAAGTTTTTGCTCACTCAGTAAGTGCTACAGCAAGTGCTTAAGAGGATGTTCATCACTGGTTTAACAACGTTAAATCAATTCTTGCTAAAAGTTAGCTTCTTTCTATAAAATGCATCCCTAAAATAAGCTGTTCTGCATAGAAAAAAATTTGTGGCTCAGTGCAACTATTGGAAAAGCATTTCAACGTCTCTTAACGTCTTACCAGTCGCTTAGCATCTTCTTTACTTATGAATGGCCCATTAAATTGGACAGTTTTTCAGAAGTAGCAGTGTCTCTCTCTCTTTCCATAGATCTTGCCATGAGAGATGCTGCCTGTGTCGAGTCACTTATTGATTCCCTGCCACCGTCACAGGCAGGAGTGGTCTCTTGCTCCTTTTCTCTGAGAATGCTGCGCTCAGAGACTGATAAAATGGTCTTCTTTGAATTCTTGACAATTCTTTCTTACCTTTTTTCCCCCCTTAATATGTTGGAGACTCTTACTAGGAAGCCAGATGTAATATTTCTTTCCTTTAAATCCCATCCGCCATCAGTTTTGAAGAAAATGCCGTCTCCAGTCTATGCGCTTCTGCGGAGAAAACAAAAACCACTAATGAGTAATCTCTCAGAAGAACACCTTTGTTAGAACTTTCTATTTTGAAATAATTCTGCATTTACCAGACGGTTGCAAAGATAGTCCAGAGTATTCTCATATACCCATCACTTAGTTCAAAGCTAAAACTTTGAAAGGCAGAATGGCTTACAGTGTCTCCTACTTAAAGTCCAGATACTGGCTACCTTTTAAAGGTGCAAAAACAGATACTGGCCGCCTTTTAAACAAACCATCCTTCAGGTGGTTGAGGGTCTATCGGCGGTGATAGCGCGGAGAAGGTAGCTAGCTGCTGGGCAACGACGCTGAGCAGGAAGGAGAGGAGTTTTGAAGCATCTGAACAAGCTTTTGAAGTAGGGAGTGCTAGGCTCCATCTACCACTTCTTAAGAGGGGAGAGGTATTTCTGGTACTTTCCCTAACTCTAATCAAGTACAGCATGGTAGCAAGAACTGAGTACCAGAGAATCTGCTCATCATCTTTTGTTTTACCTCCTGCGGTTTGTGTGACACCTGCTCTAACTTTTAGGCACTCTTCTTTTATAGAGGCAACTTATTCTCATGCGACATTAACTTACAGTTAACTGTACAAGACTCATTGATAATGCTTTCTTGCTCATTTAATTTCAGTACTTTATTCTTCACTGATAAATTTGTTCTACTTTTAGTGGAAAGGTTCTTAACCTGGAGTAAATGAACTTTTATGGATTCATTATGAGCTTTATAGTGTGTATGAAAATTTGAGTTTTTCTGAGAAGAGGATTTATAGATTTTATGAGATTTGCCTTATATAACCACTCCCTGCCCTCTCCCTCCTTCTCCAAATTAGTAACTCTTCTGCTCCCGTGTGAGAAAGATAGCATAGAAAATGTCAAGCAAATTAGGCTGACATTCCACATTGCTAATGAGACTTTAAATGTATATTTATTCTCTGTCAGTACATATTAGAATGTACATGTTTCTACTAAAACTAAAGTTTAGTTATGGACTTGCTTAAATAAGATTAGGTTAATAAAGTTTAAATTCTAGTCAGGAATATTAATTTCCCCTTTTTCTTACAACAGTAAAGTTCATTTTTTACAATTAGTAAAATATACCAGACTATCCCACTGTAATCAGATAGCTTATAACCATTAAATTTTGGTAGGCACAAAGAAAAAAAATAGCAGGTTATGTTACTTTGATGCCAGAAATGTTAAGGACAAAATGTCTGGGAAGCTTATTAGATTGCTGGGGAAAACTGAAGGAAATGCTAATCCTGTGTATTTATAGAAGATACTCAAATTTCGTTTTAGTATCCCTCTGGCTCCCAGATAAACGCATTAGAGAAAACAGGCCCTATTTTATCTCTTTAGGAATAATACTGTTTTTCTAAGGCTTTCCTATATCAATTATATTTTCTGGGGAATCATAAAATTTGATTGCACAAAAGCAAGACAAAAAGCTTCCCAACTATTTGGCTGAAACTCCAGAAGGCATCATTTTGCACGAAGCACCTGCTCCTTTAAAAGAAACACTGTTATAAGAAATAGAAAGCTGCACCTGTGGCAGAAATTTGAAATATATTTTCAAAAATATATTTTTGAAATAATACCTTCCATTTTATGCCTTCTATAAAATAGAATGATAGATTCAGTATGAGAGATTGTACACTTCTTATCCAGTTGTAGTAGAGTTATTTTGTTGCATCCCAAATTAATTTCCCTCATACAGAGGGTATTTAAAGAAAGAAAAATATTTTTAAAAGTCTGAATTATTTTAACTTTAAAAAGATTATGATTTTAAAGAATTTATAGTGCATTGAAGAGGTTTTCACAGATTTGGTGCCCAATTAAGACCTAACTCCTTTTCTTTAATTCTACTGTAGCACTTTCTCCAGACCACTAACATATCACATTGTTATTTTATCACCCATCTATCTTCCACTAAACTCTGGGCTGTTTAAGAGCAAAAATTGACTCTTATTAAATCTATATTCTCATATTTTACACAAATCAATCTATGTTCCCAGTGGTTGGAACTCTGTAAATGCTGTTTAAATAAACACATTCACAGTTATCAAAACACCATCCTCTGTATTCTTTTTTTTTTTTTTTTTTGCCGTACGCGGTCTGCTCACTGTTGTGGCCTCTCCCGTTGCGGAGCACAGGCTCCGGACGCGCAGGCTCAGCCGCTCCGCGGCATGTGGGATCTTCCCGGACCGGGGCACGAACCCGTGTCCCCCACCTTGGCAGGCGGACTCCCAACCACTGCGCCACCAGGGAAGCCCATCCTCTGTATTCTTTAGCTGTGCTGTCCATTGTGGTAGCCACTAGCTCTATGTAGCTAGTGAGCACTTGAAATATGGCTGATGTGAAATGAAATTTGACGTAAACATAAAATAAACACTAGATTTTCAAGGACTTGATTTCAAAGAATGTAAAAGAACCCAGTTGATATTTTTGTACTGATTCCATGTTGAAATTTTATTTTTTATATTTTTGATTACATAAAGCATTAATATTGAGTCCACATATTTCTTTTTGCTTTTTTAACGTGGCTGGTACACAATTCAGCATTACATACGTGGTTTGCATTTATGGCTTGCATTAAATTGCCATTTGACATTACTGATCTGAAGCAAAAGTTGGTAACTGATGGCCCATGGGTCATATGTGACCTATATTTAAATGGCCAATGAGCTAAGAAAGGCTTTTACATTTTTAAAAAGTTGTGTAAAAAAAAAAAAAAAAGTATATGCAACAGAGACCACATGTGATATGCAAAACCTAGAATATTTACTATCTGGTGTTGAATATAAAAAGTTTGTTTATCCCCGTTCTAAAGAAGTTATTGGCATATATAACTCATGGTTTTTACCCTTCAGCAGCTTGTATAGTTTAATGGAAATACCGTTTTTGAAATATTAAATAACACAATTGAAGTTTTATCAAGTGTCAGTGTTATGCTCGGGGACTATATGCTGTAAAAGTGGCCTAGACGTGAGCCTTAATGGATGAGATGATTTGGGCAGGAAGCGTGGTGTGTGTGGTGATGTGCTTCCCAGGTCACCCTTCAAAGAAGGTCTTGCTGTCTCAGCTATAGAGAATGTTATCAGCCTCTCCAAGGATTGCCTTTGTAGAGCCATCTCCCCGGAGGTCACACCCTTCCCATGGTGACCCATATGCAGTGAGTGATCAGGGTGGAGTAAAAAGGCCTCACCATTTCAGCAAACCAGAGACAACTCTGAAGGGCCACTTTAGCCACAGAGGTGCTCAAAGTGTTGGCTGAGGCTGCCATAGCTGTGTCATCACCGACTTCTCCCTCTACCCCGTTCTGCATCCTTCCTCTCCTTTCCCCAGGTTTTGATCCCAGGGACATTCTCTAGTGCATGTTTGGCATGCTAAACTCCATCTCGGTCTGCTACCCAGAGAACCCAGTCTGTTTAGTCGGAAAGGTAAATAGTATTCCACTTGTTGAGAGTTGTGGAAACAAAGGAACAGAGGCAAGAATAAATAAAAGCTCTGTGTGGGGACAGTGCAATTAATTACCTGGATAGCGTAGAGCGTTTATGTTTGAAATGATAGGCTATAAGATTGACAAAAGGGCTTTACCTAGGGAGAACAGGAAGCTTTTTGAGCAGGGATGTGACATGAAGAAAACAGTGCTTTAGGGGAATCCATCTAGTCAGGAGAAATGTGGATTATAGGAAACAAAATTATTAAAGAACAATATATCCATTTCGATGCTAATTTTTCATCAGTGCCTGATTTTGTGGGTCATCAGTCAGTGATGACTGAAGACATAGTTTAACTAAAACCTTATTAGTTGAGATTTAAGAACTTGAAATTATTCTGGCAATGCATTCCTTTGGATCTTTTCTGAAGTCTGGATCAGGTTTCCTGCCTTCTGTCTATTCCTGAAGAGGGTAGGAAGAGTGCCCTTCTAGAGTGTCCTGGGCTCATCCAAAGGCTGCCTGGCATTTTACCTTCTCCAGTTTTTCCAAATACCGGCTGACACAGCTGAGCCTACTCTTGCCAGTTGAGTTTGCTCTGACCGCTTTCTTCTCTTCTACAGGGAAAACAGAGCTGCCCATGGCTAGGGTCAGGAGCGGAAAACTCTCTTGAGTGGTCTTCCTGGATAGGTAGATGGTACAGTTTATCTGGTGCTCTTGTGTTTCCTTCACAATTTTACACCTCTGTTTGGTTTGGAGGGAAGTGTTTTTGTTTTTTGTTGTTTCTTGATCTGAAGGGGTTGGTTATTTGATATTGCTATTTAGAGCTAAGGAAGAGAAGCCACTGTTACCAGGGCTGGGAAGTATGGCACCAGCCTGGGCTTTGGAATTATGCAGACAGAGCCGGTATCAGTGACTCTTTTGGAGTTGAAATGGCCTATTCTCTCACCAGTGTGGTAGCTCCCAGAACGAGCAGGAAAAGGAAATACTATATTCTGTATATGGTAATTTTCTCAACCAAAGGGTTTATCCTCTCTTGGCCTTTATTCTGAATTGGTGGAATTTACTTAAACTTCACTGACAAAAGCAACGATGGGCAACATACAATTATGAGCTTATTAAAAATAACCCTTTGACAGGGAAGGGAAATGACTGCCTGTTTAAAGTTGGCAGAATTTCATAGGGTGTTTTATAAAAAGTAGCCTCAATGTTGGCTGTCTTTGGCTAGTACTGCTGAAGTAAATTCAGTTTCAGTTGCCCTTTCAATATTATATGCTTGTGTTTCCACAGAAACAATTTTGTAAAATTTGATATTCAGAAAGTACCAGATGGAGATGTTATGGACAAGCAGGAATGTAGGATGCTTTTAAGTACATAGTCATTTGAAATGAAATAATCAAATAGGAGAACTAGTTTCTTAACATGACTTATAATTCCCCAGCAACGTTTGCATTATAAAAGCATCTAGTAATTTTCTTAAAAGAATGACTGTCCCTTGTTCATAAATCTATTCCTAAAAGATGGTGCCTTTGGTTTATCAAAACAAAAGTTAAGACGTATATATTTTAACGAATACAGATGTATAGAAAAGAGTTTCTTTAATTTAATTAATTTAAATCTTTTAATTTAAATTTGTATCAGAACAATTTGGTCTCTATATTCAAAATATTTCGTGTAGGGGTTTCCCTGGTGGCGTAGTGGTTGAGCGTCTGCCTGCCGATGCAGGGGACACGGGTTCGTGCCCCGGTCCGGGAAGATCCCACATGCCTCAGAGCGGCTGGGCCCGTGAGCCATGGCCGCTGAGCCTCTGCGTCCGGAGCCTGTGCTCCGCAACGGGAGAGGCCACAACAGTGAGAGCCCCGCGTAAATATATATATATATATATATATATATATATATATATATTTATATAGTTATATATATATTATATATATAGTTATATATATATAGTTATATAGAGTATACATATATACATATATATATATATATATGTATATATGTATACTCTCTATATAACTATATTGGAGTTCCGAAAGTGTAGTTTGTTGTATATGGGACTAATTTTTTATTTCCCATAGGTCTTATTATCTTTGTTGGGGATGGGAATAAGATGATTATGGATTATGTAAATCACTTTTTAGGCATGAAGGGAGATTGGAAAGTGTGGCAAAATGGGAGGGAGAAGGAATGTGGTCATGTCACCTGTCTCTCCAGCTTGATGATAGGTCAGAGTTAAGTGCTTGCTAAAGCTTAGATTGTATTCTTGAGTATCCACGACATATTATTAAAAGGCATTTACACCACTTAAATATGTCTTTTTCTGAGACTATGTTGTCTGAAAAGTAAAATTTTGGTAGCGAAAGTATGTGACTGGTGTTATGAATAATAAAATAAGACAAGGATATCAGATAAGCAGAATAAAAGTAGCATTTTACATGATGGTTTTTACTTTAATTTCATGGCATATAAGAGAGATATTAGCACTATTTGCCAGAAAAGATCCTCTGTGCCTCTGGTCTATTCAGGCTGATTCCTTAATCAATCTCCTGTAACTGCCTATACCAGTAAATAAGCACAGGCATCACATCATATTTGTTCTTAGTTGCTGAAGTCCCTATATTTCTATTCTTATTAGATTAATTTGATCTTTAAGATTTTAAAAGTATACCACTGAGGTATATAGTTTCCTAGAGGCAGTTTGGCAATTGAAATATAATTAATATCTGATTGTATAATTACTATCTAAGTAAAATATAAATATAGCCATTGATCTAGCAAACATACTTCTAGAATGACAGAATCACCAAAGTGTGTATGTACACACATAAAATATTTATTGAAGCATTGTTCGGTAATAGTAAAAACTGGACACACCTCCATGTCTATCAGTTGGAGACCAATTAAATTATGGTGCAAGTGCATCCAAATTGACTGCTATGTTAAAAAGATGATATAAACATACATGGAATGAGTACAAGACATATCATTAGATGAAAGCAAATTGCAGAACAGTTTATGTAGTGTGATCTAATTTATGTACATTTAAAAAATGTCTGGGGATATAGTTATATTTCCTGATACAAAATATGTCTGGAAGGACATGCAGTGATACTTTTGGAGAGGGGGAGTGAGGGAGCCAGAGATAGAGAAGACAGGATTTTCGTCTTTTTCTTTTTTATACTATTTGAATTGTTTTAGCAGCAAATTTGTAAAATATTTTAAATTTAAATATAAACCACTGATAGAAAAATAAAAACGTGTACAATAATAACAATGATGAAAGCTAATATTTATTGAGGGTTTACAGCGGACCAGGCATTATTGTACGTAGGTGACATATTTAATCACTAAATTATCACAGAAATCCTACCAAGTAGCTCTAGTAATTCTGTTTTATAGATAGTGAGTCTGAGGCACAGAGATCTGTGGTTATGTGACCAAGTCAGTATATTAGGAAAGAGTCAAATAAGAGTATTGGGTATAGGTATTGAATGAATATTGCCATTTATAAATGATCTCTCCTTTGTGACCTGGAAGACTAAACATTGTGACTTGCTAGTTTTGTGAGCAGGAAGGAAAGGGAAGGTGGGTTATTTTACCCTATGACTTCTGCAGTGGTTCTTAGGAGTTTAATGCAAGGAGAAAATGGGCTGTTTGATAAATTCCAAGGACTTCTATTTGAGGGAGTCATTTGTAGGGGGAAAAAGCCAGCTATGCTTTGGAATTTTTTGTAGGTATTTCAAAACAGAGAAGTATTATGAGTCATTTCTCATAAGAACTGGCTTAGTATAGTAAGAAAGATTCCTTCTCGTATTTTCCAAGATTATTGGTAGGTTGAGAGATGCTAACAAATGATTTACTTTCTTGCAGTAGTTAGCCAAGTACAAAAAGGAGGAAAATAGCGACTAGGCCAGGGCTTTGAATGAATTTTAGAATCGTAACCTTTCATTCAACAGATTTATTGTGTATGTCAGAAATCTACAACTAATATATTTTTACAACCAAATCCAGACTCCTCTGACCCTCAAAATCCTCCATAATCTCTTCCATTTTTATCTGCTAACCTCTTCCCTCGCTGTTTTCCAGTAAACTCCCTCTGCATCATCTGGCCTATTCAGGCTGGCTTCTTAATCATTCCCCTGTAACTACCTTTGTCAGGAGATGAACTCCTTAAGCATAAGGGTTGTGTCTTTTTGTTCTTAGTGTCCTTGATACATAAAACAGTGCTTGTAGCATTGGAGACTTACGCTGTCGAACAAACGAATGAATGAGTGCATTCATTTTTGTCTCCATGCTCTTGCACAGATATATGCCGTATGCACATTTTTTGCCTTCCTTTCTTTCCTCAGACTTTTCAAAACCTTTGTACCAGGGTCAGTGCACTTATGGAGAGACCCTCAGTCAGTGTCACTGACTTCCTGGCTCAGATGCAGCGGGTCCCCACCGCCTCCTGTACCAAATCTGAGTCCTTTCAAGTTAGGAACGTTGTGCTTCCTTGTACATCCGAGTATCAACTTTTATTAGGCTGTTTTTCAGACTGCCTCAAAACATACTTGCATATTACCTTCTCTGTGCTGCCTGATGGGACCATCTTTCTGTTAGAGGAAAGAGTTAAGAACATGGTGTCTGGATGATCTGAACTCAAATCCTTATTCTTTCACTTCCTAGCCGTGTTAAAATTTTGTAAAGTCTCTTTTTTCCCCCTTTTTTTCTCCCACCTTTATTGAGATATGATTGACATACAACACTGTGTAAGTTTCAGGTGTACAACATGAAGATTTGATATATGTATATATTGTAAAATGTTTACAACAATAAGTTTAGTTAACACAGAATCACCTCACAAAATTACCTTTTTTTTTGTGTGTGTGTGGGGGGGGTGGTAAGAACATTTAAGATGTACTCTTAGCAACTTTCAAGTATACAATACGGCAGTCACCATCCTGTACACTAGATACCCAGAGCTTATTCACTTTATAACTAGAAGTTTTACCGTTTAACTAAAATCTCCCCACTTCCCCTCCCCTCAGCCTCTGACAACTACTAATCTACTCTGTTTTTATGAATTTGGCATATAAGTGAGATATATATCTGTATCTATATATTTACATCTATACATTCGCTTTGTCCACTCATCCATCAATGGACGCTTAGGTTGTTTCCATGTCTTGGCTATTATAAAAAATGCCGCAGTGAACATGGGTGTGCAGGTATCTCTTTGAGACAATAACTCATTTCCTTTGGATATTTACCCAGAAGTGGGATTGCTGGATCATATGGTAGTCAAATTTTTTAAAGTCTCTGTGCTTCAGTTTCCTCCTTTTAAAGAGAAAGAAATATGTGTCTTAGACTGTTGTGAAGATTGAATAATCTATTAAAGTGCTTAACACAGTACCTGGTATATTGTAGGCACTCCGTAAATGTTAGCTTTTATGATTGGGTTGCTAATATTTTGTCTCATCTATGATGAAGGTAAGAAGGTCAGGGCTGCTTTTGGACCACACAAATACAATTTCTTAATAGCCGCTGTTAACAGGTTATTAGTAATGGATGGATTACTAGTAATGGTGGACGCTAACAGCTCTCAAGAGTGCAAGGGAGATGTCTGAAATCCATTATGAGTGACTGTGTAGAGACAGTAATTCTCCTCTCTTGCTTCTTAGTGGGTCCGCTTGTTTATTAAAGCACTAGCTACTGATTGCCTACCATGTGCCAGGCACCATTCTAGGTCCTGGTGATAGAGCAGGAATCAAAATACAAGAAAATGCCTACCTTCATGGAGGTGATATTTTAGTTGTAAGTAAAATATAAGTATGTGAGGTAGTAATAAAAGCCGTTGGAAAAAAATGAAACAAGGGAGCTAAGGAGTATATGTATGTAGGTGCGAGTATATAGGTGTGTCTGTCGAGGTGTGGGGGGTTGCATTTTTAAGCAGGATGGTTGGGAAAGACCTCACTTAATATGGCACATTTACGAAAAGTTCTAAAGGAGGTAAGGGAATAACCACGTGTATGCCTGTGGGAAGAGCTTTCGAAGAGGAATCATGGGACTTCCCTGGTGGCCCAGGGGTTAAGAATCCGCCTGCCCATGCAGGGGACATGGGTTCGAGCCCTAGGCCGGGAAGATCCCACATGCCGCGGAGCAACTAAGCCCATGTGCCACAACTACTGAGCCTGTGCTCTAGAGCCCACGAGCCACAACTACTGAGCCTGCGTGCCACAACTACTGAAGCCCACGTGCCTAGAGCCCGTGCTCTGCAACAAGAGAAGCCACTGCAATGAGAAACCTGTGCACCACAACGAAGACCCGACACAACCAAAAATAAATAAATAAAATAAAAATTTTAACAGGAATCAGGAAGTTCCTGATTCAGTAGCATACCGGGTATGTTCAAGGGAACAACAAGGGGACCAGTGTGTTTGGAGCCAGAGAGAGAGAATAATAGGAGATGAGGTAAAGTGTGTGTGTTGGGAGGGGGTGGGGAGGGGAGACAGGGCACAGATCACGCAGGAAATTGTAGATCATATTAAGACCTGTGTCTTTTATGTTGTGTGAGGTGGGGAACCTTTGGAAGGTTTTGTGTGAGGGGTGATATTATCTGACTTAAGGATCACTCTGGCTGCTGTGTTGAAGGTAGATTGAACTGAGTTAGGGCAGTAGCAGGGAGACCAATTGGAAGCTGTTACAGTGTTCCTGGTGAGACATAATGTTGGCTTGGACCTGGGTGCTTGTAGTGGCTGGATTCTGGTTATATTTTGAAGGCAGAGCCAATGGGAGCTGCTGACAATTGGATATATAGGTAGGAGGGAAAGAGAGAAGTCAAGGATAAGACTTTTGTCCTGAGCAACTTAGAAGGCTGGCTGTTATTTATTGAGATGGGGACAACTGAAGGAACAAAAGCTAAGTTTGGACATGTTAAACGGGCATTCTTTTAGATATTTGAATAGAGATAAAGAACTGACCCTTAGCTAGAGTCTGGAATTCAGGGGACAGGTCAGGGTTGGAGATAAAAAGTTGTGTTTGTCAATATATAGATAGTATTTGAAATGTTGAGATGGGTTAGTGAATAATTTGCAAGTTCCTCCTGACCTTCCCACACCATTTTTCATTTAGTTTCTCTATCTTTATTTTACTCATTCTTTTCACCCATCTTGCCATCCCACAAAGTCCAAAATGGCAGTAGTATCGACAGTTATCATCTAGCTTGGGGGATGTGAAAGGGCATTCTAGTTTTGTTTTCTCATTTTGAGATGTAGTCAGAATAAATACTCATTTCAGTAAGATGAAGGGCTCTCTTGATGACTCTCTGCTTGTGATCAGATCATATTCTAAAAAGAAAGTTGGAAACTTATTTTCATGTTCCTTTTGTTAGCAGTATTTATTTTTGCATCAACTGTGTGCTAATCAAGGGCCACCCGCCTGTGAATCAGTCTATAAATATGTATAGAACACTGCGTACCTGTGCTGTGGATGACAGAAGTGTTGCTAAAAGTTTCTGGCCTCAAGAAACTTGCTGTCAGTTGAGAGCCTAGACTCACACAGGTAAGCCAATTAGAGCACAATGTCAGACAACACTTAATTGTGCCTTAGGTTGTATAGTTCAGCAGTATAAGGAAAAGCTTATTAAAATTAACCTTTTGGTATTTTGACGACATTCTAATAAATTGCTTTCTTTTCATCATTCACAATGGAATGGAGCATGGGGCAAGATGGATTACAGAGCAGAGGTTTCTGTCCCCCTCCTGCCTGTCCAGCGCCCCACAGGTCGTGGCGATACCCTGGAGAAGCATTAAAGTCAAAGCCCCTTCCTTGCTCCTTCTCACTAAGGTTAATGAGCACGTGACCCACATGCCCAAGTAAGAGCCTCTTATAAGCACAGAAGTTGACTTTTTCATTCATAGGAACACCTGCTTTTTGAGAAATAGAGAAAGCATTTTTTTTAGTGGGTTGCAAGTCACCTTCCATTCTTGACTATTAACTTCTCAAAATATAAAGACATGGGTGGCACTTGGAGACATAGGTGGCACTTCATTGCAAGAGCTGAGAGCGTTAGTGAAAGCTTGTATTAATGCCTGGTTAATAAATCAGCAGTGAGTAAGAAACTAGATCTTCCTTTTCCTGAACACTAATGTATCTCCATGCTCCATTGGTCTAGGGGGTCAGGAAACTCCTAAAGTTTGAGGTCAGGTGACATCATATGGCATTTCCATTCTCTGGACAGATTGGCTGATTCTTCCACCCATGGATTAATCCATCTACCCCCAGAAAAGGTAGTTAGCTGATATGGATAATGAATGAGTCTTTTATTTTCATAAAAGATATTTAAAGACTAACAAACAGGAGGGGTTTGTATACAGAGGGGGAGAATTTTGGCTTTTGCTTGGTAATGCTACTCTAGCATGAATAAGTGAAGGAGAGTGGATACATTAAAACTCATTTTCATTTAACTTTGGAATGCTTAATAGAATGGTTTTGCAGCAGATAAAGTCTTCTTAATTGCATTCATTTTGGTAGATTTTAAAATTAGAAAATATTACTTAGGTAGTGTAAGAAAGTCTAAAATGTTTCCTTTAGCTCACCCCCCAAAAGCTTTAATCTAGACAAGTGAAAACATATTTATTAAGGTATCATTTTATTTTTGTACTTACATTTGTTTATAGCTATATCTGACCTCAGAATTCACAGATATGCTTTTGCATTCTTAGGTCCTGAACAAAAATTTCCAGTAGAACCCCATTAACCTTTCAAAAAGCAAACATTTCCATTCCAGTTAGAATGCAAGGAGTATGAGTAACAAATAGACCCAAGGAGAAGGGAAATACAATATTAATTCTTTCTGCTCTGCCACTTGCTGCCTTTACTTGATGTTTCCATTTTCTCTGTAAGGATCAGCAGAGGAGTATTTAAGTCTAAGGAAATGAGTAGCTGATTTTTAGCGAGGGCTTAACTGAAGCTACCAATAAAAGACAGTATTATATTGGGTAATCTCCAAATACTTTACACTCATAAAATCTCAAAATATCTGTTAACATTTTGGAATTTAGCCGAACTAGCTAAGTCTTTCTTTGGCTTTCTTGACTTCCAGGCTGGTCTCCTAGGAATTTTTTATGGGAGCTTTGGTGCTCATAAACTTTACAGATGTTGGTTCTGACAACATATTGAAACCACATTCGGGAGGAATGCTACCTGAGGAGATTATTTAGGATTGGCTTTCTTATTCTGACCCCTTACTCAGAATTCTTCTTGCCCATCGTTCTGTTCTGTGGATGGTATCTATCAGAAAGGTTGGCTCAGCACCAGTTTACAGCCAGCTGCTGCAGACTGGTTTTATTTATTCTTCACATCTCTTGTGGGTCAGAGGGGGTATAAAAGACTTCCTGTGGGTTCCTGACTGAATAAGGAATTAAAAGCTTTCATGAACGCTGTGCTTCATGAAAACCATTATAAGCAGTTCTGTAAATTACATTAATAGAACTTGAAAACAAAATTCACCTTAAATGATAGTCAATGAAGATAATATTCCTAAGAATAATGTAAAATTCATACACTCGTGTTCAAGGAGTATACTAGTATATACAAAAATGTTTTATGCAAGTATGTTTTCTATAAAGGAAAAGAAATTAACTATGTATGTAAATCATTTGGTGCAAAAGGGATTAACTGTATATGTAAATCATCAAAATTTAATATTACTCAAAGTTCACAAACTGAAGATTTATAGACGTAGTTTTATTTAGTGAATGTTATTACCAAATTGATATTACTGCTCATTTTAAGTATATTTTATCAGGAGGACTGAGGATACCTGTTTTCATCCTCTTAAAATAGGGTTGAATTGGTATTTTCGTGTATGAATGCAAAAAATATGGTCAACAGAGAACTCTTGTGCAGAGACAAGGCACCTGGAATTCACGAAGAACTTTGAGTGCTAGAGATAATCTTTTCTTAGAGAACAAGCAGTTGAAGATTGAATAATTTGAGTCCTTGCTAAGTATCTCAGTGATTTCCTCAGCAGCATTTTAAGTCTTGTTTATGTATTGTTTCATTGCTGACTTTATTCTTCTCATGTAGTGCTTTTTTTTTGTCCTTTTCTCAGGAGTAGGAAGAAAATTTCATTAAAAAAAAAACAGAATTGGAGAGTCATTTTGTAATTTGGCCGTTTCCCCTCATCACCCATGTAAGCAGTGTGGCAAATGTAACTGGGATTTCCCCTTCCTGCATTCAGGAACATTTATTAATCTTTTTAAATATAAACACAGCCACTGAATGACAGTAGCCCAGGGAGGCTACTCCTCAACCTAATGGCATTGCCTATAGTCCTACAATCCGACTGTGTACTTCTTTCCACCCAAATTTCCAATTTAGGAGGCATAATTAGCTTTAATCGCATAAAAAGTATATGCTTTCATGTTCTAAACTATTGGTGGAGCAGGTATGGTACCTAAGTCTCGGAAGCTATGCAGAGCAGTTAGGGTTTTCAATCTTCCAATTTTGGAAAGTGTTGTGATGGATAATCCTTGTCCTTTTAATTTTAATGGAGAGTGTTCTATTTTTTAAGAGTCTTTTTTGTGACAGTAATGATGATGAATGCCTCAATGCATTTGGGTTGTGGAAACAGAGCACTCTGTATTAAGGAATATTTTGTATTGTATATCCCAAGACAATCACGAATTTTAATTATTCTGTGCTGTGATAATAACTTCTTTAGTGCTGTAAAATATTCTTAGTTTGTGTGTAAGGGTTTGGGGTCTCAGAGCATTCACAAACAGTCCCTTTCATATTTTCCTATGTGATTTATTACCAGTATCAATAGAGAAGCATTCAGAGAGAGAAACTGGCCCAAGACTATAGGGAAACTAACAGCATATACTGAACTGCGGTTCTTTTTTCTTTTTTTTTTTTTTTTAATTTTTGTGGTACGTGGGCCTCTCACTGTTGTGGCCTCTTCCGTTGCGGAGCACAGGCTCCAGACGCGCAGGCTCAGCGGCCATGGCTCACGGGCCCAGCCGCTCCACGGCATGTGGGATCCTCCCGGACCGGGGCACGAACCCGCGTCCCCTGCATCGGCAGGCGGAGTCTCAACCACTGCGCCACCAGGGAAGCCCTGAACTGCGGTTCTTGAGTTTCAGTCTTAACAGTAGCTTAGCACAGTACACAGTGCACAGTGAAATCAGTGAATAAATGTTGAATAAATAAATTGAAATTAAAGCTTGTCTAGGACCAATCTGGAAATTGTTCAACATTAGTAAGAAAACGTTAGATATTTTCAAGTGGAGGAGAACTCTAATCATCATCATACATGGGAAAAGGATAAGGCAGTTGCTGGGAAATGCCTAATAATGTGGAAATCATTCAGTAGACATTTTGAAAAATATAACTTTGGTTATTAAATAAACATAATATGATAACATTTCCAATTATTTTGTTGCCTTAGTTTCTCCAAGGTAATAATTCTTTGGAGACTTATAAGACCAGCGGATCAGCAAAGGCACATATCTGTGCCTTTTGTTACGCCCAGGAGTACCTTTTGTTCCCACATCTGGGAGCTCATTTTTCTTTATTTCACACATCACCTCCTTAACATCCTGGAATCTTCCCTTATAGATTCCTTGCTGGAAGCTATAGGAATTTAGATGAGATGTTCTGTTGGCTAGGGTGGCAGGCGTTATAGACCTGCGACCTATTGTTCTCCTCTCAGAATTTTATCAACACCTTCACCAGTGTGAATTCAGGATTGAGCACCCATGATGTGCCTGGCACTTTTCTAGACTTTGGAGAAACAGTAGTGAGCACAGATTAATATTTTAGTGGGAGTGGAAGAATGGTAGGAGATGGGAACAGATTTATTTTAAGCAGGTAATAAACACATATGATGATGATTTCAGATTGTGTTAAGTGCTATGTAGGAAATAAAGAGGGTGATGTGATTCAGATTAACAAGATGATAGTGAGGCTGCTTGAGAAAGAGTAATAAGAGGTGTGTCAGTAACACTTGAGTAGAGGCCTGAATGATGAGATGGAGCTACCCATGGAAAAAGCCAAGGAAGAACATATAAGCCAGAGGGGAAAACAAAGATAAAAAGCCACTGAGACAAGAATAAGAAGGACAGAAGGAGGAAAAGAAAGGCCAGTAATGTGTCTGGAGTGTAATGAGCAAAACTGAGAGTGGATTGAAATGAGGTTGGAAAGATTGGGAATGATTGGATTATGTAGGAGCTTAAGAGGCCTTGTGTCTTGGGTTAGGTTCGCTGGGAAACAAACTCTGAGGTGGAGATTTGCATGGAGGAAAGTTACTGGGGAGGTATCCAATCACAGTTGGCTCAGCATCTCTGAGGAGTGGAGATGGGGGACTGGGCAGAGTTAAAAGTTGGCACTGTAATGCATCCCAAAGAAAGGCCTCTGTCTATCTTATGGTAGCCTCTAGAGTGGAGGTGGCCCTTCAGAACTGTCCCACGTGTAGGTTAGGAGGCTGGGTCTTTAAACCTGTGCATAGAGCATCCGTAGCTGCAGCTCACAGTTTCTGGAGAAGGACTCAGCCGAGAGCCAGCCACCTCCAACTATGCCAGCAGGAATGGGCACCTAGGTTCTGAAGAGGGGTACCACTGCATTTATCACACCACGGAAAAGTATTCGGTATGGATGGGTCAGCTTGTTTTTCAAAAGTTTACATTTATGCTTTTAAATACATTTGACCCTTAAACAGTGTGGGAGTTAGGGTGGCAACCCTCTGTGTGCAGCCGAAAATTTGAGTATAACTTATAGCTGGCCCTCAGTATATGCAGTTCCTCCGCATGCGTAGTTCTGCATCCATGGATTCAACCAGCTGTGGATTGTGTGGTACTGCAGTGCTCACTATTGAAAAAAATCTGCGTATAAGTGAATTCAGACCCACGTTATTCAAGGGTCAACTGCACCTGGTAAAAATGGAGATGAAAACAGACCCAGTTACACAAACATGCAAAATTATGTGTGTGTATGTAAAGTTCTCTCATTAACATGTGTTTACTTGTGAGTGTTAAGGACAGAACTCAGAATGGAGGGAATTTAGCAGTAAACAGCTTTGTTCCAGTTCAGGGTGAGGCTGAAGGAGGACAGGAAAATTGGTAGGGATTGAGAAAGAGTCTCCTGTCCTCTCCCCTCCCTTCCTGTTCTCTTTTGATCTAATTTATCCTTTTAACTATTTTTTCCAAATGTATTTAACCCTCTCTCTGTATGTTAACCTGTTTTGGCTCTTTTTTTCCTCCATGGTCACTTTTTGGTATAGGATCAAAAGAGACTGAAAGACAGGGTTATAAATCCAGACAAGAAGCAATGAAGATGTGGCTTGGGGCAGTGGAAGTGGAAGATGAGATGGATTGGGGGTGAATTTGACACTTCAGGGTTAGAAAGCTGACAGTTGTGTGACTGAATACATGGATGAAGGAAAGCGGGGAACGAAAGGGGACAGAGCAAGTTTGGGCAACAGGAACCAGAAGAGGATGAGTTCTGGTCTGTGAAGAATGTTTCTGAAGCACCTTGTAGGACGGCCCGGTGAAAATGGTCCCCTGGCAGCTGGAGATGGTTGGAAATCAGAATAGAGGTCATGCTGGAGACGTGAATTCATATATAATTTTGTAACAAAGAATTGTCTGAAACTTACAGTATTTATGTGAGATTCTCTGTGGTGATTGAACCAGGAAGGGATGTAGGAAACAGGCAGGGTGCCTGATGATTTAATATTTTATGTTTAGAGTAAAGGGAGAATAAAAATATCTCATTTGTATTTGGCTGCTTTTATGTTATTGACAAGAACAGTCAGAAGCTACCCATTTTCAGCTGGTGGATGGGTGTTTAAGGAATTCTTAAGTTTCTTATTTCTTACAAAGCATATACCAGATAAAAAGCTTTAGAGACTGAAGATTTCCTTGTTTAGCCACGAGACAAACTCGATGCTTAATGTAGCAGTTTTATTACCCTTTGTCTCACTTTATTCTAAATGCCCATTGGTCCATTTCCGTCACTGGTGCTCCTGATAAAGGGAGTGACAGCTTTTTAGGCTATCCATTTTTTCATCCTAGTTGGTTAAACTATTTGAATTGGATTTGATTGATGACCCGGCTAGCCCTTAAGATGATTTGTGACCACAAGCCACATAAAATGACATGTAAGGCCAATTGATGTTTATTCAGTCAACAAACATTTATATATCATGCATTTGTGTGGACGTTGTACTGCTAGAGGTTTTGTTACTGTTGATCACAGCCAAGCAATGATTTGTAACAGGTTACCTAGGAACATAGGAAGTGGTTGCTGCATGCTCTGTATTTTCCTCCCCTTCAGTAGCACATGGCTCAAAATCTAACCTGAGGACTGATGAACTTACTTTCTTTCCTCAAATGAGGGAAGGGGGAAAAATAGAGGAGGATTATTAATAATTTTCTGTGCTCTGTTTAGGAAAGGCCACAATACACAGCTTCAAAGAAGAGAACACGAGTGCTCCTGGCTAGTTCCCAGGTGAATTTTGCAAACATTTTATTATATACATAATCAGTTTTTTCCCCCCTGGGAAACTTGTATCCATTAATGTTGGAGTTTTGTATTGTGAAACTGTTATTTGAACAATCTGGTGTGTGTATATGTGCATACATGTATTAAAACAAGGAAGGAGCTTAGTATGTTGGTGTTAAGACTTCTGGGATAAAATCTCACACTAACCAGGATGGGTAAGAATGGTTCTCTTATTGAGAAATCAGGGCTGAAAGCTTTTTTTCTCAATGATCATATTAAAAACATATCTAGAGCATTATAAGACTCCAGATACTTGGGTTGTGGCCAAAAGTTTTTGCAGATTTAATTCCCCACATTCCTAATCACTCAGGAAAGAAAGTGGTTCTAAAGTAAGTTTTGTACTTCTTCTTAAACTTAAAGGTAAATGCATCAAAGTTGCAATAAAAATCCTCTTTTAGGAAAATTAGAGCTCTCCCCCAAATGTGAGAATCATGGCAATTAGAAAAATAACTTAAGATTTTGTTGTTAGCAAAATACAAGTAAATGTTCTCTTTAGTACCATTGCTTACGGATATTTTTACAAAGAATTGGGAAAAGGTACAGAGACTGATACCGCAAAGGTGTACCAGAGGGTAACTTTTCATGTAGATACATCTCAATTATTTGGACTTCATTATTTGAAGGTATTTTGATAAGTTCTTTCCATTACCTTCAAGATAAAAATTTATTTAAATTTTAGTGTCAAGGATGTTGCTTAGAACCAAGTGAATTTTAGTGACTTGGCACTCATTCATAACTCATTTATTTAC
Source organism: Kogia breviceps (assembly GCF_026419965.1). Taxonomy (NCBI): domain Eukaryota; kingdom Metazoa; phylum Chordata; class Mammalia; order Artiodactyla; family Physeteridae; genus Kogia; species Kogia breviceps. Next base: position 121,371,303 of record NC_081315.1, on the reverse strand, counting down.
TTGTATTTTTCAAAGAAAATAATGAAATAGTAACTAAATGTTTATCTCTTCTGGTTCCCAAAGATGCCTATTATTTATTCTAATAAGTGGATAATTTTCATGACTATATTAACATAAAATTAAAATGTCCCTACTCAACACTTTCTGCAACATTACCTATTTTTGTTTGTTTTCATAGTTCATAGATGTATTTTACTTTTATAGGCTCATGAGTTTCCTTTTTGAAATCTGAATGTAAGTTATGTATATCTGTTCAAATGATATAAGGTGGTATCAGGGGCTCTTACATGTGATACTGGGCCCAGGAAATCATTTACAGGATCCTGGGAGATGGGCTGAGCTGGAAAAAACTGCTGCATTTGGAGAATCTTTCCTCTCATTGGTTTGCTCTCTTTGGGTGCCTTACTAAAGGCAGTCAACAGAGTGAAGGACTTTGCTCAGCCTCTTCTGTCTCAAAGCCCTGTCCGGTTCACTGCTTCCAGCTCTCTGCAAGTGTGTGCATCAGAGATGAGGAGGAGCAGGTCTGTCCTTTCAGGGAACCCGCTGCCTGCAGTGGGATGGAGTGTGGCCACAGCTGGTAAAGCTGCAGCAACACATTATTTGAAACTGACCTGAAGACTTTGATCTGCTTGGTGTATTTTTAGAAGTAATGACAGTATAGCACTTTGAGGCCTGGATGTTATTTCTAGACTGAAGAGAAACGTTATTTTTCTGAGAAGTAGAATTTTGGGATTTTAAATGCATTTTTGGTAAAGATTTCTGAAGCTTTTCCAGTAAATGGGACTTTCTGGCCAAAAAGGAGAGATGGGAAGCAGTATGCTTGCCCTATTCCTGTTGAATTTTGTCTCTGACCCTGGGGCTGGGAGACTGTCACGGAGGGGGTGTGTAATCTCCCTTGTCCTGTATTCTGAGTGAGTCCCCAAATATACAAAGAATAAAGAAGCATTCGTTCTTTTCAGTTATCTACTTTCCAAGTTATTAAATTTTAAATTACATTTATATGTACAATACCTACTAGGTTGTCTATAGGGAGTATATTTATAACTTGTAACGTGGCATATTTATCTGTTAGTTTACCTAAGAGATTTGGAGACATACACACACTTATTTGTGTTTCACTTGGAATGTATGAATAGTAACTTTTTATGTATATATATTTTGGATTATGTGTTAAGTTATATGACACTTGGTTATTCTGTTTGGAGAATTTTAATTTTTGCAGATAACAATTTTCATTAGTCTCCTACTGAAATCCTTGCCTATAATCTTTCCTTCTTTGGTCCCATACTCCATAATATCATCAACTGTATTTTTCTAAAAATAACAATAATATCCAGCACTTTGGTACTGCTCACTATACGCCAGGCACTGTTCTGTTCTTATATAAAAATTCTCTACAACTGCATGAAGTAGGTACTGTTGATATCCTCATTTTTTTAGAAGAAGAAGCTGAGGCACAGCGAAGTCACAGTGCTTGCCCCAGGTCACAAACCTCGTGGTAAGTGGTAGAGCTGATATCTGAGCCCAGGCAGTCTAACTCCAGAATCTCTACACGTAATCACTATAGTACACTTCCTTGCAAACAAAAACTTGTCAGCTCACCCTTCTAATTAAACCCCACCTTCCCTGCGGCACGCTGTCTTCTTAGTGCTGAATTTTACCGTTGAGCCTAGAGCAATGCAGGGAGGTTGGGGTGCCTGCCCTCTGTGCAGCTGGCCGTCCGTGTGAGTTATGTCCCTCCTTCGTAGCTGCGGTTCCTCCCAATCTGTGGATTCAACCAACGGCAAATTGTGTAGTGCTGTAATAGTTACTGTTGAAAGAAATCGGTGTGTAAGTGGACCAACACAGTCCAAACCCATGTTGTTTGATTGTTGTTCAATGGTCAGCTGTAATTTGTCAGGTTCTCCCTGGCTCATGTTTGAAGGCGTCCACACCAAGCCTATTAAACTATTTGCTCTTCTCCAGACACTTTTTTCCGACTCTGTAGTGTTAGTCACACTATGCTTTTTGTCTAGAATCTGCTTCATCGTTGTCTAACTGGAAAACCCATACTGATTCTTCAAAGCCCAGGTGGGACTTCGCCTCTTCTATGCATTGTTTTCTCTCACCTGTGTTCCCACAGTACTTAATTTGTAGCTCTGCTTTGGGACTTCCCTCATTGTATGGTGCTATTTATCTATCTTTGTTTTTCCTGCTTTTTTTTTTGCGGTATGCGGGCCTCTCACCGCTGTGTCCTCTCCTGTTGCAGAGCACAGGCTCCGGACGCGCAGGCTCAGCGGCCATGGCTCACGGGGCCCAGCCGCTCCGCGGCATGTGGGATCTTCCCGGACCGGGGCACGAACCCGCGTCCCCTGCATCGGCAGGCGGACTCTCAAACACTGCGCCACCAGGGCAGCCCCGTTTTTCCTTCTTGACCTGTGGGGCTTCTTGAAGTCAGGGATCCATTTTTCTCATCTCTGTAGCCTCAGCACACCTAGCACAGAGCCTGATTCATAGTTGGCACTCGTGAAATAGTGTCAGTGTTTAATTGAAGTTCACTTCCTAGAACTGCAAGAAGGTAGAGGCAGCCACAGTCAGGCAGCAAACCTCTACTGACAGGAAAACATGACACATGCTGGGAGTGCCATGTCCGTCTGCTGGCCTCATGTGACCATCTCCTAACCGGACTCAACCCTCGGGCATGCTGCCGTGTCCTGGGTACTGCTCTGAGGGACCCTGACTGGTTTTTTCAGTCAGAGTTTCCTGTGCAGGTGGTGGAGGATTTTGAAATGCCTGAAACCAAACCATTACACCCACTTAAAATAGTTTGTCTTGTCTGGGTATGATAAGAGGTGGGTGGGAAGAAATTAGTGCACATAGCCCATTTCTTGGAGTTGATGTTGTTGCCAATTAAGTGTCATGAATGGGATAAAGTAACACATACACATGGTGTTTAAAATATTGCTTCTTATTTTTCTATTGGCTTTAATTTAGAAAGTCAGTTTCCAGATGTTGGATGAGCATTGACTAATTCCCCAGTACCCTCTTTTATTCTGTTTTCTTGATCGTAGATCATCTGACTCAACTATATTTAGAGAAACTGGCAGATAGATGATTGAACACGGTGAAACTAAGAGTCTTTTATTTCCCTAAAGAAAGTAGTGAATTCAGTGAGGTTTATTACAGTCACAGAGCACCATGTACTTTAGCCTTTCTTTGATCCAGCAAAACTTCGATGACTCATTTTGACTTTAATTGAAGAATGTTTGAATTAAAACATTTACTTTAATAATAATAATAGTAGAGGAGCACTTTTCTTGTGTTTACTGTACAAATGCTAAGATGATATATCATTTCTAATTTGAAATAAAATAAATGCCAAATTAAAGGTCTTTGCATGATTTCACCAGGACAGAGGGTGAGAGAGATGGAGATTATTTGAGGATTCTAGGCACTTGGGTTGTAGTAGAGGAGGAGAAAGCAGATAAGACAAGCTTGGCCTACTCATAGTTGCACTATAATTTTAGTCAGTGTTGGACTAGAAGTTGAAGTCTGAATGGCACTGAAAAAAATTAGGGATTTGAATTTTAAAGATATAAATTTTGAAAATGAGTCTAAATGATAAATTTAGACTAAATTTAGACTAAATTGCAGTACTCTGCAATTTAGAAAAATTAAGGGACCTACTATTTTTAATTCAATTTATAAAAATCTGAGTGTATACTTTTCTCATATACCTTATTCTCTTTTCAAAGCAGTTCATATTTAGAAATTATTAAAAGAAAACCTAATGCAAAAACAATATATTCTTCCTATATCAAAACAGCTCAAACATTGAGCTCATGTTCTGTGATGGAAGTTTCCATGTGTGTAACCTAATTTAAATTCTGCCATAACCCTGTAAAGCATTTTCATCTTCCATCACGTAAGCACAGAAAAGGGAGCTCAGCAGTTTCCCCAGAAAGTAAGGGCAGGATTCAGACGCGGGTCTACCGCTCCTGCATCCCATGCTTTTTCCACTGGATAGAGAATTTCAGTTTTGCCAGAAATATGGCTTGATCTAGGGAAACAAACATACTGTACTGGAATTACAAACCTAATCAAATAAATTGTAAGTGGAAAAGGCTGTTTTTTAATATGGGGGTATGTCATCTGATATATTTTAAACAGAAGTCATCTGTCTAAGTAAAAGAAAGACTCGTATTTCAGTTGTCATTTAAATCTCAAGAGAGAAGTTGATTAAATGGTGGACTAACCAGGTATTAATCTATGATTTTTACCCCTCAGTATGATCACTTGTATCTGTAGCTTGGGATGAACTCAGGATAAAATCTGAGGTCAAATTTTGTTTCTCAGAACAGCCTTGGAGTTTTCTGTGGCCAGTAAATGATCTGTTGGGATTGGCCATGGCACTCACTGTCTTTGCACTGAAAATAGAGTATATAGTTTATCTCATTTTTCATTTTTAATATGGAAGTATCATTTATGATAGATGGGAAGAAGGGAAAGAAAAGAAGTATAGCTTAAGCTTAAATACAGCTAGCAATAAAGCTATTTACCTCGGTAAATACAGTCAACAGGAAGCTGATACCTGGTCTTCTACTGATGCTTCCTTTAGTTTACCGAATAATTACAGGAAAACTATAAGAATTCTTTTTGTGTTTCATTCTCTCTCTTAATTTAGGGTAATGCTCTTTGTGACCTACCTGTCTCATAGGGAGATGGTGAAGATTAATTATACCATGCCGGCCACTTGTCCAGCACTGCCCCAGAGAAAGGTATTTCCATAAATCAGACCTATCATTAGGAGGCCTCTCTTTGTCTCAAGTTCCTGTGTAGTATAGTGCCATCTCTCCGTATCCTAATGGGAGGTCGCCTACATTCAGGCCAAGGACAGGCTTTTCCATGACACAGAGAACATTTTTCCTTCTAGTTCTGTGTGACTGGGCAGATTTCCACCTCTGCGCACCTCAGTGTCCTCATTTGTGAAAACAGCAGTCCACAGTCCCATAATTCCTAAAGGGAACTTATCCTGGAGTAGCTCTGGTTTTGTCCTTTTGCTTCTCTTGTCTCGCCCAGCTTCTTGAACCTATTAAACTTTTTTTTTTTTTTTTTTTTTTTTTTTAAGCTCACGTGCTATTAAAGAGCTGTGGCAGACACTGGGGTAGGCCATCAGATTCCTCTCGGAGGAAGGCCTTGCTGGGTGGAGGTGGGGCAGGCATCAGCAGAGCCTCCAGTGGCCAGGGTCAGCCTCAGCTGCGGAGCTGCTCTCCCGGGTCCGGCGGGTCGAGGCCTCGTTGGACTTGCATAACAGTTCAGTGTCTCACTCTGCCTGACCTTCCCCTTTCTTTTATAAGTATTGATCTCTATAAATATCTTCTGCTTCCATTTCCACAGAACCTGGTCAGTGAGAAGAACTTAAACATTATCTGAAAACAGGACTAGTAGAAGGGAATTCCTCAAGTTGCAAATGAGTGGACTTTTTAATAATGAGCTTGTGTCATATTCTGTAATTTATTAATTTGGAAATAATATTTTCAGATTAAAACGAAGCATACCCAAGAAGGAAAAGTTCAGTCACTATTAGGTTTGTGATATAGCTTTCATATAGGTTAATTGTTAGGATTTTTTTCATTGGCTATGAACGAAGCCTTTGACAGGTAAAGTGCTTAGTTCTATTAGTGGCATTTGTAGTAAGGTGTCGTTTTTAAATCACCATTCTTTATCCCTAAATCAGACCTTAACCTTTTTGTGTAATTAACTTTTATCAGTCTTTACAAAGAAACACACACCAAATATTGCACCTTTTTCCACTATGCATTAGAGATATATAAAGTGTTTTTTAGCTTATCTTCAGATACATCATTTTGAGTGTAACTGAGGCCTTCTTTCCCTTTCCTCCTTTCTTCCTTCTCTCTTCTTTCCTAAGTGGTTTGGATATTATCATCTTTGTCTTAAAAAACCAGTGAGTCAGACAGCTACTATGAAATTGATCTCATTATAAAGAATGTATGCTGGGGCGTTTCTAAGAAATTCAATTTTATTTATTTATTTATTTTTATTTATTTATTTATTTTGTGTGTGTGGTATGCAGGCCTCTCACTGTTGTGGCCTCTCCGGTTGCGGAGCCCAGGCTCCGGACGCACAGGCTCAGCGGCCATGGCTCACGGGCTTAGTTGCTCCGCGGCACGTGGGATCCTCCCGGACCGGGGCACGAACCCGTGTCCCCTGCATCGGCAGGCGGACCCTCAACCACTGCGCCACCAGGGAAGCCCAGAAATTCAATTTTATATTGCAATGGGGGGGTTGATGTTTCCTTGCTTCTGCTTTAGTTTCAAATTTGTATTGAGAGATTTGCCTTAAATTTTTTTTTTTATGTTTTGAAATGAGAGTTGTTAAAACTCAATGTAACTTTTAAAAAACTTGATTTCTCCCTATCTGTGGTTAAGGGATATGACTTAGTATTTCTGTTTTTTTTTTTATGTGTTATTGTTGATTTTTTAACTTAGAGCAGAAAAGCAGAGACTGAGGAATATATAACTAGTCTGTATGGCAGACACATAGAGAAGAGTTAAAAGAAGAGGGGCTTGGGAGAAGCAAGCATTTAAAAGACAATGGCATAGCACAGGGAGATCAGCTTGGTGCTTTGTGACCACCTAGAGGGGTGGGATAGGGAGGGTGGGAGGGAGACGCAAGAGGGAGGCTTTCTTATTCAGATGGTTTTGTCTTGTCTGACCTTAAGCAGCCTCTGGATTGACTGACCAGGTTATCCTCATATCTCTGAGGCCACCTGGAGAAAGAAATAAGCCAAGTTGTATCAGAAGCAGTCTCCATTCTTTTTTTACTCCTACTTTCATGTTTATTCTATATGTTTTTTCCCTGTTTATTCACGAATTCATTTAGTAAATTTTTTTGCTTACTTGCTATGTGCCAGACACTCTCTTAGGTGCAGGGTATAAAATGGTGAACAAAAATCAGGAAATCCGCTGTATTGGACCTTACAGTTTATTGCAGAGATAGATCATTAAAAAAAAAAAAAAAAACTCTTACCACTAAATAAAAAAATCGCAAGTGTGGTACGTAACTATGAAGTGGAATCTTTGCTATGTGTGAGCAAGAATAGGGGATTTCAGCATGTTAGAAATGGCTTTCTTGGGGCTTCCCTGGTGGCGCAGTGGTTGAGAGTCTGCCTGCCAATTCAGGGGACACGGGTTCGTGCCCCGGTCCGGGAAGATCCCACATGCCGCGGAGCGGCTGGGCCCGTGAGCCGTGGCCGCTGAGCCTGCGCGTCCAGAGCCTGTGTCCCGCAACGGGAGAGGCCACAGCAGTGAGAGGCCCATGTACCGCAAAAAAAAATAATAAATAAAAATTTAAAAAAAGAAATGGCTTCCTTGAAGAGAAAAATACTTGTTTTAGAATGTGGAGAATAAGTAGATTTAAATCAAAGAGAGGTGGAATCAGTATTCCAGCAGAGGGGATACATGCACAAAGATTCTGAGGCAGGAGAATTAATGGCATATTTGAGGAACAGAGAAGTCCAGCCAGTGTGGCTGGAGCAGCGTGCATAGGGACGTGGAGGAAAAGTAAGTAATGGAGGGAAAAGTGGAGGAGTCGGTGAACTGGCGGTCCTGATGGTTGGAAAAGGTTACCTAGGAAGTGTTGAATGAACAGTTTGGAAAGTGAGCAGTTTGGTGGTTAGAGATTTTTACCTTCCTGCTTCTGGGGGAGGATGACCAAGTATCAAGGAGTGACTGCTAGAGTGGTGACTGAACTGGAATGGAGGTGAAGATCACTGGAGACGAAGAGGTCAAGGAACTGAGAGGCTGTGACCAGTCATCCTTGTGTGTGTGGAAGTAGCCCAGCGTGTTGTGTTGGCAGGCTTTGGGTGAAGTAGAAGACCGGCTGGATGCCGAGTCTTTAATAAATAAAGTAGACTGAATTGTTGGGATGGAGGGAACCGTTTAATCCAAATAACGATTTCATAAGATTTGAATGGTTTGTGTGATAGAGATAGCCTGGATTTTGAGTGATATTTTCCCCACATTTTCATTATATTTTGGCCAATATATAGATATATCAAAGTCACAGCTAAAGGAGTCTCTCCATTTGGGTTGTAAATTCCAAGATGACAGGATTTGTGTCTGTATAGATCTTCTTGTATTACCAAAAGGCAAATGGTAGACATCAATGAATTAAAGCATGGTGATAAATTATGAATGAAGTAAATATAACACAGCTGTTTTGGATGGAAGATTTCATTGTTTTTCTTTTCATGAAAGCCTGCGCACTTTATGAACTTTCACATGGCTACCTGTGTGACTCTGTGACTACAGTTACCTTTGCATGTACATTTACATAGCAGTCTCATGTTTTTTTCTTTCAGAAGTGAACTTTTTAATCAGAATAATTAGTTTTCCTCTGATTCTATGAGAACTTTACCATTGATGCAGATACTCTGAGGAGCCAGTTAGTCAGACCATTGTAAAAGAGGTTGCACAGAGGGGCATACTTTGGAATGACTGGGATATATTTTGTCTGAAAGGGATGTTCCCTCTCCCCAAATTCAAGTTTGTATCATTCATGTAGGCAGCCAGTCAGCCAGCTCTCTGTACCAAGCAATTGCTTGAGGGACTTAGGCAGTCTACGGAAGTCTATGAACTATGATTTTAAAGTCAAAAGGAGTATGTTATGTATATGCAAAGGAAAAGACTAGCAAGACCTACATCAAAATGTAAATAATGGTATATCTGGGTAGTGGAGTTTTTGTTTGTTTTTTTATTTTGGCCACGCTGCACGGCCTGTGGGATCTCGGTTCCCCGACCGGGGATTGAACCCAGGCCACAGCAGCGCAAGCACTGAATCCTCACCACTAGACCACCAGGGAGCTCCCTGGGTAGTAGAGTTTTAAATGATACTTATTTCTTTTAGCTGAAATGTGGTGTGTGATTATATATATAAAACATATGTATGTATGTGTGTATATATATATGTATATACATTTTTTTCTAGTAAGAATCTATCATTTTTATAAGATTTTCTAGAAAAATAATATTAGAGTAAAAGGAACAAGGATGGAGACAAACAAGTCAGGAATAATTAGGCTATGTGAAAAGGAAAAAAGGTTTATTGTGTAGGAGATATGTGAGTTGTCAAGGGTGGAATATGCAGGGTGTACTATCACCACGTACTCAATTCTACTGCAAGAAGCTAATGCAGGATGCTCTCTTCAGTGGCCTCTGGTCACTGTCCCACACTTCCAGGTCACTTGGCAGAATTCCTAGAGTCTCAAGTTTTAAAGGAGCAAATAGTATGGGTTTCTCCCTAGTGCCTCTGGAGTTTTATTCCCTGGGGAGAGGTAGCCGTTGATTTCTTTTAACTGTGATGCAGAAAACCCCAATAAGCTCCTAGGGCCGCCCCTGCTGCCTTTACAGCTGTTAGGGAGCCATGTTTTGATTCTGATAATACCTGTGGATTAACACAAATCAGAAATTGTTTTCAGTGTCACTCTATCTACAGCAGCTGGGCAGTGGGTCTGTTCATTTCATGTGGGAGTGGACGTTAACTTCACATGTGAGTCCAGGACAGGTTTTTGCCTGACAGCTTTAAAGTTTACCACATAGAGGCAAACATTTCCTAAACATTTCAGAGTTCAGAAGGCACCAGAGTCAATTTAGGTGGCATTTAATATGCCTCCTTGTAAACTGTGGGCCTTAGGCCAGGCAGGGTTGCAAAGAGCTCTTGCTTTAGAGCTGGCCCAGTTTGTAATGCCATGCCAATGCCAAACACATGTTCTAAATGATGCAGCACTTACCTGAGACAGAGCATTCTAGGTAAAAGATAAATATTCATTCCCAATGAATGACGAAGGATGACATCTAGAATGACAATAAATTAAGAATACCACTCTCTTAAGTCCAAGGAATTCTGTACTGCATTTCAGATGCATTATACTTTCAGGATCAGAAAGAATAAGATGATACACACTTTTTTTTTTTTTTTTTTTTTTGTGATACGCGGGCCTCTCACCGCCGTGGCCTCTCCCGTTGCGGAGCACAGGCTCCGGACGCGCAGGCCCAGCGGCCACGGCTCACGGGCCCAGCCGCTCCGCGGCATGTGGGATCTTCCCGGACCGGGGCACGAACCCGTGTCCCCTGCATCGGCAGGCGGACTCTCAACCACTGCGCCACCAGGGAAGCCCAAGATGATACACTTTTAAAGTGTAAGTTATCTAGAAAAATTTTAGGGGATTGGAAAGGACACATGAAATGCTGTCATGTAATGAGAACCTAGACTGTTCTTCATAGCTCTGCTTTCAAAGGAAATTGAACATGGAACTCTGAAAGCAGAGGAATGGGATGTGGAGGAAATAATATTCAGTAAATCCAAGTTCTAGATGGTTACAGATTTGTTAAAGAAAATGTTTCTAATCTATGACTATTATATTAAAATATAGTAATTAGATCATTTGTACCCCACTGACACTACCCTTCTCAGCTCCCTCAAACCCACTGTACCTTTTCACCTCTGCCCTAGATGAAGTCTTGGTCAGATTTCAGAGCTTTGCAGTTCCTTTTAGTCACAAGAACAGTCTCATTTCTCAGAAATGTAAAAGTCCTGACCAGTGTAACATTATTTAAAACTTCTCCCCTTTCACAAGTCAAGCTCGTTTCAGGTTCGAGAGCTTCCATGGCGCATGGAAGGGGTGTGATACCCAACGCTTTTTGCCACCCCACTTCCTCTCCTGCTCACTGGCCCTCCGGGACAGAGCTGTAAGGATCTGTGCGGGTCTGATTCCAATGGTACAGTTGTAATCTGCACTGCTACCATCTGAGGGGTGCCTAATTGCTGACCCTCCCTCAAGGGGCATCTCTGTGGGTTTTTGGACAACCTCTGGCGGTAGTTACGCTGTTGATGACTATGTTCCCCTGGCCGGATGCTTCTAACTGCCTTTCCTGCTTCTGGGCTTCTGGCCTCCCACCCGTGCTGGGATCACATTGCCTCCCCAGGTGGGCCTCTTGGGGATAAGACAGTCAGTCCCTCTTGTGGGCCCACAATCACTTTTCAGAGAAACATGCATCTTTGTCTGCCATAGGTGGAATTATAGCCTGATCACAAAGCACTCTTTGCTTTGCAATTCCAGGGCAGCTAGCCAGCCACAGTTTTATGCCTTTAGAGTTAGGTTTAAAATAAGTAGCTGTTCTTATATTTCTCAAAATCTAAGGGATGCACCCCTTCCAGTGCTTCTCTGAGTCACCCTTAGTTTGGTGCCCTTGGGTAAGCTCCAATCCAGCATTGGGTAGGAGGGGATGCAGGGTGTTCTGACGATTCTTTCCAGAGCAGTTCTCCCTGGTGGGCTCATTACCTGCTCCGATACAGCTGGAAATGAGCAATGGGTTCATGACAGAGATTGGCGTCAACTGACCTTTTGGGAAGTACTGAATACATGGTTTTAGCACCCTGTACCTGACAAGTTGTTTTGTCTTTAGCTTTCTGGATTTCAGCTAAAACTGAGACAACTTCATTTTAATATCTTGTTTCAGTAGCGTTTTTTCTTTCTCATTTAGGTGGCTACATTAAATCTCATATTTATGCAGGTAGGAAATAAAAGCATCCATAAAATTTGGTAAACTAGGAATATATGATTAAAATATGTAGAGACAAGAATTTTAGGTCTTGAATATTTTAACTTGGGGAGTACACTTTAATAAATGATAGTTTCACTTTCCTTCTCCAATTCAAAGGCTATTATTATTATTAAAAACAATAATTTCTAGTTTAATTACTGTTGACAGTTCATGAGTAGCTAGACTGTAGTAAGTTACTTTACCTTAAAAACATCATTCAGGGCTTCCCTGGTGGCGCAGTGGTTGAGAATCCGCCTGCCGATGCAGGAGACACGGGTTCGTGCCCCGGTCCGGGAAGATCCCACATGCCGCGGAGCGGCTGGACCCGTGAGCCATGGCCGCTGCGCCTGCGCGTCCGGAGCCTGTGCTCTGCAACGGGAGAGGCCACAGCGGTGAGAGGCCCGCAAAAAAAAAAAACACATCATTCAGTGTCCTGTCTCTGCCTAATAGAAATGCTTACTAATATGTTAATAAAATATGTTGATAAAATGCTTAATAATTTAATAATAAATATGTCTGACATAGGAGTTTTTTCCCCTTAAGCATATAAATAAGTTATTTCAAATCTGTAGTATTCTCATAGCATAGAAAGGAATGAATATAGTTTTTCACATATATAAATTTGCTGTTTTTGCCCTTATTCCTGGCAGAGCCTCTACTGAAAGCCATTTTTCCCCCCTGATTTTCAACTTGGTTATCTTTTTGCTGTGGTTCGTCACTCACAACCGATGTAATATAAGATGTGTATGGCTATTTAATGACTAGTTTTAATAATATAAGTGAGTTTCTGTTTACTTAAAGAGGAAAGTTAATACATATTTTGTGTGGTTTTTTAAGTTTAGAATTTAAGCAGTAATTTATCTTTCCCTTTTTTTTCGTAAGAATAATAAGGAGTATGGAACCAGGTTTAGTAGGGCCTGAAGCTTATGCAATTTGGGACGTTCCCTAAGGAAAAGAAAACAAAATTATAAATACAGAATTAAACTCAAAATATATATTTAGAATGAAAATAGTCACAAGAAATTGTTTTTTAAAGCTGAAAGATAATGCAAAACACAACAGAGTCCAGAAAAATAGCAGAAATAAACCTTGCTCTTTCTTTGTGCACATACTTGCAGGGTGAACTGTAGTACAAGTTTATATCACGATGCAGCTCTGGGGTGTCCCGTCATCCCATGGCAGGCTGGGACGTGGACATATTCCTGGAAGCGTCCCTACATTGGGATGACTAGCAATAACATAATTACACCCAGAAGTGCCTGCAAACCAAGTAAATGTATCATTAAATCCAAACTAAATTGTATCTTCAACTCAACTTCCCCTCAGCTAGATCGCAAAAATGTTCATGCCCACTTCAGTATCATTCAACACAAGGGGAAGTGTGATGGAGGGAATGAAAAGAAATAATGGTTGTAACTGATGGTGTTAAAATATCTTGTTCTGCAAGTTTTATGAAAACACATGAGCATGCAGGTAAGATCCTTTCAGGGCCTGTGCTTCTGAAAGGCCCTGCGGTTTAAGCTTTGTTAGCTTTGCAGTTATCTCTGGGGGAAATTCATTCACAGAAAAATGGATAACCGAATGTTCCAGATGCTTAAAGGAACCATAAAAATTCATGTTTCTTACATTTCTTTCCTACATTCTTCTAAATTATTATCCAAAGTTATTTTATTTCTATTTTTAATGTTAATATTAAACTACAGAAGGAAGAAGTCCTCTGGAAAACTATATAAATATTTTAAACTTTTCATGTTTTGAATAAATTGTGTTCTTAACTATTAGAAAAACATGTTTAAGAATAGCAAAATGTGTTTACCACAATAAGAAAAGCTACAAAGAATAGCAAATCCCTGAAGTAAATGCTCTCTTGTGTTAACTGCATCTGCCTGTAAACCATCTAGGCCACTGGAAAAAAAATGGTAAAGTGTGGGTTGTATATGCTTTGTTTCTCTTCTGGGTCCTTTTAGTCTCTAGATAGTAAGTTTGAAAGATTTAATGCAACATGTCTCAAGTGATTTAGCTCTATTATGCCTAAACAGGAATTTGGAATAGTGCAGCAAATCCTTCCAAAACAAGTAAAATTACACCTGGGGAGAGTGCTATGGTATAGACCAAATTGTGGAGACTGAGGGCAGAATAACATATTATACAGAATTTATCTCATTGCCTCTTTACAGGAGTATAATTAGAATATTTTTAAAAAATGTGTATGGATTAAATTATTTTAAGATTTTTAAAAATTTATTTATGGCTGCATTGGGTCTTCATTGCTGCACACGGGCTTTCTCTAGTTGCAACAAGCGGGGGCTATTCTTCATTGCGGTGCACGGGCTTCTCTTGCTGTGGAGCACGGGCTCAAGGCACACGGGCTTCAGTAGTTGTGGTATGTGGGCTCGGTAGTTGTGGCTCGCAGGCTCTAGAGCGCAGGCTCAGTAGTTGTGGCACATGGGCTTAGTTGCTCTGAGGCATGTGGGATCTTCCCGGACCAGGGATTGAACCCGTGTCCTCTGCTTTGGCAGGTGGATTCTTAACCACGGCACCACCAGGGAAGTCCTGGATTAAATTATTGATGTATAATTAATTTATTGATGTATAGATACTTGGAAATATCTTTAATTCTCAATATGCGTCAACTAATACCCTCAACTTGTTTCTGTAGGGATTTGTTTTTTATTGATATATTAACAATCACTTAAGACAGAGTAGTTTAAAATGGTGCTATTGACAGACAGTCACCTGTTGTGTGTGAACTCTGTCTGACACCTTGTGTCCTAAATGTCATCTTGGTAAGTTTTGCTCTCCTCCAGTGGACCAGTGGCCTTGACTGTGGCCTGCTGTGGGGACTTTTCCTGGCTCTCTGCCTGTTCTGGATACCACCCTTTTGTTCCTAGACTTCTGGTTTGCTTCTCCTGGTGGGGTCCTCTGGTGACCCTCGCAATACTAGTTCCATGCCCTAGCACGTGCAGTGTGTGATATCTCCACATCAGCAGAGTGGTAGATACACAGGCAGGCAGAGGTACCCCTCGAGAGGGAGGCAGCAATGCCATCAGAGGCTGCGAACCTAGGGGGAGATCTGGCTAAGGTCATCGAGTGCTACAAGGGGCGTCAGCAGGGCTTCCTGCCCACGCCCCTTTATCATCCAGAGGAAATCTACACTCCAGCAAGTCTCATTTTCAGTGCTTTGTGCTGCCCTGTGTCTGTTCTACACAATTCAGTTCCTGCTTCCCCTCCCAAAGGATAACAGCTCAGTTCAAATTCCTCAGAACTAGTGAGAGGCTTACTAAGATACTGTCCTAAGACTTCTGTTAGGTCTGAATGGAGTGTTCCCGTCTCCTCACTACATTTTTGGTAGCTGTGTAGTTATTCTATATAATCAGATATTAAACAGAGTTTTATATGAAAGTATTTTATATAAGTCACTGTTTACTATATGCAATTTTAAAAGATCTATAACATATTGTATTCTTGTTTAAATTGCTGCTGAACAGGAGCCTTATAAGATAGGGATTTTGTCTTACATTTGAATAATTTTGTTTAAAACATTATTTTCATAGATATAATGTCATGTCTTTGAACGAATACCATTATTGTGGTGGAAGAGGGAAAATATTTCTCCTGTAGGACAGTGTAAGAATGGTGCCATCAGATTTCACTATTCCTTTACAGATCTAGGAAATAGTCTAAATATATTATCTACCAGCTCCCTCTGAAACAATATAATGTGATAAATTATTTATCAGAACAGCATTTATTTTGGTTGTGTGAAATGGATTAATGAAAGAGTATCATTAGTTTGTATGTAACTGGTTAATTTAATTTGTTTAAAAGTTTTACACTTAGGCAAATAAAAAATGTTTCCTGTATTCTTGTTTATTTTTGAGCTATTTAGAGTATACCATAAAATTGAGTAACTATGAGTTTTTGTCCATATTTTACTGTATTGATTTTATCTCTTTCTGACCACTGATATCAGCGGTTCTCCCACTATTTCATTTGGCCTGAATAGCATAATCAAATGATTTTATGGAAAATCTATTTTCATAGTATATGAGTTCATGTAAAATGAATAATATTTGATGGAATTAATATACTTTTTAATGTATCTTTTAGGAATCTAGTTCTTTTAAAGTTGGACAGATTTTTAGCAATAATAATGATGATACTGTGATTTATTGATTTCCTACTTTGTTCCCAATACAGTGCTTGATGCTAGATATTTTATGCCCACTTGATAGAAGAATCTTTTGAGAAGTCAGGGAACTTTGGCAACCAGATAGCAACTCTTGTCTGCTCTGCAGTGAAACCTGAGATCTTCCTCTCCCTCCAGGATATTAGTGGGTAGCAGAAGTGATGGGAAGTGACCAATACCTGATGTCAGAAAGAATCTAGGTCAAATACATAGTTTAAAAAATCAGTTTTATGGTATGGATTAAACATAGTTCAAAATAAATGGGTAATGTAAAGTATAATATTTAATTATGAATTTTAAAAACCTTTTGTTAAATGAATATGACAGTTTTAAATCCATATACATCATGCTCAGGTTTTATAATGAAGTGAACCTTTAAATAGTTCCTTTTAACTTACAATGTGGTTTTAAATATGACCTACTTAAGTGGACAGAATTTATATTCCTACCAGAGGAAGGCCTCATTTAGCTAGAAGTAATTTCTCTAACAAGAAAAATGTATTCAGAATGTAATCCCAAGACCTCCAGGAATACAACTTCTATCTCAGTATCCATATTATTATAGTGCTCCAGAATCCATATACTAAAGATTGTACCTTTTATTCAGAGAAGATCTCTTCAGGTACTCACTGCCAGGTTATTTGTGGTGGCTTTATATTTCTGTATCCTTGTTGGAGAAACTCAAAGCAGTAAGAGATGGCAGCAAAAAAGTGTGAAGAAATAGAAAAGGTATAATAAACAGTTGCAGCAATGCACAACGTGCAGTGGTTTATATCCGTGTTGTTGAATCTTCCCTCCTCTGAGAATGGATAACCAGCCAGGTTTGCTTTTAGAGGGGGAACAGGAGAGTCTCTTACTTGAGACTGTGGTTGCTTAGAAACCGAACAAATGTGAAAAAAGGTTGAGAATCAAGTGGGGCTGGTTGTAGTGCAGAAGAGAGAGAAGCAGGATTCAAATAGGTAGATCTGAGGCATTGACCTCAAACTGGAGCATTGGGCCAGGGAAGAACCAAGGAGACAGGAGCAGGGAAGGCAGCAGCTTAAACCGGGAAGCCCAGAGGCCAGCAGAACAAAAAGTAATGATGGAATTGGATTTTAAACTTTCCATTTTTATGGGCCTCAGAGGTGACTCCTCCGTAATTTCTATATAAGATGATTTTAGGGGTGGGGATGTTTGTAGGAAGGGGGAGCTAGAAGAGTTAAACCCTCTTGGGTGTAGCAAACCCATGTCTTTCTTAGGCTGTGTCTTTACACATTTGTGTGAACATGCGTGTGCCTGTGTGTGCGTGTGCCTGTGCGTGTGTGTGTGTTGTGGAGGGAGAGGTGGTAAGTGACCACTTATGACGGAAGGCCAAACTCCTCCCCTGCCCAAACCATCCGTTGGCATTGCCTGTGCCGCCAAGGTCATTCCACACGCGGGGACGGGGGCAGATTGGGACACAGGGCATCAACCTGTGGGCTTTCACACCTCAGCAGCCTCTGAGGGCTTTACTGAAATACTGCAGGGTAATAATGGAAGCGAATAATGATGACCCTATGATGTCAAAAACATTAAATTATATGTCATCTGTGTAAGAAAGCAATGACTATTAGATCCCCCCCTCCCACCCCAGCACACACACACTCAAGAGGTTAACATCTTAAAGCTTTATCATTTGGGGGGGGTAGTTACTTTTAAACTTTACTTACTGATGGAAGCTCATTCCCCGAGGCTGCCAGATAAATAAGTTGTTGCTTTACGTAGCTTTAATGATACTCATTGCTTTTTGAAGGTGATTCAAGGCTAGCACTTTAATTTCACTTGTGATCAGAGTTATTTTGCATAAAGATTAAAATTTGACTTGGAACAGGAGTGAAGGATTTATTTTATTAGGTCCAAATTCACATTTTTTTTACCTCACTTGAAATAAAATATCTTATTAAGTATCAAAAAGTACCTTAAAGCTGGAAAGAAATAACATTTTCTCAAAATTCTCAGAAACTCTTTTAAAATCCGGAGTTCTCTGTACTGGGTAATACTATTCCCCTCTGATTCTTTGTCAAAACCGAACAGTAATATATTTTCCTTAAGGCATTTTTATACGCTAAGTCTTCAACCATATATTGCTAACAGCATGTACCTTATCAGGCCTGACAAGATTGCAGCTTGACGAGCTATCCTTTTATTCATATAACATTGTGGACTTGAGCTTCAAAGGAAGAATAAAGCCAAACTATTATAGGTTGAGTACTTTAATAAATATTAAATGATAAACGAAGCTGGTTCTACACTAGCTGTAGGGTGTGTGGATAATAAAATCTTCAAGTGGTGATACACAGTATTATGGATGTCTTTCCTGCGCTTTGTAATCTGTCTTTGCCTCTTACCATTGTAGTTGTAAGTGCTGGGACTGATGAGGCAGGGTGTATGATTTTTCTTCCCCACTGAATTAGAAGTAGAGGAAATTTTAAATGTAAAACTCATTTTTCTCTGTAGCAGGATAAATACAGAAGTGCGCTTTGGTAATAATAGGCACTTCATCACTCCTCCTCACCTGCCCACTCCCTCCACAGTTGTGAACTTGATGTTGAATGTGAAGCACACCAAGCAATATGCATTTCCATTTAATGAAAACTTTAGTTCTGTCATCATGTTTGAGATGTCACAACATGCCCTGACAGAAGAGTGCAGGGTGCCTTATGTTTCACAGGAGATCACTAAGTGATGCGATTGGATGGAAGAAAAAGTAAGTGAAGCCGGGTGTCAGAGAGGAGCTCGTGAAAATCCCAGTCCTCCTAGTCAGACGCGGCGCACACCCTCTAGGATGGCCCCGATGGTCCTTGCTTCCCGCTATTCCTGCCCTTCTGTAATTACTTCCCCCTAACAGTGGGCCAGCTTAGCGACTCGCTTCTAACCAAGCACATGTGGCAAGTGTGATATCCGTCACTTCCTGGGGTTAGGCTAGATGAGACAGGGCCTTCCCTTTTGCTAGCAGACTCTCTCTTTCCCTTGTTGGCTTTGATGAAGCAAGTTTCCATGTTGGCACGTGGCCAGCCAGGAACTAAGACGCTCAGCTCAACAACTCTTGAGGAACTAAATACTGCCTCCAACTATGTGGGCTCAGAAGCAGATCCTTCCCAGTTAAGATTTTCGATGAGACCCCAACCCTGGCTGACACCTTCACTGTAGCCTTGTGAGAGACGCTAAAGCAAAGGGCTCAGTTAAAATATGCCCAGGTTCCTGACACACAGAAAACGCAAGGTTAAAAATACGTATTGTTTTAAGCTTCTAAGTTTGTAGTAATTTTTAATACAGCGATAGAAAACTAATACTTAGGTCTGTTAGTTAGCTAGAGGCTGCCATAACAAAGTGCCACAGATGAGGTGGCTTGAAAAACAGAAATTTATTTTCTCACGTTATGGAGGCTAGAAATCCAAGATCAGGTGTTGGCAGGGTTGGTTTCTTCTGAGGCCTCTCTGTTTGGCTTGTACATGGCCGTCTTCTCCCTGTATCTTCACATGGTCTTCCCTCTTGGCATGTCAGTATCCTAAACTCTTTAACTCTGTTTCTTTTAAGGACACCAGTCGTATGTATGGCATCGGGGCCATACATCATACCTTGATGACCTCATTCTAACTTAATTACCCCCTTTAAAGACCCTATCTCCAAATACAGTCTCATTCTGGGGTACTGGGGGTTAGTTCAGCATATGAGTTTTACAGGGACACGGTCCATAAGAATAGGCTATATAAAATTCTATAATTATGTTTATCTTTAGCTAAGACACTATACCACTCACTTATTGTCCAAAGGTCTTTTGCCATCTTGATTTTCTCTATTTTCACATGATTATATATGTATTAGATGATGTATAGCTCACATGGTTTAGCATATGTATTTGCATTTTCCTGTCTCCATAACAAAATTGTAATTCCTCTAAGCATGTATTTTTCATATGCTTTACATAGGATACTTTACAATATTTAAGATGGTGTTAGATACATTTTCAAAATCTGGTTTAACATTTTGCATTTATTTGTATATTTCTAAATAACAATATTCTAGAAGTAGCTTGTCTTAAGAATGAAGACTGTTGGCGGGGCAGGAATAAAGACGTTGACGTAGAGAATGGACTGGAGGACTGCAGGACGGCGAGGGGAAACTGGAAGCTGGGATGAAGTGAGAGTAGCATTGACATATATACACTACCGAATGTAAAATAGTTAGCTAGTGGGAAGCAGCGGCATAGCACAGGGAGATCGCCTTGGTGGTTTGCGATGACCTAGAGAGGTGGGATAGGGAGGGTGGGAGGGAGGCTCAAGAGGGAGGGGATATGGGGACATATGTATGCATATGGCTGATTCACTTTGTTGTACAACAGAAACTGACACAGTATTGTGAAGCAATTATACTCCAATAAAGATCTATTTAAAAAAATAAAAACAAAAAAGATTTTCAAAAAAAAAAGAATACGTTTTGGGGATCCCAGAGGGAGTAAGACACAGCACCCACCCTTAAAGAATTCACGCCCTAATGAGGAAGCTATAAGGGCTTTCCTTCTGTGAAATTTGAGGTCATTCCAAAATATTTTGCAGACCGTGGAAGGAAAGGGTCTGACTCTCAATGATTTAACAAACATGGATACCATTAAAATATTTGACTTCTTAAAAAAAAAAAAGAAAAAAGAATGAAGACTGTTAAAACGTTAGGGGGTTTGAAGAATTTATATTTATTTGAAGTACTTGTAGTTCTAGATAGTAAGGCCAGAGAATATCTGTCTTTATATTTGGTAATCCAGGTATAATGGATATACTGTTAGATCCTATCCAACGCTATGGTGGTTCTTTAAAACACTATTTCTTTTTGAGCTATCTATAACACTATATATGTTTACAATATTTTCTTAAATTGTCAAAAAAAATAAGTATTATGAAATAGCTCTTTATAATGTATACCAGTGGTGCTCAAAGTGTGGCCCACAGACCCAGGAGTCCCCCAAACCCTCTTAGGGGATCTACAAGGTCAAAACTATTTTCATAATAAAACTAAGACATTATCTGCCCTTTTTTTTTTTTTTTGGTATGCATTGACATGTATACATATTACGCAAAAGAAATAGTTCATAAAATTGCCGAGGCCTCTGCATGAATCAAGGCAGTGACATCAAACTATACTATTGGACTCTATTTTTCAGCAACATGCACTCATAGACCAAAAAAAAAAACTCATTTCACTTAAAATTGTCCTTGATGAACCAATTACAATTATTACTGTTATTAATTCTTGACCTTCCATCACACATCTCTGGAACATTCTGCATGACTCAGTGGGAAGAATGCATAAAGCACCTCTATTCCATATTGAAGTACAATGATTATCTCAAGGAAAAACACCTGCACAGTTGTTTGAGTTGGGAGCTGAATTAGCTGTTTCTTCATGGAACACCATTTTTATTTGAAATAACAACTGAACAGCTAGCTATGATTATTCAGATTTAGGTTTTCAACAGACATTTTCTCAAAAATGAGCAAAGTGAGCCTATCGCTTCAAGGAAAACAACGGGTAGCATTTATTGCCAATAACACAGTTCAAGCTTTCAAACAAAAATTAAAATTTTGGAAAACTTGTCTCTGCCCATGAGAACTACACTCATTTCCAAATTTAAAGAATTTTCTGACGAGATTAATGGTGATATGAACAGTGGTTGCTTTTCTGATAGTGTGTAATGAAATGTGTCAGCAAAAACTATATAACATACTGAACCAATATTTTCCAGATGACCACTGCATCATATTTTAAAATTATGCCTGAGTAAAAGACTCAAAGTGCAAGAAAGAACAATGGATTTTAATGTAGCAGGGTAAAATTTTATTACATTGGACAATATACAGTGTTGAAAATAAATTTGATTTAAAGTTTATAACTTCATTGATATGATTCATAAAGTTTATTGATAAGGTTTCAGGTTTCACATTGCAACTAACCTTTAAGAAACTACCATTCATGGAGTTTTGGTATAATATTGAAGAATAACATCCACAATTATCTGAAAAAGCTATTACGACACTTCTTCTTTGTCCAACTGTATAACCTTGTGAGTCAGATTCTCTTCATACACACAACATATTGCAGCATATTGAATATAGAAGCAAACACGAGAATACAGATGTTGTCTGTTGAGCCAGACATGAAAGAGATTGGAAAAATTTAACAGTGCCACTCTTCTTACTTTTTTTGGAGGGGAGAGACGAATATAGTATTTTTCATGAAAAATATGTTACTCTGCTGGAGTTGGAAAATCATCATTTTGCTGCCATCATAGTAAAGATTGGTTCAGGAAAGAATCATCACTGATGCTAAATCTAGGGGGAAATTTTTATGAAGAGCAAGATGTTTTCATGGTCTTAAAATGTCTTCCCATATACTTGTTACTTATAAGGCAAAATTAAAAAGATAATTATTTAGCAAAGAAATTCAACAGCACCTTGACCTGTGATCCAAGTTATCATCACTTTTGAGGAGCAGTTGGACAATGTGTATCTCCAGATGTGATAGCCTAGAAGGATAATGTTCTAGCTGAGAACACATAGTTGAGAACACATGTTGTAGCTGCAAACACATAGCCTCAATAAAATCATGAGTAAACATTTGACAAAACCAAAATGAGAAATATTCTCTTTATAAAATAGACACGATGGTATTCTTCAAAAATGTCAGGTCATAAAAGGCAGAGGGAAACTGTGGAAATATTCCAGATTAAAGGAGATAAAGAGAAATGACAACTAAATGCTGAACCTGACCCTAGACTGGATCCTGCATTAAAAGGAGAAAAATGCTATAAAGGACATCATTGGGTTAAATTAATTGGAGTGTGGATGGTAAATTATTGTCTTAATGTTAAATTTGCTGAAGTTGATAACTGTACTATGATTTTAAGAGAATATCACAGTTCTTAGTAATACACACTGAAATTTTAGGGGTAAAGGACCTTGATATTTATAACTTACCTTCAACTGGTTCATTAAAAATTATTTTGGGTATAAATATAAACATTTATATTTATATATACATGTATGTCAATTAGATAAATATATGTATACATATACAGGGAGGGAGAGAGAGTGTAAATGATGTAAAAAATGGGTAAAATGTTAATAATGTGTCTGAATAAATAGTACACAGGTGTTTATTGTACTATGCTTTTTTTAAAATTAATTTTTATTTGAGTTATAGTTGCTTTACAATGTTGTGTTAGTTTCTGATGTACAGCAAGATGAATCAGTTATACGTATATATATCCCCTCTTTTATGGATTTCCTTCCCATTTAGGTCAACACAGTGTATTAAGTAGAGTTCCCTGTGCTATACAGTATGTTTTCATTAGTTACCTATTTTATACATAGTATCAGTAAGGTATATGTGTCAATCCCAATCTCCCAATTCCTCCCCCCACCCCTTGGTATCCATACATTTGTTCTCTACGTCTGTGTCTCTATTTCTGCTTTGCAAATAAGATCATCTATACCATTTTTCTAGATTCCACATATATGCGTTAATAGATGATATTTGTTTTTCTCTTTCTGACTTCACTCTGTATGACACTCTCTATGACACTCTCTAGGTACATCCACATCTCTACAAATGACCCAATTCCATTCCTTTTTATGGCTGAGTAATATTCCATTGCATATATGTGCCACATCTTTATCCATTCCTCTGTTGATGGACATTTAGGTTGCTTCCATGTCCTGGCTATTGTAAATAGTGCTGCAGTGAATATTGGGGTGCATGTTGTACTATTCTTATTCTTTAAATTTTCTGTAAGTTTCAGTTATTTCCAAATAAAAGTTTAAAAGTTAAATGCAGTCACTTACGTTAATGTAATGGGTTCATTATTGTTTTTAAGTGAATTTATGAATATATGTTTAAAGTTTTCCTCACTTTTATTTCTAATAAAGTAAAGTAAACATTAATAGATCTAATCCACATAAACGAAAGCTTCGGGGGGGTCTTTGATAATTTTCAAGAGTGTTAAGGGGTTCTGAGACCACAGTGTTTGAGGACCATCAGCATAAACTGTGCGTGGTTAGGTAGGTGCCCCCCTCACTCTCTTAAGGCTGTTTTATGACACTAGTTGATGAGAGCAGATTTTATAGATGCCACTTATGAATATTATAATCTTAACCTCTCTCTGCCTTAGTTTTTGTACTTGTAAAGTAGGGACAATAATATTGCCTATCTTAGAGGGCTATTGTAAGGTTTAAATCATTTCCTCTATGTAAAGGCTTTCAATAAGGACCACACTCTACAGTACTGTTCTTATTGGCAATGTGTATTTCTGCGGTGTTCTTGCCTTTCTCTGCCATTTATTTTGTGTTTTGGCTAGTGATTTTGGTTATAATTATGTGCATATGAACTACTACAAAGAAACCAAGAAGAGTATCAGATGTTTTTTTAAATGCAAGTTTACAGTAGTCTGTGCCCCTTCAAGGAAATGGTTGGGGAAACAGAGCAGGGTGGAGATGAGCAAGCAGTTTGGTGTTTGGGGAGTTCTTGGTATATGGAAAAGCATCATACGTCTAGGAAGTTGGATTAAAAATTGTGGGAAGAGTATTTGATAGAAAATATGACTGGACAGGGAACACTTTGTTGTTAGGGATAAACTGGGATTAACCCTATTTAGTACTGGTTCCATTGGCATTCCACTTGCCAGATAGGTATCCTTTGCTTAAATGTGTATGCCTATATTGGCATATTTAAGTTGGTGTAACAGTATATACCTAGGGTAGGGATAAGAAAGAATACTATTGTTTTGTGCCATTTTTACTGTTTTCCCCAGCAAAAGTCTAAATTCAGCTCTGTTTTATACCTCATTCTATCAAGCTTCAAGCCAATAAAAAAAATTATATTGTTGAACTATTGTGTTCACCTAATTCCAAATTCAAATGATGACTTTAAAAAAAAAAAAAAAAGAAACCAAAGAATAAGTAAATGTGAAGGCTTTATGTCATTTTGATATGCTGTTTAGTGTCATTTAATCTCTTTTTTAAAATGCTGTGATTTATTTTTCTATTTTTTTTTTTAATAGATCATCAGAAACTGGAAAGGGAAGCTAGAATCTGCCGTCTTTTGAAGCACCCCAATATTGGTAAGGAAATGTTTTCAGTATATTTTAAATATTAACTAAAATTTTACATTATGTAATTTTACCACAATTAAAAAAATATTAATTTAATAAACTAGAATATTTTCAATTAACAAATAGGTTCCTAACTTTTGATCTTGGTTACATTTGTTTCTTCAAAGTTTTTTTAGAGTTTTTCAAAAGGTAACAGTTCTTTCATACAAACACTTTATAAATAATATAAGGTATTACTAGTTGAATAGTGCTTTTATGTATCTTTAAGGATTGTTCAGCTGCTGCTACTGAAGTGCAGAGAGACAGAACTTACGCCATTATATTAGTCACCTAAGTTACTTTTCACCTATCCTGTAAAATGTTTACCTCGTAATCATGGATACTATTCAAGAAACTAGTAAAATTGTTTTAGAATATTAGCCCTCATGAATATAATAGCATGATAATGTTCAAAACTAAAAGATATTGATGAATATAAAACAAATGCAAGAAAGAAACAAAGGTAAGAAGAAGCTATATTCTGTGACAATAGTTTTATTTTCGAAAAATGTTACCGTCCCAGCTCTGTCAGTTCTACTGTCAGCCAAAGTATTTCTGACCTGCAAGGTGTGAGAGAGGGAGTAATCATGCAGTAGAATTAGCAAAATCATTCACTGAAAAGGTTTATATTTCTCTATTTTTATGTATAGGGCCATTCAGTGTCTATTCCTTCCTTGAAGTTTTTAATATCCTGCATTTTGTGGGTTACTTAAATAGACACTAACAAGTAAATCGATGCGTTAACAAACTAGCAGCTGTCTAATAAGAGCCTTCTGGTTTAGAGAGAAAACAAAACAACTTCTGAAATGTAAATATACCTTTTTATAAGTATTTTACCCTGATAAAAGTCTATGGCATTTCTTGGTTGGCTGTATTATTTTCCTAGGTCTGGCATAACAAAGTACCACACACTGGGTAGCTTAAACAGAGAAATGTATTTTCTCATAATTCTGGAAACAAGAAGTCTGAGGTCAAGGTGTAGGGAGGGTTGGTTTCTTCTGAGACCTCTCTCCTTGTCTTGTAGGTGGCCATCTTCTCCTTGTGTTTTTACATGGTCTTCCTTCTGTATGATGTCTTTTTAAAAATTTCTTCTTCATGTAAGGGCACTAATCATATTGGATTAGGGTCCATCCTAATGACCTCATTTTAACTTAACTACTCTTTTAAAGACTCTAGCTCCAAATATAGTCCCATGCTGAGGTACTGGGAGTTAGGATTTCAACATGAATTTTGGAGGGACACAATTCAGCCCATAATATTGGCTAAAGAGAAATTATACAATAATGATCCACTATAGTTCAAAGAGTGTTTTCCTTGCTCAGGTTTAAGATAAAATGCAATCTTAGTTTACTGAACTTGTTATTCTTATGAAAGAGAGTTTTTTTTTGTTTGTTCGTTGTTGGTTTTTTTTGTGGTTTGCGGGCCTCTCACTGTTGTGGCCTCTCCCGTTGTGGAGCGCAGGCTCCGGAAGTGCAGTCTCAGTGGCCATGGCTCACGGGCCCAGCCGCTCCGCGGCATGTGGGATCTTCCCAGACCGGGGCATGAACCTGCGTCCCCCGCATCGGCAGGTGGACCCTCAACCACTGCACCACCAGGGAAGCCTCGTTTTGTTTTTAATCAGGATCCTTCTATGAAACTCAATTAAAAAAAATAAATTAATTTTATTTATTTTTGGCTGCGTTGGGTCTTCATTGCTGCGTGCGGGCTTTCTCTAGTTGTGGCGAGTGAGGGATACTCTTTGTTGTAGTGTGCAGGCTTCTCACTGTGTTGGCTTCTCGTTGTGGAGCATGGGCTCTACGTGTGTGGGCTTCAGTAGTTGTGGCTTGTGGGCTCTAGAGCTCAGGCTCAGTGGTTGTGGTGGACAGGCTTAGTTGCTCTGCAGCATGTGGGATCTTCCTGGACCGGGGCTCGAACCAATGTCCCCTGCATTGGCAGGCGGATTCTTGGGAAGCCCTGAAACTCAATTTTTATAGATAATGAAAGTAGTTGCCTCCATTTCCTCTAGCAGACCAAAGAAACCAAAAGTAAGACAAGAATGATTTTCATTTTGACACCCCATGCAGAATGACCTTCCCAAGAAAGGGGAAGTCATACACTGGGGAAAGTTCTAAAGTTTTGTGACATCACACCATCAACACACTCTGATACAATATAGCATTTTTTCAGGGCTCCATAGCAGCCAACGTCATAGCTCCTTGGTTGCCTCACTTGAGGTTTTCTTCTCTTTCTCAGGTCGTTTGAACTCTCAGACCCATTTCTAACCACAAGAGAGAGTTTTAGTGATCCTATACTTCAGGGTATAAATCACAGATATATTAAACTTCTAAGACACAATCTCAACCATAACAGCGGCAAATTCACTCATCTCATTTATTTACTTAACAAATTAATCTTCTGGGAATATAGTGGGGGACTTCCCTGGTGGTCCAGTGGTTAAGATTCCACACTTCCACTGCAGAGTGTGTGGGTTTGATCCCTGGTTGGGGAATTAAGATCCTGCATGCCGCCCGATGCAGCAAAAAAAAAAAAAAAATTGGTTCGTTTTCATAATATTCTGGGAATGTGGTGGGAACACAACAGGCTAAAATTCCTGCCCCAATGGAGCTTGCATTGTTTGGGTAGACAGACTGTCAACAAAGTATAGGATGTTAGATTGTGATATAGTTACTAGGAGAGAAAACAGGGAAAGGAAAAAGGTATGTTGGGGCATTACATTTTAAATAGTTGATCAGTATAACTTTATTGAGAATGAAACTTGAGTGAAAACCTAAAAAACAGGAGGACACAAGTCATTTGGCTCTCTGGGGAAAAGAAAAAAAAAAAGCTTTCCAGGCAGAGGGAAGAAACTGCCTTTGTAAACAGGCCCTGAGTCAGGAGCTTGCCCAGTGGAGTCCACCAAAGCTTTTTTTGTTTGTTCTAATTGGAGAAATGAGGATCAGTTGTTTTTTCATTTTATCTTAATCGATGGGTCTTCATATCATGTAGTGTGACAATGTTGTATTTACTCATGTAAAGAAAAAGGATGAGACAACGACAGTAATGCCATACAACAGTAAGCAGCTGCAGACAAAGCCATGCTTTACAGAGAGATTCCACGGTGGACATCTGTGGGTGGACTGGGATGGGTGTGCAGTGGGCAGAGCGTGGCTGTTCCTGTGGAGATCTTGGTGCTGTTGACACTTTCACACAGATTACTTGCACTTACTCGCCGCTAGTTCAGATGACGAAGGAAGACAGCATTTGGTCTTGATTTCCCTGAAGTAGATAGTCTATCTAAAGAATATAAGACTCTTATTCTCTTCTTTTGTTATTTGCTTGGCTTTCTTAAAATCTGTCAGGTTTTATAACTTCAAGGAAGGAAAGACTGTTTTTGTCAATTTTTTCCCCAGTGAAAATTGGCTTGTTACATTTTTATTTTTTTGTGTCTCTCTCGGCACAGAATCGATAATCTGAGAATTTATAGCGAGTAAAAGGATTGTCCCAAAGAAACATATTAAACCAACTAAAAGTGGTCATTCACTAAGCTACTTTCTTTTCTTCAGTGTTTTTTTTTTTAATGTCTTTCTGATTTTCAAAGTAATATACACATTTAGTGGAAAATTTGGAAGACACGATCATGTATGAAGAAGAAACTAGAGGAAACAATTTTTAACATTTATATTCATTTCTGTCTTTTATAATAAATCTGTATATTGCTAACTTTCAGCATTCTCTTGTGTGTATTTTCATGACTCTTTAGATAAACCATGAAAATATAATTCTTAATTGTCTAACTCAAAGTTTATTGAGTGTGTAGCCAGTGCCAGGCCATGTTCTAGGCTCAACACACTGGTGATGAAGCAGCGATCTAGAGCGTCAGTGTTCCTGCTTTTCCCAAGCCTTGCACCCTAGTGTAAGGAGATAGGCCATAAACAAATAAGCCATTGTAATAATGTCATAGGGTTTGGTTCTGTGCAGAGAATTAAAAATAGGGTAATTTGATACCAGGGCATTGGGTGGCTACTGTCAAAGATGAGACAGAATCAGTAACTAGTGAAAGGCGACAGATAGATTTTATTCAATATTACTGGAGTTGAGTAAATTCCAATTATAGCAAAGACAGCTGGAGATCTTATGGCCAAGGAGCAGAATGAGAGGTCAGTGGGTGGAAAATTATTAAGAGGAGATATCAAAAGTAGGGGGATTCTTTGGAAAATGGCCTAGAGTAACAAGATTCTTATTAATGGCAGACCAAGAATTTAGATATCAAGGAAGGACGATGAGGAACTCGATCAGATATCAAGGGTGAGCAAGAATCAAGAGTGTGGGAGAATGACTGACCGGGTAGCTTTGGGAGCTGAGGACAGGGCCTCAAAGGGCGAGACTTAGCTGAAAAGAGGGCTTAAAGGAGCCTCTTTAAAGTCTGGTCAAGGAGAGAGTCTTTGTCACTGCTTTAGAGTGGCTTGTCTGGCACAGTATGTATGCGGAGGTCACACTTCAACTGATATCTCAGCGACAGGAAGAACCGTCCTGGGAAAGCTCAGGGAGAAAGGGTTGCAAGCAGAGGGGGCTTCCCTCGTCAGGGGAGGCGTTGGGGGCCAGCGTGTGCCCTGCCCTGGGTGAACAGGAGATGAGCTGAGATGAGTCAGAAGGCGAGGTGGTGCCTGGTGGTAGGGCTCTGTAAACCGGGTTAGTGTGTTTGGGTTTTAGTCTAAGTGCAGCGGGAAGCCAGTGGAAAGATCTTAAGCAAGAGAAGCGTGTCTCAGTCTGATTTGCTCTGTGTGCAGTGTGTGAAATGGGTTGTAGTCACTTGAGCAGAGTCAGGGATAATAGCGCTCCACCAGTTCATCAGAATCTAGTTTTTACCACCTCCATCTTCTTGGGTAAGAATTGCAATAGCTCCAAGGTGGCACTCTTCTCTGTGTGGGCCACATAGTCTCTGAAAAGCACCACGTATCTTTGGGCTCCACAAATCTGAAAGTGCAGGCAGTTTCCTAGGCAGCTCCATCTTTTCTCTGCCTTTGGAGCAGCTAGTCAGGCAATTTTGTTTGAACAGACTGGAAGGATTATAGCTAACTCTTAACTAACATTATGGTGCTGATGAAATTTGGAGAGAACACCTGACCTCATGCTTCTGTTAATTAGCTTGTTTTGATCATTATGTTCATCTTTTATTTGAATAAAATGGCTTATTTTCTCTTGAGGTATAAACAAATTCATGGTAAATGAGATAGTTTGAGCTGTATGTCAGCATATTTACAAAATAAGGGGAAAATACCTTTAAGGTAGAGAAATAAAATACTAAAGGTAATATCCAAATTGTTGTCAAGATTATTCTGTATTTCAATTGTTTTTGTGCTTGATCTTTAATAAGCATTATTACTTATTTATTGAAAGCTATAGTGGAGCCCAAATAACTAAAAACAGTAAGGAAAAACTAGGAAGACAGGCAAAACACTCACTAAATTCAACTATAGGAATCTGAAAAGAAGTAGACTGGGGAAAGAAAAGAAAAAATATCAAGAGCTTTGATCTGATGAATTTGATGTCCTAAGTGAGAAAATAGCTACTTATAATCCTTTATTTTCAAGGAGGTCAATATTTGAAACGACTCGGCAGTTGGTGGTATGAAACATTTTGTTACTAGGTTGTCTCATTCTCTAAAGACTTGAATTTATGCTTTGTGTAGATATTGGAAAGAGCAAGATAGTTTTTTGAAAGTTTGACGAAACCTTTATATTTGTAGAAGATCAGTATCACCTTTTAAGGTAAGCCTTTACTGATAAGGCTTACCTTATCAGAGAGCCAATAGAAGGGCTGTGTGGTCTTTTAAAATCCAGTCTGTATTAGTGCCCTGGGACCCCTGGTACAATGAGTTAACCTTCCTGAGAGCATATTCTCTTAATGATTACATCCTTTCTACTACCTCTCACAGCTACTACCCTAAACACATAAACACGATCACTCATATGTTATTATACAGTGCAATAGAAAATTAAAGATGTGGTATTAATGGGAAACTCTATAGACTCAGTGGACCCCACTTTATTCTACTTCTGACACTGGTCTGTTCTGTGAACTGCTGAAGCACATCCCATCTGCTCATTAACTTCTAGCTGTTTTTGTTGTAAAGCAGAGAAAACTTTGATCACTTTATTTCCTTCTGAGGATTATTAGAGTTAAATAATGCATCTTATCATTTTGGTGAGGAGTTAATAAACTTTGGAAGATATTTAATGTAAATAAACAACTGAATAAATTATTCGGGGGCATTACTCACCAAGTAGTACCTAACTAATCATTTTTATTTATTTTTTAATTGAGGTACAGTTGATTTACAATATTACGTGTTTCAGGTATACAACATAGTGATTCACTTTTTAAAGGTTATACCCCATTTATAGTTATTCTAAAATATTTGCTATAGTCATTGTGCTGCACAATATATCACTGTAGCTTATTTATTTTATACATAGTAGTTTTTACCTCTTAAAACCCTACCTCTGTCATGCCCCTTGCCCCTTCCCACCCTGCACCAGTACCCACTAGTTTGTTTGCTATATCTGTGAGTCTGCGTCTGTTTTGCTGTATTCACTAGTTTGTTTTATTTTTAAATTTCATATATAAGTGATTTTATACAGTTAATTAATCATTTCTTGATGTTTAGTAGTTTCCTCCTGGGAGGTGGGGAAACTCAATAGTGGGAAAACATAGTTCAGAAACTGTTATGTATTATGTATATGATGTATACTGTGTATATATATTGTATATAATGTTATGTAATATATATTATATATAAATAATCAGAATCATAATATTGCAATAAGTGAGATCCCATAGATTATCTAGTACAAACTCAAGTTTTTTGTTTTTTTTTAATAATTAGGGAAGCTATTCTCAATAAAGCTGGGGAAAAATTTTTTTTAAATAATTAGGGAAACTAAAGTTTTCTTAATCTATATGACTTATCCAAAGGCACAATTTTTAATGACATTTCCAAACCTAAATTCTTAATACCCTCTCTATAAAGAGGTACTGATGTTTAGGGAAGCTGACTTGCAGCAATAAGGTTGCAAAGGCATTGGTATTCATGTTCCCTTTCAAGGAGAGTTTTGAAGTTGTTTTTGGTTCAATCAGTCCTCTCCTCATATAGGATAAACATGAAGTTAAAAACTGCTAATCCTAATACAAGAAGAGAAAACTTTACAAGTTCGGGAGAACGTAATACCTTATATATTAACCCTGATATGGAACCGTTATATTTCTGAAAGATGCTCCGATTGAACAAGTTTTATAGTTTGACATAGATAACAATACATGAAATTACACACACTGACAGGTATAGCTTAAAGAATATATAAAGACTTTACTTTCCGTATAAGCAGTTTTCCCATGCCTGTGAGTGGTAATTTATGGTATCTAGGATATATATAATTTCCTTTTCCTAAAGTGTAAAACTGGAAGAGCCCTTAGGAATTATCTAAGCCCAATATAGATTTTACAGTAGAGATTGGAGGTGATATGCACAAGGTCACACACAGATTTCCAAAGAGATGAAAAGTGTGCTTATTACCTCATTTTGCATGTACTGTCTCTTCTTCTACCTGATCTTAGAGGCATGGTGTCATACTGTAAAAGTAATATTTGAACCTCAGTTTTAGATCTACCTAGGCTTTGCAGAAATTTCTTGGGTCAAGTATCATCCCTCTAATTTTCACAAGATAAAATTAACAGTCGTTGTTTGTTCTTTTGATTTTAACAAAAGTTTACTCTTTTATTTCACTCTGCATACAGTCCTCTTCCAGGTTCCTAGAATTTATAAGGAATCAATCCAATCACATTGTATAAGCTTAACTTCGATAAATATTGATCTTAAATATCCCCAGTAGTTATCAGATGATTAAATTGCCTTAAATTGCTATTGCTACAAGATTTCAGTTTTGAACCCTTTGAAAGAGAGAGTCACATGGGAAAGAACAGTTAGTGTAAGTAAATGTTATCTGACATGCCAAGAAAACAAAGCTAATGTTTTTATGAATGACAGTCAAAGTCTTTTTCAATGCTGTGAGAAATCCAACAACCTTCTAAGGGAATGATAATTAAATAGGTTTTCTCTATGACCTTCTTCATTTTTGGCATTTATGCCTAATATTCATAACAGTTTATAATTACACAAGAATATGTAATTTTCATTGCTAAACAACTTTCTCTAGTGCCTCTCCAACAGATTAAAGGTAATTTAATGCTATTCAGTAGTAAAAAGCAAAGTACTCTTGTTTTATCTTCACCTTTTATTTGATTAAATCTCACCTCTCTTTCTTGATTATTTGGTGTGAAGGCTAAATTGCTTCTTAGAATATCTTACTGTCTGCAGAATTGATTATCCTCTTCTAACAATGTGAGAAGTAGCACAAAGAAATTATTTTTTCTCCCAACAAATAAATATTTTCAAAAATACTCATTATTATCTACTCTAGCTTTTTCTTTTCTTTTTTCTATTTTTCTTTTTTTTTTTTGTTCATTTACTATGCCAGTAATACACCCTTTATAAGTCTTGGTTGAAAGTTAAATTCAGAATCTTTTTAAATAAACAACTTACAGTAGAAAGATGAAATATAGATGTAAAAACCGTAGATTCAAGATAATATTTAAATTCTCTTTTAATTAGTGAGTTTGGATCTGAGTCCATTTGTTATGGGTTCCTTTGTAAATTATTCTTTCCATATATCAAATGAAAAAGCCAGTTCCTGAGTTACGCTAAAAGCAGTTGGATTTTATATGAAATAACAGAGAAAAACGGTCCTTTCACAAATGAAGGACAGTTTGTGATTGAGACTTACTGGGTAGTACGCTTTGATCTCCCCATGCATAATGGTGACTCACATGTATCTCCTGATTTTTCTACTAAACCTATTTTATGTCCATCTTGTCCCGTCTTCCCTAGTTTCAGGTCAGGACCCCCCCAACAGAGTATCGGAAGTTTATAATAGTTTCTTGGGCTCAGAATTATGTCCTAAACTAAAACTTGAAAGGAAAATAATACCAAATATTAATTGCACCGTTTTCTTTGTTTGTTTGTTTGCTGTACTGAGGCTTGAGTTGCGCACAATCCTCTCTCCTCTCCTTTACCTCGCCACAGGCAAGAACGGCTTCTGCAGTCAGGAAGCCCTGAAAAGAGCTCAGGAATCTTTTAATCACTTAAAAATCATTGCTCTTTTCCCTTTCTTCTGATAGCTTTGATAATATAAATAAATTTAGGTATAGTAAGCTATTGTGTTAAGATTTGAAGATGGGCTGAGTAAAAGAAGAAAAATTCCAGTGAACTTTGTCACTAGAATTAATAACAAAACTGTTAACTGTGTTATTATTGTAACCGAAAGTGAGGTCCGGCTGCTCGCTGCTCAGAAGCCAGCAGCTGCTCGCTGCTCAAGTGAGGTCCGGCTGCTCGCTGTTCAAAGAGGCCAGGCTGGTGGAAAGGAAAGTTTGCCTTATTTTGGATGCCGGCAGTGAGGGGGGCGGGGGCGGGGGGGGGGTGGCGAGGGCACGGACGCCTGGCCAAAGGCCGACTCTCCTCCGCCCCCCCCCCCCCCCCCCGCCGATCGGGGGCAAGAGCTTTTACAGACAAAGGGACGGAGCGCCATGTAGAAATAGCACAGTCAGCGCTGACAGTCATCTTGAATTGCTCATCGGTGGTCTGACCAGCGTCATCTTGATCGTTTTAGGTACAGGAGTCTTCAGTTCCAGATTCGGTTTGTTTCCATCTCTCTGAGGCCAGTTCTCAGAATCGTGGCAGCTTATGTCACGGCTACAGCCTGGTCATTATGTAGTTAACTTCTTCCACCTGGTGGGGATTTCAGTATCTACAAGACAAGCTCACAGGATATGGCTCCGAATATTATCTATAGCCCTTGAGAGGGAACTAAAGGTCCCTGACTTTGCTTAATGACTCAGCTATTATTTTTTGGCCTCCTTTGACTGTTTTCCTCTGTTTCTGCATTTTCTCACTTCTCTGATTAAACTTATTCTTTGGCTAAAGTTTCTCCACAGATAAAAGGCAGGCAGAGTACATGGGTGGGGCAAGGACCACAGGGTCCTGCTCCGTTTTATTAATCAGGCACTGGTCTAAATGCTCTCCAGGCATACAGTGTTTTAATCCACAATCAAACAAGTGCCGTTCTTATCTCCGTTTTACAGGCCAGGAATCTAAAGCCCAAAGAAGTTACACAATTAACTAAAGTCATACAGCTAGTAAGTGGTCAAGTTGGGATTCAAACCAGCACATTCTCCTATCACAGTCCATGCTCTTCATCGCACACTGTATGGCCTCCAGTTGCTGTGTAACTTTGGATTACTCACACTGTTGTTTAATAAGTAGAGAAAAGAATCTCAAAGTTTTATGAAGATTGATTAAACTAAAAGTAGACTAAGACCCTTTTCTAGAGATATTGTATAATTTTACTATTTATCTTTAGTTCTAACTCCAGAGGTGAAATATCATCTTGAGATTATTGAAATACTCATAGCAAATAATGAATATGATAGAATTAATTATATTTTAGTGACAGTGAATTTTAGTATTTGGTGAAAAATCTTTTCAGTGGTCATATTCGATCCTGCATTATGTATTTACTTGCTATGCAAGACAAATTTTTTTACTCTCCTGTCTTATGGATCAGGAAAATGAAGTATTTGTCAGAAAACAGTGAAGTTTTAAGGAAACAAACCAACAATGGTAATTAAGGTGATGTGTAACATGACAAAACAAAATTTTTTAAAATAAATTTATTTGTTTTATCTTATTTTTGGCTGTGCTGGGTCTTTGTTGCTGCACGTGGGCTTTCTTTATTTGCGGCAAGTGGGGGCTACTGTTCGTGGCGGTATGTGGGCTTCTCACTGCGGTGGCTTCTCGTTGCAGAGCACAGGCTCTAGGCGCATGGGCTTCAGTAGTTGTGGCACGTGGGCTCAGTAGTTGTGGCTTGTGGGCTCTAGAGCACAGGATCAGTAGTTGTGGCACACGGGCTTAGTTGTCCTGCGGCACGTGGGATCTTCCCGGGCTCAAACCTGTGTCCCCTGCGTTGGCAGGCAGATTCTTAACCACTGCGCCACCAGGGAAGCCCCGACAAGACAAATTTTTAAAGCTATTCTTTAAATTGTAGAAAAAGAATCAGGACAGGACATTTACAGGATGATGGATTCTAAGATCAGATGAACCCTCAGGTGGGCACGTGTATTTTATTTTATTTTATTTTTTTTTGGGGGGGGCGTGTATTTTAAACAACCAATGCTCATAACTTATTTTAATAAAGTATATTCAGGAATACCAATTTAGAGTTTGGAGATAACTTTTGTAAGTGCAATTTAGAGTTCAATTATAACACTTATTTCTAGCATTTTATAATGCTTGCTGTGGTTTAGTTTGATAGAAAAATTGTCACTTTAGGAAAGGTAGTGCTATATTCTCATTATTTTTAAGTTTGAAAATAGGAATTTGTTTTCTTTAAAAATGCTCCAAAGGTAGAAGCGTTTGCTCTTTGAATTTGATTTATAGTGCATCTGCTCAACAAAAACAACCGCATCTCTGACGAACTTGCCATGGAGCGATTACTGTGTCAGGTTACTGTTTGATATGTTAATTTTGTTGATTATTTAGTTTAAAAGGCTAATGGACTGTGTTGAAGGAAAGGAAATAGATACATACAGTAATATGACTTGAATTCTTCTACTGTTAAAATATCTTTTCACATTTTGTATTTCAGTGGTCAGTTACAATATGTTGTCTATGAAATGACAGAAAAATTATTAGGTAGGAATTTGTTCACACTATTGAAGTTCAGTAGTTCACTGTTCAAAGATTACTTTCAATTTTCAGTTAACAGATATATTGTGGAGTTTTAACCAAAGGCTTAGAATAAGAAGAAAAATTTCTATGGCCTACAAAATTACTCTCCAAAGAAGATGGAAGTAATTTTTGTGAATCCATTATTTTGATGTATAGGAAATCTTGTCTTTCATTCTGTTCAGAAAATAAATAATTGTACTTACAAATATTTAATTGGAATCTTACATTATGTAAACAGTTCCCCTGTAGAGATATTCACAATTATAATTCCCTTGAGTATCAGTGGTTTTGAATATTCAGATGAATTTGGGTTGGATTACTTGTTAAAAAAAAAAAAAGAAAAGAACAGTGCTTTAATTGTTAATCTGTTTTGTATTAAGAGCAAAACTCTTACTTTAAATTCAAAGTGGTGAAACAGTATTTTATATTTTGATTAGCTCTGAAAATAACTTAAAAAATATTATTAAAAGATACTGATTTCATTTCTTCCTATCCATTATATTTTCTTCTAATTTCTTAATCATTATGTGAGTTTTTTACATCAACATTTGATTTTAGAATTAAAAAGTTATACCAGTCTGGATACACATAAAATGAAACAAGATGAGCAAAAGAAAATATTTATGATTTGTGATTTCCAGTGATTAGCATTAAGCACTGATTGAGTTGAACAGTGATAACTCTTGCAGTTAAAATACTGAAAGACTACAGAGATGAATGAGACATAGTCCTTAACCACAAGGAGTTTACAGATTAGGAGGGCAGATTGTGATGTATGAAACTAAAATACAAGGTGGTTGAATATGATAATGAAACTCTTACTGAGTGCCATGAGAGCACTAAAGAATAAACTAAGAAGTTTAACTGAAATGCGTTGGGTAATGAACAGAATTTTGCCATAAAGGAGTATGGATTGGACTTGATAGCATTATGGAAAGAACAGCGGAAGGAAAGATCAGATATAAACGTCCTTGTCACACTTGAAGAATGATAGAAAATCTGGAGTGATTGGAGTATAATTTGTGTGTTGGCCATCAAGTTTAATTGGGAGTAATAGTGGAGAGTCTTGACTTTCTGTGTCAAGGAATTCTATTGCTAATCTGTAGAAATAGGAAATTATTAAAGATTAACTTATTTGACACACATGATTATATCAGTTCCCCCGAAAGACAAATTTGGTAATAATAAGCATAATTGTTCAGAGTCAGGAGAAACTGGTGTTGAAAAAGCATTTAAAAGTCTTTTGAATTAATTTATGTATAAGACGTGATGAGTTCGTAAACTATGGTAATGGGAGCAGAGAAGGCAGAAAAGGCAAGATACCGGCGACCTTGTGGAGGTGGAATCAGACCATCTTGGGCAGCAGTTATACTGTGGTGAGTGGAATAGAAGGAGGTTCCTCTGAGGTGTCTGTTTTGAGTGACTAGAGAAATACTGATTCCTTTAAAAATAGATAAAACAGGAAAAGAAAGTTGGAAGAAATTAGAAATTTAGTTGAATATGAGAACATGAAATGTTTTTTAAAGATTGGAAAATATCTCTTTTGGGGGACCATGGACAAAAAAAAATAGAAATAGCAAACAACACTGCCTAAAACCCTGATCATTCACTTTTTGCCAGAAAGTGTAAGTCTCTAACCACTTGGGCATTCCTCTTCAGGATGGAAGTGGTTGGCAGTGATTATGATCATCCCTTCTAGACCAGTACTTGACTGCAGCTAGCCTCTTGGTTTTGGGTCCTTGTTTATATAGAGGAAGTCTAGATAGTCAGATTCTGTTCAAAGTGTCTTCTGAGCAAGCAAGATAGTCTCTGCGCCGACCCTATCATCTAACTGTGGTTTAGCATTTCTAGGGTGTTCTTTCTCCCATGGTCTCTCAACCAGAGTAAGGCGTACTTCTCACTAGTCTCTTGTGCCTTAGCCAAACATGTATCTTTTCTGACTCAGTACCTTAATTACTTTAATTTGCATGTATCTTATCTGACTTATATGTGGGACATGACATAGAACTCTAGAGAATGTGAATACATATTTTGGAGACACGTCGGGGACAGTGAGAATGGATAAACACATCTAGCAGTATGAGGATTGTGAAGGGTACCAAAGACAAATGATGACAAGTGCCTACTTGTAAAGAGCGTGAAACGCCTTTTTCTTTTAAGAGCTATAATAACAATAATTTTCTTAGGTTATTTTTATTTTCAGTGTACTTTAAGATACATTTTTATATAAAATAGCTAAATTTTTTCTAGATAAATAAAAGGAAACTATATTTTGGGGACAGAATATTTGGAATTGTACAAAAAAGCAATATTGACTTTTTTTCACTTTTAACAATGATAGTTCAGCTGTGTTGATTTTAGGTAGACTTACATAAACTTTTACTCTTATAAGTACCAAGACTACGTTTTATTAACAGGCTTAATTTTATTGGAGCTATAATGAAGTTTTAATATTGAAGATCAGATGTTTTCTTCAGCCAATTGCCATTCGCCAATTTCTCACTTAAAAGCTGGTAATTCCAATTATACACTTAAATTTATTTGTTAGGGAACTTGCCAACAGAAGAACTCTGATGAAACATGGTTTTCAAATGTCATTCTCATATGTGTAGATTATTCCAGTGACCTTTTCTTTTGATATTCCATATATAAATCTGCCTTTCAAAATTAAATTACATCTCCTAATAATACATTCATAATATGGACAAGAGAAATAAGATAAGGCCATTTTCCCCCACCCAGAAAGCCAAAGAATCAACGATTTATAATCACTGAATTTCAACCTGGGGTGATTTTGTCACCTTCACTGTCTCTTTCTCATGGGGCTATTTAGCAGTGTGTGTTTTGTTGTCACAACTGAGGGTCCCCATCTGGCATCAGTTGTGTGGAGGCCAACAGATGCTGCTAAACATGCTACAATGCAAAAGACAGCCCCTCCAAACAAGTTAATAGTGCTGAGATTGAAAAACTCCGATTTAAGGTAAGAGTGACAACAATAAGACAGATAGCCAGCCTTTACTTGCTGGACCCATGCAATTTCCTTACATTAAAAAAATTAGTCAGTGTGTCCCCTTAAATGAAGGACAAGTAGGCAATGACACTTGCATAGAACATCCTGTGAGCAAAAGTTTGTAAAATACTCCCTTTTAACAAAAATAAAGAACTAGTTTAAATGTCAACCAGAATTAAGAAGAAACACAGATTAAAATTTTGGTTTTTTCTAAGTTGTTCAAAAGGATTTTTTTTGTTGTTTTTTCTGTACGCGGGCCTCTCACTGTTGTGGCCTCTCCCGTTGCGGAGCACAAGCTCTGGACGCGCAGGCTCAGCGGCCATGGCTCACGGGCCCAGCCGCTCCGCGGCATGTGGTATCTTCCCAGACCGGGGCACGAACCCGTGTCCCCTGCATCGGCAGGCGGACTCTCAACCACTGCTCCACCAGGGAAGCCCCAAAAGGATATTTATATAATGAAACATTTTTCATTTAAAACTAAGTGAAAACTATGTAAGTCAATATTTGAGTAAAGTGAGGAGAATACCTCCCAAGAATCAGATGGAGGTAAAAAGGAAATCATTCTCCAGTGCAATAATTTTATTGTCATTGTGAATCACTTAGAACAGCGATTCTTACCATTTTTGGATCTTCAGCCTCCTTCAGATAAACTTTTATAAGCTATAGATTCTCTCTCTTCACAAAATTGCATATTGACATCAAATTTTTCATATAGTTTGGAGTATTTACGGAGATCAATAGAACCTAAATATGGACCTTTGGACCATAGATTTCATATTAAAACAAAACGAAACTTATTTTGAAAAATATAGTGAAATGACCTTTTACTCTTAAATGTGATTCTCATGTTAGTCCTAATGACCTCGTAGTTCATATAAAAAGATTTGCACAGTTCTCTCCACCTCAACTCTTAATAAAGCATGCATTTTGAGTTGGGGATGTAGTCTGTGGAAGGGAGAAATACCACCCAGTTCACTTGAGAATTAAACCCTCAGACAGGAACTAAGCTAACCTCACATTTATTTATGCCTATTTGTATCTTTACATTATTAATCCCCCCCCAAAGAATTCATTAAGAAAATGAATAAGATTTTAGATATGCATCTAGCGAAGAGAATAAACTGCTTTTGAAACAATTTGGAAGTATCTCAAGTGAAGCAGAGAAATTGCCCGGTAGGCAGAAGCCAACCTAGCAGAGACTGATGCTGACATATGCTAATTACAAGCCTTTAAAAATCTGCTCATTAAAACAGTTTTATTAGGTAACCTTGGCAAGCGTGATTCCTTACTTCCCGTGCCAAAAGGTAATGAAATTTATTTAAATAAAATAGAATAATTCTGCCTTTTAACTAATTTTGACGGGTCTTGCCCCCAATGAATCTGAATCAGTGATGCATTACTATGATGTAACAGTTGCCGAGCATCTCCCAATAAGAGGGAAAAACAGATGAAACTCTCTCCTGAGGTCTTCCCATAAACTAGACAGTGTTATTTAATTGTTTATTTTTTTGAGACTAAAGGGAATGTTGTTTCGTAGTTATTTGTTTTTAATTTGGGAACCTTTCAATGTTTCAATAGTGAATTTTAACAAGATTACTCTGGCTGCTGTGCATCTGACCACGTCTCTCCCCTGCTCGGAAACTGCTCAGTGGCTTTCTAGTTAGAAGACAAGCCCTAGAGTCCTCACGATGGCCTGAG
This sequence comes from Kogia breviceps, assembly GCF_026419965.1. Lineage (NCBI taxonomy): Eukaryota > Metazoa > Chordata > Mammalia > Artiodactyla > Physeteridae > Kogia > Kogia breviceps. The sequence goes on along the minus strand of NC_081315.1, from coordinate 121,329,828 downwards.
ACCCTACACAGGGATCGCCAGCCACTTTATCTTCCTGATCTTAGATCAGCTCCACTTCTCTCCCCGATACTTGCTCTGCTCCAGACCCTCTGGGCTCCTTGGGCTCCTCAGCTGCGCCCTGTGTTCCTTCTGAGGCTGCTGCTCCTGCCCCAGCAGTTCTGTAGGCCGCTTCCCTCAGGCTTCTCTACTCAACCATTGCCTCACCCGGAGGCCTCCCCTGCCAGCTCTCATGCCCACAGCACATTCCCTGCCTTCCTTCCTTGCTTTATTTTTTTCTCTAGCACTTACCATGACACTGTAGGCTTAGTTGTTGTTTTGATTATTTTCTACCCACTGGCATATAAAACCCCAGGAAAGCAGGGACTTTGCTTGTTAACTGTTATATCCTTTGTACCTAAAATAGGGTCTGACATAAAGTCTGTGCTCAATAAATAAATGTTGCAGGGATTAAACAATGCATGGGTGGATATATTTTTATTAACTTACATTTAGATCATCTGAAGGGGAACACACTTCTATTAGTATAAGTAGAAGAAAAACATAAATTTTAATTTATCAAGTAGTTGTTTTATTCAAGCATAGGATTCATCTATAGGATTTTGGATTCCTTCTGACTAAAGCATGTATCAGTGGCTTAGGGCAAGCCCACACCTAAACAAAGACTGTAAACCAGAGAGCAAACTTAAGGTTTCTGTCTGGTTGGGCAGGTCAACACACCGTATGGCAGCATACCTCTTTTTACTGTCTGGTCTTCCTGAATAATCCCATATCACTTAATCTGAAATTCCCCATCCTGCAGGAATCTTGACCCATACCCCTCTTGGTGTTGTTTGATATATTTCCCATGCAGCTTGTAGATTCTCAGGCACCCTTGTTGGGAGTGTCAGGGTCTCACTGTTTCTTTTACCTGACAGACACCTAAAACTGCTAGCTGCTTCCCCATTTTCCGGGGGAGCATTCTAGCTATACCCCAGGAAGCAGAACTGTACTATCGCTGAAAGTCACCAATTTCTCCCTCTTGCCAGATCACCCACTAACCTGGTTGGTGAGCCTCATTCTTAGACATTTATGGGATAGCCCTTAATTTGACTACTCCACTCTTCAAAGCAAAAGCCTACTTTTCAGATGAAATTGCCAAACTGATGAGTAAAGAAAGAGTGTTGATTGTCTCTCTCACTCTTGCTTCTTTAATAGTCTTGTCCTGTCCTCAGTGATTCCTTTGAAGGCCTCTGGGAACCCTGCCCTGCACAAGGATTGGCAAGCTTTTTCTATAAAGCACCCAATAGGAAGTATTTTAGACTTTGCTAGCCATGCCTTCTCTCATCCTAACTATTCAACTTTGCCATTGTAGTTTGCAGTAGCCATAGACACTTCATAACTGAGTAGGTGTGACTGTGTTCCAATAAAACTTTATTTACAGACACTGAAATCTGAAATTTTTTTTTTATATGTCATAAAATATTCTTTTGTTTTTACAATCATTTAATTTTTTTTTTTTTTTAAGCCTGTTCTCAGTTTACAGACCATTCTTTTTTTTTTTTTTTTTGTGGTACGCGGGCCTCTCACTGCTATGGCCGCTCCCACTGCAGAGCACAGGCTCTGGACGCGCAGGCTCAGCGGCCATGGCTCACGGGCCCAGCCGCTCCGCAGCATGTGGGATCTTCCCGGACCGGGGCACGAACCCGTGTCCCCTGCATTGGCAGGTGGACTCCCAACCACTGCGCCACCAGGGAAGCCCCAGACCATTCTTAAATAGGTATTGAGCTGGATTTGATCTGTGGGCCATAGTTTGCTAAAGCCCTATGCTAGAATCTAGGAGACCTTCCTTTGTGGGTTATTTGGACCTCAGATATCTGCCGGACTCCCTAATGCTTTCTTTCCTGGGCCTGGGAAACAGCTTCATCTTGATTTCCTGGCCACCTTGTATATTCTGAATCTTAGAGGACAGAAGCTAAAATATCTGGGTGCAGTAATGACCTGTGTGGCTTTCCATTTCTGAATTCCTCTAATTCTGGAAAACAGTTTCATTTCAACTCTGGTTTCTGATTTAGTGCTGTTCCGGATTCTAGGTCTAATGTGATATGAGAATCCTTAACCCTGCTGTTCAGTTTCCTTTAAGTCTGGCTATTGATCTTGCTGTTACCTGTGCTCCTAGTTGACCCTTGACTGGATTTCTTGCCCTGCAGTGAGGTTCTAGATAGTTGCTGCGCACGGATTTCTGCCTCGTCAGCCAACTACTACACCTAGGTAACCTGTTAATGTTAGGTTTGGTTAAGAGCTTGAGCTGACATCACTCAAAGCTTACCTGTATTCTTTTTTACTTGAAAATTGATCATCTGTTTCAGATCACCTCAGAATTTACACACACAGGTGCTATTTCTAAACAATTTTGACCCCTGACTTGTTCTCATACTTTTGGATTATATATAACCTAGGCCAGTTTTGTCCTCATTTGGTAGATTTGGTGCCCTCTAAGCTGTGAATCTGACAGGATGTTATTTTTTCTGTTTATTCTAGTACTTTTGAGGTATTTTTCTTTTTGAATCGAATGTTTCCCACATCCTTCCCCAAATACGCTCAGTCTACTAGGGGCTGTACCTCTTATAAAATGGCAGGTAGAATGGCCTCAGTTGAGAGCTTGCCTTTCTTAATAACACAAAACCATTCCGACAGTAATGGGTATAATGAACTAATTTTGATATAATAGAGGACAGTTTCTCTGAGAGTACAGAAGAGACCATGTTATATTCACCTTCAGTTGCAAAGATCTCATGAGGAAAGCCCCTCTATAGTTTGGACCTATTTGCACTTGTAAAGCTGACCTGGATCCCCTTCAGTACTCTGCTAGGTTTAATCAAATAGGGCACTGTAATCTGAGCACTGATGAGGAGTCGGATGTTTCTCAAAGAGGGAGGGTGATGCCACTCTGAACATGTTGGCCATTCAGGTGTAGGAGAAATTTCCCCTGGTGAGGGAAATTAGCAAACCGTACCTAGGCACAGAGTCATTCTAGCAGGTTATCAAGATGGGCAGTGCAAGCTGCCATCAGTGGTCAACAATTCTTTCTCTGTGTGTGGACAGCTTATCAGAATTCCCTGGCCTCAGAAGACCATCAACACAGTTCCCAGACCCTGTCCTACTGCAGGTGATTGATAGAGCTGACACGGTTCCTGGTTTTTGACTTGCTCTTCCTGAGCCCTGGACCCAAGTCTACACACTTGAAGTCTGGGCTTATGAGCCCCTGGGCATGACTTTGCAGATAGCCCTATTTGTGACCTCAACCTGTGATAACTGCCTCTGGCCTTGACCTTGCATTTTCCCAACTCTCCACACTGTCCCCTGCTCTGTCTCTCCACACTAAGGCTCTTGTCCTTGCTTGGCTTTTCTATCCTGTTTGCCTCTGATGTCCTGGAAGACAAAATTATTCATTTCCATTGAAACATCACAATTTTTAGCAGATATTTGAATAGATATGAACTGAAGAAATGTAACTAGTCTACTGAGAAAGATTTTCACTTTTGTGAATTTATTTATTTGATATTTTGATTAATTACTAGTCCCTGAGTTACATAACATAGAGATAATTCCTGCTCTGTGTGTATGTATATACACAGTTGACCCTTGAACAACTTGGGTTTGAGCTGTGCTGGTCCTCTTATAGATATACTTTTTCCAATAAATATGTACTACAGTACTACACAATCAGAGGTTGTTTGACTGTGCAGATATGGAACCACAGATATGGAGGGCCAACTGTAAAGTTGTACACAAATTTTTGACTGCATGAAGGGTCGGCACCCCTTACCCCTGTTCAAGGGGTCAAGTTCAAGGGTCAACTGTAATAACTATTATTATTTACATATATATATATATATATATATACACATATAGTGTTTTCTTGTTCTTAATTTTAAGTTGTAGCGTGTCTCATTTCACAGATATATTTTCACCTTTACCCCTATGTTCATTTTGCAAATTGAGGACTTTAATGATCACCATGAGTGGGTCATTACTTAGCCCAGCACAAATTGTATCATGATTTTATTAAGTTGCCAATAGCAAATTTACTGCCTTAGTATTTTTCTACTATTATTTGAGACTCTTGACAGCATTTTATTCCTAAAGATAACATTCTTTTTAAAAAGTATCTTGAGAGAGTATGAAAATCATTCATAAAGTGTTTTAATATCACATGATATTCAAATGGTTATATTAATGACTGTCTGGGTAACTTCTGAAAGGCTAGTAGCTCTCTGAGTGAAGAACTGAAGAAATAGGCAGTGGAAAATATATATTCCATGAGTGATATTTTATTAAGCTAATCTTCCATTCTGTATCAGCCAATTAAGGTTCTTATGCTGCCATAGGTAATCCCACCAAAGTCATGATCCTTTTCATCAGAGATCAGGAAGAGGGGTCTGGCTTCCAGCTGTATCTGGAGTTAGGAAATCTTCCAGTGCCCTATGGTGAAAGGAAGGTCTCTCTTATCCTCACCAGCTCTGAAAGACAGCTGAGGAAGAGAAAGCTATGGTTTCACAACCTCTTTATGGAAAAGAAAATAAATCTTTAGGCTGAATGGTGAACATTGCACAAAAGAGAAAGATAAATAGCCTCACTTCCCCTGCCACACCTGACCTGGAGAGATTCTGGGGGTTCTGAGGGAAGTTCCCTTCTGTGTAGGTACTTTGTTATCAGTTTGGGTTTAATTCCTCCTGAGCTTCAGTTGTCTGCTTCTGATGGCATTTGTGTGTGTGCTGAAGGTGAGAGGCAGGAGAATGGAGAGGAGTGGAGGTTCTGATGGTGGTCAGATGCTTTTTGATTTTCTACAACTCTGAAGCTAGTAGTTCTGTATTCCTCTCATCCACCTCTCTACTTCCCAGCCCACTTAAAGATTATGGCTTCTTTGAGATAAAAGTAACTCTGTAGAGCTCTACAGAGTCCTATTAGGAATCGTAATGAATAATTCAAATACACAAAACTGAACTTGTTTCCTGGTGTTGTTGGAACACAGTACAATCAGGGGTGAGCTGGACTGCCGGTGGGTGGTTCTGAAACCTTCATTTACATAAGATTCCTTTGATAAAAATGCATATTTGTAGGATTCAACATCACAGATTGACCTGGGGTGGGCTCTTGGAATCTGCTATTTATTTACTTGCTCGATTTTTTGGTTTATTTACCTATTGGTTAAGTCAGGCACCAACCAAATGATTCTGATATAAGTTTTCAGGGACCACAATTTAGAAGAAGCATTTTTCTAGAGATGATTTTGCAAAGAGCTCAATCCCCAGTAAAGCTTTGGGCCAGGAACCTTTTATTCAACTCTGGTCGATCACTAAGACTCCCTGTCTTCTTTCTTTTCCGTACTAGGTCTAGAGAATGAAATCATTAAGAAGGATTCTTAGATAGCAATAACCTGAAACCTATTGTGTCTAAACACTTACCATAATTATCTTATTTAATTTTTCCAACAAGTACTTTGCAGATATTAGTATTACCTCCATTGTTTGAATGGCTCTAATAAATATTGAACACCCACTATGCGCTCTGCACAGATGAAGAAGCTGAGTCTCAAAGAGATTGATTAATTTGCCTGAAGTTACTTATTTTATGAAGGGGGGAACCAGGATTCAAACACATTTCTTTGATTCCAAAGTTCACGTTTCCACTACACAAGCCTTGTGTTCTTCACTTCCTCCTCTGGTTAAAGCCACGAGAGCTCTCTGTGCAGCTGCATGACAAAGTACTAGAATATGACCTACATGGTACCAAATATTGTTGACACGTAAGGGGTTTCCTACTTGTGCGGGAAGTTGGGACATCTGCACATGAAAATACTCAACATTTCAAAGGAGCGTGTAATTAAATGCCCAAATTAGATACATAGAAGAGAGGCTCGTGTTGTATGTGAAATGTTTTACGCAGGATATTGGACAGAGTTGAATACCTTGAAGGACAAGATTTAAGGGAGCTGGGAACGATGTTGCCCCCAAATCATGGAAGTTGACATGAGTCAGTTCTGGGGATAATACTGAGTAATCATCCTTCTACATTTTAAAGGTTATTAACACACATTTAGCTATGTAAGTAATTCCTCCCTGTTCCCTTCTCACTGAAAACCTTTTGCAAAAGAAGCACTCTGTTTCCATTCCATCAGCCTCTGCATTCAGGCCCCTGCTCATGTGTTCCAGTGGAACTGCTCTCATCATGATTACCAATCACCTTATTACTAAGTTCAGTGGAACCATTCAGGTTCTGGTCTTACTCGCTGCCTCTCTAAAGGTTGAAAGTGTGAGTCACCTGCTTTGGCTTTGTAACACTAGTGTTTTTCAGATGTCTTCGTTGTCTCTAACAATTCAGTCTCAGTTTCTTTCCTGAGTTCCTCACCTTTGCCTATCCCTTAAATCTACCCAGGGCATCTCAATCATAGGCTGTTTATTCCCAAACCGATCTTTCACAGTCTAGCATTTCTTTCCAAACACACTTCCCACTATCTACTGGAATGTTCGCTTGGATGTTGTACTGGTACCCTACTGGTAATAGTATGCATGAAATGGGCCTTGTTTTCCAACCCTGCTCCACCCGCCCCACCCAGACCTGCTCCTCTGCTTGTGTTCCCTGCCTCAACGTTATAGCCTTGCCTAATCCAGAAACCTAGTGCCGTCCGCCCCACCTCTCTTTCCCTTGCCAACTTACGTAGTCGCTGAGCAACGCCTCTCACTTCAGCTTCCCTGATGGCTTTTAAGTCTCTCCTCTTCTCTTTACCCACATACCACAGGCCAAGCTCAAATAAACTTTTCCTCTCCTACATTCTTCATTTTGCTTCTGAGAAAGATTATTTTTTAAATGCAAGTCAGATCTGTCACACCTTTCCTTAAAATCTTTCCATGGCTCCCTAGTTCCTCAGGCTACATTCTAAAATCCTAACTCTGCAAAATCTTGTACATTTCAGTTCCCTTAGTTGTTCTCTACTCTCTAGTCATGTAGACCACTTCCCCTCCTAAAGCCAGTTGTCTCCTACCTCTAACGAACTCCAAACTGTTCTCCTAAATGTGCACCTGGCAAAACTGAGAGAACATTGTATTCTGTGCCTTGCGAGTACCTAACCTCCCCCCAGGAAGAGGGCCCCTGTGGGAATCACACCTAAGAAAAGAGAAGAGGATGCTTCCTGCAGGTGACCTCTGACCCTCAACCTCGCATTCTCCATGCCTAACTCAGTTTTCTTTTTGTATTCTAGCATTTTCACCGTTGTTCTAACAGTCTCCCTCTCTCCCTCTCTCCCTCCTTCCCTCCCTCCCTCTCTCCCTCTCTCCCTATCTCTCACACAAATACACACACATACCTGTGTTTCTTTTTTTTTTTTTAGCATCTTTATTTGAGTATAACTGTTTTACAATGGTGTGTTAGTTTCTCCTTTACAACAAAGTGAATCAGTTATACATATACATATGTTCCCATATCTCTTTCCTCTTGCGTCACCTTCCCTCCTACACCTGTGTTTCTAATCAGAGCTATTTTCTGTTCAAGCTTCATACTTTTCAGCCTCATCTTCCCCATCAGGCTTCCCTTTCATTCATCTAAATTGGTGTTTTTATATTATGCCTGAACAAATGTACAGAATTATTTGAGAACACTACTAGCTCCTACCTCTGCTGAGAGGATTCAGAAATTAGAACAGTGACAGGTGGGTCAGGCCCTGAAGTTACAAATTGGGAGGCACAAAGAGCGAATGAATAAAACGAGGTTTGGGAGGGTAGAATGGAGAGCTACATGTCTGTTTAAGGGCGGACAGGGATGAGGTTGCTGTTCTTTCTTGCTTTCGGTCCACAAACTACTGTAGGCTAGGGGATCCAGTTCAGAGATTTGGTATTCCTCCCTGAGATTTAGAATTTATTATTTCAAGAGCATTTCAGCTCTGCCCAGGCAGCCTAGGCTTCCACAGCAAAGGCCTAGGAATCAACCTGCAGACCAAAAAAACCTTACACTTTTATAGTTTCTGAAAAAAAAAAAAAAAATTCAGATTATATCTTACTTGATAGATATTTTGTAGCAATTTGTCTTCAAGTTTTATACCAAAGTAAGTTTACAGACTACAGTTTTCAGGGGAATCTCCTGAGTAGCCAGATTATTATTTGCTTGCTGCTAAAGATTGTTGATTATGTGCCAAAACCGAAACAAAAGAGTGCATTTAGCTTTTCCTATGAGGATTTCTGAAATCAAACACGAATGAAACCAAGGGACCAAAGATAAGGGCTCACAAGTTCATGAAACTTGCTAATGGGATTTAAAATAACTCCCCTTTATACTAACTTTCACTCAACTCTCTTATTCTGCTTGATATATTTTATTTTACGTTATTTTGAAAAACAAAACACTGAGGAGACACTCGATTTTGGATACAGAACTATTTCAAGAATTGTAGGAAAATCCTTGCAGCTTTAGAATTACACGTGGCCTACAGAATCAGCCTCACTCATTTATTCATCTATTTAACAAGTTTTAAAAAATATATCTATCATGTTAGGTACTCTTCTAGATACTGTGATACAGCAGTGAACAAAGCTGACCAAAATCCCTTGCCTACTGCTTATACGCAGGAGCAGGGGCTGGGGATAAACAAACAGATCCTGTCATTGGTCAGATTGTGATAAGTGAGCCAAGTCCAAAAGGAAATGAGGCAACAGGCTTTGCAACACCCAAAGGAAGAGCCTTTCAGGGAGACTGAGCAGGAAGCTTGCCTGGCATAGCTGAGAGCAGCACGCAGGCCAGTGTGGCATGGCATGATGTCGAGTGTGGGGACAGGAGGTTGTAGGTGATGCTACCAGAAAGGTGACAGGAGCTCGTAGATTGTGATACGGATCTTCACTTCCCTTCCTAGTGAGATGGTACTGTAGAGAGGTTATAGCTGACAAAGACAGATGGGAAGTCTTTGAGAGTTCTGAGGAGAGAAGTGAACTGATCTGACTTGTTTTGAGAGTATCGCTCTGGCTTCTGTGTCACCAGAGGACTGAAGGGGCAAAAGCAGAGACTGGGAGACCCTGTTAGACCCTGTTAGGAGGCAAGTTACAGTCATCAGTGACTTGCACTGGGGCAGCAGCCGTGGAGATGGAACACCGTGGTCAGATTCAGAATGTGTTTTGAAGCTAGAGCCAAATATATGGTGGGTTGGATTTGAGTTGTCACGGGCAGACGGGAGTCGGTGATCAATCCTGAGAAGCTGGAGGGACGGAGCTGCCCCAGGTGGAGATGGGCATGACTGGGGTGGGGGCGTGTTGTGAAGGAAGATGAGAGGATTAGTTACTGGCACATAGATTTTTTAAATGCCTATTAGACTTCCAAGTAGAGATGTCACATAGTCATTGGATGAGTCTGAAGTTCAGTGAGAGACCAGCGTTGGAAATATAAAATCAGGAGTTGACAGCATGCAACTAGGAATGATATTTTAAACATTTAACAATTAGTACGGCCTGAATACCAACCAACCACTTAGGACATGTGTCAACCTTAACAACAGACATGGCTATACAGCTCCCTATCAGCAGAATATCAGTCTAACATACAGTCGCACTCCACTTGGCCCTCCTCAGTCTTTTCAGGTAAACGACAAAGTTTACCGATAAACCGTAAATGCACATTTCCCTAAAAACCAAAAAGGTACTGACTAGAAAGCATAAGCAGGGTACATTTATTTTCTCATTTCTCCACTCCCTGATTCACTGTTTTCCTTTAGGGGTTGGTTAAATACAAATATTTAGCATATTAACATATTTTTGAAGACTAGTTTGAAAGTACTGGTTTTCAAGTACAACCAACCAGTACTTGAATCCTCTGTTTTCCAGTTCTACAACCTATGTTTGCAGAAACAAATTCCTTTTCCTTCCTTTTACTGAAAGCAAAATCTGTGCAACTGAAAATAAGATTACCTCACATCGCTGTGAGGATTAGAAATTCTATACGTAAAGGACCTATCACAGTGCCCATTATTTGTGGTACAGTTTCCTACCAATCTAATAAGATTTGAGAGCTTGAGGGGAGCTTACCTTCTCTTGTATTCTTAATAATTACTAGTGAATTGTTATTCACAAGATCCATGCCACCTAAGTTGGATTTAGAGTCTAACCTACATTCCGAAATGTTTGGGCTAATATTCATTCACACTTGGACACTCCTATTCACCGAGAGGAAGTATCAGTGGTTATCAAAGGAAAGACCTTGATTTTGATTAGTTCTTTCTTGAGTCAGACTTGAAAAGGTGCTTTCTCTTTCTGTGTAAGCTATCAATTATATCTTTATATAAATATTTGCTTGTCCCACCATTGCCCAGTGATTGTGAACCTATCACCTTTGTTGATAAACTCCTATAAGGACAGGGATTCTATTTCTTTCTTGCTCTGATTTTTCAGGGCCCAGCTCTGTGCACCATTATATGAGGCTAATTACAGGGCCAGGTACATGTGTGTGTTGGGTAGAAAAAAGTCTGGATCTCTAAGCTTCTGAAGATCCTGTATATTCTAGTCCTCCGTGCCACTTTGTTCTGGGCAAATGTGGGGAGAATGCCTGGGCTGTCTTTCCAGATGGGTGGAAGTGAGGTCAGAGACTGGTTTGTTTACTGTTGATTCCTCAATACCTAGAAGGTTTCTTGGCACAAATTTGTGCTCAATATTTGTTAAATAAATACATGGAAACAGCAGTACAGTCAGTACTGATTGTACCTCATTGTCATATAGAATTTTGAGGGAAGCAGACACTGCATGAGTATCTCATTTTTGTGAATGCAGCTTCTGACTGACTTACAAATGGCATTACTGGCAAGCTGTGACTGCTACTATTGGACTAACTGTCTTGTTGTACTTGATGTTGCTTTTTTTCCTCCTCTCCTCATTAAAATTATGAATTTTACTTACTTTTCTCCCTCCCATCAAAGAGGTATAGAAAATGCTGTACTCTCCATTTTATTACTGAGTCACTGTTAATTGTTCAGTTCTCTCTTCTTTTGGAAAGGCTCCTCTCCTTGGAGGAATCTCAGGCCCTCTTTAAAGTACTTTTAATTAGTTAAGGCTATCTGTATACTTCCTTTAAAAACCAAATTATTAAAATTCTTTTGAGTCCATTTTTGGTTTTTGAAATTGACCATGGCACAAACGTCAACAGGAATTATTACCCTAGGTTCTAGGAATTTCTGCTACAAACTTATTTATTCAGATGATTCAATTACACCGGCAGTTTATAAACGTTTTGCTGAGACTCAGCCCATTGGGTAGCTCTGTTCAGTCTGCCACCTAGCACAGTTTCTTCCTCATTGTTTTTTGTGTTTAACGAATTATGTAATTGAAAGAATATTCTCGAAATAAGAAACATTAGTCCTTTAATTCCAATGTACTATTGATTTACAATTTTTTTTTTTACTATTTAAACTTTGTTTTGTCCAGTTCTAGAAATAAATAACTTTTTAGGTTGGTGGAAATGTTCTTCCAACTGTGCTTGAAATTGCTGGGTGCGGTTTTGCTTTGTGTTACTGCTAACTCAGAGCAAGAGGACTGGGTACAGTTGCTCTTTTTTTTTCTGTTCTCACACTGTGCAGACAAACCTTCACCTAGTTTAGAAGCCTTTCTGTTTAGGAGATAATAAGAATTATAACGAAAATGACACTGAAATAACTTTTTTTTTTTTTTTTTGCGGTACGTGGGCCTCTCACTTGTTGTGGCCTCTCCCGTTGTGGAGCACAGGCTCCGGACGGCGCAGGCTCAGCGGCCATGGCTCACGGGTCCAGCCGCTCCGCGGCATGTGGGATCTTCCCGGACCGGGGCACGAACCCGTGTCCCCTGCATCGGCAGGCGGACTCTCAACCGCTGCGTCACCAGGGAAGCCCTGAAATAACATTTTATTTTCTAAGATTTCATCGCCCCGAAAAAACGAAAAAATGAAAACAATAAGGAATTCACCTTTACTAGAAAGAATTACCTTCATTTTTTATTATATAATATACCATTCTTCTCCACTTTCTTTGTTCATATGCATCATCTTTACAGAGTTGTTTTTGCCAGGGAGCCCCAAATATGTCATGAAATGATGAATAATTTTAACGCCCAAAGCCTTTGTAGCAGGAAAGATAAGTCCTTCGAGAGGATCAGAGAAGGTGACAGATGTCAAACTCTCTTCAGACAACACTGTCCACGGCAGGAATCCAGGAGAAAGGTCACCTATAATTCTGATTTTACTGCTCATTTTTAAGTATAATTTTCACATTTTAGTGTTAATCATAGTTCATATTAATATTAAATATGGCTTTTTAAAATTAACAAGGGTATATATCTTACTCCTTTTCTCTTTCTTTCCTGAATGTAAGCCAATCTTATTGTAGTTTATAAACTGCAGTGTAATTTGCTAATGTAGTATCTAACACAGTCATCGTATGTAGACAGTCTTTTAATAGTGTTTATGATTATGATTATTCATAAAGAATGAAATATTTAGGAAGATTGTATCTGGAAAATGTAAGCTTATAGAGTAGATTGATCAGACGATAATTGATGTCTAAAAAAGTTTTACTTTATAAATGGTTAACTACATAGGTTTAATTTCCTCATTGAAAATTAAGTATTTGTGTTTATTAATAACACTTGATTGTAATGCTAGAGAGCAGATAAATATAATAAAAGAGCTGAGATCCATGATCAATTAAAGCTGCATAAAGAAATAAACAGTCATTATTTGCATATTCCACATCTGTTAATTCACCTGCTTGCTAAAACTTATTTGTAATCCTACCAATACTTGGGGTGCTTTCGTGTTCATTCTCAGACATTCACGGACACCTGTAGAGCAGCAAAGAGTTGGAGCCACCCAGTGTGCAGGGCATTCCCTGCTGAGGACTGACAAAGGGACACTCTGTCATCTTGTGTTAGCTCTCATACTCAAAAAAACAAGTGTCCCTGTCACATTCTATTTAATAGTGCCTGGTTTTGCTGTTTAAAATGGCCCCTAAGCATAGGGCTGAAGTGCTGTCTAGTGTTTGTAAGCTCAGAAAGGCTGTGATGTACCTTATGGAGAAGATACGATAGAATGTATTAGATAAGCTTTGCAGAGAAGCTGCTTTCAGGCATGAGTTATAGTGCTGTTGGCTGTGGGTTCAATGTTAGTAAGTCAGTAATGTGTATTTAATAAGATGTCTTTAAATTGAAACATGCATAAAGAAAGGTCATATATTCGCTGATCAAAATGTGACTAGAAGTTTGCAGGAAGCGAAGCCTGTATTTCCCCTAGGAGCAGTGATTCAGTATTTGCTAACTCAGTGTTTGTGGCAAATTTGTAAAACATAACTACTGCAAACAATGACAACTGACTGTACTAAGCAATCTAAAATTTGTTGTAGTGAAAAATTGTGGAAAACTGATTTGAAATGAAGAGGTCACTTTTAACGGAATGCATTTCTACACAGAATTAACAGCATAGTTATTTGAAAGGTATTGATATATTTCTTTACTTCCTTTAGTTTCAAAGAGAGCATCCTTTGGCAATTAATGATTTAAGAGAAATAAGGGAAAGTTTCCAGGTGATAATTTGCTGCCTTATTCATGGGTAGCAATAAACCTATTATTTTAAAACATTTTTTTTTTTTTTTTACAAATCCCCAAAAAAGGTTAACTCTTCATTTGTATAGTCAGTGTTATGAGAAATATTTCTTAAAGTTAGCTTCTAGTAGATTGTTCTACTGAAGGAAACAGCTAAGACCCATCTAACTCCAGCCTCCTAATATGCATATGAAGAATGGAGGTCCAGATCCATTCTGTACTTTGCCAAGCTTGGAGAGAAAGCTATTTAATAGTTGGTCCTGGGCTAAAGCTTCCTGATTCAGTCAGGTACTTTTCTTCCTCTGACCATCCATCTGCTGAAACTATTGTCATGCATCCTACTGTAACTGCCTAGTACCAAACACAAATATTAGAGAATTTATTTCATACAATATTATGCAAATTAATTTATCAAAAGTATTTGATTCAGAATTTCAAACATTTCATAACATTCCTTTTACTTTAGTAATTATAGTCATTTAATTTCATGATAACAGTAATATATGACATTCATCCAGTCCTTTTATGTACCATGCCCTATTTTGAGCTTTAGATGTGTACTATCTCCTTTAATTGTCACAACAAGCCAATGGAAGGATCCCCTTATTTTTCCCATTTTACAACTGGGAAACTGAGACACAGAGATTAAGTGACCGAGATCAAAAGGTTAATAAGTGACAGAACCAAGATTAGAGCCTAGACATTCTGACTTCAGAGCCTTATTATTAAACATTATATGTAATGTCCTGATACCTACTTTTATGTGCTATATTCAGGTAAGCCGAGAGTAAATTTCATTTACTAAGGAATGAATTTATCTACTGCCCAATTGATTTCTCCATTTAGATGTATGTTTGGCATTTCCTATTACGCCCATCTCTTCAACCTGCTCCTCCTCCATCTGCGCCTCTTCTAATATATCAGTTACTCAGAACAAAACCCTTGATGTCCTACTTGATTCCTCTCCTTCTCTCACATCCCACAGCTAATCTATCAGCGGTTCCTGTCAGCACCTACTTTCAAAATACGTCTAGCGTCTGAACACATCTGCACCTTCAGTGCCACTAGCCTCGTCTGAAACTCCATTATCTTTCACTTGGCTTTTTATATTAGTTTCTCTATGTTTCTGCCTTTGCTTCCTTACAGTGTTTTGACACGCCACCCACGCCTCGCCTCACAACCCTGCAGTGAACTCCTGTGTAGCTCAGAGGAAAAGTCAAAGCCCTTTACAATACCCTCCTCTAAAGCTCCATATCCCGCTCACCTCAACCCCCCCCCCCCCCCGCCACTCACATTCAGACTCACACCTCTGACTTCATCTCTTGCTACCCTCTCTCTTGTTCCCTCTACTCCAGGCACAGTTTCTCAAACATACCAAGTATAGTCTTCCCTTAGGGTTTTGTATTCCCTCTGTCTTCCATCTGATTTTACCTGAGCCATCCCCATGGCTGGCTCTGTTTATTTCCTCTGGCCTCCCCTCAAGATTCACCTTATCTGTGAAGCTTTTTCCAAATACCCTCCCTCTCCCTTTCCTGGTACTCACTTCCCCCTAACTCTGCTTTATTGTTTTTCAGAGGACTTACCACTCTCTTACATATATATTTGCCTATTTGATTGACATTGGTCTGTCTTCCCACATTTGAACATTAGCTTTGTGAGGTCAGGCACATTTTGTTTCCTGTTTCATTCTTAGTACCTGCGATACTTTGCACAGAGTAAGAACACAATAAATACTTACTCAAAGAATAAATGAATTCATTACTAACAACTACTTATTGAGTGCTTGCTCCATGCCTTCAACATTCCATGGTTAAAGAAGGCATATATAAATAACTAGAAGATAAGTCAGATCTGGCTGCAACTCCTGTGTCTGCTCCATTGATCGCCAGACATCTGGTCGACTAGGCAGGTGGTCACTTCCTCATTATTCCATGTGCCTGGTCGGAGATAAGAGAGATTTTGCTTCTATCAAGGACATACAAAAAACTTTAAGACAAGGCAGGATTCGTTAAATATTATTATAGCTAAGAGGATGTTAATTTTTTTGTAGGAAGTTGAAAGTCAGCTTTCCTGGCAAATTTTAGTATGCCTGTGTCTTGATTATGGGTCACCACATGTCCAAAGTTTGAGTTTATGTTTATTTTGTAATTACAGATATGTGGGTATATCGTTCTCCAAGAGATGGCTTAGGAGACTGACTTAGCCTAAACCAACCCACTGATATACTGATACCATAATCCATTCATTCCTCTAGTAAGCATTTACCCAGTTTCTTCTATATGCAGAATATGCTAGTCACAGTGAATACAGAGAGCAGAAATACAGCACCAGATTTCAAGGAGCTCACCACCTCGTGGGGCAACACCTTGTTGACTGCTCAGTGTTGTTTAATTTGTGTGCGAGTTCATGTTAGAAAGCACATTAAGAACAGAACGTTGCTAAATATATATAAAGGCAGGGCAAAATGATATGGCTGACTTTTCTTTTAAGTAAGTAAGAATGTTCATTTTAACTGATTCAGGTACTTAGGGACAACAAAAATTCTTATTTTCCATTTCTCTCTTTTTTACCAATTTGCAAGAATATCATTATCTTATACCAAACATATTACAAGGTGATTGAAAAGATTCCACTTTGTTTTGTTTTGCATCAGTTACATTCAAGCTGTGTTTCCATTGTACACCCTGGCTCTGTATGGAAGTTTGATATAATTTCTGGTTTTCTATTCCTGATTATGTATCAGCTCTTAAGATGTGTTACTTCCAAAGTGATGAAACTTACTCAAGATTGGTTAAGTTTCAGATCTTTATTTCAATGGGTAATTTTTACTTTGTCTTTTCCTTAAATTTACCTGAAGTGAGGCTTAAAGGAGTACAGAAAATAAAGGAAGGGGAGTCCATGTCAGGTCCACAGATCATGAGCATCTGGCATTTGAGCTTAAAGGGTAGATAGGGTTTCCGTAGTAGAGGCTGGAGTAGGTAACATTCCAGGAAAGGGAGCTCTAGGGTCTCAAAGGTCAAATAGGGTCAGTTTCTTAGGGAACAATAAGAAGTCCTGCTTGTCTGGAGGATAAAGTACAAACAACAGGTTATCAATTAATTACCTCTGAACAAAAGAAGGCCTCCAAATCCTGGCTCATGTGTTGTTATAGTTAATAACAATGAGAAACTCACTGAAGGTGAGTGAAAGCAATCGGGCTGAAGAACAAAAGATTGAAAACAATCCAAATGTCCTTCTATAGGGGACTGGTTAAATAGATTGTGGTATATCCATATAATGTGGTACTATACATCAATTAAAGCATTCATTATATGTCTATCTATAGTATCAGAGATTTACTTAATCAGTGAGGGAACTAGCAGTATGCCAAAGCTAATTCAGAATCATAGATGAGTAATAGAAATATACATAGTCATGGAAAGAAAGAATTCTGGAATGAGATTGCTACAGTACTAAAATGATTATTGCTCTGCAGGCAATAAAACTATAACCTTTGCAAATCCATTTACATCACTGTATCACAACACTCATTAGCATTCCTATCAGGTTAGAATCATTCATACTGTCATCCATTTTGTACAAGTGAAATACCCTAACCCACAGGTTGGCAAACTTTTTCTGTACAGTAGTAGATATTTTAGACTTTGTGGGCCATGAGAGTTCTCTATCCAATATCATTTGGTTTTTGGTTTGTTTTGTTTTTACAGTCACTTAAAAATATAAAAACCATTTTTAGCTCATGGGCTGTACAAAAACAGGCTGCTGTCCCGATTTGGCCAATGGGCCAGAGTTGACAGACTCTTGATTAGGGCCTAAAAAATAATAAAAATGATAAATCAGAACAAAGATACTGTCCTAGAGAATTGGATAATCCTTAGGTGATCCAGTTAGACAATGTCCTATTATGATATTCAAGGGACATGTATTTGTCCTTTTGTCTATTTGGAGTATATATATATATTCTTTTTTTTTTTTTTAAGCATCTTTATTGGAGTATAATTGCTTTACAATGGTGTGTTAGTTTCTGCTATATAACAAAGTGAATCATCTATACATATACATATATCCCCATATCTCCTCCCTCTTGCATCTCCCTCCCACCCTCCCTATCCCACCCCTCTAGGTGGTCACAGAGCACCGAGCTGATCTCCCTGTGCTATGTGGCTGCTTCCTACTAGCTATCTATTTTACATTTGGTAGTGTATATATATCAGTGCCACGCTCTCACTTCGTCTCAGCTTACCCTTCCCCCTCCCCGTGTCCTCAAGTCCATTCTCTACGTCTGCATCTTTATTCCTATCCTGCCCCTAGGTTCTTCAGAATCATTTATTTTTTTTAGATTCCATATATATGTGTTAGCATACGGTATTTATTTTTCTCTTTCTGACTTACTTTATTCTGTATGACAGACTCTAGGGCCGTCCACCTCACTACAAATAACTAAATTTAATTTCTTTTTATGGCTGAGTAATATTCCATTGTATATATGTGCCACATCTTCTTTATTCATTCACCTGTTGATGGACACTTAGGTTGCTTCCATGTCCTGGCTATTGTAAATAGAGCTGCAGTGAACATTGTGGTACATGACTCTTTTTGAATTATGGTTTTCTCAGGGTTGGAGTATATATATATTCTTAACAGAGGTATCTGATGCTATGAAAGTATTTCCTAGGGGCATATGACTGTAGTCATCTGAGGGGATCTGTTCATCAGGAAAGACAATGTTAGTCAAACGATCACACAATCAAAGGCATCATTGCAAGTGTGACCAGTTATATGAAGAAGAGATGGGCAGTGCTATGAGAGCTTATTTGGGAGCCAGAGGGGGCTTCCCTGATGGAGGCGATGCTGAAAATATTGGGTTGGTCAAAAAGTTTGTATGTAAAAACACGAACGAACTTTTTGGCCAGCCCAATACATTCTGAAGGATAGATGAGGGTTAACCTGGAGAGGAGGAAAGAGGATGCCAAGCAACAGTATTAACAATGAAGCTGTGGCTTGTTACAGGAGGGAACTAGTACCAAATCTCAGAGGACCACGTTTGCTAGAGGCAAAGAGGGAGGGAAGTTGAAGAGGGAGAGAGCCTTCTGTGTGGGTGGCCAGGCTAACCTGTTTTCCAGGGCCGTCCTGGTTTACTGGTGTGACCATTAATCACCCTCTTTCACTCTCACAGTGTCCCAGTTTGGGTGATGAATTATATGATAAATGGGTCATGTCAAGGCGTTTGCTCCTTAATATCAAATCAATAGGAAGCCATTGAAGAACTTTAAGCTGGGCAAGGGTGATACAGATTTGCAATTTGAAATGATGGCTGCCTTGTGGCTATGGATTTGGTAAGTCACAGGGGAGGTTAAATTAATGTTTACTAGGAATTGTATCTTTGAGGTTAAATGACTTGTTAAATTTTCTCAATAGCAAGCCAATTCACAAAAAAAGAAAAATCAGGGTAATACTTTTGATGAAATCAGTTGGTCAGTGGGTAATGACTGCTGATTTAGTAGCCCCATATAGATGAAGACATTTTATAGTGCATTTAGTTAGAGCCAGTGGCCTGTTTAGATGTGTTTGCCACATAGTAACATGTTCATATGCTCCCATAGCTGTGGGTAGTGAGATGACCATAAAATATAACTATTGGGACATGCTTTAGCTGGGACTCTGATCATCTAGAATTAAGAATCACAAAATTAGCAAGATGATTTTGTCCCAAAGACTGAAAACTGTATGAGGGCCGGATCACCACTAACCCGTTGACAGTTATATCCCCAGCATGTAGCACTCAGGAAAATCATCTGAATAACCGAAGAAATGAACTACTCCACTCTACCAAGAACTTTGTTTCCTGAAAATCTTAGGTAGAACATTCATAAAGCTCCTTAAACATGTATCCCATTGGCTTAGAGTCTCTGACTGAAGACTGTGGTCAAGAGTATAGAGGTAAAAATATTTACCAATAAATCTGAAATGTATTTAAAGAATATATTAATATTTTTTGTTCAGGATGAAAGGTCAGTTTGACATAATATTTTGCTTAGGAGCAGAGACGGCAGAATCAGTTTCCATCAAAAAAAAATTGTTTAAATATAATGAATTAATGCCATGTAGTTTTCATTGAGAGCAAATTTAAAGATGTATCTTCTTCATTCATTTTTTCCAGCATTCCTATCTGGCAAACAAGAACCAGGAAGAAAACTTAATTAAAACTGAGCAAGAAGATACTAAAATTGTTATGATATGAAAGAATCAAATCAGATTAACTATTGTCCTGTAAGGAATTTAGGTGTTATAAATACAGGGCATATGCATAAATATTTTTAATAGGATTTAGAACCCTCTAGGAGTATGTTAGTAATGAAATGACAGAAACTCATACTCCTTAAATTTGGTCTTTAAAAATTAATGTATTTAAAAATGTCTCTTCTAGAAAAGAAAACTAAATGTGAAAATCTATCAAAGAGAAAATCTTCAACAATCTGATTAACTAATGGGTTAATATCTAAACTGTGAGAAAATTGACAACTTTTAGCACCTTTTATTAGTTTTCCCCTTTCCCGTTATTTATAAAATAACAAATCTTATGGCATAATCTTTGCTGAGTGCCCTCTGTTCTCCCAGTGGTCTCTGAATGTTCATTTCTTCTCGAGCTAACTGCAGTCTGGCTTTCTCTTGAGTGTGCTATAGCACTGGACAGTGCGTGTTGTTTTCTCTGTCCTCAACATAACCCTGAACCTGGTGGTGCACAGGTGTTTTCTTGTTCTTCACTGCTTTTACATAACCGCTGTTAATACCTCCTCCCTCGGTGTCCCCCACCTCCATCCTTCCACCACCCCATCTTTGAACACATTTTCTCAGATTACAACATCCTACACCACTCAGGGCTGCGGTTTCCCACCACTATCTTGGTACCCCTACTCATTTATTGTATTATGTAAGAGCTGACTTACTATGTTCTCTCCTTCCCCACTTTTAACCATCACTGTCGATGGCTTTAATTAGTCATGTAGATTGTCTGTGTCACCTCCTGACCTCTCACAAGCTGTCTTCTTCCTTTCAACAATTTTTTCTTCTACTCCAGGGGTCAGCAGACTTTTTCTGTAAAGGGCCAAATAGTAAATATTTTCATTTTCATGGCAATAGGGTCTTTGTTGCAACTACTAAACACTGCAGTGCTAGCTTGAAAGTGCCATCGTTAATATGTCAACAAACGGACATGGCTGTGTTCCAGCAAAACTTTTATTTACAAAAACAGGTGAAAAGCTGAGCAGGGACTTGAAAGAGATGAGGTAGTGAACCATAGCTGGGGAGAAAAGAGTTCCAGGCAGAGGAGACAGCAAGTGCAAAGACTGAGGCAGAAGTTGGCCCCAAGTTCTTTCTCCAAAAGCACAAAGAAGCCAGTGTGGATGGGGTGCAGTGAGCCAGGGGAAGAGTGGTGGTAGGAGATGCCAGGCAGATAAATGGTGGGGACGGAGATGGACTTTGTGGAACCTCGTGGGCCATGAATGGGATTTTGGCTTTTACTCAGAGGCAGTTGGAGAGCCATTGGAGGGTTCTGAGCAAAGGGACAATAATCAGATTTTAGTCTTAACAGGATTATTCTGGCTGCTGTCGTAAGGAGAATGAGGGGCAGGGTAGAAACCTGGAAAAAATTTTTTTCCTTATGTATTTTGAAGGCTTTGCTATCAGATTGGATTTTCAGCATCAGAGAAAAGAGTCAAAATTACACTGAGGTTTTTTATCCTGAGCAACTGGAAAGATATGGAAGACACTGCGTAGAGCAGGATTTAGTCGAGAAGACTGTGAGTTCTTTGGGCTTGTTTGCTTTGAGACGTCTGTGAGGCAAGCAAATGCACCACATGTTTGAGATGTCTGGCACTCATTATAACTTCCCTTGATTTCATGATAAACGGGCAGTTATTCTTTACTTTAAGAAAAGAATCACTGGCCTAGGTGAACTAACTGTTCCATTGAGGGCTTAACCAAAATCATATTACCAGGTACCTGGTGCTTACTGGCACTGACTAGTATACCAGTGCCTGTAGGTATATCTATTGATATCCTTTGTTATTCCAGTGATATCCAACTCATGAATAAGTTCATAAATAACTTTTATGTTTTTCCTCGATTTTGAGCCGAAGATTAGAGTATGTTCTTTATCATGTGCTTCATGTTTGTGTATGTTATCCAGAGGAAATAGAGTGATATCTTTAAGTACTTTCGGTATAAAAATAGTTATTGAAAAATATTGAGATAACATAATACGGATACAGTTTTACATTGTATTTTTAAAACATTTTAGTAGAATTTTAAAGTCACCTATTTCCTGCTTATGGAGTGAACCAAGTTTGGAAAAATATGCAAGAAATGAATTTTCAGAAAGGGGTTTGAAAGATGAGAGCATTTGGGCTGGTGTATCTCTAGGGAAAATTCAGTTGCAAGTGTTAAGATAATATGGTAGTAAGTTGCAAAGAGAGGATGATCTAATACGTTTTCTATTTATTCTGTTCTCCAGGACTGTTGTCAGAAAAGCAACACATCTGCCCAGTACATTTTTGAAAATGACTTATTTTTAATTTGTCAAGATAAACATTTTAAGTTTTCTCTCTAGTTATTTGTTAAAAACAGATCCAAAATAAAATGAACTATGTTTTAAATTTAAATGTGTTGGAATGTTGAAGAAGGAAGTCTTAAATGTAGGGGATTATATTCAACCTTGTATTGGTAATAAATGTTTTATTTCCCATACTTTTTATTAGCTGTAATCATCCAGAAATATAGAAATGTAGAAACTTAGAGTTGGAAAGGATCTTATAGGATCCTCTTATAGAATCATGTGACCCAGTGCTTATCAAGCATTTTTCTGTGATCTGTAGTTTTTTTTTTTTTAAAGTGTGCAATATACGTGTATAAAACTCAAACAAAAGTTTCCCAAAGCTTTAGTGGTTACCTGAAATGTGAAATGCACTTCAGTATGTTTTATTCTTATTTTAAATACTGCCTTGATCAGCATTTTAAAAAAAAGATCCTTACCTGGTCCATTCTTTGGCATGATACAGACTCCTTCTGTGTGATAGTCCTAATTTATCATAAATAACATAGCTTTTGATTAATCTTAAAATGTAGTTAAGTACTGTACTACTTTAATCATTTAATGTGTTGGTTTCTTGCTGGTTAAATATGGAGCCACTGGAGCAGCCTGGTGGGCAATTATCAGCAATAGGGCTTTTCTTTTTGACCCAGATTATAGGAGGCAGAGTGGTAAAATGGTACCGGATTCTACAGTGGGTATTATAGTGGTGCTATTCAGGTAAGAGCAGAGGAATTACAAATGGCCAGTTTTTGTCTACTTTACCAGACACTCTTACACATTTAATACATAGTAGATAGGTGTGTGCATTTTGTATAAACTCAACAGAAGGATGGTATTAGCTCAAAGCTCTGTTAGGTCCTTATAATTAAAGTACAGTGTGAAAGTGCACCATCTAGAGATTTCTTTAATATGCAAGTCATCTGATGACAATACATTCTCTTCCTTTCTTGATATTCCTATTGTTTAAGGATATCCATGAGTAATCTCTGATTAGCTTTATATAAGTATTAGAAGATGGAATAGCAGAAAGATATGGCAAGAAGAGAGAAAATGAAGAAAGTTGAAATCACTTATTCAAATACATAAAATAAATGATACTGATGCAGAATTGAAAGAGGAATATGTTTTTAAATAAAAGAAACTTGAAATGATTACTAACTTTTCCAAGAAGTGAAAATGTGCAACAAGATAATCTCAAATTATTTTTCAAAGAAAACAAAGACTATTTCTAGATATTACTTGGTTTAGTAATAAGTCTGTAATTTCCTGTCACATACATAATTTTATTAAAAGTGAGCAGGAAAGGCTATTAAAAGTACTGTCCATTTACTTGTCTGTTTCATTAAACATCTCTGAAATTCTATATTTAGTCATTTATGACTTTCATGAAAAAGAATTGATTGTTCTCTCATGTTCTTTTGGTGTCGTGTGATCAGTGTCAAAGTATATGGTGGCCATATAGTTTGCAGTTATTAGTCATTTGTCCTCACTTTTACCATCTTCCCAGATTGTAATTCTCCCAACTAATAGATATTTTGACCAGCCAGAAGCTCCTTTGAATATGAGCTTGTAAATAGAGCTGGACTGTTAGAAGACATTGTGATTTCTTCTAGTCAGCCCTCTTACTAACCTGATACTGTAGATATTGAAGCTAATCTAAACTGGATTTAGGATTAGCTTCAGGAAATGAGGTGATAATTTGAGAATAAGGATGGAGGTCATGGTCAACGGAGTTGATATGCTTTGACTTTCATGATTGATCTTGTGTTCCAGTGGCTTTTTTTGTGTATTTTTAGGAGAGTTTTAAAATTAACATGGGTGGCATTCCCCACTGAATTTTCATGTAATAATTATGTTTGCTTTTTTCAGAAAGTTCTTAACTTTAATAGCTTTTTCATATTAGCAACGAATTGCTTTTAAATATAATTTCATGTTAATTAATAATAAGTTTACAAAGATTTTCTTGTCACTTCAGAAAAAATATTTGAAATTTTATTGAAACAATTCTTTGATTTCTGGTACTAAAGTTATTTTCATTTTTGAGTAGTGGATAGTGGCTTATTTGGTATTTATTAATGGGTCATATCGCTCAATATATTGTCAAAATATGTATCTCTCATGCAACTTTAGAAATTTATGTGTTCAAATATCTAAACTTAGAACAAACTGTAGTTTCTGTGTCTGATCAGTTTGCCTTAGACAGCTAAGTCAAATTTCCAAACTTTTTATGCCCAAATTTTAAAAGTTTCTTGTTAAGACAAGTAAAGAAAATCAAAATATAAATGCTTTAGTACTACCGAATTTTTTTTTTTTTTTTTTGGTGGTACGCGGGCCTCTCACTGTTGTGGCCTCTTCCGTTGCGGAGCACAGGCTCCGGACGCGCAGGCTCAGCGGCCATGGCTCACGGGCCCAGCCGCTCCGCGGCATGTGGGATCTTCCTGGACCGGGGCATGAACCGGTGTCCCCTGCATCGGCAGGCGACTCCCAACCACTGCGCCACCAGGGAAGCCCAATACTACCGACTTTGACAACAATAACAACAAAAGAAATATCTATATATCTTTATCTGCTTATCTTTCTATTTAATTTAAAATAAACTATATATGCATGGCTTCATATTTCAGAGAAATAGAGTGCATATATTTTTCAAATACACACAACCTAAATTAGTATTTTTATACTGGGGAGATTTTTTAAATGGGTTGCTTTATTATATGTATTACTCATGTTATAAGAAATAGAGATTAAGGAAAACAGAGCATCTATACAGGTTTACCTTCAGTGTTCTAGAAATGTTAGTTTTATTTTGAGTTTGGTTTTCAGTGCTTCTTTGTTTTCTATCTGAAAAGTTTTCTCTCCAGAAATGACCAGCTTTGTCACAAAAGAGCCAGGAGTAATGGTTGAGGTGAAATTTCTCTCTAGAGTGTTGCCATTTGACTGTTATAATGTCTGAAACTAGTAAATATATATATATATATATATATATATATAAAATAAATATAAATATTATTTCTATATATAAATATTAAATATATATATATTTAAGTTAACAAATGAACTCGACTTTGGCATCCCTCTTTTGCGAAGGCTTGGCACATTGCATGGCCTAAGTTGGCTAATGCTTGCTCTAGCTGTGAAATATAATTAACTGCTGATGAGAATATAAAAAGTATCTGACTTAAAAGCTGCCATATTCGCATCCCAGTATGTGAATCAAACCCAACTACCTCAATTCTTGCAACATAGCCAACTAAAAATGCAAAATCTACCTCATTTATAACCAGGAGTATTGCTTAGAGCTGAGAACCAGTGATTAGAGGATGCAATACAATCTGTTCTGTATGAATTACTCTGTAGTATTATGATAACACTGGCAGCATTGCCCTACTATGTTTAGTTTTAGGGATTTATACTAACTCTGTCATTCAAGAGAGAGAGGAAAAGGATTAGGCCTTGGGTCAGCTAAACTTTGGAAATATTTTAGCTTCAGAAGCACCTTTTTCCCCATTATAAATCTCATACTTAATGCCTTAGAATTTAAGTGTTTATCCTAGATAACGGTTATACTGTTTAGGATTATGAAAATGTGTATGTATTTATCCCAAGTAAAGATGATGCTAGTTTTTTTCCACTGTATCATAACAAAATTTATTCAGAATTAATCTTACCTGGTCAAATGGCTGGTTAGAAATAGTGGAGATTATTTTAGAATGGTGTGATGCAAAAGGATTGAACTTGGTCAGATGGTTTTTATCTTTAACCATTATCATGTACTTGCTGACAAAATGCTTTTGTGAAACTGGTTTTGACCCAAAACAATGTATGTGTTTGATTATCAGGCTTGAGCAGCTCTTGACTTCGTTCAAAAAATAACTTACTTCCAAATGATGATCAATTCCGAGTATTAATAGGTAGTGGTAGTCAAACTAAGAAAATTTTATTCCAGATATAACCAGAAATTAGTACTGCTTCTCCACTTGTATCTGAAATATCCACCTCTGTTTAGCTCTATAACTCTGATCTGAAAACCTGAGATCTCATCTCCAACTGCAGATTTTACCTTGAGACAATGTGAGAAAAAAGTGGTCACTTCCTCCAGCTCACGTTGTGATTTTTGCTTTTCATTTTAACTCTGATAGCATGGAAATCCACCTTATTTTCACAGAGTAACTGTCTGAGTTCTTCAAATAGCCATACCATTATTTGAACTCATTTAAACACAGGTTGTGTTACAGCTGCTCAGTGAGATATCTGTGAGTCTGTGTCATATAAGAAAGCCAGTGAATTATCACCCATGATCTGGCTTTCCTTACTGTGCTGAATGACTGAGCAGAAGACTCATCATTGAGCTAAACTTTTGATTTTCTTTGGTGGCATAAATTTAAGCAAAGGTAGCAGGCAAATTAAACACATGACTGCAATGTAAGCACACAGCAGTCTCCCTCTCCTCATCTTTAGTGTCACTCTGAATTTATGGATGAAGCATGTGATCTCTGATACTGGCAAACTGAAGAATACCCTTCACACAATTCAAGTTACAGGAGAATGGTTTGCATAGCAATCATTTTGTTTCAGACATATATAAGTATACTGAGTTTTGATGAAAATGTTTGTCTAAAAAGTGGGAAGAATGCCTAGCACCTGGTCTAGTAAATACTCAAAACCAATTTTATGAAAGACTGTCTACTATTTGCCAAGTCTGTATGAGGGATGCAAAGACTTATGAAATATGGTTCCTGTTTGCTGGTGTTGATGAGAAAGAAACTCTGTGTCCTGAAGAAAGGACAGGTATTAGAGTTTGTTAATAAAAGTAAAATAGGCTGCATCCATGAATTCAAGGGTGACACTTTGAGAAACAAATAAGATAAGGAGAGGGGTGCTGCAGCGTGTTTACATTCCATGTGCTCTAGAGACAAATAGAGGAGCTCAGACTGAGCTGCAGTGGCCACACTCCCAGGTGCCTGCGTTATGGGCCCCCTTATCATGTTCATGGTAACAGAAAACTCACATTTTACAAATGATAATCCATAATTATAGGTGAAGCAAAAGCCTCTCTTTCTCTACTTTGGAGAAATTTCTGGAGAGGAATTCAGAAAAGATTTTAATAGTGAGCCAAGGATGATATCTGAAGGGGATGGAATTGGATTGTAAAGAATGGACATTCTATTATGTCTGTGACCTTGGGAATGTCATGGGTACTACAAACTCCCTTTGTGGATTATAGTAGCTTGTGTGACCATCTAAGTATTCTTTTGAATCCACATTTTCCATATGGTGGTCATCACTGCATGGGGAAAGTACTAAAGACAGGTCATAGTAGAAATCATGATCCTTTTTTGGTGACTTTTCAAAAGCATTTGTGTCCTATGAGTTTGTTGCTTTTCTTGGCCTCCGTTGCTCCCAGTGAAGGCCAAGCCCCCCTGAGTGATTGGATACTTAGGAAGTTTACCATCTAAGGAAGTCAGGGGGCTTAGGCAAAAATAAATAGCAGGAAAGAAAAGTAAGTGAGTTTTACATGTGTGGTTATTTTGCAGTAAACAATGAGTACTTTAAATTCAGAAGAGAGAAACTTTGATTTTGGCTAGTTATCACTGAACGTTTAGCTCACTGGAAAATCTAAAGTAGTGTTAATATGCTTAATACTAAATCTATTAAAGTAGATTATTTTATTAAAAGTTCTAGCTGTACATTTTTGGCTGATGATTTGGTAAATAGATTTTGGCGACTTGATTTTAGAGGTAGCATAACAAAAACTGTTTTGGCTGGCTGGGGAGTGCTATATAGAAATTTCCCAGAAAAAAGGGAGAGTCAGAGGCATGGAGTCCATTTACTAGACTCTTAAAACCTGGACTAGGATAATAGCAAAGGGAATGACAAGGAAGAGACTCTCAGTGGGAGAATTGCTATAGCCTGGTAACTTTGGACATATGGAGGTATAGCAATTATTGACTTTTATTTAGTTTTCACGTGGCAATATGCGAATTATTTTACTTGTATTGTTTTATTTAATGTTCTCAATGGTTTTATAAAATATAAGTACTGTTATCATTACAAGTTAATTAATTTGCTTAAGATCACACAGTTAATAATTATCAGAACCAGAACTTAAACCTTGGGTCTGTCTGAACCAAAGCCCTGCTATAAAGGATGCTGACTCATGAGAAGCTAAAATAGTGTTGCTAACATTTTAATTTAGGAGACAGATGCCTATTAAAAGTCTTGGCTTAATGTTGATTGTTGGCATACATATAACACAAACTTTCTTCTCTTTTTCCTTTTGTTTTAGTGCGACTTCACGACAGCATATCGGAAGAGGGCTTCCATTACTTGGTGTTTGATTTGTAAGTACAACATACTTTGTGTTTGTTTATTTTTGCTGTCTATTTGAAGATCTTGAATTAAGGGTGATTTTTCTCCAAGTTACAGTCCAAATTAATGGCCCTATAATATTTTTAAATGTTCTTCAAATTACATTCAACTCTAATTCTTTTGAAATGAGGTGAATGCTCAGCATTGTTTATTTAAAATTTAAGTTAATCTTCATAAGGGAAACAGTTATGAGTCTGTTTCCTTTGGGACTGTTCATTGTGATATCATAAGTAGTTCTCAGTTTTACCTTGGGGTACAAAGATGGCTGATTATACATAAGCATAATTTTCCATTGATTTTTTTGAAGTGTTTGTAACTTATTATCTTATATAAAAGAAGGCTCAAGGACCCTTGAGGTTGGTTAATTCAGGAGTTCAACAACATCACCAAACTACCATCTTTTACCCCAGCTCACTGGCTTTGTTCTCAGACTGGCATGGTTCAAATTATTACATGGAGACATGGTAATTTATAGTGGAAGACATTCTCTCTCTCTCTTTTTTTTTTTTAAGAATGAAAAATTCACCTAGTAAGCCTCCCAGTTTTCATCTCATTGGCCAGGGCTAAGTCACATGCCTACCCCTTGCCAATCACTGGCAAGGAGAATGGAGTCACCAAGATTGACTTAGACTCATCAGGATTTATAAACCAAGGTTCTGTCAATAAGAATGAAGGGAAAACAGTGCTCTTAGGGAGCGGTCCACAGCATCCCCTCTGGCTGGATGGTATATAGTGAGACAGGCCATACACATTGCTGCTAGGGGTTAAATAAGAATACACTTTCTGAAAATCAAATTGATACTCCATATCAAAAATGCCCATTTCATTTAACTTAGTAATTTTCCTTCTCAGAACAAAGTACAGAGACAGTATTACCCTAAATTCAGATAAAGTTTATACTGAAAGCTGTTTATTGCATTGTCCTTTATAGTGGGGAAAAAAAAAGAAAACCAACTTGTAAATCCAATAATGGAATCAGTTGCATAATTACAGTACATTCATATGACGGACTTCTCTGTAGCATTTAATGTGATATTTGGGGAATAGATAAGAAAAAAATTATTATTTCATGTAAAATGTGTCTAATGACAGGTTAGTACTAAGTTTGGTTAATTCAGCCCTCCAGTGATATCATTAAGAAACCAATTCATTCCATCTTTCTCTGTGTTCTTTGTAGTATGTGGGTTTGTCCTCACCCTCAGGTTCCCCTTAATGTTCTCAAGTTTGCTGCCTCATTTTCAGGTATCACAGTGACTTCCAAAGGCAGAACAAAAGAAAACATTAATCCCATTGCATATATTTTTATTTATAGGGAAAACCTTTCCCAGCATTCCTTCAGAAGATAGCTGATAATGAATTATTGTTTAGAATTGCTTCTCATGCACATGTCTGAACCAAGTAGTAGTAAAGGTGATAGAATTATAGCAGTCGGCTCTGACCAATCTTAAATTCAATCTGTAGCAGTAAGGGAAGTCTTGCCTGTTGGATAGGCAACCAAACATGTCTGCCATATTGGTGATCCACATACTTGCTAGAGAATAGAGTAAATCTCTGGATACGCACAGTCCTGCTGCACAAGGTTCTTTCCACAGTCACATTCCATTCATGGCTTGTTCATGTGGCTGTAGGTTGGCAACACTCCAAGTTGCACTAGTTCTTCTTTTCAAGTCTTTCTCAAAGCTCATATTTTTACTTCTACCGTTGTTCTTTCTTCCTTCTTGATGTTCCAGCACTCCTTCTTTAAGAATTTCCTATAGCCATTCTTTTAGAGTATAGATGTGCTGGCAACAGATTCTGTTTTCCTTTTCTGAGACTGTCTTGATTTCCTCTTCATTTGTGAAGGATATTTTTGCTAGATATAAAACTCTAGGTTGACAGTAACTTTCTTTCAATGTTGGGCCAATTCCTTCTGGATTCTTTTGTTTTTCATGAGAAATCTTCTATCATTCTGATTGCTTATCCCCTAAAGATAAGGTATTATTTCTCTCTGGCTGCTTTAAAAAAATGTAACTTTGTCTATAGTTTTTAGAAGTTTGACTATGGTGTGTCTTGCCTTGAATTTCTTAGAGTTTATCTTATTTGATATTAATCTCTTGAGTATTTAGATTTATGCCAAACTTAGGAAATTTTTAGACATTGTTTCTTTGATTGCTTTTTCAGCCTCATTTTCTCTTCTCTTTCTGGAACCCTGATGACATGAATGTTAGATCTTTTGTTATAGTCGCATAAGTCCCTGAGTCTCTTCAATTTTTTTTTTTTTTAACATCTTTATTGGAGTATAACTGTTTTACAATGGTGTGTTAGTTTCTGCTTTACAACAAAGTGAATCAGTTATACATATACATATGTTCCCATATCTCTTCCCTCTTGTGTCTCCCTCCCTCCTACCCTCCCTATCCCACCCCTCTAGGTGGTCACAAAGCACTGAGCTGATCTCCCTGTGCTATGCGACTGCTTCCCACTAGCTATCTATTTTACATTTGCTAGTGTATATATGTCCATGCCACTCGCTCACCTCGTCACAGCTTACCCTTCCCCCTCCCCATATCCTCAAGTCCATGCTCTAGTAGGTCTGTGTTTTATTCCCGTCCTACCACTTATCTCTTCATGACATTTTTTTTCTTAAATTCCATATATATGTGTTAGCATACGGTATTTGTTTTTCTCCTTCTGACTCACTTCACTCTGTGTGACAGACTCCAGGTCTATCCACCTCATTACAAATAACTCAGTTTCATTTCTTTTTATGGCTGAGTAATATTCCATTGTATATATGTGCCACATCTTCTTTATCCATTCATCTGTTGATGGACACTTAGGTTGCTTCCATGTCCTGGCTATTGTAAATAAAGCTGCAATGAACATTTTGGTACTTGACTCTTTTTGAATTATGGTTTTCTCAGGGTATATGCCCAGTAATGGGATTGCTGGGTCGTATGGTAGTTCTGTTTGTAGTTTTTTAAGGAACCTCCATACTGTTCTCCGTAGTGGCTGTATTAATTTACATTCCCACCAGCAGTGCAAGAGGGTTCCCTTTTCTCCACACCCTCTCCAGCATTTATTGTTTGTAGATTTTTTGATGATGGCCTTTCTGACCGGTGTGAGATGATATCTCATTGTAGTTTTGATTTGCATTTCTCTAATGATTAATGATGTTGAGCATTCTTTCATGTGTTTGTTGGCAATCTGTATATCTTCTTTGGAGAAATGTCTGTTTAGTTCTTCTGCCCATTTTTGGATTGGGTTGTTTGTTTTTTTGTTATTGAGCTGCACGAGTTGCTTATAAATTTTGGATATTAATCCTTTGTTAGTTAATTCATTTGCAAATATTTTCTCCCATTCTGAGGGTTGTCTTTTTGTCTTCTAGTGGTATCCTTTGCTATGCAAAAGCTTTTAAGTTTCATTAGGTCCCATTTGTTTATTTTTGTTCTTATTTCCATTTCTCTAGGAGATGGGTCAAAAAGGATCTTGCTGTGATTTATGTCATAGAGTGTTCTGCCTATGTTTTCCTCTAAGAGTTTGATAGTGTCTGGCCTTACATTTAGGTCTTTAATCCATTTTCTTTTTTTTTTTTTTTTTAATTTTTAATTTTTATTTATTTTTTTACGGTATGCGGGCCTCTCACTGTTGTGGTCTCTCCCGTTGCGGAGCACAGGCTCTGGACGCGCAGACTCAGAGGCCATGGCTCACGGGCCCAGCCGCTCCGCGGCACGTGGGATCTTCCCGGACCGGGGCACGAACCCATGTCCCCTGCATCGGCAGGCGGACTCTCAACCACTGCGCCACCAGGGAAGTCCTTTAATCCATTTTGAGTTTATTTTTGTGTATGTTGTTAGGGAGTGTTCTAATTTCATACTTTTACATGTACCTGTCCAGTTTTCCCAGCACCACTTATTGAAGAGGCTGTCTTTTCTCCACTGTATATCCTTCCCTCCATAAGGTGACCATATGTGTGTGGGTTTATCACTGGGCTTTCTATCCTGTTCCATTGATCTATATTTCTGTTTTTGTGCCAGTACCATACTGTCTTGACTACTGTAGCTTTGTAGTATAGTCTGAAGTCAGGGAGCCTGATTCCTCCAGCTCCATTTTTCGTTCTCAAGATTGCTTTGGCTATTCAGGGTCTTTTGTGTTTCCATACAAATTGTGAAATATTTTGTTCTAGTTCTGTAAAAAAAATGCCAGTGGTAGTTTGATAGGGATTGCATTGAATCTGTAGATTGCTTTGGGTAGTAGAGTCATTTTCACAATGTTGATTCTTCTAATCCAAGAACATGGTATATTTCTCCACCTATTTGTATAATCTTTAATTTCTTTCATCAGTGTCTTATAATTTTCTGCATACAAGTCTTTTGTCTCCTTAGGTAGTTTTATTCCTAGATACTCTGTTCAATTTTTTAAAAATTTATTTTATTTCTTTTGTTCTAATTGGGTAATTTATATTTTCTCTTCAAGTTCACTTATCCTTTCCTCAGTTTTTTTCCATTCTGCTGTTGAGCTCATCAATTGAGTTTTTAAAATTTTATTAGTTACTGTGTTTTTATCAGTTCTACCATTGACTTTTGGTCGTTTGGTGTATCCTCTATTCCTTTGTTGAGACTTCATCCTTTTTTTTTCATTTAAGTGTGTTCATAATTGTTCACTGAAGCATTTTTATTATGGCTGACTAAAAAACCTGTCAGGTAATTCCAACATCACTGTCATCTTGGTATTGGTATCTGTTCATTGTTTTTTCTCATTCATATTGAGCTTATCCTGATTCTTGGTATGATGAGTGATTTTGTATTATATCCTGGACATTTTGGGTATTATGAGACTCTGAATTTAATTTAAATCATCTTTTTAACAGTCCTCTGATACCACAATGGCAGAGGTGAGGAGGTACCATCTTATTACTGACAGATGGGGGTAGAAGCCCAGGTTTCCTACTCAACCCCAACTGACACCCCTGGGAAGTGCCTCTTTACTGCTGTGCGGGGCTGAGAGCACAGGGTTTTAGTTTTTTGTGTTTGTTTGTTTTTTATTTTTTTATTTATTTAGTGAGAGAAATGCCTCCACCCCATTTTTTTAGACATGTTGCGATTTCTTGATAGGTCTAATTTGTCAGATCTCCTTTACAGTATAATCAAGGGTATGGCATTATACACTGGGATATGTCCTTCATGCTGTGATGAATACTAGAATTAAAAAAACACTTTTGCTAATGCTCATTACCTAAACGACCGTTCAGAACTGGGTTTATTTTTAAATTTAATTTATTTATTTTTAAAATGTATTCATTTTATTTATTTTCATTGAAGCATAGTTGATTTGCAATATTATATTAGTTTTAGGTATACAGATTGTGATTCAGTATTTTTATAGATTATACTCCATTAAAAGTTATTACAAGATAATAGCTGTAATTCCCTGTGCTATACAATATATCCTGTTGCTTATCTATTTTACACATAGTAGTTTGTATCTCTTAATTCCAAACCCCTAATTTGCCCCTCCCCCTTCCCTCTCCACTTTGGCTAATTGGGTTTAATCACAGCTCAGTCAGAGAGAAAAAATTTTTTCTCTACCCTCTTATGTTCAACGCATGAAGGCATGTGAGTTAAACTAAGAAAAGATAGTGATTAACAGGAGAAAAGGCACAACATTTTTATTAATATTTATGTGCACATGAGCTCACAGCAAAGAAGTGAAATTGAAAGAAGCAATTAGACTCAGGGTGTCAACTCCTTGTCTTAGATGGTAAGAATTGCTTAGATGGAAGCAGACACCTTCCTCAAAGGGAAATTTATGTCCTGCTTTTAGGCAAATTAAGGGCATGCAGTGGAGAATTCTTCCTGTATTTGCTGATTCTCACTTGCCTTTAGCTCAGTATAATCCTTATGCCAAAGTGGCATATTTTGGCAGGGCATATTCTGATCCCCTTCAGCTCCAAAAAGCAATTCAGTGTTAGGCCAAATATAAAAGAAAGAGGCATGCTTCCTCCCATGCCATGCCGCTTTTCCACAGTCATCAAGTTATTTATATCCATGTTTTAAATTTTATAGATTTTTAAATGTAAGATTTCCTTACTAACTGGAGGGAATGATAAGAATCACATTGTTTAGAATAAAGTTTATTTTTAAAGTGCACCATTCTTTAAAAATTCAGCACTTAGTAATTGGTGCAGAACATGTAAAGAAAGTATTTCGTATGAAAACAAAATAAGATTTTTAATTACAGTGGGTCATATCTGAAGCAACGATATTTGCTTGTGCTATTAATGTCTCTGAAACCAAAATGTAAAGTTTACATTTGAACCATAGTAACATGAAATCTGCTGTTATTTTGAAATCTGTTGCAATTATTCTTCAGTGTTTAAAGTTTAAGAGGAGAGTTATCAGTAATTCTCATCAAAATGCTTTTCCAGTAAATGAGATTAATAAACTAGTTAAACACAATCCAGTAAAGCACCCAGCTTTAGAGACAGTTGGAAAACAATGGCTAAAAGTGTAGATTTTCAATGACTAAAAAGAGGTTATAACAAATATAAATAAATAATTCCTCTAAATTATTTAATTGTGGTAGTGGTATTCTAGGAAGAAGAAAAGTAAGTAGCTTTAGAAAAATGCACATTTTAAATATAGTTAAGAAAAGTATGATCTTAAGGATATCAATGAAATACTCATGGAAAAATTGGAAGTCACTTTGCCAATCAGTTCCAAGATAAAATAACTACTTGAATTCCTGAAGAAGGAATGTTCTCTGTGTTTGTCCTTTTGATGCTGGTTTTGGCAATGTGGTACTTGTACATACTTCCTGTGGAATGTCAGCTATTCAGAATCGAATGGGAAGTTCTATTTTTATAGGTGTGTTGAGTCTTCTTCTAATGGAATTCTTTCCTTTTCTAAAAAGCAAAACAGAAGGGGCCGTGAGTTCTATGGAAAAAAAAAAAAAGGTTTCCTTTTGTTACTTCTAATTTATATTTTTTATTCAGGTATCTATCCACCACAAAGCATTAATAGTCAATTTTGCAAATAGACTCAGGAATCAGTGGGAAAGGCCTGCATGAAAACAAAGATATCTTCACAGCAAATATTGAACTGCCTGATTTTTTAGAATCATTTTTGTCAAGGTCTGTGCCTAGAAGGGTTTTTAAACACATCTCAGCAACTCTGGGAGGCAAGAGATGTGGATTTATCTGAAATCTAACAGAAGATAAGACAGTGAAGTAATGGAGCTAGAATTGCAGTCCTCAAGGGAGAAGCCTAAAGGCAGAGCCATTGGCCTTAGGAAATAAAGCAGATCCAGTCCATTTCTAGGACTGATGGGAAAAAAGGCCTTGACAAGGGCAGTCATTTGAATATGGCATGTATATTTCAGGATCTATATGTCAGAGAAGGTCTGTATTATGTGCTTGTTGGGTGAATGTACACAATGATGTATAGATATATCACACTTTAAGTAAATGTGTCAGAGAATAAACACTTGGGTTGAATTTTGGTAATCTCAATAGGGAACTAAAATAGACTAGATTAAGGCTCAATGGAAAGCATGCTGACCCAGAATGAAAAGATTTAAGTTTCAATCTCAAAGCTACCCAGGGCTAAACATTTAACAATATCTTTTCTCTAAGCCTTATTTTTCTCAAAGAGACTGAGGCCATGGGTCCAGATGAAAAATTTGTTAGACGTCTCTCAAGTTCTTTTCTATTCTATGAAGCCAGGATGTTATTTGCATCAATTTGAGATTTCTGTTAGAATTAATGGGACTCCTGGTACCATTTTTAAATACTAGAAAATTTCTCACGAGTCTAAAGTGTTGGAGAAAATGCTATCATTACGTCTTTTAAAAGGACATATTTTTTTCTCTAGCAAAGTCCTATCTTGGTATGTGAAGTATTTCTTTTTTTCTTCTGTTTTAAAGTGTTTGTGTTTTTGTCCCCAAATAAGAAATTCCATTCATCAAATATGTGAAAGGTGCCTAATAAAAGCAAGACACTTCGTCTAATGTTTTAAGGGGGAAAAAAAGCAATGTTTCTGAGCATTTTAAAATAAATGTCCCATTTGGGTAAATTCAGAATGCAGTACTCTGAGAGAATCTGCTGTGCTTCCTCCTTCTGCCCCATTTTATCATATTTCTACCAGCCAGAAGTCCTGGTCAAGCTGCATGTTTTGTGGTTATTGTTAGGAAAACGTGTTTAGTTTTCATTTTTACAAATTTGAAATTATAATACTAAAAATACTTTTCAAAATACACGCCTTGGACTGGGGAGCTGATAGTTTTATTGGTAATATTAGGGCTAAAGGATAAGTCAGACACCATCCTTTTTCAAAGATTTTATAGTTTAGATAGGGGCTTAGATGCCTTCGAAGTATCTGTGGTGTAGACCTAGTGTGGTAAAAGCTGTAAGAGTTATACAGGGGATTGGGAAAGCGAGGCAACCTTCATTCAGCCAGGGATATCAGGAAACAGTGGGAAGAACTGAAGCTGAGGCAGGCATAATTATGTCCTTGGGGAAGTTTCTTCGTTCAGCAAATAAACACTTGGTATGTACTCACTCTGTACCAGGCACTGCAGATAAGCAGATTGAAGGGAAGGTGAATGACCATTTTTTGCCTTCAAAAAAAACATAATGAAATGTTATGTTATGGCATTTTTCACCTACTAGAATATTTGGTTATACAACCAACAGGTCAGCAGCATTTACATAACACAAATATAACAAGTTGCACAGTGTCTGTAAGAACATCTGGTATGTGCGCCTAGTAACTTGGTCATCTTTATGGTAATTTGGTAAAATTCTTCTATTATGCTGATGATACTCTCCTGTATTTCACAAGGTATGTATATTCCAGTGATTATTATTTCTTTTGGGAGGTGGAGGCCTAGTATGATTTTTTTCTGAATACCATTTGCTTATTATTTACAGCAAATTTTATCTGTCTTAAAACCTACCAAGTGTAATATTTCCTTTCACTTATATCACCAAACATTGTAGTTAACAAACAGTCGTAGCAAAAATAATTTTACACTCAGATCAGAATGTGAAAGCACAGTATTGAAGACTATTTACTGTTGCAAAATAGTACTTGAGCACAAGTCTCTAGGTTAAACTCCTGTCAAGAGAAAGAAAAATAAATCAAGTGCTGTGATATTTTGCTATGTACACGGATTGGAGCAAAGAGAGATTAGATTGGAGGTGGTGAACCCAGTTAGAAGGTGGCTGCACTAACATCCAGGTAGAAGAGAGTCCCTGGAGTACATAAGGTGTTGGAAGGAATAAAGTAAAAAGGTACAGTCGGCCCTCCATATCCTCAGGTTCCACACCCATTAATTCTACCAACCATAGATCAAAAATATTTGAGAAAAGAAAAATTCCAAAGTTCCAAACAGCAAAACTTGAATTTACTGAAGCTGGCAACTATTGACGTAGCATTTGCCTTGTATTATGTGTTATAGGTAATCAAGAGGTGGTTTAAAGTATAAGGGAGGATATGCGTATAGTATAAGATCATACTGTACCATTTTGTATAAGGAACTTGAGCATCCTTGGATTTTAATAGCTGCTGGGGATCCCCACGGATGCTGAGGGATGACTGTATAATCTGTCTGAAAAGAATTTTTAGAAAAAAGTTGTCTGTGGAATTTTGCTCTTAGTTGGCAATTTACATGCAAGAAACAGTTAATCTATTTAAAATGGAGGATATTTTAAATAACAAAGAAAGCCTGAATGCTGTAAAGATATTGCATTTCTTATTTGTTTTTAAAAACAATTGCGTTTGAATCAAAACATCTTGGCTGTTGTTAAAATGAAATTTAATGTCCATTACAGTGGAAAACTATAAATCTAGAACTGTAGAAGTTCACAGTTGGGAAAATACAGGTTTCACAAGGTTATACTAAATAATTTCAGTGTTCTATTTGTTAGAGAATTAATAAAATGGTAATGAATCTGTTACAAGCATATACTGCTTTATTGAACTTTGCTTCATTGTGCTTCACAGAGTGCATTTTTTACAAATTGAAGGTTTATGGTAATCCTCCAACCAGCAAGTTTATCAATCCCATGTTTTCCTAACAACATTTGCTCACTCTATATGTGTGTGTCACATTTTGGTAATTCTCAAAATATTTCAAAACCCTTAACCAGCAAAAAAGATTATGTCTTGCTGAAGGCTCAGGTGATGGTTAGCATTTTTTTTTTTAGCAATGAAGTATTTTTTAAATTAGGTATGTACTTTTTTTTTTTTAGACATAATGCTATCGGACACTTAATAGACTACAAGATAGTGTAAACATAACTTCTAAATGCACTGGGAAACAAAAAATTCATGTGACTTACTTGATTGTGATAGTCACTGTATATTGGTGGTCTGGAACCGAGCCTGCAGTATCTTGGAGGTATGCTTGTGTATTTTTTAAGAACAAACATTTTAAATGACTATGACGTCCTGTATTTTTAATAGAAAGGGGTTAGAGATACTCATATCCTTTTGATTCTTTTCTGAGTAAAAGGCAAAATTAACATTCAACTTTTCTCATGTATTATGGTGCTGCTCCAAGGTGGCAAAGTGTCAACCCTTTCACCCACACATCATAGTTCTTTTATGTTAACAAACACTTTCAGTTTGTGTGGGATAAGATATAACCTCATCTCATGAGTTCTCTTTAGCTGATAACCTACAGGAGGAAGGAGGCTCTTTAAGATGAATACCATCTGATGGCTTCTTTAGAATTATTGTCAGGTATAATATTGTCAGGTATAATTCCAGAAGCCCAATTTCTGTTTCATTTGTTCACTTTAGTAATTTTCATTCTTAATATAAATCTGGATTTCTTGATATTATATCAATTCCCATATTTGTCTTTATGAAGTAAGGAGAAAATGTTATGTAATTTAAGACTTTGGAAACTTTTAAACAATTTTTTTAAACTTTTACACTTCTAATAAACTTAATTTTTTTAGAGGAGTTTTGGGTTCAAAGCAAAATTGAGCAGAAATTTCTGAGAAGTCCCAAATACCGCCATCCCCACACATGCACAGCCTCGGCGCTGTTGACTTCCTACACCACAGTGACCTGTTTCTTTCAGTTGATGAATCTGCATTGACCCATCATTGTTACCCGAAGTCCATAGTTTACATTAGCGTTTTTTCTTGGTATTGTACACTGACTGGGTTTTTACAAATGTATAATGACCTGTATCCACCATTGCAGTTGAATACAGAATAATTTCATTGTTTTAAAATTCCTCTGTGCTCCAGTTATTTATCTCGCCCTTCTCTCTAACTACAAACAACTAATCGTGTCACTGTCTCCATAGTTTTGCATTTTCCAGAATGTCAAAGTTGGAATCATACAGTATGTAACCTTTTCAGAGTGGCTTCTTCCACTTAGCTGTGTATGTTTATGTTTCCTCCATGTTTTTCACGGCTTGATAATTCATATCTTTTTAGCACTGACTAATAATCCATTCCCTGGATGAGCCACGGTTTGTTTATACACTCACCTGCTGAAGGATATCTTGGTTGCTTCTGAGTTTTGGCTATGCATAAAGTTGCTATAAACATCTGTGTGCAGGCTTTTGTGTGGACTTAAGTTTTCAACTCCTTTGGGTAAATACCAAGGAGCACAATTGCTGGATTATATGATGAGAGTATATTTAATTTTATAAGAAACTGCTAAACTGTCTTTTTTTTTTTTTTGCGGTATGCGGGCCTCTCACTGCTGTGGCCTCTCCCGTTGCGAAGCACAGGCTCTGGACGCGCAGGCGCAGCGGCCATGGCTCACGGGCCTAGTTGCTCCGCGGCATGTGGGATCTTCCCGTACTGGGGCACGAACCCGTGTTCCCTGCATCGGCAGGCGGATTCTCAACCACTGCGCCACCAGGGAAGCCCTAAACTGTCTTTTAAAGTGGCTGTATCCTTTTGCATTCCCATCAGCAATGAATGAGAGTTTCTGTTGCTCCACATCCTACCAATATTTAGTGTTGTCAGTGTTTTGGACTTTGGCCACACTAATAGATTTATAGCAGTTATCTCATTTTTTTTTTAAT
This sequence comes from Kogia breviceps, assembly GCF_026419965.1. Taxonomy (NCBI): domain Eukaryota; kingdom Metazoa; phylum Chordata; class Mammalia; order Artiodactyla; family Physeteridae; genus Kogia; species Kogia breviceps. The sequence goes on along the minus strand of NC_081315.1, from coordinate 121,289,265 downwards.
TTTATTTTTTTATACAGCAGGTTCTTATTAGTTATCTGTTTTATACATATTAGTGTATATATGTCAATCCTAATCTCCCAATTCATACCACCATCACCACCACCCCCCGCTTTCCCCCCTTGGTGTTCATAAGTTTGTTCTCTACATCTGTGTCTCTATTTCTGCCTGGCAAACCGGTTCATCTGTACCATTTTTCTAGATTCCACATATATGCGTTAATGTATGATATGTATTTCTCTCTTTCAGACTTACTTCACTCTGTATGACAGTCTCTAGGTCCATCCACATCTCTACAAATGACCCAATTTCATTCCTTGTTATGGCTGAGTAATATTCCATTGTGTATATGTACCACATCTTCTTTATCCTTTCGTCTGTCGATGGGCATTTAGGTTGCTTCCATGACCTGGCTATTGTAAATAGTGCTGCAGTGAACACTGGGGTGCTTGTGTCTTTTTGAATTATGGTTTTCTCTGGGTATATGCCCAGTAGTGGGATTGCAGGGTCATGTGGTAATTCTATTTTTAGTTTTTTAAGGAACCTCCATACTGCTCTCCATAGTGGCTGTATCAATTTACATTCCCATGGTTTTCTCACTTTAATTTGCAATTGCCTAGTGACATATGGTGTGGAGCATTTTCATATGCTTAGGTGCCATCTGCATATTTTCTTTGGGGAGGTATCCTTCAGATCTTTTGCCTATTTTTGAATCAGATTGTTCATTTTCTTATTGTTCGGTTTTAAGAATTGTTTGGGTAGTTTGGATAACAGTTCTTTATCAGATGTCTTTGTAAATCTTTTTTCCCAGTCTATAACCTGTCTTCTCATTTCTTGACAGTGTCCTTTGCAGAGCAGAATTTTAAAATTTTAATCAAGTTCACATTATCAATTATTTCTTTCATAGATCGTGTCTTTGATGTTGTCATCTAGATATTCTCCTATATTATCATCCAGGATTTTTATGGTTTTAATTATATAGCTAATAGTTTTACATTTAGGTCTGTGATTCACTTTGAGTTAGTTTTTGTGAAGGGTGTAATGTCTGGATTTAGGGGGTTTTTTTGTTTTATTTTTAATACGTACCTCTTCCAGCATCATTTATTGAAGAGTCTATCTTTTCTCCATTGTATTTCCATTGCTCCTTTGTCAGAGATGAGAGACTATATTTATATATTTATATGGGTTCATTTCTGGGCTTTCTATTCCATACAGTTAATCAGTTTGTTTATTTTTTCATTAGTACCACACTTTTTTTTATTACTGTAGCTTTATAGTAAGTCTTGAAGTCAGATGGTATCAGTCCTTCATCTTTGTTCATCTCTTTAAATATTGTGTTGGTATTCTTGGTCTTTTGGCTCTTCACATAAACTTTAGAATCAGGTTGTTGATATCCACAAAAAGACTTGCTGAGATTTTGATTGGGATTATGGTGATCAAGTTGATAAGAACTGTCATCTTGACCTCCTACTCATTGACAGGAATATCTCTCCATTTATTTAGTTATTTTTTTGAGATATTTCATCAGAGTTTTGTAGTTTTCCTCATATAGATCTTTTACATATTTTGTTAAACTTACACCTAAGTATTTCATTTTTAGGGAGGGTAATGTAAATGGTAATGTATTTTTAGTATAAATTTCACTTGGTCATTTCTGGCACATAGGAAACCTATAGACTTTTGTATATTAACCTTGTATCCTGCAATTTGTGAGAACTGCTTATTTCCAGGAGTTTTGTTGTCAATTCTTTAGGATTTTTATGCATAGACAATCATGTCATCTGTGAATAATGACCATTTTATTTCTTCCTTCTCAATTTGTATACCTTTTGTTTCCTTTTCTTATATGACTGCATTAACTAGGACTTCTAGTAAGATGTTGGAAGCGCGTGAAGAAAGGGGACATCTTTGCCTTGTTCCTGATCTTAGTGGGAAAGCTTCATATTTCTCACTATTAAATATGATGTTAGCTTGTGGTATTTTGTAGATGTTCTTTATGAAGTTGGGGAACTGTTCCTAGTTTACTGAGAGTTACTCTCATGAATCGATGTTGAATTTTGTCAAATGATTTTTCTGCATCAACTGATATGATCATGTGATTTTTCCAATTTTGCCTATTTTGATGTTATTGATAGATAACATTGATTTTCAAATGTTAAACCAGCCTTGCATACCTGAAATAAATTTTTTTTGCTCATGGTGAATAATTCTTTTTATACATTGTCATATTCATTTTGCTAATATTTTGTTGAGGATTTTTTTTTTTTTTTTTTTTTTTTTTTTTTTTTTTGTGGTATGAGGGCCTCACTGTTGTGGCCTCTCCCGTTGCGGAGCACAGGCTCTGGACGCGCAGGCTCAGCGGCCATGGCTCATGGGCCTAGTCGCTCCGCGGCACGTGGGATCTTCCCGGACCGGGGCACGAACCCGTGTCCCCTGCATCGGCAGGCGGATTCTCAAACACTGCGCCACCAGGGAAGCCCTGTTGAGGATTTTTGTATCTATGTTCGTGAGGGATATTGGTGTATAATTTTTCCTTCTTGTAGTGCCTTTATCTGGTTTTGGTTTTAGAGTAATGGTGGCCTTATAGAATGTGTTGCAGTATGTTCACTCTGTTTCTGTTTTCTGCTTCATATTGTGAAGAATTGGTATCACTTATTCCTTAAGTGTTTGGTATAATTTACCAGTTAATCCATTTGGGCCTGGTGCTTTCTGTTTTGGAAGGTTATTAATTATTGATTCAATTTCTTTAATAGATAGGCCTATTTAGGTTGTCTATTTCTTCTTGTGCAATTTTGGCAGATTGTGTTTTTCAAGGAATTGGTCCATTTCATCTGGATTATCAAATATGTGGGCATAGAGTTATTCATAATAATCCTTTATTATCCTTTTAATGTCCATGGAACCTATAGTAATGTCTCCTCCTTCATTTCTAATATTAATAATTTATGTCTTCTCTCTGTTTTTCTTAGTTAGCCTGGCTAGAGACTTATCCATTTCATTGATCTTTTCAAAGAACTAGTTTTTTTTTGCTATTGTTGATTTCCTCTATTGATTTCCTGTTTTCATCTTTATTGATATCTGCTCTAATTTTTATTATTTCTTTTGTTCTGCTTACTTTGGATTTAATTTGCTCTTCATTTTCTTTTTACTAGTGGAAGCTTGGCATATTAATTTGATATCTTTCTTCCTTTCTAATATGTGCATTCAGTGCTATAAATTTCTCTATATGTAGCTCATCCCACAAATTTTGATAAGTTATTTCTTCATTTTCATTTAATTAAAAATATTTTAAAATTTCTTTTGCGATTTCTTCATTGACTTATGTGTTGTTTAATCTCCTAGTATTTTGGATCCTTCCGTTTTCTTTCTGTTGTTGATTTCTTGTTTAATTCCATGTGCTCTGAAGAGTAGACCTTGTTTGATTTCTAATCTTCTAAACTTGTTAAGTTGTGTTTTATGACCCAGAATGTCATCTATCTTGGTGCATGTTCCATATGAGCTGGAGAAGAATGTGTATTCTTCTGTTGTTTATACAGAAGTATAAGTAAAGAAGTCGTCTATAGATCTCAATTATAGATCTATAGATGTAGTCTATAGATCTCAATTATATCCCATTGATTTATGGTGCTCTTGAGTTCAACTATGTTCTTAGTGATTTTCTGCCTGCTGGATCAGTCCTTTTCTGATAGACAGGTGCTAAAGTCTCCAGCTACAGTAGTGGAGTCACCTATTTTTTTTCTTACAGTTCTACCAGTGTTTGCCTTATGTATTTTGATGTTGTATTGTTAGGCACATGCACATTAAGAATTGTTACATATTCTTGGAGTATTGACCCCTTTGTCATTAAGTGATGCCCCCTCTTTTTCCCTGATAATTTTCCTTGCCCTGAAGTCTGCTCTGTCTATTATTAATATAGCTACTCTCACTTTCTTTTTAGTAGTGTTAGCATGACATAATTCTCCATTCTTTTAGTCTTAATCTATGTATGTCTTTATAATTACAATGAATTTCTTTCTGACAGCATATAGTTGGGTCTTGTTTTTTGATCCACTCTGACAATCTCTTTTCATGTATTTTGTTCATTGATGTTTAAAGTGATTATTGATATAGCTGGATTAATATCTACCATATTTGTTACTGTTTTCTATTTGCTTCCCTTGTTCTTTGTTATTATCATCCACCTATTTTTGTTTTTTTTTTTTTGGAGTTTCTATTGGCATTTCCTCAAGCTCAGAGATTATTTCCTCAGCTGGGTCCAATGTACTAAGGAGCTTATCAGTGGCATTTTTCATTACTGTTACAGTGTTTTCTTTTTTATCCTGGCATTTCTTTTTGATTCTTTCTCAGAATTTTCATCTTTCTGCTTACATTACCCATCTGTTCTTGCATGTTGTCTACTTTTTCCATTAATGTCCTTAACATATTAATCATAGGTTTTAAAAGTCCTGGTCTAATAATTCTAACATTCTTGTCATATCCGATTCTGGCTCAGATGCATGTTAAGTTTCTTCAAAATGTGCTTTTTGCCTTTTGGTATGTCTTGTAATTTTTGTTGAAAGATGGACATGATGTACTGGGTAAAAGGAACCGTGGTTAGTAGGCCTTTAGTAATGTATTGGTAAGGTGTTGGGGGAGGGGAAGCATTCTGCAGTCCTATGATTAGGTTTCAGTCTTTTGGTGAGCCTCATTCTTGGACTGTCAACTTCACCAGTGCTTCTCAGTTTTGCTTTGTTCCCCCCCACGCCACCCCCACCCCTTAGGTGGGACAGGATAGCTAGAGAAAGCTGGAATTGGGTGTTTCCCTTCTTCCACTTACATTCCCCCCAAGTTAGTTAGGCTCTGTTAATACCTCAGTAGTTTAGGCTCTGGTAAGATGATCTCATTAAGGCTGCCCTTGTTAAAAAGAACAGAATGCTCTGCCCTATTTCAAAATGGTTCCTTTTCCCCTCTCACTGCTGGAAGCACAAGATTTTCCTCTGATATTCACTGTGAGGACCTGATAGAACTCCTAGAGGTAAAACTTTCAATAGTCTGGGCCCCCACATGACTGGGTACACCTGGAGCTTTATCTTCTAGGCTTGTCCACACTGAGCCTTCAGCAGTTTGTCAATTATAGGTCAGATTTTCCTACCACGACGCTGGTTCCTGCAGAGGATTCTGTTTCAGTAAGTTGTGATTTTCTGTATCTGCCTGTCAGTCTCTTCAGTTTCAGGAGCAGCAGTCTGCCTTGTGACCTTATTTGACAGATCCATGGAAAACTGTTAATTTTTTAGTTTGTTTAGCTTTTTATTTGTTTTTAGGACACAGTGACAACTTCTGAGCTCCTTTCATGCCAGACCAGAAACCAGAAGATCATACAATGTTTGTTTTTAAATCTTGAATATTATAAAATTGATTTAAAACTCCTGAATTGTTTGGATTTGAAAAGACAAGCAAGGCGTAGTCATTTACAGCTGGAGGTCAGAAATCAAGGCTAGAAATTAAAGTTTTTAAGACATGTTTCAAGATAATTAGAAGTCTGAGCTATGTGTTTCTCATATACTATAGGCCACCAAGACTGATAGAATAAACAACTGAAAACTATTCCTTAATCACACTTCATTGGAAATTGTTGTCCATAATCATTAAAGAGATTTACTGACTCTTTTGTTCAACCAGATTTTGAGAGCACAGTTTTCTCAAAAAGTTAATTAATTATAAAATCTTGGACGCTGATTAAAGTACTGCCTTCTTAAGTAAATGTCTTTCAGCTCCTGGGTCAGATGCTTCTCCCTGGAAAAAGCTGGAATTGCTATCTTGGGTATTAATTGTCATTTTAGAGACAGTGTCTGTGGACTGTCAGTGACATTCTGCTATGTAAGAGAATCTGGAAAAGTTACAATTTGAAAGATGTTGGACTAAGTTTAGCAGTCAGCTTCTTCAGGATGTGATGATATTTTCTGCTATGCTCTCATCCATTCCATCTCCCAGCCTGTACTTTGTAGGCAGGAAGCCCAAGTCCTACTTGATACCTGCTTACTTTTCACTTCTACTCGAGACACCCCAAACATGGCAGGTGCTGCTGTTGGCTTGCTGTTAGTTTTCTCCCAAGTTTTGGTACTTTAGACAGTCTCTGTAAATAGGTTTGCTATTATCATACATTCATCCAATGACTAGAATACCGATTGGGTGCTAATTATATGGCAGGCACTTTGCTAAATACTAGAGATGGGGCTTCCCTGGTGGCTCAGTGGTTAAGAATCCGCCTTCCAGTGCAGGGGACATGGGTTCGAGCCCTGGTCTGGGAAGATCCCGCATGCCGTGGAGAAACTGAGCCCATGTGCCACAGCTACTGAGCCCACGCTCTAGAGCCCATGAGCCACAACTACTGAGCCCATGAGCCACAACTACGGAAGCCCATGCACTTAGAGCCCATACTCTGCAACAAGAGAAGCCACTGCATTGAGAAGCCCGTGCCACGCAAACTAGAGAAAGCCCCGGGTGCGGCAACGAAGACCCAATGCAGCCAAAAATAAATAAATAAAATAAATTAAAAAAAAATACTAGAGATAAAGTCATGAATAAGACATAGTCCCTGCCCACTAGGAGCTTAGAGCCTAATCAGGAAGAGAGACAATAAATTGTGGAGAGCCCTGAGATGGAGTAAGCTCACGGAAAGGAGTGGCACCTAATGACCGCCAGGGTGAGAGCATGGAGCAGGAGACTTTATGCCGAGATGTGCAGGATAAGGAGAATTTAGTCAGCCACAGATTCTGCCTTCTGCCTGCAATGCCAAGAGGAACAGCATGTGCAATGGCCCAGAAGAGAGAGACTGTAGACAATTCTAGACATTTGTACCTCGGTCTGGATGAGCCACTGAGTTTGAGGGGAGAAAGGGAGCACCATGAAGCTGTGAGACTGAAGAGGCAGGCAGGGGCCAGTTCTCAAAGCCCCTAGTTTTCATTCCTTGAACTAAAACCTGATTTTTTAAAAGGGGGAATTAAGGGGAATGATGTAATGAGATATTTTAGAAACGTCATTCCAGCTACAAGTCGGGAAACATATTGGCATCCTAGCATGAGATACAAGTTTCTGGATCTAAGCAGTGCAGTGGGAATGCAGAAAGTGGAAAGCTTTGAGAGTAATTTAAGAGGTAGAAGTAATAGATATGGTGATTAATTGGACCTGAAACTTTTTTGTTGAAACCTACTGTTGGTTTGGAACATTCCACTTCTAAAATAACTACAATAATCTGATTAGAGAAAAGAATATTTTATCTTGTTAATGTGTTGACTAGCTAATTGATAGCCCTGTAATTGAGAACAGTTAAAACAATGACATTTTGTTAAAAGACACTTATCAGACTCAGAAATATTTACCAGTTCAGTGTTTTGGAATTTTGAACATGTGAATAAAATAAGTAAAACATCTAAAAGTATGTGACTTTTGACAAACAAGCAGGTTTTGGAAAAAAATAACTTCTTTTTACCAGCTAAAGTGAGGATATAAACAGAACTAAAACATATTAGGCACTCAGTAAATATTTATTGGATAAATGTCTTGAATTATTTGACTTTATTTTTTATTTTTCGGTACGTGGGCCTCTCACTGTTGTGGCCTCTCCCGTTGCGGAGCACAGGCTCTGGACACGCAGGCCCAGCCGCTCTGTGGCACGTGGGATCTTCCCAGACCCGGGCACGCACCCATGTCCCCTGCATCGGCAGGCAGACTCTCAACCACTGCGCCACCAGGGAAGCCCTATTTGACATTTTAAATAGGTCAGAGAAAGTAGAAGCAATTTTTGAGGTTACCTTAGTTTCAATTGCATGTGTTCATTCTTGGGGTATACATGTTATATATACTATACACTCACATTGTGTGGTGTATGCCAGTTCCGTGAGGGGATGAGGGCCAACATCTACCTGCACAGAGTTACTCTTTCCCAGTAGTCTGGATAAAACTTACTAAAATTATTGGTTTGCTAATTGATTTGAATTAGGAAAGTAGAACTGAAATATTTGAAATATTAAAAATGGCCACTCATGATTTAGTAAAATTGTGTGGATCATATTTGACCAATTATATAGTTCCGCATGATCAGTATTTAGCCATTAAGTCTGATTTATTATGCCTGTGTAGCTGTCAGTCAGTGTTTCAGCCCATCTGCCTCCCTATTTAACCACCAGTCTCTGTGGCCACCCAGCAAGCCATTTGGTTGTGTGTGTCTGTTCTGTTTGTGTTTCGTATGGTTGGAATGGCTGTAACTTTGTTAAGATGTTGACAGATGAGAATAATTGTCTCAAGGAAGATGTTTCTTTTGTTTGAAAAAATGTGTGGGAGAGAAATAGGAGTTTGATTTTTCACAAATGCTTTTGAATTTTTTGAATTCCAAATCAATAACCTGACAGGACTGTTATTGAACCCTCAGAAAAAAAGCTTTCAACAGGATTTTGAAGAAAATTACAATTCATTATCTTGTTCATTTTTCTTCTTTACTATTTTAGTGTAGTGATGGAAGTGTATTTGAAAAGTTTTACATATAGATTTATTATCTTGAATTATGATATTTTTCTTTAACTTTCTCTGTAATTTCTCATATATCTTGCTAAAAAGGAGGGGAGGGAATCAGATCTTAACAAATATATTTCTTTAAAGAACATACTGTTTTTGTCTGTACCTGATACTTTTATGTTTATTGGCTTGATGCTGCCCTTGGCAAGAAGTTAAACCAATTCACTATCAACTTAACCCGTCTGTCTTCTCTGTCAGACAGGTCTCTATTTATGTATCTTTCTTTCCCAGTGTCTTGCTCAGTTTCTGAAACTAGAAGGTGTTCAGTAAATATTTGTTGAGCTAAACAAAACCCTCATGATCCTGAATTCATTTATTCATTCACTTATTCATTCAACACACCTTTAGTGTTTATCATATAGTTGATACCGTGCTGGTCCCTAGGGTCCACCACGAGTTAGATTTTGTCCCTCTCTTCAAGGCACTTGAAGTTTGTTTAGATATTCATTAAGTAACATGCATATATTCAAAATACCATAGATGTAATTCAGATCTATCATATAGGTAATTTTCTTCTGTCCTTCTATGTCTTCTTTGCTAGTTCTTCCTCATCTCCTAGGCGAGTGATCCAGGAGCTTGTTGCTTGGGCATCTTACATTTTCTGCTTATACTCACTTCCTCGGTATCTCATCTAGTATCATGGCTTTGAATTTCATATAAAAACCAATGGCACCCACATTTATAACTGCAGCTCAGACCTCTACCTGAATTCCAGACATATCCTGTTGCCTACTCACCATCTCCACTTGAATTTCTAACTATCATTTCAAATTTAAAATGTCTAAAACTGACCTTCTCATCTCCCTACAGCCAAACTTGCCCCTACCAGTTACTGGCAATTCCATCTTTGCAGTCACTCAGGCCAAAAACATTGTAGTAATTATTAACTCATTTCTTTTTCTTAAATACTATATCTGATTCGTCAGTAACTCCTGTTAGTTTTAAAATATATTCGGAATCCGATAACTCATCACCATGTCTGTGGTACCACCTTGGCCCAAACCGCTCATCTCTTGCCTGGGTCACTGTAAAAGCATCCTGACTAGTCTCCCTGTTTCTGCATCTATGCTTAACACAACAGCCAGAGACTGCTCTGCTCAGAGCACTCCATTGTCTCATGGCTTACCCCTCTCCTCCTGCCTTCTCAGCTCCACCACACTCACTACCTTCTTCATAGCCTGGAACAAGCTAGACATTTACCCTTCCTGTTTCCTTGGCCCTGAGGGTTCTTCTCCCATCAGCCTGCTTAGTCTACCTCTCCCTCCCTTCAGGGCTCAGCTCACAGGCCACCTTCTCAAGAAGGCCTTCCCTGTATCCCTAAGGGTTGCCCTTATTTCTTTACCAACTCTTACTCCTTCTTGGCCTTTTTTCCCCCCTTCCTTGACATTTATCACCACCTAACCTGTCATAAACGAAACTTAAACTATATCTGGTCAGTTATCTGTTACTGCGCACTAGAATGCTCCATGAATACAGGGACTTTTTCTCTTTTGTTCACTGTTTTATCCCCAGTTCCTAGAATAGTGCTTGCACAAAGCAGGCATTCAATAAATATTTTTGCATAAGAGTATCTGAGGAAGCTTCTGGAAAGAATACAAACTTGTTTTGTAAAGTGTTTAGAGAGTTTGAAGTGAATATTTTAGGTCTCCTTTCATTTACTTGCTACTTCAGGTACGTATGGTACCACAGTGCTAGTTATTTGAAGGTCCTGTTGCCTAAATACTAGTTAATTAGCATGCTCAGAATCATAGAAATGGATTTTTAACCAAAACTAAAACTGGAGATTTTGTTTAGCAAAATAGCTACTTTGGAGCAAAATGTGACATCACGAACACATGTTTTAAGAAATGTGAAGTAGCTAAGCCTGTATGGTCAAAATGGATGTAATGTTCTCAAGCATGATGATTATGATATACTTAAGTTCAAATACTGATTTTTCTTGATTGTTATAATGCTTAATTAGTTGATATTTACCATCTACCTTGACTTTTTCTTGGGAACATTTTGGCTACTTATTTTTAGCCAGCAAGCAAAGTAAGATATTCAGTTACCCTGGGAGCCTGATGCTAATGACTGTACTTATTTAGGCAATTGAAGTCATTCCTCTCATTCTCTTTCTCAAACCCACAAAGTGCCCGAGACTGAAACATGCAACGTATACATGGCCTAATATATTTCTTTAGTGGTCACATTCTTCACTGGAGTCTGAGGAAAGAAAGCCTCTTTTGTTTGCTTTTTTAATCTCTTATTTTGGAATTTGAAAACTATTCAACCCTTTCCAGAAACGTTGACCCAACTGGGGCATTTTCATGGACAGTAAGAAATCCTTTCTGCCTGCTCTTACTTGAACAAAGAGGCCACTGATCTGGATGAACGGCATCATCAGCATTTGGTTTCTTGTCCTAGCGTTAGTGACGATATGGACCTTTACTAAGGGCATGCCTAGCTGACAGTCATAAAACCCCAAACAATTGGGGCCTGTGAATAGAAGTGAAATGGTGAATAGATAAGGCATAGTGCCTTAGGACTTGCAATATTTATACTCTTGAAATTTATGCCTGGAGTTTGGAAAAACTTAAAGTGTTAGTCACTGATCGTCCAGAAAAGGAAGAACACTTATGTGCTCAAACTTAAAGCTTTGTTTCTGTAACTGCTTCAATGTTAACTATTTCTCTTGTTGGCCACCTCAAAGTGGAAATTCTCTCTGGTTGTCCATGTAATCTCTTTACCTGAAGAAAGCAAAAAGGGATTAAAAACAAATTCTACACTTTTCCTTTTGAGTGTTGCAATGTGAAGAGAGTTTTAGGGACTGTGGTGTTGACTTGGTCTCTGCTGATTTGAAGCATTCATTATTTATTTGAAACAAAGTTACTGAGTATGGGAATAAAACCCAAGAATAAAATGATATATACTCGAGTGAAATTTGCTTAGATCAATGTTGTTGAACTGCCCTTATCAATGCATTATCTTATTGGAAAATCATTTGAATTTTGCAAAGGAATGTCTGACTTAAATCAGAGCTAACATTTGTTAAGCACTATGAAGCCCCCTTCCCAAAGCATATTATTACACATTGTCTCATTTATTCTGCACAGTAACTCTATGACGTATATAGTATTACTTACTTCCTCTTTACAGGTAAGGAAACTGGGGCAGGAAAGGTTAATTGTTTTGTCCAAGGTCACCGAGTAAATGGCTGTGCTAGGACTTAAACTCAGATTTTCTTGACCCTGAAGACAATGCTATGAACCACTGTGAAATACTGCTCTCTATTTACAAAACTTAAATGGTGGAGTATCATGTGCTTGCATCTGTTTTGAATGATTTGTTTTTATCTTCGACCCCTTCAGTCCAAATGTTAATGTGGGGCTTTCTGAAGTCTGTTATTTTTCATTCAAACTGTGCACCCCTCCCCCACTCCATGGACTTATGCTTTTAACTGCATTCCCCGAACATGGAGCTAAGGGAGTATCAGTTTCATCTTTTTTTTTTTTTTTTTTTTTAACTATAACTAGCAAGTATTCATAGAAAAGTGGCTTTTCTGTAAGATTCTGGATGTTATAGACCCTCAATCAGTAGTATCGGAGATGTTTCATTTGTGGAATACAGAGATAAACCCTAGGTTTATGAAAGTTGGACCAATTTGAACTAAATCCAAATGCAGAGAATCAGAAGATGCTTGGATGAAGGAGAATTGAGCTGATCCTCATATCCTAGGGTTGTTCTGTTGAGAGAAGTTGGAACAAAGCCTTGAGAGCTAGAATCACCTGGTAGATAGAATTTGGGAGAGTTTTGCTGAAAAGTGGTGACATTAACATGTAAAAGTACATCTAGTTTCAAATGTGGCTCAAAAGTGGCCCAAGTTCAGTTAGTCCAAGTTCAGTTAGTACTTGATTGTCAGGCACATTCTCCCAATATGGTGGCCCCCAGAATTACAGGCTTAGATTTTCCTTACAGTAATAAGTCTCATTGCGAAGAAAGCCTCTTTTTCCCATTTAATTCCAACAGTTGTAATAAAATTGAGTTGTGTTGTCCATCCCTGAACCAATTATTCTGACTAAGGGAATGACACAGTAGCCTTTGGAGCTGAAAGAGATGTTGGTCAAGCCAGTGTACTAAAAGGAAAAAAGGGTACAGTTAACAAAGGAGAAATAAATGCAGGTAGGCAAAAGAGAACAGAGGTCCACAATAGGCAGATAAAGAGAAGAGGTGGACAGGAACTAAGCCAAAGAGGAAAATACCTTTGAAGAAGCTAGAGGTCTGGGAGATGAGAGCAAGGCTTGCTACATGCTAGCTGACACTCTGTTAAACACAGTGGCTTCCAGTTTAATACTGGAGGCAATGTTTAAATGTTCTCTTTGCAGAACAGGAACTAAATATTTTTAATTGCTTTTAATTTTTAAGCATTAAGGTCTATATGCTAAATCATATTGGAAATTTTAAATCTTGCATATTTAGCTTAGACATTATCAGATAAACTCAGACGACTTTATGGATTCTGCTTAATGAATTTTCCTCTCATCATATGAGTTTCTGATTCAAAATGTCAAAAAGAATAAAGATGTATAGAGAACATGATAATTTATGAAATCAGATAATACCTGTGAATTGTCCTGTGCGTATTGTATATGTTTTATCATATACAGAGAGTATCCATGTAAGTTTATATACATGTGTATGCACCTATACATATATGTATATAGGTGTATGCACGTATGTTTGTGTATGCATGTATGTTTGTGCGTGCGCACATATGCACAAAAGGCTGAGGAGACATCCAGTGAGGCTTAGAAAAAAAATCACTTTAGAGGTTCAGCTTTAAGCCTGAAATTTCATTTGCTGATTATACCAAAGTCCAGTCTTTTTCGTTAGTTTTAAAATTTATTACTCAGTTTCTAGCAGTACCTTGTTTTATTTTAATCTATAGATAATTTAATCAACAAATAGGTCAGATTTCTAACCTGTGGTATTTCCTCTTCTTGAGTGAAAAAGTTCTGGAGACTATTGATTAAGGAATTGAAAACATCATGTTTAACTCACAGTCACTATAAGAAGCTATGAAGTCCCTAGTTGTGTTTGGTCCAAAGTGATGATGATGAGAAAGGACAGCAGGCCAATATGGGACCCAGAAAAACAGCAGGAGAGAGTGACTCAGCCTCCAGTTCCATCTTCCACAGTGATCTGTGTGTAGTGAATAAGGCCATCACTGGTTTCGATGGCTTATTAGGCAAAAATGGGTAAAGACATAGAGGACATTTATTTTTTAAGATAAAAGATGGGCATCGTGAACACTTTTGCTTTCGTTGCCCATTATCTATTCTCCTCTTCTTTTAAAAAAAAAAAAATTATTTATTTAATTTATCTATTTTTGGCTGCGTTGTGTCTTCGTTGCTGTGCACTGGTTTTCTCTAGTTGCGGCGAGCAAGGGCTACTCTTCGTTGCGGTGTGCGGGCTTCTCATTGTGGTGGCTTCTCTTGTTTCAGAGCACGGCTCTAGGCACACGGGCTTCAGTAGTTGCGGCTCGCGGGCTTTAGAGCGTAGGCTCAGTAGTTGTGGCGCACGGGCTTAGTTGCTCCGCGGCACATGGGATCTTCCTGGACCAGGGCTCGAACCCACGTCCCCTGCATTGGCAGGCGGATTCTCGACCACAGCGCCACCAGGGAAGCCCCTATTCTCCTCTTCTTTTGGTAACCACCACAATTTCACTGTGGGACCAAGCCTTCTCCATTATATAGTTGTCCCTCAGTATCCATAGGGGATTGGTTCCAGGATTCCCTCTGAATACTGAAATCTGCAGATGCTCAAGTCCCTTATATAAGATGGTGTGGCATTTGCCTATAACCTACACATATCCTCCTGTACACTTTAAATCATCACTAGATTACTTGTAATACCTAATAGAATGTAAATGCTTTGTAAATAGTTGCCAGGGCTCAGCAAATTCAAGTTTTGCTTCCTGGATATTTTTGACCCTCCATTGGTTGAATTTGAAGATGCAGAATCTGTGACTATAGAGGGCCAACTGTTTGTAGCCTGGTGAGTCTGTTCTAGAAGGTGTCCTGTTCTCCTTTATTTAAGGGGTGGGCACATGACCCGAGCTAGGACTGTCAGGCGATTCCCCTTCTCTCTAGAATTTGAAACCTAAGCCAAGTAACTAAAAGACTGAAAATGGCAGGAGTGAACTCGTGATGAGATGCTTAGAAGAGACCCCGCAGTTCCTGTGGCCTGGAAATAGGAAGCTTTCCTGGCTCTTGACTCCTGAGCTTGCTTCTTCAGGCCTCCCTCTGATTCTGCGAGCTACCCCATAGCCTGCCACTAGACCCCTTTCCTTCTCACATAAGCCAGAGTTGGTTTCTGTGGCCTTCAACCAGGGAGCCTAGTTGAAACAGAAGGAGAAGCAAGGGGAAGGAGATGTAAGAATAGAAAGGAAAAGGAAAGAAGAGAATAAGTAAATTGAAGAAAGTGAAGAAAAATAAGTCCTCAGCCTGTCTAGTCTTAAGGAACCATCTTTCATCTTTTCTTGAGAAATAATGTTTTGGCTTCAACTCTGCCCCTATTCCAGCAACCAGACAGTGAGGGTTAAGTACAGGACTCCAGAGTCCTGAAACCCACTTGTTTAGATTTGACCCACAGCTCTGCCAATTACTTCCTGTCTGACTTTGAACCAATTTGCTTAACCTCTCAGGGCCTCAATTTCCTTGGTTGTTAAACAAATATAGCAGTACCATGTAACTTCTAGGACTGCTGTGAGAATCAAATGATTTGACTGATATAAAACTTCCAGAACAGAACTTGACGGAGAGCCTGCACTTAATAGGTGTTATTTGTGATTATAAGTCTGAGCTCTGTGGAGGAGAAGAAAGTTTCTATTGCATCTCTCTCATTGTGTCAGTCAGTAAATGTTTATTGAGCACCTAATGTGTGATGTTATTGTGCTAGGTGCTATGGGGAATACAAAGATGATGGCACTGTTTCTGCCATCAGATTGCTCACAATATGATTTTGGTAGTTGATGCAATGATATATAATAATATTTGTGCTCAGGGAGTTTGGAGAAAACAGAGTTTTTTCTAACTAGAGGATTAAAAAGCATTACCTATAAATGATGTTTATGTGTGTATAAATTTATACACATAGAGGGAATAAAATTCTAGCCAGAGATCACTTTGAGCCAAAGTGAGAACTGATGTATATTTCATTTGGATGGCAATAAAGAACCTGGTTTGGCTGAAGAGGCCTTTCACCGCCTTCATCTGGAGTCAAGAGGAGGCCTGCCAACAAAGAGCCTGCCATCATCAGGGGTGAAGAGGGAGGCCCAGGAACCTCCCCTGCCCCCACCCTACAATTCACACAGCCTTGATGCTTTGCATCCACTTGCACTCACTTCATTATGCCCTTCTTTAGCCCTGCTTTTTTTTTTTTTTTTTTAATTTTTATTTTTTAAAAAAAATTCATTTTATTTACTTATTTATGGCTGTGTTGGGTCTTCGTTTCTGTGCGAGGGATTTCTCTAGTTGTGGCAAGTGGGGTCCACTCTTCATTGCGGTGCGCGGGCCTCTCACTATTCTGGTCTCTCTTGTTGCGGAGCACAGGCTCCAGGCGCGCAGGCTCAGTAAGTGTGGCTCGCGGGCCCAGCTGCTCCACGGCATGTGGGATCCTCCCAGACCGGGGCACGAACCCATGTCCCCTGCATTGGCAGGCAGACTCTCAACCACTGCGCCACCAGGGAAGCCCAGCCCTGCTTTTGGTAGTCATCCCGAGAACCCCCAGACTCCCAGGTTACTCCTCACCTTCCATATTTTATTCCCCGTGAGGTTTTGTACAGCCTTACCATCCTATGAGGCTGAGAGCGTGAGATCCCAGGAGACACGTTCCCCTGAGCCATGAAAGACTGTGGCAACTCTTGACCCACTACAGATAAGGAACTCCTTTCTAGTGACAGTGGAGATTACTGGAAATACCTGAAATACCCACAATATTCTCCTGCATTCCATTGGATCTTATAATGCAAATGCGAGAATCAAATTACTCCATGGCCTAGCTTAATGATTAAGTTTCATGGAAGAGTAGTTTAGGTTTTTCAGGTCTCTAAAGGCATATGTAGCATGCACCATCAGAGCGATGGTGGCCCCGATTTAGGCAGTTCAGTCTGTCTACACTGTACACTGAGCCACTGGGAGGTTTGTCCACAATTGGAATAAAATGCATGCTCAGGTGAGGTAAATCTGTGTGTTGGACTCTGAATTCTGTAAAACTTGGGGAAAAAAATTGAACAGGTAGCTTGTTGTATGAACTACGTTTTTGTGACTGCATTTTTCTTTTACTTTTGTCTTAGATAAGTTTAGCTGTCACAAGTAAAACTGGAAATTTCATTTTCCCTTAAATGGTCCCATTTCAGACCATAAGTGCTTTAACAGCGATTATCAGTTGAATTTTCCCACTGGCAGTGTTACTAGAGACATGTTAGTTCTGAACAAAGTTATCCTGAAGAATCTTGCAGCCTCACCTTTTACAGGAGTTGAGTTTCATAAACATGTGATACTACTCATTTTTACCAAGTGAGTCCAAGTAGCAACCCATGACACTGCTACAGTGCATTTCTAAATAGCATTTAAGTAGGACCTCTAACTTGATTCCTAGGAAACCATGGTTTTTGTTTTTTACTTTCTTCCTAGTGGACTCTGTTATCACAGAGAGTGATATCAACAGAGGTTAGAATTTTTGTAAGTTAACTGATGTTAAAAATTGATATATAAGAAAAAAAATTGATATATAAGGCTTTCATTCAAATTCTTCATCATCTTGCATTGCTTTGTGCCCTGTGCAGCCTGTGTGTTAAACAATACAGACTGAAATCCATGGCCCTGGGAGAGTCTTGTCTAAAACCAGTGTTAGATCTGAACAAACTGGGTGCAGACTCAGGGAGACACTCAAGATAAAATTTAGCATGGCAGCAATTTAAAATTAGAAGCCCTTGGTGAAAGATGGGACCTGTTTTAGGCCACTTGGTGAGCCCCACCTTTTAAAGGCAGGATTTGACTCTGCTAAATGGCTGAGCAGTCACTGGAGAACACACTGTCTCTGCCCCAATAGGGTATGCCTGTCTTCCTATTTGGTGTGTGATGGTGTTAAATAAAGCTGTGACCTTTGATTATCTCCCAAGCTTTTCTACCTCTCCACTGGCAGAGTGCCATGGGATAGTGTATATTTGTCAGCAAGCTGTGGTCTAAATTCAGACATTGTCTAAACTTACAACAATAAGTACTATATATATCACAGAGACCCTTTACCTGAGAGGCATTCTGTTAGTCCCTAGAGAATGGGGACCTCCTACACTTTATATGTTTCATGAAGTCCTAACTTAAGGTAGTTCCTTCAGTATTTATGTAAATAACAACCTGAAGTAGGCTATGAGTAGAAATAGCCTTTGTTTTGTTTTACATATGATCCAATCACTCAAAACCCGGTATCAATATATACAATATTTACCTTATTCCTTAAAGACAAATTCTTTTGGATGAAAGCTCCTGAGAAATAGCTACTTATTGGCTTGTTTCTTTAAAGCGAAGTGAAGAAAGATTCTTAAAATAAATAATTTTGAGGATATTTAAATACAAGTTAACGATGGATGCCTTCTCTGTCTCAGTCACATGTGATAGTTACAGGACTATATGTGTTTGTCAAAACTTATAGAACTGTACACTAAAAAGGGTGAATTTTGCCATATGTAAATTATAACTTGATAAATGCTGGTCAAAGAGATATCTATAATAAATGGAAGCATGTGTCCTAGATTTAAATGCTTTACATGTTTATATGTTTTATATTCAAATTTCCTTTCTACTTTTATCCTATTCTTGGAGAACAAATCCTACCCATACCCCAGTGTGAGCCACCTTGCAGGTCAACTGATTCTGTCCTTCTGGATACAAGCTTATTAGATTAGCTGTGGACACCTAACTGGAGCTAGGTCAACCTGGATTTGGAACCGAGAGAGAGACCTGAAACTGTAAATTCTTATAGATTTGGGGCCAGAGCCAAAATACGTGCTTCGCAATCTTGAGAAAGAAAAACAGAGCTGGAGGAATCAGGCTCCCTGACTTCAGACTATACTACAAAGCTATGGTAATCAAGACAGTGTGGTACTGGCACAAAAACAGAAATATAGATCAATGGAACCAGATAGAAAGCCCAGAGATAAACCCACACACATATGGTCACCTTATCTTTGATAAAGGAGGCAAGAATATACAGTGGAGAAAAGACAGCCTCTTCAATAAGTGGTGCTGGGAAAACTGGACAGGTACATGTAAAAGTATGAAATTAGAACACTCCCTAACATCATACACAAAAATAAACTCAAAATGGGTTAAACACCTAAATGTAAGGCCAGACACTATCAAACTCTTAGAGGAAAACATAGGCAGAACACTCTGTGACATAAATCACAGCAAGATCCTTTTTGACCCACCTCCTAGAGAAATGGAAATAAAAAGAAAAATAAACAAATGGGACCTAATGAAACTTAAAAGCTTTTGCATAGCAAAGGATACCATAAACAAGACCAAAAGACAACCCTCAGAATGGGAGAAAATATTTTCAAATGAAGCAACTGACAAAGGATTAATCTCCAAAATTTACAAGCAGCTCCTGTAGCTCAATGTAAAACAAACAAACAACCCAATCCAAAAATGGGCAGAAGACCTAAATAGACATTTCTCCAAAGAAGATATACAGATTGCCAACAAACACATGAAAGAATGCTCAACATCATTAATCATTAGAGAAATGCAAATCAAAACTACAATGAGATATCATCTCACACCGGTCAGAATGGCCATCATCAAAACATCTACAAACAATAAATACTGGAGAAGGTGTGGAGAAAAGGGAACCCTCTTGCACTGCTGGTGGGAATGTAAATTGATACAGCCACTATGGAGAACAGTATGGAGGGTCCTTAAAAAAACTACAAATAGAACTACCATACGACCCAGCAATCCCACTACTGGGCATATACCCTGAGAAAACCATAATTCAAAAAGAATCATGTACCAAAATGTTCATTGCACCTCTATTTACAATAGCTAGGACATGGAAGCAACCTAAGTGTCCATCAACAGATGAATGGATAAAGAAGATGTGGCACATATATACAACGGAATATTACTCAGCCATAAAAAGAAACGAAATTGAGTTATTTGTAGTGAGGGTGAGGTGGATGGACCTCGAGTCTGTCATACAGAGTGAAGTAAGTCAGAAAGAGAAAAACACATACCGTATGCTAACACATATTTATGGAATCTTAAAAAAAAAAAAAAGAAAAAATGGTCATGAAGAACCTAGGAGCAGGATGGGAATAAAGACGCACACCTACTAGAGAATGGACTTGAGGATATGGGGAGGGGGAAGGGTAAGCTGTGACAAAGTGAGAGAGTGGCATGGACATATATACACTACCAAACGTAAAATAGATAGCTAGTGGGAAGCAGCCACATAGCACAGGGAGATAAGCTAGGTGGTTTGTGACCACCTAGAGGGGTGGGATAGGGAGGGTGGGAAGGAGGAAGTCACAAGAGGGAAGAGATATGGGAACATATGTATATGTATAACTGATTCACTTTGTTGTAAAGCAGAAACTAACACACCATTGTAAAACAATTATACTCCAATAAAGATGTTAAAAAAAAAAAAAAAAAAAAAAAGAGGGCTTCCCTGGTGGCTCAGTGGTTGAGAGTCCGCCTGCTGATGCAGGGGACGCGGGTTTGTGCCCCGGTCTGGGAAGACCCCACATGCCATGGAGCGGCTGGGCCCATGAGCCATGGCCGCTGAGCCTGTGCGTCTGGAGCCTGTGCTCCGCAACGGGAGAGGCCACAACAGTGAGAGGCCCGCATACTGCAAAAAACAAAAACAAAAAAAAAGAAACTACAACATAAAATCTAACTGCCCCCTTGTCCCTCAATACCTACCAAATAAGCAAAACTAGCTAAGAGTTTTTGGATGTTTTTCTTTTTTCTTAAACTAACATGAACCAATAAGGAATGAGCCATAACTTAAAGCACCCTTTTTGAAAACCTTATCTCCAGTATGAAAAACAAACAATTCTGAATTGGAACAGAGAGACATAGTGTAGCTTGTTTCTTAAACCCACTCTGTACTTCTAGAGTTGTACCACTGGGCTAACTCAATTCTGACAGCTCTCACAAATACCTAAATTTGTAAAGAAATACACTTTGTGGGTCCTTATCTTTCTGTTCTTTTGACTGAGAAGTACTAGAAGCAGAGGCCTATGAGATATGAATGAAACGGGAGATGTGAATGAGAATTGAATGGGCATTTCGCCATTGGGAAAATGATCCAAAGTATGAGGATATCTTTCCATGGGAACAGAATATCTTTTCCCAGTGAGGTGGATTGAACTCTGGTACAAAGCATCTACCTTAACTTAGAGTAGAGCCCAAGTATTCTACAAAAGAATATACACCACACAGCCAAATTCTGCAACCCTCTCCTCCCTTTTAGTCTCCCAAGCTATGGAAAGATGGTAGGATTGTGAGACACCAAAATCAGCCTTCAGTTAGTAGCTCGAAGTGGGGGAAAAAGCATATGGTCTTACTAATGGTGGAGAGAAACCCAAATCCAGCACATTCTTTCAGAGCAAATTCAAGATCTTGACTGAAAGCAAGCATGTGGAGAATGAAAAAAACAAAAAATGCATCATAGCATTTGTGCAAAAATGCACAGCACTTGTGCAAACAATTATACAAACCTACTAGAGCTAAATGAAATAAATAAATATAGTATACACCAAAGAACCCAAAGAAAAAACTGTGACACAAATAACCCAAAGAAAATCTCACAGCTGCTTCACAATAAAGAACAACTTAATAAGAACACATATTCAATAAAGAGCCCAAAGTCTAGAAGATAAAAGGGATATATCGTATGTCTACCTGGGGAAACAAATTGAGGACCAAATGAGCATCATTATCAATTAAGTGACTAACAAAATGTAAGGTAGTTGTTAAACACCAGATTGTCTTAATTAGTAACATAGTAAAAACACTCATAATGATAATGTATATGAATGAAAGAGATGAGAATAAAGTAGCTTTAGAGAATCTTACAGATATGGGACAGAACTAAAGCTAATTCAGCATAAGAGTAATTTGTGTCCCTGAATAGAAAACCCAAAATATGGAATATAACATATAATGCAAGAGAAATTCTTTAAAATGAAGAAGAATTGAATCTGTATATTAAAGTACAGTATGTTCCAGGAAATACATAATCAGAACTTGAATCTGAGATGTGTCCTACTTAAGCTGATACACTTGTAAGAAAACAAGAGAATTCTTGAGGCATCCAGACAGCAAGTTGCTATCAAAGGGAGGAGACAGTGGTAAAAATTCTGAAACATGAAAAATACTCCACAAATATATAATTCACTGGACTCTTACTGTGTGTGTGTTGGGATGGGGGTGGGCTGCAGGACTGTGGCAACTACTTGAAAAATTAAAATCCAGCAAATCCATTAAAATGAAGAATTCGTGAATGAAAAGACTATGGTAAAAGACGTGGCTATGAGCATTTAATCCTGTCTGAGATGACGTAAATATTAAACAATTTTGGGAATTATTGACAACCAAGAGAATGTGAATGTATAAATCCAGACAATTTAAAAATTATAATAAATTAACAAAATAGGGAGGTTAGAGAGGGGGAATTAGAAGCGACCATGAGAATGCTAATGCCCTCATCCCTCATTGAAAGCAGGGAGATAGTTGATGCCATCTAAACTAAAACATGTAGTTAGAAATTATTCTAGTCTCAATTTTTTCAAAGTTCTCTTTTTTAAAAATTGAATGATCTTTTAAGAAATATACCTGCTAACAGTTTTTAAGATTTATTTTGATTACTTCTTCTGTTCATTTCAAATTTAATTAAACAATATTCTGTAAATTAAGATTAATAAGCAGATGAGTCTCATTTTTTAAAATGTCTCTATGTTTCAATCATCAGTTTATCCTCTTGTGCACACACACGCACATGCACACACACACGTGCAGTTTCTAGTTTGTGGGTTTGGAATAATTTTCACCTTTTTGCTTTTATTTTGTACTTTTCTGCATTGTTTTAGTTCTTTGTACTGAGCATATCTAGCTTTTTTGAAAATAATGGAGTGATTATTCTTTTTTTTTTTTAAACAAAGACAGGGTGAAGGTAGATTGGAAGCAAACATGTCAACATGTTAACATGTTAACAGGATGTAGCTTTTTATTCTATTCTGTATTTTCTTGAAAAGTCAAAATTTACATTTCTAAATTCCCATTTATTAGGAAGTCAGTAAGCAAGAAAGGTATTTAATGTGACTAAAGTTTTTATCAAAAAGCATAACACACCGGGACGTCCCTGGTGGTCCAGTGGTAAAGAATCTGCCTTCCAATGCAGGAGACGCGGGTTTGATCCCTGGTTAGGGAGCTAAGATCCCACATGCCGTGGGGCAACTAAGCCTGCGTGCCGCTAACTACAGAGCCCATGCGCCCTGGAGCCCACGCGACACAGCTAGAGAAAGAAGGCCCGCACGCCACAACTAGAGAGAAGCCCTCACGCTGCAACGAAGAGCCTGCGCGCCACAACGAAAGATCCCACATGCCGCAACTAAGACCTGACATAGCCAAAAATTTAAAAAATAATAAAATATATATATTTTTAAAATGCACTAAAACTCATGCACTTTTTTTCCATGAGAATCTCATACTTTCCATCAGAACATACTGACTTTCATATATTTTAACAGGTTTTATAATGTAATATCCAAATCCTCTGATAATTAGAAGTTGGAAATTTGAGGGGAGAAGTACAGACCAAATAGTAATAGGGAGCTGATAAAGTGATTGCAGTAACAAGAAGAAAAAGAGCTGACTGCCTGACTGAGCAAGGAAATATGCATTAAATGAGGGGAAAAAACAAAGAAACAAGAGCCAGAACATCATCATGGTTTGAGAGGACTTAGCACGGGAGCAAATTTTTCTGCTTACCTCTGTAGTTCTTAAGCACACATACTGTACAGAACACAGAACTCTATAATCCTAATTATGATCCTGAATCATTAAAAGATTATATTTTATATATTTAAATTAAGAATTCAGAGATATTTAAAGTATATTTTGATATAGCCATAAAAATAGTTACAATTTTGGAATTTAAAGGAGTAATTATTTTGTTATTTGGAAATATAACGTAAGAAAATATCCCCATTCCTAAAGATGTCAGGCAAATGAGGCGTTTCTAATTTTTGTTTTACATTTTGTTTCATGAAAACAACACAGTTAGCATACAGACACATAGCATTAGTCTGTTTATTTTCTTTCTGTCTAAGGAATGGATGGTAATCTTCAAATAGACAATTACCCTTCTTTTTAAGTTCCTTAAGACAGCAAATGCATAAAATATACCCCCTTACTTTGTAGTTTTAGCAGCTTACATTCCCCATAAGGGAAGAATGATTACATTTATTACCTGAGTTTTGTGAGGCTATAAATATTACTGTAGAAAACCTAATTGGCTGTTAAAACTTGAAGAAGTGAGTGTGCAGATGCTCCGTTTATTTTTTTTCTTCAAATTCTTCCACCTATGTATCACACCCTATGGTACTAACAAAGGAGGACATATCCTAGTAGAACTGGGTTTATAAGAACCTTTGTGGAGTTCTCAGATCTAGTCATGGTGAATGACAGCATCTTTCTGTTGCCTCTTGGGTTATTGTTTTCATTTACAATGTTCTCTAGCCATTTATGAATGCATATTTAACATTTAATAGAATTTGAGAGTTGGCAAACAGTGTTTTTCCATTGATGTCAACAGAGAGAAACATTTCCTCAGTGATATTTGTCTAGTGGCACATGTTTGTCAAAACCTTACTAAGTTCCAAAGCATATTTTCCTTCACAAATTCCTTATAATTTGTGAAGAGCACTTAATGATTGCATGGTATTGAAAGTGAGAAAGGAGTGTCTCAACTTATAAACCAAGACTCAAACTTGGAAATCAGCTTTGACAAGTGTGCGGTGAAGAATCAGGACCTTTGGGTTCTAACAGAGATCTATTAGTGATTGGAAATATTACCCCAGTATTCTGTACTAGAAGAGATTATCTCAACAGTCCTTCCTGGGCTCTAAAACCTTATAATTTATTCAGATGCTGTTCATGGAATCTAATATAGTCATACTGCATTTTAGAACAGTAACTGTAACAGCAATGTAGAGAATATATTTGTAGAAGGGAGAGACAAATTTAGAGATAAGAGGCTGTCTAATAGTCTGTGTGAGACACGGTGAAGCTCTAACTGTGGGACGGCGGGTGGAGAGGAGGGGATCAAGTCCAGAGGTATTTTGGAGCTAGAGTTTGGTAGAACGTGGTAAATCTCTGGGTGCTGTGGTAAGAAGGAAAATGGAATTTAGCTTCACTGCGATGGGGGCTATGTAAATAGTAATTCCATTGTAATGTGAGGATGTAGATTAAAATGAATAAATTTATGCACAGCATGAAATGCCCTTGAGACATTGGCTGGAGCTAGTTAAAAGGTGAGAGATTAATGGTGGGAGAGAAAATGAGGGTAGATGGAGATTTTGATGGAAGACTAATTAAAAGGCTAATTAGAAGGAGCTAATGAAGAAGGGCATATTGAAGGCCCAGGAAAAAGAGGTGAGAATCAGGAGATACTGATTCAGAAGGAAAAAAGCAGGAATAAACTAATATCATATTTGAAGCTCTGATTTTGGAAGGAGAGAGATTTCTTTGCCTGAGGTAGGACGGAAGAGTAAGTTTGGATTTACATCAGTTCAGAGGTGGGAGTTAGAAAATGTATAGAGATAGGTCTATAAAGTCTCTCTATTATCTGGAAGCTTCTGATTGCTTAATTTTACAGTGTCTCAAGGTTATACTTGGAATCACTGTCTGTCACACGGCTGAACCAAGGTCTTCACTATCTCCCTGCCTCTCCACCAACAGGTCCCACAGGCCTGGTGTGTTTTATTGTAATATCCAGGGTAAGCCAACTGGGGCTGAGTTCAATTGAGGACATGGTTAGTAATCCCTTCAAGCCCTCATATGCTGTGTTTTTCCTAAAAGAGAATTGAAGTCAGTATGAAAATGCTCAGGCAAATTAGAAACATAATTGTAGTTTCTGAATAAGTTAGTGTTCAAAAGATCAGCTCAAACTATCCAGTTCCCTGCAATAAAATCAATTTCATTAGTGTGTGTGTATATGTGTTTTAATGAGAATTTTATCCCAATCTATCAGGTTGAAATAGCTACCAATAAATATTTTATATATCCTTTTCTCTGTATGAGTTATGGCCACTTTTGCCATGTGTTTTGAATCTTTTAAATGGTCTTAGAGAGCTTTCAATGTAAAAAAAATAAGAGTCGAAGGTCAGTCAGTCCTTGTCAGCTAATGACGTATTTCCAGGCACTTTTCCCTTTACCTGCCAACATTCAGAGTAAAACAGTTCATATGTAAATGTACTATATTTAAACAGTTAGATATCCGGTTTATAAAGTAAGTCATACTGTGGAGAGGAAGAAGGCACCATGTCTTAAAGGATACTGTAGCCAAAGATTTTTTTTAAGTAACAGATATTGAGACTGTTCCTTTTATTTTTTTAATTTAAGGACTGTTGTTATTTAAGGACTGTTGTTGTCCTCCTGTTTTTTACTCATCTTGAAGTATTGATAAAATAATCTTGCTGCAATTAGGGACAAGATGTCTCACCACTTAAAGAAGATTGATGTGGGCTTTTGCAGTTTTCTGAGAGTATATTTTTTTAGTTAATTGAATTTATTGTGTCCAGATGGATTTTCCCACTTCTTTAGTGCAGGCTGTGTTCTGTTAATAACATTAATGAAACTAACATCTCACATAGAAAAAGTGTAATATAGATAACTAGCTAGACTGACAGACATACACAAATATGTATGTCTGCATACACATTACAAGACAGCTATCGATAGATTTTACAAAAAGAAATCAGAAACCTATCCACAAAAAATTAAAATATTAAAATAATGAACTTTTTTTTTTCACTTGTCATTTCTGCTTTTGTGAATATCATTGGGAAAAATAATCATTTAATTTGGATTAATATCATGTAGTTTCAGGACTTTTTAAAACTTATTACGAACGTTTACAGATTGAGTTTTCTAATTCTCTGTCAATTTAGATGATAAACTATTAGCAATTTTGAACTCTCTACTTAAAAGAAAAAAATAAACTTAATGAAAGAAAGTATTTTAATGCAAATCAAAGACTACCAATGAGCTTAGTTTTCCTATTATTGCAAGACTTTTTAAAGATGGAACTCTTTATGTTGCTATTCAGAGGCTAGATCTCAGAACAATTAGTTTTCTTTGTTCATATATACTAAAGCACAAATGTGTATTTTTCTTTTTATTTCTATAAGGATCTTAATCTGAAATCTTTTCAGTTGTCTGACTGGCAGTTTCTTCAAGGCAACTTTGAAGCAACCTGACCTACATGTTTCTATAAATATGCCTTTTTTTTTTTTTTTGAAGATCTTAGGGGACTAAGACAGGTTGCAGAGAATAAAGACCTGCTGTATGTACAGGGTCACTGGACCTGTAGCCCCTTTGAAACCGAGAAGCTTTCCCAGTGAGGAGGAACACAGGAGAGAGAGAGTATCGAAGTCAACCTAACCTTTGAAGACAAATCACCCATAGCTCAGTCTGAGGAGTCTTCTTTACCTGTCCTTTTTTTAAAACCAAATTTCCTCCTGAAATATGAGCAAAGCTGTATAGGAATCTTGTTTATAGCAAACTTTGATTGATAATTACTTTTTGATTTCTCTGTTTCAGACATTGAAATTTTATTTTTGACATTGGCTCAAGCTTTCAAGATAAATGTCTATTACCGTCCTATAATGTCTCTGCCTATGTGTTTATTTTATTTATTTATTTTTAATTTGTTTTTATTTATTTATTGGCTGTGGTGGGTCTTTGCTGTGCACGGGCTTTCTCTAGTTGCAGCGAGCGGGAGCTACTCTTAGTGTGGTGCACAGGCTTCTCATTGTCATGGCTTCTCTCTTTCTCTCTTTTCTTTCTTTCTTTTTTTTTTTTTTTTTTTTTTTAATAAAAGGGCTTCAAATGCTTGGCTTTTTTCATTAATTAATTAATTAATTTATTTTTGGCTGTGTTGGGTCTTCGTTTCTGTGCGAGGGCTTTCTCTAGTTGTGGCAAGCGGGGGCCACTCTTCATCACAGTGCGCGGGCCTCTCACTATCGCGGCCTCTCTTGTTGCGGAGCACAGGCTCCAGACGCACTGGCTCAGTAGTTGTGGCTCACGGGCCCAGTTGCTCCGCGGCTAGTGGGATCCTCCCAGACCAGGGCTTGAACCCGTGTCCCCTGCATTAGCAGGCAGATTCTCAGCAACTGCACCACCAGAGAAGCCCCTGTCATGGTTTCTCTTGTTGCGGAACATGGGCTCTAGGCATGCGGGCTTCAGTAGTTGTGGCATGTGGGCTCAGTAGTTGTGGCTTGCGGGCTCTAGAGTGTAGGCTCAGTAGTTGTGGCGCACAGGCTTAGTTGCTCCATGGCGTGTGGGATCTTCCTGGGCCAGGGGTCAAACCCACGTCCCCTGCATTGGCAGGCAGATTTTTAACCACTGTGCCACCAGGGAAGCCCCTGTGTGTTCATTTTAGAGTTCACAGTTGTTTCATTTTTATTGTTTTCGATATTTTTCTAGTGTCAAATATAATTTATAGTTGATGTAAAATAAATATTAGATATAATATAGCCCAAGATAAAAACCCATGCCTAGGAATGTGGTGATAACTAAATATAGTAAAAAAAAAAAAAAAAACTAAATAAATTCAGTATGTTAACTGTTGTAGGATGCAGTAAGCATTGGTTAAGAGCTTGGTACGTAAATTCAGATCCACTTATGTGTCCCAGGTCAGCTGTGTGATTTTCTGCAACTTACCTGCACCAAGCCTCATGCTATCATCTCTAAAACAGATGGAATATTATTTTCTTCTTAAGTGTGTTTGAACAAATTAAATAAGACAGTGTTCACAAAGCGTCCAGCAAAGAAAGTGCTTCATAAAGTTTACCTGTTTCTTTAAATGTCAGCTATTATGGCAGATACCCTCAGGGCATAAAGTCACATTTGGTAGTTGGCCACCTTGATATTTCCAGCTCAGTTTTTCAGCTGTGGGAGTGGAAGTATGTATTTCTCCCATTAAGGACACAGGAGGTGGGCCAAAGACAAAGGAAGCAGGGCTAGGCTACTCTTTCAAAAGACCAAGTCTCAGCTATATGCGTTCTTTTGAACATCTTGTCCCTCAGCAGCTGATGGGTCTTACAAAAACAAAAGAACATAATGAGAAAGGATCTGGACACAGATATGTAGTGCTGGATACAAAAAAAATTGTAGCGATGGTGGGACCTAGGAAAGATGAAGTTCTGATGCTGTGAAGTATGTGTTTATAATTACCAAGTTTGGATGTCTATTTACAATTTCCCTTGCTGATGGATCTCTGGGGATACAAGCATTTACATTTTATACTTCTTTTATTGTAGTAATCTGACCAAAAACTTGTGAAAGTTTGAAACCTTGAGATTATAATAAATTTGCTTATTATAAATGTATAGCCTATTTGTATGACCTTGGATGTATCATATTCTCTGTACCATAGCGTCTCTGGCTAAATAAGGCAAGTGGAATAAATTATGTATCAGGTAAAAGCTCTAAAAATGTATGGTTCTTTGTATTTTTATTTAGAATAAGATATGATATTCTTTTGAAATCTTTCCTTCACATAAATTTATTCTATTCAGCTTATAAATAAACTTTTTATTATAATTCCCTATTCAGGCATCAGGAATAGAAGCAAGATGTAGTAATGGCTGACAGCAAAACTCCATGCTTTTATCACATTATAATAATAATAAAAATAGATAACATTGTTGAGTTCTTAATATATTCTAAGGATTTTGCTGTATATATTAATAAACTTTATCATACGTAAACCCAAAATAACTATTAGTCTATAAATGATAGATAAAGAGGTTAAATAACTTCCCTAAGAACAATAAATGGTAGAGCAAAAATTCAACCAAAGTCTGACTTGGACCCTGTGAATGACAAACATTTTTCTGAATGCTACTCAGGGTATCTAAGTCTTATTATTGTATTATTTCTAGATTGTATTCATCTCTATATTTTCTGCTCATTTCTTCCTTATAGTTATTTGTGCCACTCTAAGCATGAATGCCTTTATCCTAGTTGCTAGCAGGCATTGCTTCTTATAAAATATCTCAAAATAGATTTGATTTTTTTGTTTTTCACATAGGAATAACTAATTATGTAAAACCTTCTCATTAGAAAAAGTAATAACATCCTAAAATTAATTTGATTACAGTGAATAAAACATCATAGCCTTATTTTTATAATATCTGAATGCCTCAGAGAGATAAATGGATAGAAACTTATGGATCTCTTAGTAGTATACCTTTAAATTTTCAGTAGCGGTGCTTCGTCTGATGACATGGTTTGATATATACCTTGTTCTGTCAGCAGGTTATTTCAACTCTTTTGAAATTGTGGAGAATTGAGAGCTAGGCTTCAAATAGTAAAGTTATGGAAGGTAGAAACAGAGACATATATGCATGAATAGGGAATTTTCTGATATTTAGAACTGCACTCTTAAATAATTAGATTATATTAAGTATAAAAAAACAAGAATGAACTTGGTTCATTAATACTATTTATAATATTTACAATTTAGGAGAATCTATTTGTACGTATCTATTATTGCTACAAATGATTTTTCTAAACTTTAACAACATAAAAGCCAATTTAATATTTTCCATAGAGATATTATCTTAGCATTGAATTGCATGAATTCTGCCCTTTGGGAGGGGTCTTGTGCTATAATGGTTTGAATTAAACATTAGCCAGTTCTCCCAAATTAATGTGTGAGGTATTTAGAAGTGAATTGCTAAAAATTCTGGTAATTGTAATATTCTGTTGTTTTACAGTCTATATCTAAAGGAAACACTTTGATGCATATTTAATCTTTATAGACATACAAATTTTAATGGCCTTTTCAGCCATTTTCCTACATCATAACAAAATCATTAGAGAATATCTGGATATCTACATGTAAAATAATGAAGTTGGACCCTTACCTTACACTATATACAAAAATTAACTCAAAAAGGATCAAAGACCTAAATTTAAGAGCTAATAAAACTATAAAACCTTAGAAGAAAACATAGGATAAAATTTTAATGACATTGGATTTAGTAACGATTTCCTAGGAGATATACAAATGGTCAATAAGCACATGAAAAAGATGTTTGGCATTACTAATTCTTAGAGGAAATACAAATCAAAACTCCATGAGACACCACTAAAATGACTATTACAAAAACAGCAAACAGGAAAGAGAAAATAACAAGTGTTACCAGGGATGTGAGAATTAGGAACCCTTCTGCATTGCTGGTGGGAATGTAAGGTGGTGCAGTCACTTTGGAAAACAATTTGATAGTTCCTCAAAAGTTAAGTATAGAATTGCCATGTGAGCCAGCAATGTAACTTCTCAGTGTTTACCCAAAAGAATTGAAAACATGGACTCAGATAGTATTATATCAAGGTTTATAGCAGCATTATTAGCCAAAAAGTGGAAACAACCCAGGTGTCCATCATCAAATAAACAGATGAATAAAAGGAACTATATACTTACAATGGAATATTATTCCACCTTAAATGAAATTTTGATACGTGCTACAACATAGATGAACCTTGAAAACGTGTTAAGTGAAGTAAGTCAGACATGAAGGAAAAACATTGTATAGTTCCATGTATACGAAGTACCTAAAATAGGCAAATTCACAGGGACAGACGTAGAATGGAGGTTGCCAAGGGCTGAGGGAGAGAAGGGAATGGGAGGTTTTGTTTAATGGTTACAGAGTTCTGTTTGGGACGATAAAAACGTTTTTGAAATGGATGGTGGTGATGGCCACATGTTGTGAATGTGCTTCCAGCCACTAGATTGTACACTTGAAAATGCTTTAAAGAATAGCTTGGGGCTTCCCTGGTGGCGCAGTGGTTGAGAATCCGCCTGCCGATGCAGGAGACACGGGTTCGTGCCCTGGTCCGAGAGGATCCCACATGCCGCGGAGCAACTAAGCCCGTGAGCCATCGCCGCTGGGCCTGCGCGTCCGGAGCCTGTGCTCCGCAACGGGAGAGGCCACAACAGTGAGAGGCCCGCATACCGCAAAAAAAAAAAAAAAAAGAATAGCTTGTATGTTATGCATATTTTACAACAATAACAAAATGACTTTACCCTAAAAAATCATTTGAGACATCTATCCACAATATATGGATGTGTTCTATTTATAAATCTTGTACTTTAGGTATCAAGTTATTGTTAATCGCTTCTACTTCTAAACTTCTAAACTTGATACCCAGTACAATGATGCCTAGTTATGTGGTTGCTATATAGTAACCAAAGTGGTCTCACTGTATTGAAGTAATAATCATCATAACTAATGTTCATTGGGTACCTACTGTGTACCCGATACTGTTTATGTTCTTCAACTCTTTTAACTCCTTAATGCTTATTACATCAATACTGTTAGGTACTATTTTTTTGCCATTTTATAGATGAGGACACTGAAGCTCAAAGAGGTTAAGTGACTCTCCCAGGTTACACAGTAATAGCTAAGTAGCATACCCACAATTCTCGCACAAGCTAGCTTCTAAGCTTGTCATTTTAACCAATTTCAGTTCCATTCAGTACTTGCTATAATGTTCATTTGCTTTTTCTGGTTGACCGATCTTCATGCCAGTGAATCTGATGATTTATTAATTAATTCAGTTAACAGGCATTTATTTCATGCTTGCTATATGCGTATACTCTTCCAAGCCCTGGAAATACAGTGATGGAAAAGACAGAACTTATATTGTAGTAGTCAGGGGAGGAGGAGATAGATAATAAGTAAATAAACTAGTAAAGCCAGCAAGATCATTTTAGATCATTTTTAATGCTGTGAAGAAAACAGGATGACACATGGTGAATGACTAGGGGCTGATGGCTGATTTAAAGGGGATGATGAGGGAAGGGCCACTGTGAGGTGTCAGGAGCAGACGCCCAAATATTGAAAAGATCTGGAGGTAGAGGTTCCGCCCACAGTGAACAACAGGTACAGCTCTAAGAGTAACTTCATTGGGGAGCCTAAGGATGGTCAGTGTGGCTTCAAACATCACAAGGACTTGGGGACGGGGGTGTAAAGTAATGTGTTAAGGTAAGTATGGGCCAGAGCTCAAATAGCCTTGAGGGCCAAGAAAGGGAATTAGGGTGTTATACCGTGTGCTGTGAGAAACCATTGGAGAGCTTAAAGCTGGGACGTCAAGGATCTGTTTTATTTTACAAAACTCTCTCTTGCAGTACTGTGGCAAAGCAATTATGGGAGGCCTGAATGGAAGCAGGAGAAATGGATACTGCAGGAGTTCAAGGGAAAAAAAAAAAGATAGTGATTTGGGCAAGGTTGGGGGCAGGTGAGAAGTGGAGAAACTTCAGTGTCTTCTTGAGAAGGTAAATTGGACTTTTCGGAATGAACTGTACATATATATTGCAAATATATAAAGAATGTTGGACATTCAGAGCTTTAGGAAAAGATAGGGGTTTCAAAGAAAGGGACTTCTGCTCCCTGTACTGGGCCAGAATTACAAAGCTGATTTCACACTCATAAGATGACATCTTTAACTCATTTTCCCTGGGGAGAGCCTTTGCTTCTCTCCCTCTTTCCCTCTTCTGACTGAATCTCTCTTTTCTTAGTCAGAACTGAAGATGATATTGAAAGGAAAATATGACAACGTCACAGAAAAACTAAGAGATTAAAACATTTTACAATGAGGAAAGTTTATAGAAACTCTGTTTGGTGTTTCAGAATATCAAATAACCCAACAAAATCTTCCAGAGGTGCATCTGGGAACATTACTAGCCTCCGTTAAATTTTTCTATTCTTCAGGAAGTCAAACTCTTGAGTTCAGAAAAGCTCCTTCTCTATTCTTTCTTCAACATTCCCGAAGTGATTTAGACCTCAAATAAAAGTGAATCTGTCATCTGTGGGGCAAAGATCATGACCAGTGGCATTTGTCTTGCATGCATATTCATTTGTTCATCTATTGTATAACTTCTATGTGAAAGGTATTCTTCCAAGCACTTGGCAACCAAAAAAAAAAAAAAAAGGAGTATTGCATGAACCCTTCTTAATTTGCTGTATTGACTAAGTTTATAGGAACATGACCCTATCTAATCACCAACCCCATACCCTGTTGATTCTGTTTCACAAACCAGCACACTGTGGCTCTAGCTAAAAACATTTCTAATCATTGGCTTATCTGCAACTAGTGACCTAGTGGCAAGATATTTGTGGTCTGATTGGGGATTAACCACATCCTGTGGTTACATGTTTTTTTTTTTTTTTAAGACTCTAATTGCCTTAACTGCTTTCATTTGATGTTTCCACTGACTTATTTGTAGTAATAGCTAAGCATTTATGTTTCAAATATTTGAATTGATATCATTTTATGTATCACATGAGTATTTGCTTATTCTTGATGATGTCCTACTATATTGTATATTTTCTAGTTTTTTTAAGGTTAGGGATCATCATATCCTTCACCTAATATAGGCTCTCATACATAGATACTTGGTAAATACTTGTTAAAAAATATGCAAATAACTGGAAAGACAGGAGTTTTATATCCCCCTTTAAAGGAAAAATTTAATAATAAAAATTGTCCATAATTCCACTTCTCTGTTTTAACTGATTTCATATTTGCATCTGCTCTTTCCCAGTAATGTTTGTTAAGCTACTTCTTTTTCAAGTAATGTTTTTGAGCTACTAATATGTCTCAGGCATTGTGTTAGGCTCTTGTGTTAGGCACAGGAGATACCAAAAAAAAAAAAAAAAAAAAGAATAAGACATGGTCCTTGCCATTCCTGATCTTGAAATATAGTTAGGGATTTAGGTGTAGAGCAGATGGTCTCAGTGTCATGTGTAATTTAAATCAAACAAGCACAGTGTGTTGTAAGTGGGTTTTAGAGAAGTCTTCCTGAAAAAGCCTTGGGCTTCTTTCTTGAAGAAAGTGTAAACTTAAGGAAAACGAAATCTAGGCCATCTAGGCATTATCAGCAGGGAGTCATATTAAAAATTCATGGAGACATAATGCAAGTAACCAAAGTCCAAGACAATTTGTGTGGAGTAAAAAGAGCTCTGCCAGTAAGAGCCACATCTTGAGGTCTGTGTATGTCATAGTAAGGTCTTGAAACTATGTGCTAGAGGCCAATGAGTCTTAGCTTTTGGGGAGAAGGTCAGCGATGCCTTGACATTGCACTTGAAGCATATATGTGCAAAATGAGCCTAGTAAGAAGCCCATAGGGAGTGGGCACCCAAGGAAAAGCTTTTAGCCGGGAAGTCACATGGTCAGATTTGCTTTTTAGACAGATCATGCCAGTTGCAATGTGGCAAGAGGTAAAGTTGGAAGGAGGTGAGCAGTCATGAAACCGATGTATTTGTCCAGTTGAGATATTATGTGGCCATGGCAGCAGTAGAAAGGATGACAAAAAGTAGAGGGAATCAAGAAAATTTTAAAAGGCAAAATTAACGGAGCTTCTTAACTGATGGAGTAAAGAGGGTAAAAGTTAGTCAAGGATGATTAACCAGGTTTTTGGCTTGGTTAACTTCATTGTCCTATTAAAGGAGATTTGGGATATGGGAGGAGAAGCAGGTCTTGGGATAAAGACAAAGTTAATTGTGTTTAAGGTGCTTGTGGGACATCCAAGTTCCATATACGTTGGCATGCATATCCAGTTTAAATCATAGGAAGTATCATTTTCACAAGGGATTACCTTATTGCATGTCAAAGCTTAAGGAGGTGACTGAGGAAAAAAAGAATGTCTATGAATGAGACAGGAGGAAATTCCTAGGAACAGATTCTCAAGCAAACAAGGGAATATGGAACTAATGGTCTGCAGTGTCAAAAGTAGTGGAAAGACCCAGTATAAGATGAACAGTGACATAAATGAGATTTGAGAATGTTGATGAGTGTTCTGGTGATCATCCCCTCAGTGTGGAATGGATGAGGAGATCACTGAGATCAAGAAGGGGCTTGGACGGGCAGGACAGGAATAAAGATGCAGACATAGAGAATGGACTTGAGGACACGGGGAGGGGGAAGGGGAAGCTGGGACGAAGTGAGAGAGTGGCATGGACATATATACACTACCAAATGTACAATAGATAGCTAGTGGGAAGCAGCCGCATAGCACAGGGAGATCAGCTTGGTGCTTTGTGACCACCTAGAGGGGTGGGATAGGGAGGGTGGGAGAGAGATGCAAGAGGGAGGAGATATGGGGATATATGTGTATGTAAAGCTGATTCACTTTGTTATATAGCAGAAGCTAACACACCATTGTAAAGCAATTATACTCAAATAAAAATGTTAAAAAGAAAAGAATATGAAAAGATACTCAACATTATTACTCATTAGGGAAATGCATATCAAAACCATGATAAGAGGGCGTCCCTGGTGGCTCAGTGGTTAAGAATCCACCTGCCAATGAAGGGGACACGGGTTCGATCCCAGGCCCGGGAAGATCCCACATGCTAAGGAACAACTAAGCCCATGTGCCCCAACTACTGAACCTGTGCTCTAGAGCCCGCGTGCCACAACTACTGAAGTCCGTGCTCCTAGAACCCGTGCTCTGCAACAAGAAAAGCCATCCCAATGAGAAGCCCGCACACCACAATGAAGAGTAGCCCCCGCTTGCCGCACTAGAGAAAGTCCACGCACAGCAACGAAGACCCAACACAGCCAAAAATAAAAACAAATAAATAAATAAATTTATATTTTTTAAAAAACCATGATAAGATACCATTTCTCACCCACTAAGATGGGTATATAAAAAAGACAATAACAAATGTTGCCAAGGATGTGCAGAAACTGGCACTCACACATTGCTGGTGAGAATGTAAAATGACACAATCATATTAGAAAGCAGCTTCGCAGTTTCTTTAAAAGAGTTAAACAGACTTACACATGACCTAGCAATTCCACTCTTGCGTATCTACCCAAGAGAAATAAAAACATATGTCCACACAAAAGTGTGAATGCAAATGTTCAGAGCAACATTGTGCACAATAGCCAAAAAAGGTGAGCATAGCTCAAACGTCCATCAACCGGTGAAAAGATAAAATGTATATCCATAGAATGGATAACTATTCAGCAATGAAAAGGAATGAAGTACTGATACAGGCTACAATATGGATGAACTTCAAAAATGTGCTAAGTGAAAGAAGCCAGACACAAAAGAACACCTATTGTATCACTCTATTTATATGAAAAAAAAATCCTAAAAGGTAAATATATAGGGAAAGAAAGAAAATCAGTAGTTGCCTAGGACTGGAGGTTAAAATCAGGAGTGACTAAATGGGCACAGATTTCTTTTTAGAGAGATGGATATGTTCTAAAATTAGATTCTGGAAGATGATTGTATAACTTTCTAAGTATACTAAAATTCATTGACTTGTACACCTAAAATGGGTATTCTATGATATGTAAAAATCTCAATGAAACTTTTTTTTAAAAGCATTTAAAAAATGGGGCTTGGAGATTAAAAACTGGAGGAATCAGGGGCTGGGATTCTTTTTTTTTTTAATTTTTATTTTATATTGGAATATAGTTGATTAACAATGTTGTGTTGGTTTCAGGTGTACAGCAAAGTGATTCAGATATACATATACATGTATCTATTCTTTTTAAAATTCTTTTCCCATTTAGGTTATTACAGAGTATTGAGCAGAGTTCCCTGTGCTATACAGTAGGTCCTTGTTGGTTATCTATTAATATTTTAAATATAGCAGTGTGTATATGTTAATCCCAAACTCCCAATTTATCCCCCCCCCCACTTTTCCCCTTTGGTAACCATAAGTTTGTTCTCTAAGTCTTTGAGTCTGTTTCAGTTTTATAAATAAGTTCATTTTATCATTTTTTTTAGATGCTGCATATAAGTGATATCATGATATCTGTCTTTCTCTGACTTACTTCACTCTGTATGATAATTTCCAGGTCCATCCATATTGCTGCAAATGGCATTATTTCATTCTTTTTAATGGCTGAGTAATATTCCATTGTATATATGTACCACATCTTTATCCATTCATCTGTTGATGGACATTTAGGTTGCTTCCATGTCTTGGCTGTTGTAAACAGTGCTGCAGTGAACATTGGGGTGCATGTATCTTTTTGAATTATGGATTTCTCTGGGTATATGCCCAGCAGAGGGATTGCTGGCTCATATGCTAGCTGTATTTTTAGTTTCTTAAGGAACCTACATACTGTTCTCCATAGTGGCTGTACCAATTTACTTGCCCACCAAAAGGGTTCCCTTTCTCAACACCCTCTCCAGCATTTACTGTTTGTAGACTTTTTGATGAGGGCCATTCTGACTGGTGTGAGGTAATACCTCATTGTAGTTTTGATTTGCGTTTCTCTGATAATTAGTGATGTTGAGCATCTTTTCATGTGTCTCTTGGCCATCTGTATGTCTTCTTTGGAGATATGTCTGTTTAGGTCGTCTGCCCATTTTTTAACTGGGTTGTTTGTTTTTTTGATATTGAGCTGCATAAACTGTAGATTTTGGAGGTTGATCTCTTGCAAGTCTCATCATTTTGCAAATATTTTCTCCCATTCTGTGGGTTGTCTTTTCATTTTGTTTATGGTATCCTTTGCTGTGCAAAAGCTTTTGAGTTTAATTAGGTCCCATTTGTTTACTTTTATTTTTATTTTTATTCCTCTAAGACAGCAGCCCCCAACCTTTTTGGCACCAGGGACCAGTTTTGTACAAGACAGTTTTTCCACGGACAGGGGGTGGGGGAGGGAATGGTTCAGGCGGTAATGTGAGGGATGGGGAGCAGCAGATGAAGCTTTGCTCACTCACCCACCACTCACCTCCTGCTGTGCAGCCCGGTTCCTAACAGGCTGCAGACTGGTATTGGTCTGCGGCCTGGGGATTGGGGACCCCTGCTCTAGGAGATGGATTAAAAAAGATATTGCTGTGATTTATGTCAACGAGTGTTCTGTCTATATTTTCCTCTAAGAGTTTTATAGTATCCAGTCTTACATTTAGGTCTTTAATCCACTTTGAGTTTATTTTTGTATATGGTGTTAAAGAATGTTCTAATTTCATTCTTTTACAAGTAGCTGTCCAGTTTTCCCAGCACCATTTATTGAAGAGGCTGTCTTTTCTCCATTGTATATTCTTGCCTCCTTTGTCATAGATTAATTGACCATAGGTGTGTGGGTTTATTTCTGGGCTTTCTATCCTGTTCCATTGATCTATATTTCTGTTTTTGTGCCAGTACCATGCTGTTTTGATGACTGTAGCTTTGTCATATAGTCTGAAGTCAGGGAGCCTTATTCCTCCAGCTCTGTTTTTCTTTCTCAAGATTACTTTGGCTATTCGAGATACTTTGTGTCTCCCTACAAATAAGATTTTTTTGTTCTAGTCTCTACCAAGTGCCATTGGTAATTTGGTAGAGATTGCATTGAATCTGTAGATTGCCTTTGGTAGTATAGTCATGTTGACAATATTGATTCTTCCAAGCTAAGAACATGGTATATCTTTTGATCTGCTTGTGTCATCTTTGATTTCTTTCATCAGCATCTTTTAGTTTTTAGTGTACAGGTCTTTTGCTTCCTTAGATAGGTTTATTCCTAGGTATTTTATTCTTTCTGGTTCAACCGTAAATGGGATTGTTTGTTTAATTTCTCTTTCTGGTCTTTTGTTGTTAGTGTATAGAAATGCAACAGATTTATATGTATTTATTTTGTATCCTGAAACTTTACCAAATTCATTGATGAGGTCTAGTAATTTTCTGGTAGCATCTTTAGGATTTTCTATGTATAGTATCATGTCATCTGCAAACAGTGACAGTTTTACTTCTTCTTTTCCAATTTGGATTCCCTTTATTTCTTTTTCTTCTCTGATTACCATGGATAAGACTTCCAAAACTCTGTTGAATAAAAGTGGGGGCTGGGATTCTTTTTGAGGAAAAATCATAGGCTGTGGTCAGAAATTCTGATGTATGTATTTAGTTACTTATACTTTAAACTTATGTCAGCTACTCCTACCCCTGCCTACATCTTTGATCTTGTCATCACTCAGAACTGCTTCAAGGAACTAAACGAGTAGAGTGTGGGAAGAGCTAAGTAGACAGAGAAGTCAATGAAGATAATAGATGGAAGACGTGTGGATGAGGGGGCTGGAGGTGACCATATGTAAGTGGTAAGGGTAACAGAGATGAGGAGGTGACTGACGGTAATATGGAAGGTGGCATAAATCTCAAAGGAGTTGGGTGTTCTACAAGTAAATG
Source organism: Kogia breviceps (assembly GCF_026419965.1). Lineage (NCBI taxonomy): Eukaryota > Metazoa > Chordata > Mammalia > Artiodactyla > Physeteridae > Kogia > Kogia breviceps. The sequence goes on along the minus strand of NC_081315.1, from coordinate 121,249,253 downwards.
AGAGAAAACTCATGCGTATTTACATTTTTACAATGACATGCATATACTGAATTATTTTGTGTTCTAATAATTTCTCTTATACTATAAACATATTTCTTGTTCATACATCACCCTCATTATTATAATTTTAGTTTTAGTATAATAATCATACTGTTACATCATAATTATTAACCCATTCTTGCAAAGATGGTCATTTTGCATGTTTCTATGCTTTTGCTATTAGGGATGATGCTACATTGAATAGCTCCTCTTATATAGCTTTGAATTTCTTAATTTAACTCAAATGCTTCTAAGTTTAGTGATTTTGCAGCTTTCAAGCAGTGTGAAATGCAAATTGCTAATGGGAAAACTGAACAGTCACCCCAAATTCCTTTTGTAAATCTAATAGCAGTATTTTAATCTAACAAATGATAATCTAAGTATAGTATACTTCAGGTCAAAGACTCAAGGATGATGGCAAGAGTAAAGGGCACAGAGAAAGAATCATGTCCAGAGGAAATAATTGGAATATTTCAAATACAAAGAATCAGGGGGAAAAAAATATATTTTTCTTAAAAAGATGGTGATAATTTATACATGTGTGAAAGTCTTCCCATTTGATCCTCATCCATTTCAATTTAGGTACCAGACAGTAAAACAGCTTTAGTATAAAGAATTGATATAGGAAACATCTTATACATGGAAAAGTAAATATTTAATAGATAAAAATGGGCGTTTAAGAGAAGCATGAGAAGTGTCTATTTCATAGATTCACTGAGTAATTTTTAAATTCTAAGGCTAGTTTTCTTTTACACCATCACAATCTGTAATATTTTTCACTAAATTCTTCCCTCCCCCTTTTTCCAGTGACTGCTAATGTTAAAATTTGCTTAAGCAAAATACAAATCTTGATAGGGATAAATGACCCTACGCTGAATTTGCTTGTTCTTACTTGTTCTTTATATAGAGTTGAGTATAGGTATTTTCCGACTTGAATAATGTAGTTAAATAGACAACATCCAAGTGATTAAAGTAGAATTCTACCACCACCTCTGCTTCCTCTGATCTTGAGAAGTGCCTCCTAGTAAATCATCTTTCCTTCTCCAACATTAGATAACTTCAGAATAGCACCATCCATCAATCTACCCATCTAGAACCTGCCATCTTAGAGTTAGAGATGTGACAAGACACTGAAACATCCTATGGTTTCCTTTCTAGGGTCCCACAAAATGGTTCAGTATGTCTGCAACACCCTCTTCCCTGTGGAGCTGGTGGCAGGAGAGGGCAGGATATATAAGAGGAAGGAGAAGTGAGGCTACTGTCAGAGACAGAAAGAATGCTCTCAGTGAAGGAAACCTACACATTAGACTTGAAGCACCGAGGTCCAGGGCGTCTGAGCGTGCTTTACATTTGGCATCCTGCTAAAGCTGATTAGCGTTATACTGACTTAACATTTGTATTCCAGGGATGAATTGCTATCAATAATTCCTACAAATACTGTGTTTAATATGTATATAAGGATATATTTCATCTTTAAATCTGCATCTAAAGATCATGTTGTCTTACTGTTGAATAGTGATGAAACAAACTGTGAATTAGGAGTTTGTAGTTCTGCAGTAGTTAATTAAATTAAATTAAGCCTTATATTCCTGAGAACCTAATTGTTTATTTTTTAAAATTCCATTAAACCAATAAATTAAGCACTTAACATAGTGGCTTGCACATAATAAGCAACAAATAAATAGTTTTGATTCAGTGCACAATTAATTGTTAAGTTTAAGCACATTTCCTCTTACTGAGCTGTTGTGATAAAAAATGGAGGCAAGCTAAGATTGTATAGGTTCTTGTAGGTGGCTATTAAGTACAAATTTGTTACTCTTTTTGTATTTTAACTTGAATAAGAAACATTAGAGCATGCACTTAGAGTTCAGGTGAGAAAATTAGATAATTCAGGTAATTTGACAGATGATAAGCTGTCTTACATACCTCTTGGAAGCTAGTTTAAATAATGCATAAATACACAAATAGACTATTCATTTTCTAAAATGGTAATTGAATGATCTAGGCCTAGGTCTGTTTCTATTCTAGATAAGCAGTATGCTAAGAAAGTGAGTATAAATGAGATTTCAAATAACTACTTAACACAGTAATTTGCCTGTAGCATGCTAATGTAAGATTCTTAGCTGTTTCTTAGCGGAGCTCTGGCAGAACCTCTAATTTGCAAAGGAGGCAAAGAAGGCCTTATTACCTTTTATATAAAAGAAATGTAGCTTCATTTCCTGAGAAAAATATTCCATAATTCAGAAATATGCCTATTCAGCTAATTAATCTGAATTCCCATAGCTTTACTGTGATTCTCATTGTTTGTTTTGAAATTTGTTGAACATTGTATAGCCAATAAAAAGTTAGATAAAATTACAAAAGTAAATGGAGCTATGTTTTTTCACACTTATGAAGTAAGTGGGTGTGTGTGCAAGTGTGTGCATACACGTGTGCAATAAATCATTCAGTAATATTCCAGAGACCCAACTAAAAATACAAAGTAAAGAATAAGAAATCTGTTGTCCGGTAATAAGTGTAGTATATTGTCAATAGAGTAAGTACTCAAGCTGAAACATGGAGAAGAATTTGTGAGGATGAGTGCTAAACTTATTTGCTATTGACTAAATCAAAACATTGGGAATAAAACCAGGACTAATTTTTGGTATATTTTAAAAAATAAGATTACTGCCCTAGATACCCCTTCAAGAAGCATTATTTCTGTAACCCTGTGTGAAAATTAATCCAGCATTATCTTTAAAAAAAAAAAAAAAAAACCACAAAAACTAGATTGATTCTAGTTTGATGAGTCTTTATTCAGATATTTGGGAAAATGTCGTGTTACTAGAAATTAACTTACTACCAGTTTCCAGTATGAAAGCATGATCTCTAGAGCATACCATAAAGAATGTTTATAGCATTGGGGAGACTATAGCTTCTGTAAGTCACTTTAGTAATAGGTATATCCTGGGTATTTATTGTGAACAATGGAAGGAAACAATATTGGGACCAAATAAGAAGAGATTGAGCTTCCTATTTCCAATCCTTTTGATGCCTTTCTCTCTCTATCTTTCTCCAACTAAACTTGCATTTCTGCCTGGGTGGCATTCCTGTCCCACATTTCTTCCTGGCCAACTCTTCCTCATTTATGTAAATTCTTTCTCCAACAGCATGTCAGTCTTCAACGTTTCTCTGACTCCCAGAAAGAATTTATAATTCTCTCCTCTCTTTTATCCTCTGTGAATTTATTACTCCCTTCTCTCTTTTTGCTTATCCTGTGTACAAAGAGTGTAACTTTTTGAATTCATATAGCAGTGGTCTAAAGCCCTCTGTGAAAATGGAGAAAGTAGCAGGAATTTCTCATAAACTGTAATAGGTGACAAGCTATGAGAGGACCCCCAGCCTTACTGACATTGGGCATCCATTGGTATAATGCTCCAGGGTGGATGGTACTTACTGCTTATTTATCAGTGAGCTCTTACACCGTCCACATTCATGTTAATTTTTCTTCCTTTTATCATGCCAATGAGTATTGAGTGGAACTTCTAACTTACAGGTGCACATACTTCCTATGTAAATGAGAAGATTTTCTAGTTCCTAGGATTTACCGGGGTCGTAAGGATTTAAAAACAGACCTATGCTTTAAAGCATGTTCCACAGAAAGATACCTTTCGATTTATTTTTCTGCTTTTTCCAGTAGACCAAATGCTTGATGATAGAACTTACAACTTGATTCTTTATATCCCTATCTGTTAGTACAGGCAACCCTCGTACATATTAGGGATACAGTTCGGTAATATTTGTAGGGTTAGTATGTAAAAAATACTGATGTATAGGTGACAAGCTTAACTCCTCATGGTTATTTGTATTATCAGGAAGAAAATGTGAGAACAAATGTGTCTCTAACTGGAGAACTTAGTGGGGAAATTCCTGTTATTCCCTGAACTCACAAAACAACAAACACCATTCTAAAAAAATACTTACTTTATTTATTTATTTTCTTTCTTTCTTTCCTTTTTTTTTTTTTTTTTTTTTTTTTGGCTCCATCCGGTCTTTGTTGAGGCACGTGGGATCTTTTTTCTGTTGCGGCACGCCAGCTCTTCGTTGCAGCACGAGGACTCCAGGGCACGTGGGCTCTGTAGTTTGCAGCATGGGAGCTCAGTAGTTGTGGTGTGTGGGCTTAGTTGCCCCGTGGCATGTGGGATCTTAATTCCCCGACCAGGGATCGAACCCGTGTCCCCTGCATTGGAAGGCAGGTTCTTTACCACTGGGCCACCAGGGAAGTCCCAACAAGCACCATTTAATAGCTTGCAGCCACATAGCTTGAGTACTTCCTTTGTAAACATCTACACACCCACAGGGATCCCCAAGAACAATATGTCCTCTGCAGCAGAGAGTCAGTCTGTCAGGCTCCTGAAGAGTCAAAACTCATGCCTGTCATCTTGGAAAACCCCAGTGTTTTGGAGTATTGTCTTATAGGGATGTATCATTGAATCACTAGGTTCACTCATCTGTCACCTCTATTCCAGGATTCTTTCTGGAATAATGTTGGTCGGAAATATGTTAGAATCTTAGTTTGGGAGTATAAATTCGCCCAGCATTTACAGTGGCTTTGCTGCTTTCATAAGATGATCCAAACATTTTGTGGCTAAATTCAGGCTCATTCTTCTGGTGCTTAAAGCCAACTTTTAGATGAATTACTGAGACACACAAACTGTTTCAGCCCAATTAACTTGTGAAACAAAACTTAGCTGCAATGATATTTTTAGTCAAAGGCAGTTGCCCTGGCATTAACAATGAAAACAGGAATTCACAGGAAAATTCAGCAGAACATCAGCAGGAGTCCTAGAGTGGTTCAGTATATGTAAAAAAATTAATGATATGTAGTTTATAAGGTGATGATGGTCACTTAGTAACACTCATCAGAGGGCTAAATGGCAGATATTTTTTAAAAAGTGATTATTTTCCTCTGATCATCCAGCCATGATAAATAACAAAGTATGAGCAAAAATTGTGGTAATACAAGAGATTTTTTAAATGACAGTGATTTCAATATGAAGGTAAATTTAGAATAGTCACGTCCACATTGCATTGCTGAAACTTAGTCTCATAAATGACTAAGAGATAGCACAAGTATCAAGATTTTAGTTTATCTTTTATATAGTAGAACTTCTGATAGATTTACTGAATTTCAATTGTGCAGTTAATAGATTTCTTCACAGGACTCAAATTGTTTCCAATTTGGTGAACTTTTCCACTCTTTTAAAAACATATTTTGTAATAGTCTCTTGTGATTCTTTAGAATATCTGTAGTATATGTAAACCTATAAATGGTGAGTGCTTTTTTTTTTTCTGTTTTTGGCTTTTATTTTTTTATGCACATTAGAGTATGAGATATCAGGTATCTTGTTGAGATGTATGATATATGTTAGAAATTTTTCTTTCACTTCTTAAAATGAGAATCTATTTTTTATAAGTGTGATGTTATATGTATATGTGATATATGCAAAACAAATACAATATATATAATTTATAGGAAATTACTAAAAATATTTAGGTCATCAAATAAAGATCAGTGACTTCACTATTTTTTAAAAACTTGCTATAAATATATAAATTAACTTTTTTTTAAAATGTGAAAGGATATGCAGTTAGCTTGGGTAGATGAAGCAGAAAATTAGATAGTAATTATAAGAATGGACTTTTTCTCTCTGTGATTTAATTACATTGCAAATTACTGGAGTGTTGAAAGATATTTCTCCTTTGGTCTCACATCTTCAGCTGAAGATTATTGTTGCCAAACTGTGGATCCAGGGTGTAACCAATTCTCTTCAGCCAGATCCCTCACCTCCAAGAGTGTCTTGTACATTTGGGTGTAGGCCCAGCTTTAGCTCCAGGGACTGGAAATCTAAGGGACAGAAGCCCATTGCTTGGCAGGGGAGCCCGATGCCTCAACAGGGCATACACCACAGTCTACCTGGATGGATTATCAGTTTTCTCATTTTTTTTCTTTTTATATAGGCATAGGCACTGTGTTGTCTGTTGTGTGTCTTCTTCTGGAGAGCTGAGCATATTATTTTATCAACTTATCCATCCTTAGAAAATATGTGCATGTGCCATGCTGGATTTTTGGTGAGCTAAGAGTAGGACTGGTGCAAAGCTGTGTGATTGCAAGTCATCAATTGCCAAGGAGATAATGTGCCTCTTAGCAGACTAATCCCAAGTCAGAAGAAGGTATGTTCTGTGAAGACATGAGAGAGGCAAACAATTCTGCTCATCTCCAAACACAACTTGCACAGCCTTAAATTTCAATTTTAAGATTTCCACTAGGACTTATAAAGAATTCTATAAATGGCTCACACCTCATAGACAGTACAGAAAGAGCATTTACTTTCAAATTTGATATGCCCAGGATGAGAACACTTTGTCTGCCTTACTGAGTGTCCTTGGATATTCCAAAGGGGTTCTGGGGTCATGGCAGTCATATCTTGGTGACTTGGGGATAATGTGAACTGAATTACTCATGGAACTTGGTCAGATATGGATAGAGCCACTGTTAGCCTGTTGCTGTTTCTGTGCCATTAGAAAAAGCTCCTGGTATGGGCGTTTTGCTTAGAGAGTGGTATAAGGCTGGAATACAGCCCTCCCTTGCCTCCTTGGCTTGTGCCTTTGTATACAGCACAAATTGCACAGCCCTTATCTGGTGGCTCTGAATAGGGAGGAATGCTGTCTTTTCTCTTTGCATTTTATGAATAGACAAAATACAGCATGGAAAAAATTTTTCGCCTGACCTGACCTCACACAATTGGCTAATAACGAACCAGTTGATATTATGTTGAATCTACTTCATTATCAATTTGACCATGCTGACTAAAAGTGAAAAGTAACAGTGGAACAAATTGTTTTAACAACTGGATGATGTAGAACTGTTTATTAACGTTCAAGTTTATGGGATGGATAATTTCCTAAATCCCTCTGGGACCCTCAGAGGAATAGGAAGTAGCAATACTTATTTAGTCTGCATTAGATTATACTCCTTTTCATTGCCATCATCATTATTATCATCATCAAATATTGTTTTGATTAAAAAATTTTTATTGTAAAATATACATGACAAAAAGTGCTTAACCATTTTTAAGTGTCCAGTTAAGTGGCATTAAGCACATTCACCTTATTGGGCAACCATCATCACCTTCCATCTGTAGAACTCTTTTCATCTTGCAGAACTGAAACTCTGCATCCACTAAACAATAACTCCCCGTTCTTCCCTCTCTTCAGTCCCTGGCAAGCACCATTCTACTTTCTGTCTCTCTGATTTTGACTACTCTAAGTACCCCATGTAAGTGAAATCATGCTGGCTTATTTCACTTAGCATAATGTCCTCAGGGTTCATCCATGTTGTAGCATATGTCAGAATTTACTTCCTTTTTAGGACTGAGCAATTTTTCATTGTCTGCATATACGATATTTTGCTTATCCACTGATCAGCCAATGAACACTTGAGTTGCTTCCATGTTTTAACTATTGTGAATGATGTGCTATGAACATGGGAGTGCAGATATCTTTTCAAGAAACTGCTTTTAATTCTTTGGGGTATATACCCAGAAGTAGAATTGCTGGATCATATGGTAATTCTGTTTTAAAAAATTGTTTTGGAACTGTCATACTGTTTTCCACAGCAGCTGTACCATTTTACATTTCCACCAATAGTGCACAAGAGTTCCAGTTTCTCTGCGTCCTCACTAACACTTGTTATTTTCTGGTTTTTCTTATAGTAACCATCTTAATCCGTGTGATTTGGTATCTCTCTGTGATTTTAATTTGCATCAAACTTTTTTTTTAATGCATAGAATCGTGGTCTATCCCTTGCCTTCAGGAAGCATTCATTTTGAAATGTACATCTTTGCAAAATATTGCCTGAGCATTTAAGCAATCTTAGATTAAGGCATCTTGTTAAACCACACACACACACACGCACACACACACACACACACACACAAATATAATAAGCTTAATGACTGACTTGCTCACTTGAGGAGGTCTGTGATGTTAACAGAACAAAAATAACCTATCTCATTTCTGCATTTGTTTTATTCCATGTGCCCTTAATTGTGGTTAGCAGCACTATTTTCATTAATGCTTTTTCTTGGTCATCAAAGAGGAAAAACAACTTTAAGAATATGAACTTTTGGTAGTGGTTCAAATTTTTCATCTGCATTTGTGAAAGATGGAATGAGGAGGGGATTAAAAAGCAGAGTTGGCATGAGTTTTAGAATTGAGGGAGGATACAGAAATCCAGAATGATACTGAAGGGAAAGATTGATTACACAGAAAAACAGGAGTAAAGTAAGTGCTCCTTTGAAGGGTTTCAGACCCTGCCACCCCACTCCACTCCCCAACTCTACTTAATACTACAAGTTGGACAGTGCCAATGAATATACTGTCCTGCTTTAATATCCCACACTGAGCCTCCCCCAGTGTGCTGCCTTTCCTCCTGGCCTGACTCAGGTTTTGACTGGAACACTTCCAATGGCCTGTCTCAGTTTTATTATCTCTACTGTAATTCCTAGTATGACTCAACAAATCTATCTACATCAGAATCAATAAGAAACTCTTTGGACCTTCTATTAAAGCAACTCTCAGCCTTTTTTGATTTTCATCATACAAATTGGCATCCATTCAGAAAACCATTTCTGGTCAACCTCAGATAATCTGCTACTTCAGAGGTGTTAACAAATACTGGATATTCAGCTAGAAAATAACTTACATAGTAAATTGATCTTAGCTAAAAAAAGATACTAACCGTGGCATTAACAATGGACCGCAATTGTGTTTTGAATCCGTCCATCCCAAGTTTGCATCAGCCTCCTCCATGCCCACCATTGCCACTTTATCAGAACTGGCTGACAAATCTCATGCTGCTCATGTCGTGGTTGCACCGCTTGACTCATCTTAAAACTCATCATTCACCAAGAACTTTGAACGTTTTTGAACATATGAGAGGGGCATAAAGTCAAACAGAAGTTGAACATATAGATATTCTTGATCTCTGTACTCAATTATAGTAAAAAAAAAAAAAAAAAAAAAAGCGGTATATGGGTTCAGTTCTTCAAAAAATGGAATATAAACAAAGCTAGTGGGCTTCCCTGATGGTGCAGTGGTTGAGAGTCTGCCTGCCGATGCAGGGGACACGGGTTCGTACCCCGGTCCAGGAGGATCCCACGTGCCGCGGAGCGGCTGGGCCTGTGAGCCATGGCCACTGAGCCTGTGCGTCCAGAGCCTGTGCTCCGCAACGGGAGAGGCCACAGCAGTGAGAGGCCCGTGTACCGCAAAAAAAAACAACAAAAAAAAACCCATAGCTAGTTATGTCCCGAGAATCATAAAGTACCATGTTTTTTTAATTTTATTTTTTTATACAGCAAGTTCTTATTAGTTATCCGTTTTGTACATATTAGTGTATACATGTCAATCCCAATCTCCCAATTCATCACACCACCACTACCACCCCCCAGCCGCTTTCCCCCTTGGTGTCCATATGTTTGTTCTCTACATCTGTGTCTCTATTTCTGCCCTGCAAACCGGTACATCTGTAACATTTTTCTAGGTTCCGCATATATGCATTAATATACGATATTGGTTTTTCTCTTTTGACTTACTTCATTCTGTATGACAGTCTCTAGATCCATCCCCATCTCTACAAATGACCCAATTTCGTTCCTTTTTATTGCTGAGTAATATTCCATTGTGTATATGTACCACATCTTCTTTATCCATTCATCTTTCGATGGGCAAAAATTTAGGTTGCTACCATGACCTGGCTATTGTAAATAGTGCTGCAGTGAACATTGGGGTGCATGTATCTTTTTGAATTATGGTTTTCTCTGGTATATGCCCAGTAGTGGGATTGCTGGGTCATATGGTAATTCTATTTTTAGTTTTTTAAGGAACCTCCATACTGTTCTCCATAGTGGCTGTATCAGTTCACATTCCCACCAACAGTGCAAGAGGATTTCCTTTTCTCCACACCCTCTCCAGCATTTGTTGTTTGTAGATTTTCTGATGATGCCCATTCTAATTGGTGTGAGGTGATACCATAGTTTTGATTTGCATTTCTCTAATAATTAGTGATGTTGAGCAGCTTTTCATGTGCTTCTTGGCCATCTGTATGTCTTTTTTTGGAGAAATGTCTATTTAGGTCTTCTGCCCATTTTTTGATTGGGTTGTTTGTTTCTTTAATATTGACCTGCATGAGCTGTTTATATATTTTGGAGATTACTCCTTTGTCCGTTGATTCATTTGCATATATTTTCTCCCATTCTGAGGGTTGTCTTTTCATCTCGTTTGTAGTTTTCTTTGCAAAAGCTTTTAAGTTTCATTAGGTCCCATTTGTTTATTTTTGTTTCTGTTTCCATTTCTCTAGGAAGTGGGTCAAAAAGGATATTGGTTTGATTTATGTCATACAGTGTTCTGCCTATGTTTTCCTCTAAGAGTTTTATAGTGTCTGGCCTTACATTTACGTCTCTAATCCATTTTGAGTTTATTTTTGTGTATGGTGTTAGGGAGTGTTCTAATTTCATTATTTTACATGTAGCTGTCCAGTTTTCCAAGCACCACTTATTGAAGAGACTGTCTGTTCTCCATTGTATATCCTTGCCTCCTTTTTCATAGATTAGTTGACCATAGGTGTGTGGGTTTATCTCTGGGCTTTCTATCTTGTTCCATTGATCTATATTTCTGTTTTTCTGCCAGTACCATATTGTCTTGATTAATACAACTTTGTAGTATAGTCTGAAGTCGGGTAGTCTGATTCCTCTAGCTCCATTTTTTTCCCTCAAGACTGCTTTGGCTATTTGGGGTCTTCTGTGTCTCCATACAAATTTTAAGATTTTTTGTTCTACTTCTGTAAAAAATGCCATTGGTAATTTGATAGGAATTGCATTGAATCTCTAGATTGCTTTGGGCAGTATAGTCATTTTCACAATATTGATTCTTCCAATCAGAGAACAACATGGTATATCTCTCCATCTGTTTGTATCATCTTTAATTTCTTTCATCAGTGTCTTATAATTTTCTGCATAAAGGTCTTTTGTCTCCCTAGGTAGGTTTATTCCTAGGTGTTTTATTCTTTCTGTTGCAATGGTAAATGGGAGTGTTTCCTTAATTTCTTTTTCAGATTTTTCATCATTAGTGTATAGAAATGCAAGAGATTTCTGTGCATTAATTTTGTATCCTGCAACTTTACCAAATTCATTGATTAGCTCTAGTCGTTTTCCGGTGACATCTTTGGGATTCTCTTTGTATAGTATCATGTCATCTGCAAACAGTGACAGTTTTGCTTCTTCTTTTCTGATTTGGATTCCTTTTATTTATTTTCCTTCTCTGATTGCCATGGCTAGGACTTCCAAAGCTATGTTTAATAATAGTGGCGAGAATGTACAACCTTGTCTTGTTCCTGATCTAGAGGAAATGCTTTCAGTTTTTCACCATTGAGAATGATGTTTTCTGTGGGTTTGTCATATATGGCCTTTATTATATTGAGGAAAGTTCCCTCTATGCCTACTTTCTGGAGGGTTTTTATCATAAATGGGTGTTGAATTTTGTCAAAAGCTTTTTCTGCATCTATTGAGATGATCATATGGTTTTTCTTCTTGAATTTGTTAATATGGTGTATTGCATTGATTGATTTGTGTATATTGAAGAATCCTTGCATCCCAGGGATAAATCCCACTTGATCATGGTGGATGATCCTTTTAATTTATTGTTGGATTCTGTTTGCTAGTATTTTGTTGAGGATTTTTGCATCTATGTTCATCAGTGACATTGGTCTATAATTTTCCTTTTTTGTAGTATCTTTGGTTTTGGTATCAGGGTGATGGTGGCCTCATAGAATGAGTTTGGGAGCGTCCCTTCCTCTGCAATTTTTTGGAAGAGTTTGAGAAGGATGGGTGTTAGCTCTTCTCTAAATTTTTGATAGAATTCACCTGTGAAGCCATGTGGTCCTGGACTTTTGTTTGTTGGAAGATTTTTAATCACAGTTTCAATTTCATTACTTGTGATTTGTCTCTTTTTATTTTCTGTTTCTTCCTGGTTCAATCTTGGATGGTTATACCTTTCTAAAAATTTGTCCATTTCTGCCAGATTGCCCATTTTATTGGCATAGAGTTGCTTGTAGTAGTCTCTTAGGATGCTTTGTATTTCTGTGGTGTCTGTTGTAACTTCTCCTTTTTCATTTCTAATTTTATTGCTTTGAGTCCTCTCCCTCTTTTTTTGATGAGTCTGGCTAATGGTTTATCAATTTTGTTTATCTTCTCAAAGAACCAGCTTTTAGTTTTTATTGATCTTTGCTATTATTTTCTTTGTTTCTATTTCATTTATTTCTGCTCTGATCTTTATGATTTCTTTCTTTCTATTACCTTTGTGTTTTATTTGTTCTTCCTTCTTTAGTTCCTTTAGGTGTAAGTTTAGGTTGTTTATTTTTAGATTTTTCTTGTTTCTTGAAGTAGGCTTGTATTGCTATAAACTTCCCTCTTAGAACTGCTTTTGCTGCATCCCATAGGTTTTGGATTGTCGTGTTTTCCTTGTCATTTGTCTCTAGGTATTTTTTGATTTCTTCTTTGATTTCTTCAGTGATCTCTTGGTTATTTAGTATCATATTGTTTAACCTCCATGTGTTTGTGTTTTATACATTTTTTTCCCTGTAACTGATTTCTAATCTCATAGCATTGTGGTCAGAAAAGATGCCTCATATTATTTCAATTTTCTTAAATTTACTGAGGCATGATCTGTGACCCAAGATGTGATCTGTCCTATAGAATGTTCTGTGTGCACTTGTGAAGAAAGTGTAATCTGCTTTTTTGGGATGGAATGTCCTATAAATATCAATTAAATCTATCTGGTCTATTGTGTCATTTAAAGCTTGTGTTTCCTTATTAATTTTCTGTTTGGATGATCTATCCATTGGTGTAAGTGAGGTGTTAAAAATCCCCCGCTATTATTGTGTTACTGTCAACTTCCTCTTTTATAGCTGTTAGTAGTTGCCTTATGTATTGAGGTGCTCCTATGTTGGGCGCATATATATTTATAATTGTTATATCTTCTTCTTGGACTGATCCCTTGATCATTATGTAGTGTCCTTCCTTGTCTCTTGTAACATTCCTTATTTTAAAGTCTATTTTATCTGATATGAGTGTTGCTACTCCAGCTTTCTTTTGATTTCCATTTGCATGGAGTATCTTTTTCCATCCCCCTCATTTTCAGTCTGTATGTGTCCCTAGGTCTGAAGTGGGTCTCTTGTAGACAGCATATATATGCATCTTGTTTTTGTATCCATTCAGCCAGCCTGTGTCTTTAGGTTGGAGCATTTAACCCATTCACATTTAAGGAAACTATTGATATGTATGTTCCTATTACCATTTTCTTAATTGTTATGGGTTTGTTTTTGTAGGTCCTTTTCTTCTCTTGTGTTTCCCACTTAGAGAAGTTCCTTTAGCATTTGTTGTAGAGATGGTTTGGTGGTGCTGAATTCTCTTAGCTTTTGCTTGTCTGTAATGCCTTTGATTTCTCTGTCAGATCTGAATGAGAGCCTTGCCGGATCTCATTACTCATAGAGTAATCTTGGTTGTAGGTTCTTCCCTTTCATCACTTTAAATATATCATGCCACTTCCTTCTGGCTTGTAGAGTTTCTGCTGAGAAATCAGCTTTTAATCTTATAGGAGTTGCCTTGTATGTGATATGTCATTTTTCCCTTGTTGCTTCCAATAATTTTTCTTTGTCCTTAATTTCTGTCAGTTTGATTACTATATATCTTGGCATGTTTCTCCTTAGGTTTATCCTGCCTGGGACTCTCTGTGCTACCTGGACTTGGGTGGCTATTTCCTTTCCCATGTTAGGGAAGTTTTCAACTCTAATCTCTTCAAATATTTTCTCTGGTCCTTTCTCTCTCTCTCTTCTCCTTCTGGGACCCCTATAATGCAAATATTGTTGCGTTTAATGTTGTCCCAGAGGTCTCTTAGGCTGTCTTCATTTCTTTTCATTCTTTTTTCTTTATTCTGTTCCGCAGCAGTGAATTCCACCATTCTGTCTTCCAGGTCACTTATCCTTTCTTCTGCCTCAGTTATTCTGCTATTGATTCCTTCTAGTGTATTTTTCATTTCATTTATTGTATTGTTCATCTCTGTTTGTTTGTTCTTTAATTCTTCTAGGTGTTTGTTCTTTAATTTTTCTGCATCTTTGTTCAGCATTTCTTGCATCTTCTCGATCTTTGCCTCCATTCTTTTTCCAAGGTCCTGGATCATCTTCACTATAATTATTCTGAATTCTTTTTCTGGAAGTTGCCTATCTTCACTTCTTTTAGTTGTTTTTCTGGGGTTTTATCTTGTTCCTTCCTCTGGTACATAGCTCTCTGCCTTTGCATCTTGTCTATCTTTCTGTGAATGTGTTTTTTGTTCCACAGGCTGCAGGATTGTAGTTCTTCTTGCTTCTGCTGTCTGCCCTCAAAACATCATGTTTTTATTCCCTTCTCAATCTCTAATCCAAGTATGTGCCTTTATAATGAATTCAACATATACTTCCTGCATTTGTGATCAGACATGATTAGTTCACAGACAAACTCTGTCTTATGGGAAAGTTACTATAAGATCCAAAACTGAAATATATGATTTCCATGGGAAAACTGCCTGAGATATACCTGCTTTCTTATAAAATATAATGGTAAGTGATATGATGTCAGGAGCATCAACATTATGGCATTGATATGTGATCATCCCACACGTCTGCTGTCTGTGAAATATAAAACCCTGGGATCATTCACTTAATGAGCATTTATTGAGCTGTCACATGCACTACGTGTCATCGCTTGATATTTTATAGTGAAGAAGCAGGAACAGATTTTACCCTCCCAGAGCAACCATACAGGTAGAAAGACAAACATTAAACAAATATATACACAAAGAAATACGTGATTATAATAGTGATAAGTGTTATGGAGTATAATACAGGGTTCTAAGGGGGTAAGATAACTTAGACGTGTAGGGGGTCTGAGGATATAAAATTTAAACCAAGTTTTGAAGGATAAGAGGGATTTACTCACCAAATAGTAAAGGTAGAGACGCTGGGAATGCTCTGGAAGAGAGAGCAGCATGTGAAAAGGCCTGGGGATGGGAAGGAGCTTGGTGCACTTGAGGAACTTGAGAAAGACTGCTGTGGTTGGAGCAGGTTGGAGAGGGGCAGCAAGGAGGGTCAGGAGACATACAGGTCATGTAAGGATTTTGCCTGGAAAAGCAGTGAACAGGTATTTAGAGCTTCATGTAGCCATGAGACAAGATTTGATGTACACTTAAAGCTACTGTCTGGAGAATTGATGGCAGAAGGGCAAGAGAGGGGATGGTGCCAATTAGGAGGCCATTGCAGTAGTGCAGGTGACAGATAGTGATGACTTGGACTGGTGACATTAGAGTGGAGATGGAAGGAAGTCCTGATTTAAGATCCATTTTGGAGATAAAGTCAGCAGGATTTGTCTAGAGATGGGTAGATAAATAACAGGAAAGGTAGTTGGGCCTCTTTACCCTCAGTTTCTAGCTTAAATATGGGTTAAACCATAAAATTGTGGACTGGTTTCATTCATCCATTTAATTATTTGATAATTTATTTACTCAATAAAGATTTATTAAGCTCTTTCTGCCAGACATGCTCTAAAGTACTGAAGATACAATGTTCCATCATAGATGTCTGCCCAGAGATTGGCTTGGCTGACTATATATGTTTAGAAGATGGTGCTAAGAAGGGCTGACTTTTCAATTGTATCTGCATAGACTGTTCCCTTAGCTCAGCGGTTCTCATCAGGGACACTAGGGGGACCTTGGGGTGACTGGGAATAGTGGGATTGACAAAGTAGTGCTACTGGCACCTATTGTGGGGCCTGGTGCTGACAGTCTTGCCTATTCAAGGGACCATCCCTCTTGGTGAAGGATTGTCTGGCCAGGAAGACCAGTAACACTCCTGTTAATGAACCGTGATCAGCTTCACTCTGACCAGCCCTCACCAGCAGTTGGTCTTAATTTAATCTAAGAATTAAAGGGGGTATAAGTGGGAATGCCTTTATGTCACTGTTCTTCCCAGTCTTTTCACATGATCCTTTGGGCTCTCCAGAGATCTTTGACCTGCTCTTCTCCTGCTCTCCAGCTTGTGTCCAGGGGGAAACAATTAGAGTAGCACAATGGGAATAAACAAACCCTTTCTTTCTTGTGTTGTGTGTTCTTGGGAAGAGTCCTTAACCTCCACTAATTCAGTGTCCTCGTGTATAAAACGGAAATAATAGCACTAGTATCTACCTCATGCGGTTGTTGTGTTACAACCCGTAGGGACTTAAAATAGTACTTGGGCTTGGCACATGGTGAGCTCCCAATGGATATTTGCTGTTATCGTTCAACAGTATGGAAGGCAGTGTACCGGGCACCATGCAGGTAACACAGGCGAACACGTCACCACTCACAGCTTCTGCCCGGGAGGTCACTGGAAGACACACCTGTTACCCAAATGCAAGTCAGCATATGAAATGTTTTTGGACAAACAAACAAAACATTTGACTATGGTGATTCTTTGCTAACATGACTTCTGCTGTCTCTGTTCAGAGCCTTGGATTTCAGGTCCAGTGGCCTCTGCTCATTGGGTTTGTTCTTCAGCTTTATACTTGGAGTTCCAGGGGGAATTACTCCATTTTCTAGGAGATACTCCTGGTCCTGCCTTGGAGAGATTGCCTCCTCACAGTGCATTAGCTAGGCCCTGCTCTGGGTTCCTGTTTTCCAGCATGGCTACAACCTGAGGTTCATGGGTTTTGCTCCACCACCTTGGGCATGCTCTAATCTCTACATCAATGCTGGTTCTTGAGTTAACGTTGCGCCATTTTCTCTTCCAAAGTCCAATCTTTGATGTCTTGGATGCTAGCAGCTGCTCTCAGTGTCATAGTCAAAACTGTAATCCTCAAAATTTTATAAATGTTTTATTCAAGGTGAAACTACTTTCAACTATTTCTGATATAATTCACAAATATATATACAAGGAGCATGAATAATTCATTCTTGCTGGATAACACAAAATGAATCAGCATTCCCATAAATAACAACAGCAACAACAAAACTCTTTTTGATATATGGAGTCTCATCTTTTTATAGTTCTAGAGTTACCATTTTTTTCCTGTAAGCTCTAATGTTCTAGAGGTTCATAAATGATAATTAATGCTTCAAATATATAATTGATATGCCTCATATCATACAGATCCTGACACCAATTTATTTGTAAAATCTCTAATTAATTAATCTAAGTTTATTCATGAGACTGATTTAATTTGTGACTTTGTGTGAAACTTCACATAGCATACTAAAAATTTTCCAAAATCTGTAATAACTGCTGCTTAATTTTGTGCTCCATTAATCATGTGAGTATAGAAATATGTTAAAGTTAGAAAATTCAGTAGTTTCTCTTTAAGGCAGGATGTTCTATTGGAACTCCATTTTTTCCTTCTCAGACATTTATCATACATATAGCAAAAATGATAAAATGGCTTCATGTGCACAAGGATATTTTTAAATAATAAGAAAAATGAACACTAGAAAATGAGAAAGAGTACTGTCAGAGACAGTTGACTACATAATCTCCAACTCTACATAAAACTCTCTATATCCCTTAAATTTGTTTAATAGTTACACCTGACTTCTCAATATTCTTCTTTAGATACAAACCCCTTAAGAAATAAAACCTGTTGTCACGTATGGCTAAATTTTAGTGTTTTCCTTTTTGTTTTTAAGCACATGTAAACTCTAAACTTATAGTAGATGGGTAGCATGATTTTCTGACTTGGTTAATTCATTTAATCATTATTTCAGTACTCATTAATTGAACAAATGTTATGTCTTAGTTGCTGGGTTCGGTGCTAAGGTAACAAAGATCAGTAAGTCCTAATCCTAGTGATTTAGGATCTGACAATTATGGAGTATATAATATATTTAAGAAGCTACTATATATGCAGTAGCAATTTTATTAGTGACAATGGGCTTTTTAATCAATATTTGTTAAACACTTTAAGAATCCAAAATTGTTTGTAATATATACAGATTTTCTTGGTACCTGTGGTCAGAAACAAAGATAAATATGAATATATATCATATCTACGTTGGTCACATTCAAAGGAAGAAATCCCACAAAACTGTTATCATCGTTATAGAGACAGTAATAGATTTGTTGGAAGTTCTTTCTGTCTAATATTTAATTACTTTGTATCATAATTTGTCTAGGGCACACTGTATGATTGCGTTAATATCATAGATTCTAATTGGGAGAAAAACTTAGCTGTGCCAATAAATGAAATTACATGTACACATAACCATAGTCTTCATAACAAGCCCATATGAAGTTTTAAATAATCATTTTAGATGTCCATTTTATATGTAAAAGTAATAGAATTGAAAATAGTAACTTCAACATTAAAGGACTTACAAATATCCAGAATGCAATGGAGATGGGGGAAAGTTGGGTAAACTTTCAGACAAATTTACAGTTTTTAGTATCACAACTTTTCATTTAGGAGAGGAAAATACAGACAAGAGTAATAACTGGTGATCCCTGGAACATGTTATCATTTGATGATATTTCAGAACTTATTAAAGTAAAGAACAACAAAAAACTATCTTAGATTAATTTTATCTCACACTCTCCAATGTACATACAGCAAGTTTTATACCTTCACTCGATGCTTGACCAAATGACTCATACCTTCTAAATCTCTAGAAAAATGGACAGTGTAATTATTGAAAAGGCTGTACTGTGTAGTGATTGAAAGTATGGGCTGTGGAGTGGATGGCCCGCCTATGCCACTCAAGGCTGTGTAAAATTGGGCAAGTTACTTAACTTCTCTGTACTTCCATTTTCTCATCAATAAACTGGGCTAGTGGTAAAACCGTCCTAAATTATGAGAATTTATCAGTTAATATAAAGCTTAGCACACTGTGTGTCACATGGTAAGCGCTCAACAAATGTTAGCTCTTATGAGATTAAACTCCAAAGCTGAAAGTTTCTTTTAAAATCAAGTCAGATCATAACAGAGGAAGGAATGACTGATAAATACATAAGAAAATGTTTCGTTTCACTAATACTCAAATTCGTATTGACATGGGCTAACTTTTTTCCAATTAGATAGGCATTTTCGTTTATTGACAATAACCATTATTAGTAATGATGTGGGCCTGTCGGTACTTCCAAAATGTTGGAGGTACCACCATTTTGGAAGGTAATTTTCCTTGTCTTACCAACAAAATTTTAAATGTGGATACTCTTTGACCCAGTAATTTTACTTTTAAGAATTTATCTTCGGGCTTCCCTGGTGGCGCAGTGGTTGAGAATCCGCCTGCCGATGCAGGGGACACGGGTTCGTGCCCCGGTCCGGGAAGATCCCACATGCCGCGGAGCGGCTGGGCCCGTGAGCCATGGCCGCTGAGCCTGCGCGTCCGGAGCCTGTGCTCCGCAACGGGAGAGGCCACAACAGTGAGGCCCGCATACCACAAAAAAAAAAAAAAAAAAGAATTTATCTTCTAATAATACTCTCAAAGATGTGCATGCACGCACGCATAAACACTACTTATTTTAAATAGGGGAAAAATGCTTCTGACATGAAACAGTGCCCATGATTTAATGTAAAATGAAAAACACAATTAACCTAACTTTTGTATATTGCACAGTCGCCCTTTAGTGAGAAAAGTGTTTCTTTGTGTGTGTTTGCAAAGGGAAAAGTCTAAATGTTAAAAGTTACACAAGAAGTTGAAAGGACAGGCGTAAAGTTAAAATCGGTTTATTCCCAGGAGTGGAATTGAGATCAAGAGATAGGGGAGGACTTGGTACATTTCCATATTTTAAAATTTAAGAAGTCATTTTTTAAGCAGGGAGAAGAAAAGCCTAAGCCAGAGAATCACTGGTTAGGGAATTCGAGCCCCGAAGCAGTAATCTCTTGGACCTGGAGAAGAAATGAATCCCAGAGATAGTTACATATCCTTATTTAGAGAACCTCGAAGTCCACGGTCTGAATGAACTTCCTGGAGTAACCAAATCTAGTTGCTGAGTTGTGGGGAAGTCTTCACTTTATTAAAAAGGGCAGACAGATATGGCTCCTTCCTAGCTGGCAAGGGGTCACTGCTGCCTCCCAGGCACTGCCAAAACCTGAGTCTTAGTTTACCTGCAAAGACATGGAACATAAAGGAAATTGCTTTACAAGGAAAATCAAGCACTCAGCCCCAAAGTGGTATGTATTTTGGAAGGCCACCTCTAGCCCATAAAGGCATGTTCATTGCAGTTTAAAAAACGAGCCCCTCCAGAGAAATACAGCCTGCAGACTCACACTCTACACCCATGACGTGTGTTAACCTCTCTTTTTGTTCAGAAAATGTTCCTACATGGTTCCACACACTTTGTCAGACCTCAGTTAATATTTAGAGAATTGAAGAGTTTCATAGAAACCATTTTCTATAAGATATGTCTGAGAATATTTATGGTATACAGAAAATTGTATCCTCGGCATCTAGTGATACAAAGGCAAACAGAAAAGATGGAAATGTTTAGATTAATATAAATTGACCATTATGGAGTCTTATAATGTTTTAATATGCTTTATGTTTTGATAATAATTTTTAAAATAATCTGAAAACATATATTTTATATGAACACTGGTGCAAATCTATTGATGCCTAGTTTTTTCTTCTTTTTTAATGTGAATATCTTGTTTGTCTTCACAGAGTTACTGGAGGTGAACTGTTTGAAGACATAGTCGCGAGAGAATATTACAGTGAAGCCGACGCCAGGTAAGTGACTTGCCCTGGGCAAGATACAAGACTCAGCACTCAGATGACACTTGTTCAGTATATCTCTCTACAAATATATTGTGATGCTTAAGATTATAAGACTTTCATAATACCATCTTGGACTTTTCTTGATGAGACACTCTTAATTGATAGTTCTCTCTTAAGGATTTCCAAGATGATTCTTTGAAAAAAAAAAAAAAAACTATGAATCTGGCCTAAACTTTATTTTTATCTAGTATCTATAGTTAAATACATCTTTTATTTTTTAAAAAAGCCTAACTGGAATGACTTCTGATAAAGAAATATACTTTTTTATCAAAGTTATGAGCTCTCTAGATGGTAGGCTGCCCAGTAAGTATGGTAGCCACTAGTCACACATGACTCTTTTTTTAAAAATTTATTTTATTGAAGTATAGTTGATACTACGTTACAATGTTATATTTCTGCTGTACAGCAAAGTGATTCAGCTATACATATATGTATTCTTTTCTGTTATGGTTTATTATAGGATATTGAATATAGTTCCATGTGCTATATAGTAGGACCTTGTTGTTTGTACATATGACTCTTAATTTCAATTTCAATTAATTAAAATTAAATAAAATAAAAAGTTCACATCCTCAGTTGCACTAGCCCCATTGCAAGTGCTTCATTGCATGAGTGGCTAGTGGCAACCGACTGGACATAGCAGATACAAAGCATTTCCATCATCACAGAAGTTCCATGAACAGCCCATGTCTAATCAGAGGCCATAAAAAGAAACAGACTCCAAAAGGCCCAGTGGTCTCCTTCAGGCATTATGAGCTGTTTAATGCTTCGGAAATTCCATCAATGTCCTTGGAACTCTCACTTGAAAAATATTTATTCAGGTACTTCAGAGTATTCAAGAGGATTTCCCAACCTTGTTAATTGGCAAAATTTTTACAGAAGTTAAAAATGGCTAACATTTTGTCTAATTTGAGACTTCCTAGGCAATGTTTTTGGAGTGAAGTAACATTAATCTACTCGCTTAGACATTACTTAGACTGTGTGGTGTTAATTTCCTTGGCATTTCTTACGAATATTCTGCAGTTGGTACTCATTTTGAAAAATCTGGCCATGGGTGCTTGGCTCATTATTAGCAATATAAATGAGATGTTTTATATATATTCAGTTACTGATGGTCTCTGCCTGATGGTTCTCTAATGCTTTCAGAGCTTCCTAAGGCTGCTAATCCATCCCCCTGTAGCCTGGCCCTCAGCAGACAGTCAGCTGATAGAAGGTTCCCCATCCCTCCAAAGTAGCACATGTATACACAGGCTCACTTCCAAATTTCTAATTAATCTTTTTGGTTTAATGCTACTGTTTATGACATTTTGGGAATCTTCTCTGCACATGACTACACTCTAATTTTTTAATGGAATTTTTCCTGCCAAAGTCAAATAGAAAGTTCCATGTCACTTATGCTTCCTAATGAGTGAATCATCACTGGTTCAGTTTAAGCCAGATCCTCACATTAGGCCTCTGAAAAGGACTTCAGAATAGCCTTGGAAGTAGCTATTTGCCCACTTTCCAAGAGAGTAATCTTTTTAATCAAGGTAATAAAAAAAAGTTAGGGAATTTCCTTTATTTTGCTTTTCAAAGTTATGTTAAACAGGTTGTTATTGTGTTTCAAAATATTGGTTGAAATTAATCTAGAGACCATTTTCACTATTGAGCAGCCCTGCAGATAACAGGATAGACGCTTGGTTGGTTGGATCATTTCGTATGCATGCTTATATTAAATTTTGGAATTTACTATGGGATATATTTTAGGATAGGTCCCACACATAATCAAGGAGAAGAAACATTCTCTTCTCAACTACAAGCATAAAGAGCAAATAATTTGTAAAAATCTGTTTAGTACTAGTCCTCAAGAAGTTAAGAATTGAATTCATTCTCACTGGTAACATATGGTGAAGTTTATTTAATATGAATTCTTGTTTACTTCTTTATTTTCTGTTATTCATTAAGCCCAATAACTTATACCAGTGATTTGAGATGAGAGAGTGAAGTATTCCTAAAAAGTAGTATAAAGTGAACATTACTGTAGAAGGAAAAAGAGTCATATGATTTAACAGATAATTACCAACACTCCAATAAGCTGTATAGTCAAAAACAACCAATATGAAGCTGTTTTAGTGGTACACTTAATCGAGTTAGAGCTAGAAAATCACAATCATGATCAATTTTGTGACATGTTGTAATAAATCAGATGGTGATTACTTTCTTTTAATTCAAGAATTTACTTTGGAGTAGTATTATTTTGTACATTAAATGATTGAAAATGTCCTCATTAAAGTATTTGCTTAATCCTTATATGAATGAATGTAGAATGAATTAATGTCTGTATATACTTGCATTTGAATCGCATCGTGAACTTGTACAGAATTCATCAGTGTGATATGTTCTACATTACTGTATGTCATATGACAGCTCATGGGACCTTATAGGCGCCCATCGATGACGTCTACCATAGAATTTAATTAGCAGTCTATTTGACATCAGTGAGCCTTTAATAAGAATAGCATAAATTGTGCATTTTAACATAGTAATAAGCATAAGTTTTCCTTCACTGGGATGTATAAAAATGTGTCTAACAACCACCAGTGCTCCAGGGGATTTTACATTTTATTTATTTTTTGTAAGTTCTTAGCCCTTCCCCAGAGTATGACTATACTGAAGAGAAGTTTATTTTATGCCGTGGGTTTACTTTAAATTCTCCCTGTTATTGGAGACGTGCGTTAGTTTTACTATTAATATATTATACAAGCAGCACCATTTCTAAGTCAAAATGGTAAATGTCTCCCTCCATTTTTTTGACCTTTGTTTCACCTGCCACTTCATCTGTGTTTACCCTCTTGTTTCAACACCTATGTTTAATTGTGACCTCAGATTTTAAACAGTTTAGATGTGTATGAGAAATACCCATAAATTTTATTTCACTGAAGAATTTTCCCAGAACACTGTGGGAATTATTTATAAAATTTTCTCCCTGAATATGGAAATATTGACTTCTGTATACAAATGATTTAATTTATGGAGTTGCAATGAAAAACACACACAGCTTAAATTGTTTTGTCTGAATATGTCACAAATTCTATGTTGGATGTCATTTTTGTTAGAACCAGAATTAGCTTTATTCAGCATTATTTAATTCCACTGTAAAGCTAAAAAAAATGTGAAAAATATAATTTTTGTTTGTTGTTTGTTTCGTTCAGACTTTCATTTTATTTTGTATTCAATGTGATTATGTGCCTTTAAAATGTTCTCCCTTCCATTCTGCCCTTGTATCTTTACAGTCATTGTATACAGCAGATTCTAGAAAGTGTAAATCATTGTCACCTAAATGGCATAGTTCACAGGGACCTGAAGGTCAGTATATGGAGTCCATAAATCTGAATCAAAGGAAGTTTTTGTTTTTTTTTTTTTTTTTCTGGGGAAAGGGCAGAGGGTGGGTATTTAAAATGGTTCCCTTGCCTTTCCCAACTTTTCCCTAAAATGACTAAATGATGAAATGATAATGCATGATGGCTCTTTCAGTTTGCTCATCTACAGGCTAAATATACATCATAGCGAAAAGGGAAGGACAGTATTGAGAACACAACCTGTTACGTTTCCAAGGAGTAAACCGCCAGAGGCAGTTTGGGGGCAGGCTTTCCTGAGATGACCAGCACTTGCCTGGAGATAAACTTGGCCTGTGATGTATATCCACCTGTAGATTTAAACACCACTTCTGTTCTGAGACCATGGGTTGCTGTAGCAGAACAACTGGTTACGCATTGCTCCATTTGAGTCTGATGAACCCTCAGGCAAGAGATAATAATTGCCAGCTAAATTAAAGCATGCGAAGTTAATGATTTCTCAAAAATTCATTACATATCCTAATTTAACCTTAATGGTGCCTTGACTGCTAATGTGACAGCTTTGGAATGATACTAGAAAAATGGGAGAGAAGAGAGAAACAGCTTTTTTTGTGTGGGGTGGAGGTGGAGCACAAAAGCTATAAAAATAATAGTTGTGTTCCAGTTCATTTCCTGTGAGGATTTATAACCAGGAAATGAGCTCCTGAATTAAATATTTTTAAGATGGATTTTTTCTAGAACATGTGGACCCAGATTTTGGCTCACATCTGGCAAGATCCTGATTGTTCTGAGGTAGTAGTCACTCTACTTGAGCATGTTTACATTACTGAAGATGTTTAAATACAACCCCAGTTGTCTGCTGGTTTTGCACTTTAACCCAGTCTCTCTGAGGCTATACAGACAGTGAGTGTAAGCTTGGAACTAACACACGCCCCCTGGTGTTTGCATGCAGTCATTGCATTCAGCAGATCCTGGAGGCTGTGCTACACTGCCATCAGATGGGCGTAGTCCATCGGGACCTGAAGGTGAGTAATGAATGCCCTTGGAGAAGACAAACCACCACACAATTCCTAATGACTGTTCAGCTGCAGTTATACCTGTAAAGGCAAAAATATGAGCAGTAAAGCTGCGTGGACTCATTCCGACACATTACAAAGACACTTTCCCTCACCACAGTCATCTCTTCTCTAATGCACACTTGAGACTTACATAAATCCCATTTCATCCAGAGAGAAACCATTGCCTAACATTAACAATAAATAGGTTATATTTCCTTCTTCCTAACAATGGATGCAGCATTTAATGTGATTTTGAGTAGGACTGATGATCTCTTTCTTTCTAAACTTGTTCTGTGGACATAATAGTATGTTTGTTGATCAAACATGTGATTTTATAGTCATATTATATTTACCTAGTATGTAAATGGTTATCAGAATTATAAAGTAAATAGAGATAAATGTATTAGGTAGATTTTTGGCCCAAGTGATTGGTGCTAAAGAATCCCATTCTGGGTACTGAAGTCTCTTTCCCTTAACATTAGTCCCAGGAATTCTGAGGACATTGAGGCTCCCTGGGTTTTTATTTATTTATATTCCTAGGGGCCAAGATACAATTGCCTTTTAAAACAGATGGAAAAAGGGTAAAACAAATTTTATTATCAAATAGTATATTTGATACTAATACTTTTAAGACTTGACTCAACTTCTTATAACCATTGAGGTTGAAAATTGTTTAGATCATTTAGAAATTAAATATTTCAGAGAAGTCTATCCTTTTATTAATTTTCTGACCTATTCTCTCAGCATTCTAATTTTACTTATGAAATTTGAGAGAAATAGTGAAGGCCTAGAAATTTAAATGGAGAGAAACTCCTGGGTGGGGGAAATAGCAAATGTGAGCACTGTTTAGTTGTGGTTTTTCATCTGAAACCTCAGCCTTTTCCAGGCTTTAAGTACAAAGGTGGCAAAGGATAACTTAGAATGTCTTGAACTGTAATGTGTTCAGTGGGAGAACCTAGGCTGGTTTCTCTAGACTTCTCTAGTTATAGTAAATTGTAAATCTGTAGTTTCCATTCATTTATATGTTCTACAAGAATATATCTCTAACGATCCACAGTGAGTTACTTGAAGATGTGATTTTTAAGAAAAACATTGCCTTAGTTTTCTAGAATCTTCCTTTGATTTTCAGTTTGAGTCTGAGAGCTTTGCATGTCTAAAGGAAAAGTAGGTTAATGGCTTGTTCTTTTGGAGAACCAAGATAGGACTGTGTCCATCTGGTAACACCATATTTACCCATCAGGATAAAGGAAAAATAATATGTTCCCTTGAAAATCCATATATGTGGCAATCAGCTCAAAAATTCCTTACTAGCCATGTAAAGACAGTGACCCTTTTTGTTACTTCGTAGTACTCACAGTGCTACTTTTCCTTTTTAAGTGAACGTATGTAGACATACATATTATTTTTGCTATTTAATAAAGTTATCATTTGAAACATTTTACTACATTTATGTAATTATAAGTATACTCTAAAAGCCAAGGATGAAAAATGTGAATTCTATTCCATGACTTTCAAAATAAATTTTGTGAGGTCATGATATTGTACTTTTGTAAGTGTCCAAACTCAGCAGAGCTCTTCAAAGACCGGAACTCCTTTCCTTCCTTCCTTCCTTCCTTCCTTCCTTCCTTCCTTCCTGCCTGCCTGCCTGCCTCCCTCCCTCCCTCCCTCCCTCCCTCCCTCTCTCCCTCCCTCCCTTCTTCCCTCCCTTCCTCCCTTCCTCCCTTCCTTCCTTCATGGCTGCATTGGGTCTTCGTTGCTGCACATGGGCTTTCTTTAGTTCACCAGGGAAGTCACCAAAGACTGTAACTTTAATCAGAGATGGCAGTGAGCCTAGGATGTGGGTAGGGAAGAAAAATATATTTTCTGACATATGAGCTAAAGTCACTAATTAAAAACTCAGGAAGGTGATTTCCAGAGAGGCTACTACTAAAAGAAATAGGCTGCTGCATCACGCATCAGATTTTCTGCAAGGGAAAAAAGTGTTTTTGCTTTCCATTCTTACTCTGATTTTAGGAGAGGATAGAGATGAACTTCTGATAGAGCTTGTTATAATTTCTGTACTTGTCTTAGTTTCTGTCAAATTGCTGACTTGGATAAACTTCAGTTGAGTCAATTCTCATGCTTGTTTCAATAGGCCATGACATAAATATACTAAGAGAGGCCCAAACTTGTGCGTGAGAGACAGCTTATGCACACCTTAAGCGTGCTCAGTCACTGGCTTTGATTTGTGTCTTTACTATCCACCATACATAGTCTGATAAGTATGCAACTTGCAATAGCATATTTACCGATATATTAAAATGAAAAAGATCAATTGCTGAAACCCATTATCAGGCTTTAATCAAAATATTGCCCTTACTACTATTGGGCCATATATTTTTGTTTGCCTGTCATGTTTCATGTTAATTCATGTACACTACAGGCATGCAGTTTAATTTGTCCATATCAGTGAGATAAAAACACAGGAAGTATTACATTTTTCATCATTATCACAGACACCTGTGAGAATAGGAGTACTGTACAGTTTGTTTATAAATCCCTCCTAGGATAATAGCTATTTAACATATTGTGTTCCTTTACAGTACCGAATGTGG
The DNA here is from genome assembly GCF_026419965.1 of Kogia breviceps. Taxonomy (NCBI): domain Eukaryota; kingdom Metazoa; phylum Chordata; class Mammalia; order Artiodactyla; family Physeteridae; genus Kogia; species Kogia breviceps. Next base: position 121,221,359 of record NC_081315.1, on the reverse strand, counting down.
GACCTTATACGTAGTTAATACTTGCAGCATAGTCCTTTAATTTAGGAATGAATAAAGCTCAACCAAAAGCACATTTATAATATAAAGGACAACATTGAATAAAACAGATTGTTGTGTATGTTAATGTTGAATAAAACAGAGGATAAGCATATCCTCTTTGATACAGTGATAGCATACAGATCTCGGTTTGAACATTTGAATAACTGCCACACTTGGGGGCTTATTAGACAGTAGAATCCACCAGATAGAAACTTACCGAGACCTAGAGACAAGGCTAAGGCACAGCAGGCACAGCAGAAACAACAGGAGAAAGTTCAGGGTGATGGGATGTTGGCATAACAGAAGCATGTCAGTCAGCACCTGGCAGTATCCATTGGATACATGGACCACAACCTTTGTCTAAGGTGCATTCAGTGTCAGGCCAATTGATGTAGATTCAAGCAGTATTGGGGAGATATAGCAGTGCTAACGTAATTATAGGACTATATAGTTCAGGGATATGACTCTAGTCTTTGAGAGGGTTTCAGTCAAAGCAGAACCTTAATAATAAAAATGGCCATAGCTGTCATTTATGAAGCAGTTACTATATACCCTGTACTGTATCATCGTATTAATCTTCAGAACAACTTCATGAGGAAGGCACTATGACCACCCCCATGTTACCTAAGGGGAGATTTAACAACCAGGAGTAAAATAACTTATTCAAGGTCACTCAGCTAGTAAGATAGGATCTGTGCCCAAGCAGTTGGGTTCCAGGGTCTGCAAGCTTAATCACTACCACTTCTCAATTCAGTTAGATAAATGAATTGAAAACCATTATAGAGATCAAAGAATAGTTCAAAACAATGATGGTAAAATAATCTTGCTAGCAATATTAAGAATTATTTGGGAAAATGGGTCTAAATTTAGTGAGTCAAGGGATTAAAATAATCCCCACCTATGGATTTTCATAGCTAAACAAAATTCGTATCATTAGGAATAAGAGAATAAGGCATATTTAAGATTTAATGTAGAGTAGGAGGGCAGCATAATTTGACAAAAGACTGGTATAAAAAGCAAAAACGTCCTATTTAGAAAATCAGTAAGGTGGCATTGTCCACAGCCTTTGGAAAATGAGGCATCGAGAAGAACGAAATGGATTTGCCACACTTAATTTTAGGCCACATCAAGACAATCACTTTGGAGCACTTAAAAATAGATTGTTTATGAAGAGTGGTGTTGGATATTTGTGAACTCTGCTGATTAAAAATTCAAGTATCAAAAGAGAAGAATAAACATTAATCAAACATTTCTTGAGCATCTACCAAGGCCCTGTCTGGGCTGTGGGCATATATTACAGAGCAAAACAAAACCAGACCTTGTATGTATGGAACGTATAGGCTGGTGAATTAAAGATCACTTAAATATATGTGGAAAATGTATCTGTGCTGTGCGTCCCAGAAAGAAGGAAGTACATCAGACAAGCACTGCATCCAAAAATATATTAGGTCGAAAAGAGGCTGCAGTAACAAGTGACAGCTCTCGATGTCACAGGAAATAAAGGCATATCAAGTCAGATGTGCTGTCTCATTTAAGAACTGGGAGAATACAGTTTCTGTGAATCAGTTGACAGAACGAAGTGAGTCAAAGGAGACAGTTATATAGTTGTGCTTTTTCAAGTAACCACATTTCACACAAAGTAGTAAGATTTCTTCAGTTCAGAGTGTATCAGAAATGGTTACTAAACTACTTCATGAACAGCTATCTGGATAGGAGGCTTCACAGCTATCTGGATAGGAGGCTTCATACATACAACTGAATCTTTTAGCAACAAATCAGCACCAGTGAATTGCCTCAGTGGAAAATACTGTCTTTCTTAAAGCCTATCTCCTGAAGAACAATGTTTAATGGAAAAATCATTAGATGGGTAGATGGATATGAGAGTGATAGGTAGGTAGATAGATGGATAGTTGAATAGATATAGATATTTAAATGAAGATAGTAATTCTGGAGATTTGGGGGGATTTTTAACACTTTCATAGAAATGTCAATAAAATCGAATGTATGACCAGAAAAAAAAAAGGAATTCATTTTCTGGGAATCTGACAAGCATTCAGTAAATCCTTGTCACCATGGGTAGTAGATATATCAAATAGTGAATTCTACATTTAGCATAATTATAAAATCACAATTATTCCCCTTTTCTCAGAACCATCTTTTTAAAAATGTTTAAAGAACACATCACTTGTACGTAATGTATGTCTAGCTATATTAGAAACAAACTATATACATATGACAAATTCCATAATTCATTTAATCATTCTAGTATTTTTTTATGGAGTACTTGGTGTAGGTCAGGCTGTGGAGAAACAGCTAATTGGGCAAGTCCCACTGGGGTTCTTTCAAGCTACTTGATAGTGTGTGCTGATAATGCAGAGGCAAATCAAGAAACAGGGATGGAATACTGAGTGATTCTTGTGAACTTGCTCATATATGCACGATGATAGAAACAGTACTTCCTCATCACAAACTCACAGTGCATGCATCAGCTAGAAATTCCCCATGCTAAGTACATAAATTCCGGTATCCATGCCATGTGAAAATAAAAGCAAAAGTCACTTGTACCATGTGCACAAAAGGACCTCCACTGTGTGCATGAGCGAGCCTGATACTCAGGCTTTTCAATTCATGCAACATTTCATTTAGTTGATTTCTAGGAGCTTTGTTCACACCTTCTTTGGCAAAGGAGAAGTGACTGAAAATGCACCAAAGCACTGGCTGGTTGACTTCATGTTGAAATATTGAGACTTTCCAATAGAAGAAAGAAATTTTAAAAGACAATTTTACTTCTTAAAAGCTAATATCAAAGGGAATGTAAGCATCAAATAATATAGAATAATAAAACTAATAACTTGCTGTTTTATAATATTCATTTAAAATGTTTTGCTTTTTTAAGAAAGTAAAACACACATGATTTCACTACCCTTATAATTTCCAAGTGTTTGAGTTTCATTGGTTAGACAGATATCACAAACGTGCACAGATAAACCTGTGATATCACTAATGTTGAAGATGTTAATGTGACTCATGTTAAAGATGATCATCGCCTTTGCTGAATCAGTTCCTTAATAAAGATCATGCTAGTTTAGAAATCCTCATGATGTGTTTATGAGATTTTTGAGAAACAAAATCAAAATTATGTCTTTTTCATAAGTTTCCCCTTGTTTTATTTGATTATGGGTAATAAATATTTTTGACTGCTTTAAGTTCTTCTAAGAATATCTGCTGAATAGACTACCTTTTGAAAATGAATGATTTTTATACCACCAGAGGAGCTTCCTCAGTATCACGTCTTTTAGAAGGAAGGGATCAGGAAATCTGGCCTCAAATCCTTGCTTCATCGTTTTGAACCTCTCTACCTCAAACTGAGGGGTTTGAATTATTTTATCTCCCAAGTCTCTTCCAGTTCTGAAAGTGATTCCAGCAACTTGCCTCGGTACTTTGAGATACTTGGAGAGTTTCAAGAAAGTCCCAAATCGCAATGGAAGTAGTTGCCATTGTATCCATATGGAAGTACAGAACAAAACTTGCAAACAGTTGCTGCTCGTTACAGCTGATATGCTATAAATGGTTGTTGACACTAAGACCAGATGTCGTGGAAAATCCTGCATCATTAGGAAGCAATGGGGCGGGGAGGGAACCTGTGTGTGAGAATGTCAGTAGAATCTATTTAAAAACCAACCTAAACAGTGATGCATTATAAGAATTTAGAGATAATCTCAATGTGTAAATATTAACATAATAGATTGCACTTAATTTAGAAATACAGACATTTCTCAAGTCATGAGCATTCATTACAGATATTCAATGTTATGCACATTGAAATGGCCAGCTGCACTGCAGTATAATAGCTAATCACTAACGCATGTAATGTCCCTTGCGAGCCCCTGTGATTAAATCCAGTGGGATTTTATATATACTGTTTTGAGATAAAATATATATCTATAATATTCATTTGTGAGATGAAGAATTAATTAATTAGCTTCAAGAGTCTAAATTGCCCAAATCCACATAGTTAATAACAGTCAGGACCAGGAAATAAGTCCAGGCCTTCACCCTCTTTCTAGATCACTGTGCCGCCTGTTTCTCTCATAGTCTGTGCCCCATGTTCAACCATAGTTGTGTTGGAAGGCCTGAGTTTCTGATCTCCCCTTTCTCATTTGTTTTAGAAAATCAAAATAATAGAATATTAGCAGTGAAGAATGTAAAGGTCATCCTTTCTAAAGAAGTAGCCACTGATTAGGTGAGAGATTCTACTGTTTCAGCTTTTGTGGAATATAACCACATATTATCTTAATTTCTGTGGACATTCATAATCTGAACTAACCTACTTGCCAGTGGACTTTTATAGTGCAGTATGTTTTTAAGTTGGCAGCTCTATGAATGGTAGTAGTTAAAGAAAATCAGAATAACTGTGTGGTGCCCTGGTTTAAATGCTGCTTTAGAAATTCTTGGTGATTAAGCCTTCCATATCCTTGCAGAACATGGTAACAAGATTATTCAAACAAATATATTCCAAAGAGTTGTATATAAATCAAATGTGTGTGATATTTTTAATGTTTCTTTATAAAGCAGATGATCCTTTAATACAGTCAATAATCATCCTAATTTTTCAGTTTGCATTCCATAATTCTATATTTTAGGTTTGCATATCATGTTTAAGATATGCTTAAACATGAAGCCATTTCAGTGCTATTTATTTTTAAATCTATACAGTAACCTTGAAATAGACATGCCTTTTCCTGTGCATAACTGCAGCTGAACAGTCTTCACGGGTATAAGGTGAAACACTGATCCAGATGGATTTATTATTTCCTGGATGACTCACAAGGCCCTACAGGGAGGTCTTCTAGGTCGTCTCTAGGTATGAATATTTGCCCCAGTCATTCAAGAGGCCATGCATGATAAAACTCTAAGGTGTTCCCTTTCTTCTGAATTGGCAGATACCCGGTGTTTAAGGGCATAATGCACACAGCACTGCCCAGAACTTTTTGATTTATTGATAATAATAAAAACACATTAAATTGTTTATTCACTGATGACACTGGCATTTGCTCACTTGAGATCTGAAAGACCTAAAACGATTGTGATTTCTAAAGTCATTGGAACTCTTTCCCTGAATGAGTCTGTGCTTGACAAATTAGGACAGATGTGTATTAGCAGATCTCTCTCACATCTCAATGCTTTTGAATATGAAAGTTACAGAGAAATAAACTATCACTTACAGTTTAATGCGGTTCTTTCCAAGTTATATTTATTCCATAAATTAATAGCTGGAAATCACTTCTTAATTAAAGTAAAAGGTGCATGAATGTAGTGGACCATAAACTTTAGTTGTGAAAATAAAATGTCAACTATTGATGTCATAGCATGGTTAGATACTATAGTATATTGATAGATGAACAAGAGTTCCAAACAATGTCAAATTTTACTACAAGTTATTTTAGTATGAAGATCTTTCATATACTTGAGACCTCGTCCTCCCAACATCGAAATTAAATTATCATGTATTTAGTGTTGAGGTAAAAACCCTATCAGCCCTAAAGAATTACAGAGTTTTCCTTACAATTACCAATTGTCATAACAGTGATGGATCTGATGGCAGTGAGCAGCAATAGCCCGAAGAAGTCTGGTACTTGATTCAAACTTACTTGCCTACACTCTAGTTCTTGTAGACTTAACCTGATTTCTTCTGAGTTCTGGTTATGAGTCTTTGCTAATTTGCATGGCTGGCTTAATTAATAAATTAAATATTGGTTTAGGCTGTGTTTACCCAAGGTCAAAACAACCAACAGAACTGACTGATTCAGTAAGGAAAAAAAGTAGCCAATTTCATGAAAAAAGAATTGAAATTAGTTGTTTGTCAACATATAAACAAAACCAATTTGACTGACTGAATTTTTAGATTTTTCAGACAGTCGTTTTGACACTTGCAGAGTCCATTGTTTCCCAACTCTTTTCAATCTGAGACACGCCTCTAAATTTGCTGGGTCTTATCCCAAGGTGAGAAGATATTGAACCACTCTCCCAAATATACATACCAATCGAGACATACGTTCATCCACATAGCTAAGGAGGATAGATTTACTGTATGTATTAATCAGCCTCCTTTTCCTGACCGTCTTTTCCCTTCATTTCTTAAAACCCACAAAGGCAGTCCATAGAAATTCAAGACTTTGCCACGGTGCTTATTTTCCAAGTACCAATGTGTCTCGATGCCCTGGTTGGGAAACAGTGGTGTAGGCACAGCCTTATTCCAAGACTGAGTTATCAGTCCTTGAGTAACAATAAATACCGAAGAAAATAAAAAATGTGTCTTTCTTATAGTATTCTGAGATGTGAAAATAAATATATAAGTAATACTTTGAATCACACTTTGAAGACATATAAATTATGTTTTTAAAAACTGGCTTATGAAGAAAAAAATCCAACTCTAACATTTGGCAAATAGTAGTAGACTCTTTCTGCCTTTAAGAATAAACAGATTCTTAAAGACAGCAATTTTAATACATAATTCAGGGTAAAACTCCAAAATTTGTACAGAAATTGTTTGGAAACATTGAGGAATCAAAATCACTGCATTTGGGTCCAAAATCTTGAAGTCAACTAGGATTTAATTTGCACAGTTTCATTTGCCAAATGTCTGTAGATCGGTCCAACTCTTGTTATCATTTTGCCAAGTTTCCTTCTGCTGAAAATGTCTGTGCTCTGTTAGGCTTCTAAGCCAATGTCCGTGGCCAAGTCTGGACCTCAAGCAGCCCTTGGAAGCATGTGAGCAGGTCAAGACAGGTGCTCCCATTCATTTGATTCCTCCCCAAGCGTATTCTCTCTTCAGCCCAGTACTTCTCCAGTACACTTAGGCATCTGTCTGAAGCCTGCACACATGGTCATTTGTTATCATTTTCTAACCATATTTTCCCTGGGATTTAGGAATGACAGTCTTCGGGAGAGAGGACAGTGCATGCCATTTTTTTTTTTTCCCCTAACCTTATAAAATGTTAGTTTTGAATAGTCACTTAAAATAGGTTCTCAATTCAGTCTCTCTTTTTTCTTTCTAAATAAAGCCTGAGAATTTGCTTTTAGCTAGCAAATCCAAGGGAGCAGCTGTGAAACTGGCAGACTTTGGCTTAGCCATAGAAGTTCAAGGAGACCAGCAGGCATGGTTTGGTGAGTAGGATCTCTCTACCTCATGCTGCTTGTACTATTCTGGCTCCAGTCACATCCCACTTCCTAACCAAAATAGAATGGAAATGTTCATTCTGACAACTTGACTAATTTTAAGATATTGGACCTTTATATGTACCTGATTTTACTGACATTAAAGGATATATAATCTAAAAATAATTTAAGGGAATAGAAGAGCAATAACACATAGACATTTTTCTTAAAGGATGGATTAAAAAAATGGATTCTGGGGCTTCCCTGGTGGCGCAATGGTTGAGAGTCCGCCTGCCGATGCAGGGGACCGCGGGTTCGTGCCCCGGTCCGGGGGGATCCCACATGCCGCGGAGCGGCTGGGCCCGTGAGCCATGGCCGCTGAGCCTGCGCGTCCGGAGCCTGTGCTCCGCAACGGGAGAGGCCACAACAGTGAGAGGCCCGCGTACCGCAAAAACAAACAAACAAAAAAAACAACAAAAAAATGGATTCTGTTCTAAGAATTAATAGGAGGATTGCAGTAGTCAAAAGAGTATTTGAGAGAACATTGATTGTTCACATGCAGCCTCACGTGATGCTAAAAATGCCTATGTAAACAGTAGGTACTCAGGAAATACTTGCAGAATATTTTACATATTTTGTGATTAGCAAATTTAAGTTTTAAAAATATTATAAAGTGTATATATAGAGATTTATATAATATATATTATATATCTATATATGTGTGTATGTTTCGTCTCATCTTCTATTTCTCCAAAACGCCAGTTTCCTCTCTACAATTTTGATAATTTCAAAATTTCTATATGATGAAATTTCCATTTCCTTGCAATTAAGGAAGAAATTAACTCTAAACAAATTTAAATTATAGTATTTCTAACCAGGCGTATGGATTGTTTTGATATTCAGCCAAAATAAATGATTTCAGCCACTTCTCTTTCTGCCATTTCCCAGTATTAACCCATTTTTCACAGTGTCCTAAAATATAACCTCTGAGAGCCTCAGTCTTACTTCTTTTCTCACTTTCAATGTATTGAGATTAAATTTTTAAAATGCCCTTCACTTTGAATTGCTTTTCCTCTAAACAACAACAAGAAATACAAAGAGAGCTCAATAAGTGCTTTACTTCTTTTGTTTTCTGTGCAAATACTTCTCTGTATCCCTAAACATACACATGCACTAAAATGTACACAGAGCTCCCAGGATTCACCATGTCTCTCTGATCTGCCCCAGCTAGTTAATCGGAGTGGCTGGTGAGGCACCCTTGCCTGTCTTCTCTGAAGGCAGCCTAATTCAGGACCTCATTTTCTGCTGCCTGTCCTGTTTCAGTAGTACCTGACCATTATCCTTGTCTGTGATACTTCTCCAGTTTAATACTGCCTTTTACATTAAGGCTCTCCTTACCTACCAGGTGAGTTTAATACCTCCAAATTTGGCATTTGGTGTGTCATATTTTTTTTATTTTTTATTTTTTTGCGGTATGCGGGCCTCACTGTTGTGGCCTCTCCCGTTGCAGAGCACAGGCTCCGGACAGGCAGGCTCAGCGGCCATGGCTCACGGGCCCAGCCGCTCCGCGGCATGTGGGATCTTCCTGGACCGGGGCACGAACCTGTGTCCCCTGTATCGGCAGGCAGACTCTCAACCACTGCGCCACCAGGGAAGCCCAGTGTGTCATATTTTGACATATAAATAAGCTTGTTCCTTTTAACTGCAAACTGAAAGAAGGTAGGACCTAGAATTAGTTCTGTAAATTTGAGATTCAGAAACATCTTTTTATCATAGGAAAGAGTATGGTTGACACAGATAAAGAATATACAATAACAGGAGTTGCGGTCCAACAGGAAGTAGTGGGGCTATCACAGAAATGGGCAAAGCAGATCACTAGAGATACATAAATTAAGAGGTCCTGCCCCTTGAGATGCTCATACTTCTATATCAGTAAGTATTTAGCATGCAGTGTCAGGGCACCTGTATCAGAAGCATGCATGAGGTGCTCTGTAGCACAAGAGAAGAATTATGAAATTCTGCCTCTGGGGAAAGTTTCAGTGATGAGGGTATGGCTTCTGCCTTCCTAGTGGCTGAATGGGAGTTTTATTCACTGGTTTGCAAGGAGATAAAGGCGTTCCACACAGAGGGATCAGCACGTGCACAATCTCAGAGGTATAAAACAATTTTTTTCTATTTCAGGAATAACAATAAGTTTGTTATAGCTAAAGTATAAAGTATACTGAGATGAGTGGTAGTTGATGAATTAGGAAAGGATTTTATGTCCTTTTGAAGGATTTGGCATTTACCTTAGAAGTTTCAGGGATCTGGTAAAAAATTTTAAGCAGAGAAGGACATAATTGGGTTTATGTTAAGTAATGTTGATTTTGGTAGCAATGTGGAGGATGGCTTTAAGGATAGCCTGAAGGCAAAGAAGCAGTTAGGCTAATGCAGTAGTTCAAATTATGCATGAAGACAGCTTGAACTAAGGAGTGTATGGGAGAAAGCAAGTTACAGGTAACATGCAGAAAGGACAGGAACCCTGAACTCTAAAGGGAATCTGTTTAGAAGAAATCAGAGTCCCGGAAATTGGGTTCAAAGACAGGACTCTAGTCCTTTCTAGAGCAAAGCAGGACCCTTCTTCATGAGATACCAAACGAGGGACTTAGGCTCAGGGATGTAATTGCCAGAACTGTGTACAAGATGATGATTGGATGTCAGGAATAAGCCAGAAGCCTTATTGACCAGAACCAAGGCTCCAGTTTAACATCAGCAACTTGGATGATGCTTGCAAGAGTGTTGGAGTTGAGCTCCTGAAATCTCTCTTGCTTGGGGCTCTATTTTTTATCTCTTCTGCTAGATCAAAAGCTGTTTGAGGGACTGTGTGTAGTGAAAAGTTTCTGCTTTTTGAATGAAAATACTTCAGCTGATATCCTGGCTCTGATTCTTAATAGCTACATGCCATTGGGCAAGTCACTTTAACTCTGTGAGGTCAGTATCCTTTTTGTAGATGAAGATAATAAACACTCCTTTATGGGGCTGTTGTTATGAGACTAAGTGAAGTAGAGCATTGGAAAATGCCTGGGCTATGAAAGCTGTTCAGTAAGTTTTCAAAACCGTCTTGGAATGAAACACATGTCACGGTACTTGGCCTACACAGTGAAAGTTGTTGAGTGAATGACTAAATATCAGACTAGTGAAAGCAATAACATCCATATAAAAGTATACAAATTTTCAAATTGTGATCATTCATTTTTCATAGCAGGCTGGTCCTAGAGAAACAATGACAGATGGGGAATAAAATTCCCATTTTCTTTTTAGTATGGTGATATCAGTTAAGTTCTTGCTAAGGTAGCTATTAGGGTAATGACTTTTAAGAGGTGCATTATAAGTTCTAAGAAAATTCAGCATTTCAAAAGTATAGAAACACATAGTTTCTAAGCTTAAGAGAATACTTGTTTCTTTTTTATTGTTTTCTTTAGCTTTTTTTAAGCTTTTTTTAAAAAAGAATCGCTTTTTCTACAAGTTCAAGTGAATCCTCATGGTTACCTAAGTGAAGGAAAAGTGGGCATATGATGTACTACATTTCTTTGGGGGGTATTGTGTGATATATTTTAGGTTTTAGGAGTAAAGGCTTATTTTAGTATGAATGACTTGTTTTGATATTTATTCAGTATTATCTGCCGTAGTCTCACGTGTTTGATTAATTTTATCTTTTAAAATATAAGTGTTGAGTAGGGAGCCTTTTTATTTTAATAAGAAACGAGCAGAACTCTTTCTTCATTATGTATAATGCCAGAGTTTCAGGCTTTTACATAATTTTATTTCAATAAATGTGAGAGGTCTGTTACAAATAAGAAAAATAAAACTATACAAGCCATTATAGAAGCTGTCTATTGTGTTTGATTTTTTTTTTCTCATTTTCAAGTTCCAGTGTTTGTTTTTCCCATGTTACTTCTTCTGTCTTTCTAGCCCTGATCTATTTGAATACTAGCCAGAAGGGCTACAAGTAACACCCTATAACATACTTGTTAGGAGGGCTAGAAATTTACCAAAGAGAACAGCCTGTTTCTCCTGTGGGACTGGGAATGCTCTTTTCAATACATTTCTGTTTTTTTGTTGCTGCTAGGTAAAAAGGAAAACTACCATGATCTTACTTCATGGAAGAATTATTTTGCTTGGTTGCTATTATGTCTCTTTTTTTTAAAGTTAAGGGTTTTTTTAATGGCAGTATGTTGCAATGGATACGTTTCCAACTGTAAGTAATTCTGTTTTCTCTTTGTTTGATCTGTTCTGATATTCCTATTGGTTTTTCAGAGTGAGAAACGTATGCTGTCTATAAAGAAGGCAAGCTCTCATTAAATTTCCTGTTGATAGCTTATATCATCATAAACTAGATTCTTAGGAGTTTAATCTGCTGCTAAAGAAGACCTAATTTATTTTACCCTCAGTATTTCTGTATTCATGAGAACACATTGTAGCGTAAGTGCACTGTTTGAATGTTCCTGCATTTAGATGTAGGTAGGCTTCACTATCCTTAGGAGTAAGGACCCCACTGACTGCTCAAATGATAGTTGTACTCTTAGCATTTGTAGTCTCCAGAAGAGGTTTGTAATAATTTACATTTAAGATTGTTGTAGCATTTCTTATATAGTGATTTATTTCCTTATCTTTTCTACCTAGATGCAATATCATTAACATTTCCTGCTCCAGGCCAGGTATTCTACTGAGTTATTTAAGACATATATTAAAGTTTACCAACTCTAGCTAGGAGGGTACAGATTGCATATAAAAGGGTAGTCAATATTCAGAGTAAGAAAGAACCACTGAGAACTGTAGTTAGCTAAAGAGATCTCTAACATGGAAATAATTTAGAGCCACCTTCTGTTAGAGTAAAGATAGAAGATGAAATTGAAGGTCCAAGGAACAGAAAAAGTATCATCAGGGTGAGCATGAGAAGTTTATCTTCAAGAGACCTTAAAGAGATTTTTAGGTTAAGTGCTCAGAAGTAGAAAGAAGTCAGATTGGGTGAATGAAGGGGAGAACCAGATGGTAAAGGAACTTGAAGTGCCAGCTGGGACCTCGGTCTTTAATCTGGTCTTTGGCATTGGTGTCCCATTGGGTTCCATGTGTGTCTCAATTTGGGAGGAGTCAGAGAGGGATGGTTGGAATGAGAGAGCAGGTATATGGCAGTGAGAAGCACTGGGTAGCTCTTGAAAACTATTGTGCCTACCCTACCTTGGAAGAGCGGACTCCGTGTCTCTCCTTCAGGTACTCCTTGAACTTTACTCAGGGAAACCACCACTGTTGCTCAGTAGTTCTTTCTACTTCACTACTACTGAGCAAACGTTTCTATCAAGTGAAGTTTGAGGTAGAGGTGGATCCACTGTGGTCCGTGTAGAGCTTAAACCACAACCTACAGGTCTTTTCTTCAAGGCCCTTCTCCTTGTCTACCCCTCCCTCCTCTAAACCGAACAAGGAAAGGAAAAGTAATGAAAATGGGGGAAAAAGTGATATCCAAAATCCTTTGCCTCATTTTCTAATGTAATTTTGTTCAAAGGAGTAACCAGCTGTTATACATATGCTTGTTTTTAAGTACAAATTTGTCATGGAGATGGGGGAAAAGCTCCTTTCTTGGACACTTTTCATCTCAGTAAATATATAAGGTGCTTCACCAGAGATTTGTAGTCAGGAATTCCTGATTACATATCATTTTAAAGAACAGTTTCGAGTTTTCCTGTGCCTTTAAAGAAAACTTCCAAATAGGAATAGTTATTTTTGGTATCTTTAAAAGTATATGTTTTTATTTAAAAAACATTATTTTCAGAAATAAGAAATATTTTACTCTAAATTCTAGCTATAAATTGTCATTTAAGTGTACTTTATTGGACATACTGATTTATACGACAGGAAACCCTCTTTGGCCATCTAGTTTCTCATACCACATCCCTTAAGTTAAAAGACTAGCTGAGGGCTTCCCTGGTGGCGCAGTGGTTGAGAATCCGCCTGCCGATGCAGGGGACACGGGTTCGAGCCACGGTCTGGGAAGATCCCACATGCGGCGGAGCGGGTGGGCCCGTGAGCCATGACTGCTGAGCCTGCGCGTCCGGAGCCTGTGCTCCGCAACGGGAGAGGCCACAACAGTGAGAGGCCTGCATACCACAAACAAACAAACAAACAAAAAAGACTAGCTGATACTTGTCCAACAGTGATTCATCTGAATATTCCTGAGTCTTCTCTTCAGTTGCCAGTTATAAGTACACACTGATTATTTATTAGTACAGAGTGAGCTCTTTGATGTATTTTGGACTCATTCCTTCTCCTAGTGAGTTCTTCAGTTACTCTCAGTGCCATCCCCCACCCTGTACAGACCACCTCACTTCCAAAAATATTTACTGAAAATTTGCTGTAAGTTTGGCCCCCGGATCCACGTTTTGGGTCCTTCTCTTTTATAGGTGAGTACCTCTCATAATAAAGTTACGTAGGTACCATGAGAAGTATCATCTTTGGCGAGGTTGTAACCCTATCTTCAGTTTTCTCCTAATTTCTTTCCAGGTGTAGGGGAGGATGTTCTGATTCTTTTCACAGGTTTAGTTTTAACTCACACATAAACAAGAATCAGAACTGCTGACCAAATGGCCTGAAGTACACACACTGTGCAGCACAATAGATTGGCTTTCATATCTGCGGAAGGATGCGTTTTTTTCTAATAAGCTACAAAGCAGGGCAGGTTAGTGTTGGTACTGCTATGGAGAGACACTCATCCAACATTCTTTTCGTTCTCTGAGAGCCTTGTTTTATCTCAACAAACAGATCGACAGATAAAGAAGCCCAAAGAAGTTTCTTCCTTAGTTTGCCATTTCATATTGGTTTTGCCAAGTTGGTTTTAATTCATTAACATCTGTTCTCCCTAGGTTTTGCCGGCACACCTGGATATCTTTCTCCAGAAGTTTTACGCAAAGATCCTTATGGAAAGCCGGTGGATATGTGGGCGTGTGGTAAGGAATCATTTCCATGCCGATTTTGCAGTACACCAGTATTGTTATAATTAAAAATAGTATCTGTTAAATTTGAGGTTGATGCTCTCTAGCAATCAGTTTAGAGTTCTCGTTCTCCGACTTTAGTCTACAGCACAGTCACGTGGAGAGCCGGTTAAAAGCAGGTTGCTGTTTCCCATTCAGGAGGTCTGGGCCGGGAGCATTTGCATTTTTAACAAGTTCCCAGGTGATGATAAAGCTCTTGGTCCAGGAGGCACTTTGAGATTTAGGGCCAGAGAATCGCCCTCAGAGGTGGTGGGGTTTATCCTCCCATCCTGTCACCTCCACCAGGAAGCCCTTAGCACAGATGTCACGTCTGTACCACAAGATGCTCAACAGGGATTAAGAGGGAGAGAGTGGATCTTGGAATGGAATTGGCTGTTCTGTGGGGACTGAGCTCCGAGTTAGGCCTTTGAACAACCAGCTCTAATCAAAAGGTAGCCTATGCACGCTCCAAGGTATAGAATGGGGAGGATTTCCACCACCGTTTTTATAACAGAATTTCTGCATGTCAACATATACTTCAAATAGGTGAGAGACTGAAATCAAAGGGATACTTCAGGGTGTTCTGAAAATATTTCTGCTGGAGTTACTGGCAGGAGCTAACCCTCTAGGTTCCTGACACTGCATCATTAGCACAACAGCTTGGTGCTTGATCTCAATCTGTGTGCATCATGGGCTCTTAGAGTTACCTCCATGCCTAGGAAGGCAGATGGGAGAAGAGCACAGTGTTTGGAGTCACAATGCCTGGGTTCACGTCTTTGCTTTGCACCTGCTAACCCCCATCTTCTTAATATCTCTGAGTTGGCTTCTTTTCCTATAAAATAGAAATATTTTACCCTCATAGAATTATATGAGGGTCAAATAGGGTGTGCATTAAATGAAGACGTTTTAGAGTTTGTAAAGCAATTTAAAATGGAAACAGCTATTATTATTCTAAAAAGTTGGAATTGTAGCCTGATTAAAGGGTAGGGTCTTAGGTGTGCCCCAAGCTCTGTCTTCCTCCTGCCTCCCTGAGAATATTTCCTAAGCAGGAACTCTAAAATCCTTTGGCTTAGAGCATTGCCACAAAATGTTATTGTTCAGATGTAAAGGTTAATGGCAGATAACTCAAACATTTCCCTTGCAATAAATCAGCCCCATCATAGATCTGTTTCTGCTGATGAATCTTCAGAGGAGCGGAGTACCCTGAGAGACAGGCGGACGCAGATAGGTCTTATGGAGTAGGTGTTAGGGGGTGGCGGGTTGGGTGCGGCTAGAGTGCGGCCCTCGGACCAGGCACTGGAGAGAAGCTGTGGTGTAGACGGGTCAGAACCAGGGCAAGTCTCAGTACCCTAGCTTCCACTTATAAAAACGGAGATAATAATAGCACTTGCCTCCTAGAACTTCCGAGAGGATTTTTTGAAATAACTAAGTGTGAGTTATTATTACTATTATTATTAGAAAGTGTTTCTTTATAAATAAAGTTTCTAGATAACTGATCTGTAGCCTTATAAGAGAGGGAGAGAACACATTTAAATAGAAGACTCGGCATTGTAGTTCTGATCGTCAGCTGAATATTATGATGCCCTCGCCTGAATACTAAATTCTCTCTCTGCTTTCCTTGTTCACTTTTAAATTTTTTTCTTGCACGCCTTTTTACGTTGCAAAAGATGTTATTATGGACCACCTTCACAGCTCCTGAATCATATCTCATTCATTTAAATAATTTAAATAAATCATTTATTTGGTTCTTGCATTGAAAACACTTTTTACAATGTATCAATGTTACTGACAGAATATCAATGTTACTGAAGAATATCAGATCATTTAAAAAGAAAACACAAACACCCTGATATTCTGTACTAGAGATTCTTTCCTAGTTGTGGAGCAGAATCACTGCTGAAACTTATACACATAGAACTGTCCAGCCCCTACGCGGGCTCTGCTTTAGCGGCTCTGAGCTCAGTGTGGGCAGCTGCATTTTTAACAACTATGACATATCATCAGGGTTTAGACTCACTAAACACACTGTGCTCAATTTTAATATTACTTTGGTAAATTTGGGTACACTTGGTTTTGGATTTTCTGTGTGAGTGCATTTCCACAATACAGTTTGTATAGCTAACCTTTTAAAATAATGGCGTATCTTGTCATAATGGGATTTCACTTCTGTGAAATGTGAGGTAACTTCTAGGGTTGAAGCTCTCTAACTTACTTGGCCGGAAGAGGGGAAAAAGATAGATGAAGAGTTGTTTCCCCCCCCTTGTAGTCTGAGCTATATCACATTCTTGAAAAATGTAAATAAATATTAGATAGATACTGCATGTACACATACAAACATAAGTGCTCCCGTGTGCGTACACACACACACACACACACACACCCCTCGTGAATGCCTCTAGAAACTTAGAGCCACAGGGCATCTCACAGATTGCAACCCGTTTTGCCATAAGCAGAGCCACCTTCCATTTTCCTCAATCCTATCCTTACCGTTTCTTTTTTTCTTTTAACATCTTTATTGGAGTATAATTGCTTTACTATGTTGTGTTAGTTTCTGCTGTATAACAAAGTGAATCAGCTATACGTAGACATATATCCCCATATCCCCTCCCTCTGGCGTCTCCCTCCCACCCTCCCTATCCCACCCCTCTAGGTGGTCACAGAGCACTGAGCTGATCTCCCTGTGCTATGCGGCTGCTTCCCACTAGCTATCCACCCTACGTTGGGTAGTGTATATATGTCCATGCCACTCTCTCACTTTGTCACAGTTTACCCTTCCCCCTCCCCATGTTCTCAAGTCCATTCTCTATGCCTGCGTCTTAATTCGTGTTTTTCCCCTAGGTTCATCAAAACCATGTTTTGTTTTTGTTTTTTTAGATTCCATATACATGTGTTAGCAGACGGTATTTGTTTTTCTGTTTCTGACTTACTTCACTCTGTATGACAGACTCTGGGTCCATCCACCTCACTACAAATGACTCAGTTTCGTTTCTTTTTATGACTGAGTAATATTCCATTGTATATATGTGCCACATCTTTTTTATCCATTCATCTGTCAAGGGATACTTAGGTTGCTTCCATGTCCTGGCTATTGTAAATAGTGTTGCAATGAACATTGGGGTGCATGTGTCTTTTTGAATTATGCTTTCCTCTGGGTATATTTTTCCTCTGGGTATATTTCTGGGTATATTTCCTCTGGGTATATTATTCAAACTATGTTGAATAATAGTGGTGAGAGTGGGCATTCTTGTCTTGTTCCTGATTTTAGAGGAAATGGTTTCAGATTTTCACCATTGAGAATGATGTTGGCTGTGGGTTTGTCATATATGGCCTTTATTATGTTGAGGTAAGTTCCCTCTATGCCTACTTTCTGGAGAGTTTTTATCATAATTGGGTGTTGAATTTTGTCGAAAGCTTTTTCTGCATCTATTGAGATTATCATATGGTCTTTATCCTTCAATTCTTTAATATGGTGTATCACGTTGATAGATTTGCGTGTATTGAATAATCCTTGCATGCCTGGAATAAACCCAGCTTGATCATGGTGTATGATCCTTTTAATGTGCTGTTGGATTCTGTTTGCTAGTATTTTGTTGAGGATTTTTGCATCTATGTTCACCTGTGATATTGGCCTGTAGTTTTCTTTCTTTGTGACATCTTTGTCTGGTTTGGGTATCAGGGTGATGATGGCCTTGTAGAATGAGTTTGGCAGTGTTCCCTCCTCTGCTATATTTTGGAAGAGTTTGAGAAGAATAGGTGTTACCTCTTCTCTGAACGTTCGATAGAGTTCGTCTTTGAAGCCATCTTGTCCTGGGCTCTTCTTTGTTGGAAGATTTTTAATCACAGTCTCAATTTCAGTGCTTGTGATTGGACTGTTTATATTTTCTATTTCTTCCTGGTTCAGTCGTGGAGATTTGTGCTTTTCTAAGAAATTGTCCATTTCTTCCAGGTTGTCCATTTAATTGGCCTATAGTTGTTTGTAGTAATCTCTCATGATCCTTTGTATTTCTGCAGTGTCAGTTGTTACTTCTCCTTTTTCATTTCTAATGCTGTTGATTTGAGTCTTCTCCCTTTTTTTCTTAATGAGTCTGGCTAATGGTTTATCAATTTTATCTTCTCAAAGAACCAGCTTTTAGTTTTATTGATCATTGCTATTGTTTCCTTCATTTCTTTCTGATTTATTTCTGATCTGATCTTTATCATTTCTTTCCTTCTGCTAACTGGGGTTTTTTTGTTCTTCTTTCTCTAATTGCTTTAGCTGTAAGGTTAGGTTGTTGATTTGAGGTGTTTCTTGTTTCTTGAGGTAGGATTGTATTGCTATAAACCTCCCTCTTAGAACTGCTTTTGCTGCATCCCATAGGTTTTGGGTCATTGTCATTTGTTTCTAGATATTTTTTGATTTCTTACCTTTTCTTTTTACGTCTTTTTTTTACAGACAGCCAAATCCTTCTGTGACGAGCCATGCCCTATTTAAAGCATGTGTTTGCCACCAGCTCCCAGTTTCCTTAGAGATAGTTGCATCCTTTAATTGCATGGCTAGAATGCCTTGGGATCATGCAGCTAACCACAGCAGTGTCTTAGATATTCTAATATTACATGTTTGGGGCAAATAATCCCCCACTGCCCACTACCAGGAACATCATAATGGATTCTTCTGCTTTTTGTTACATTTCTGAATCTCTGCTGTGGGTTTAGAATATTGTTTTACCATTTTATTATATGTGTTGATAGTTACATTAAATTCACTTTACTTACAAGGTGGTGTACCTTTCCTCATCCCCATCCCCATAATAACCACCAAAGTAATGCACGCATTATTTTACTGCTTTTAGGTAATGGCATATCTTGAGAGCAGCTGTTTTTCAACCATCCATCAGCACTAGCTCTTGCCTATTGAATAACTACTTCTTTGCAAGGCTAGACATTGGGTAGTGTGGTAAGAAATTACATAACCCAGATAACAAAAGAAATGCAGAATAAGCCATTTAGCAAAATGGCAGGTAATCTTCTATGTGAATTAAACTATGAGCACTCACTAAGGCTGTCTTTGGGCAGTTGACACAGAACAGAGTGAAGCACAGCACTGGTATAATGGCTCAAAGAAGTCTGTGCATTATTTTTATTAGAAACATGCAGTAGTCTGTACACAGGGAATTTCAAAATACTCACCACCATTACCTTGCTTTTGTGATCTCACACAGAATATAATCTGACCTGTACCTGGGCTTTGAAAGCTACTAGTCTATTACTGGAAAGTAAATGATAGACATTAGTGAAGCAAGAACATAGCCTTGTGTTCTGCCATTAACAACAGTAAATTGATTTTGATAGTTTTCTTGCATATATAGCTAGTGTCATAATTCCCTAATGGGATGAGCAAATGTTTATAGATGTCACTGAATCACTTGTTTTTAAATGAACTTCCTTCTACATCTGGGCTTTAAAAAATAATAAATGTAAGTCTATAAACATAGTGGGCACACAGATGCACACACACACACACACACACACACCCCTTATCTTGCTACTTCTCTACCTGAATTAGGTATCAGAACAATTATGAGTGATAATATAGTGGCTGTCACAGAATGTACAGTAACTTTTGACAAATCTTTGAAATATTATGGAATATATTTCTTTTTACTTTCTTGGCCAGTTTAGGTCCAGCAATTGTGTGATTTCTGAGCCTTAGCCTTTTCATATTTCAGCTGGTATAAGTCAGCATCAAGCGCTTTTTGAGAACCTACTGTTTTGAAATCACAAGCCTACTGGACAATTTGTGGCTCTTACCAACTGGTTCTGCAGCACTTATACTGGACCATTCCAGGTGTGCCTCACATTTAGAAGGCAATCTGCCTTCATCCCTTATGACCCACATCTTCATCAGTCTTCAACCCATGGAGCTTTACTCCCAGTCACAGTCTCTACCAATATCCTCTGATTCTGAACTTACACACTTTCAGACATTTCTCTAGATATAGTATTTATGGTTTCCCTGACTTGATGATTTTCAAACTGTGGATCACAGATCACATGCTTCAAAGTGACCTACCTGAGTGTTTATCAAAATTATAACTTTTCTGGGACCCACTCACGAATCATTGAATAAGATTCTCTGTGATGAAGTTTAGGAATTTGCATTTTCACAAGTTTGCCAGGTGATTCTGGTGTACACCAACATTGAGCAGCATAACTCAGCTAGTTGCAAATTCCTTTAGGGCAGCAAATCTTAGAATTCTTACATTGTAGAGCAGAAGTTGCAAACAGGTGGTCTACAGATATCTTGGCCAGACAGTTGGACCTTTTATTTTGGGGTGTGTTAACATTTTTTTTTTTTTTTTTTTTTTTTGTGGTATGCGGGCCTCTCACTGCTGTGGCCTCTCCCATTGCGGAGCACAGGCTCCGGACGCGCAGGCCTAGCGGCCATGGCTCACGGGCTTAGTTGCTCCGCGGCATGTGGGATCTTCCCGGACCAGGGCACGAACCCGTGACTCCTGCATCGGCAGGCGGATTCTCAACCACTGCGTCACCAGGGAAGCCCAACATTTATTTTTATAATTTATTATCAGAAGATTTTTCTGGAAACTATCAGTTTCTGGCTTCTCTAAGGTAATTGAAAGAGCTAATAACAAGATGCTTTTGTTCTTATATGGCTGCTGTACCTGTCAGACAAATGGACACATGCTCTTCCCTGGTTCCTGCCTACCTCATGCCCAGAAGGCACCTGCACTCACCTCAGCCTGGTGCCAGAAAGCCGGTCAGTTTGCCACCCCTACTACATGGTGTAAATAGCTTTCATCACTGGAAAAATAATTTTCTAACTTGCTGGCCTTGATCTTTTAGATCTTTGTTCTACCTATCATTGGCTCTGTGGGTCTCAGAGTGTTAGTTGAACACTTTCCCTATTTGAATTGTGATTGATTGATTTATTTATCTTTTGCATAAGGAATAAAAAGGAGCCATACTTATCCCTCACTAGTTAATTTCCAAACTCCACCTGCATTTTGCACGCAAGCTCATGCTATGCCCTTTGCTTTCTGAGAAGATGAAGTGGATGCCTTGTTAGATTGCTCCGTTAACTTCCCACCGACTTCTCAAGAGTTTCTCAGCATTGCTCCTTCACCTCTTTTTTCATAAGAACAGCCTTTAGAATGTTTTAATTATTAATGTGATTATAGGTGTAATCATTTTTCTAACTCTAGCTTTTATTAAACATCAGTTTTGAATGTTCTTGATAATGTAGTCTTTCTACCTAATCAGTAATCAGTACTTCTCAACTCATTCATCAAACATCTCTAGCATCTCCCAAGCACAAATATGTACATAAGATAATGAAAACTAGTGGTAGTTTCCATTTTTTTAAAATGTTATATGAAGCAGACCGTGTCAAAATAGTTTTTTAAACTTTTCATGGAAAATGTTAGGGAAAATTCTCTGTACAAAGTAGACAGAATAGTAGTATAATGAACTGATGGCTAATTTTCTTTCATCTTCACCACCCTGCTAATTCCTCCACCCCAAGATTATTTAAGTCAAGTCCAATAATAGAAATATTTTTTAATGTCATGTAATAATAATTGCTTAAAATTATCAAATATCTAGTACTTTTGCTATTTGCCCTCTTGACTCATAATTTTGCTGTCAGTTTGGTCTCTTAAGTCTCTTTCAATTTGTAAGTTCTGCTCCTCTCCCCCTCCCCCCTCTTCTCACCCCTCTTTCCTCCTTTCTCAATGTATTTGTTGAAGAAGCCTGTAGTTCCCACAGAGCACTCCTCAGGGTACCCAGTCTCGGTCTCTATACACTGTTTGCCACTATAGGAAATCAGGCTTCCTTATAGAAGTGGCTGATTCCAAGTCTGGATTAGGAAAAGTACAAGATTATCCAGGAGCATCTGGTGATAACCAGAAAGAACAGAAACTATTAAAGGCCACAGAGTTTGTATTAACAGGACTCAGGAGCCAAACTGAAGAGTCTTCTACTGGTTAAAGATGGGATAACTAGAGGATAAATAAGAAAAATAACAGTAAGGGATTGAAGCATCAAATAAGTTTAAGTCCATGCATTCATAATAATGTTCTAAATGCATCAGAAATCCTAGCCTTTGGAGGATGCTGTGGAACCAATGCATTATTTTGAAAACTGATTAATAAAGAAGGAAAAAATTAATTACCCTATCTTTCCTCTATGAACTATATCTCAGGGTAACCAAACAGCTGATGAAGTAAGTTATTCTTAGACCAAGGAAGGTGTACTAGAATTCGAATATCATTATTATTTTTAACCCCTAATGAAATATCTAGGCAGTGATCTTGAAGGGCTAACATCAGGAGAGACGTCTGACATTTGGAGGTCATATCACCCCCTGAAGTGTTCTTGCAAAGAAAATGAAGACCCTTTGATTGGCTTTTAAACATATTAGTGCTTTAGTTATAGATGTCTTAGTGCCATCTTTTTTTCCTCTGACCTAGGAGAAAAAGGTAAAATATTAGGATTATGAGGAAAATGTAAATCGGATTTTTATTAGTGAGGCAAGAACTCTCAAATAGACAACAAAAACTTTAAAATAATCAAGTTAAAGTGCATAGCTAAAGGAAAATGTGGCTACAGGGAATATTTAAGGCAGAACTGAATTGAAACCTTCCTAGTGAAAGTCAAGGCCTCTCAATTAGACAACATAAACAATTTAAAACTTAAAATGACCATTCTTGTTAAAGTTCATAAATAAAGAAAAGGTGGCTGCAGGGAATGTTTAAGACATGACTTTGTCAAGGCTGCCTGTGGCTCAAACAATTAAGTCACTTAAGCTCTTGACTTCTGTTTCCTCATCTGTAAAATGGGAGCAATAACATCTTCCTCATAGTATTGTATAGAGATTAAATGAGGTAATGCAGTAAAGCACAGGTAAGTGCTCAGCAAGTGTTATCGACAATAAAATTTACTAATATTATCCTTAGTAATATGCCACAACTCTCATCATTGTTCTGTACTTTCAGAAAATAAAGCCACAAAAAAGCACATAACCCAGAAATGCCTTGGAATCTAGTCTAATGAGCAAGGCAAAGTAAGCTTACAAAACAGTGTTTATTTAAATAGGCATTGACAGTTTCACATCAGTCTGCTCAATAATGTCTATGTAGCTCTTTTCTTTAAATCTTCCAGCCTGAAAGTATTTTTAAATCTACTGTATTTATGCTATTATTTTATTAAAAGTACATTTTTCATAGAAATCCCTCAATCAAGCAATTAAATCATGAGCATTTATCTACATAGTGACTGCTGATTCTTGGGGAATGAACTGTCTGTGAGCCTTCCCTTCCC
This sequence comes from Kogia breviceps, assembly GCF_026419965.1. Classification (NCBI taxonomy): domain Eukaryota; kingdom Metazoa; phylum Chordata; class Mammalia; order Artiodactyla; family Physeteridae; genus Kogia; species Kogia breviceps. The sequence continues at coordinate 121,197,846 of NC_081315.1, read as the reverse complement.
AGAGAAGTACCATACCAAGTGTCTACCAGTAGATGTAATGCACAAGAACAAAGCGTCAGAAGCAGGCCAGGCCTTGGTCCAGAACGCTAAATGTCACAGTTTGGAGTCTGCTTTATAATTTTATAACAGTCTAACTCCAGATGTTTACTAGAAAAATGTCTAATTAAAAATTACTATAAGAGGATGGACTTGAGGACACGGGGAAGGGAAGGGGAAGCTGGGACGAAGTGAGAGAGCAGCATGGACATATATACACTACCAAATGTAAAATAGGTAGCTAGTGGGAAGCAGCCGCATTGCATGGGGAGATCAGGGGAGATCAGCTCGGTGCTTTGTGACCACCTAGAAAGTTGGGATAGGGAGGGTGGGAGGGAGATGCTCGAGGGGAGGGGATATGGGGATATATATGTACATATAGCCGGTTCACTTTGTTATACAGCAGCAACTAACACAGCATTGTAAAGCAATTGTACTCCAATAAAGATGTTTAAAAAAGTTTTTAGGGCTTCCCTGGTGGCGCAGTGGTTGAGAGTCCGCCTGCCAATGCAGGGGACGCGGGTTCGTGCCCCGGTCCGGGAAGATCCCATATGCCGCAGAGCGGCTGGGCCCGTGAGCCATGGCTGCGGAGCCTGTGCTCCTCAACGGGAGAGGCCACAACAGTGAGAGGCCTGCGTACCACCAATAAATAAATAAATAATTTTTAAAATGCAGCCTGTGTTATTAAGCTATGTTACTGAATAAAAATTACTCCATAATTTTTCACAAAGAAAAAAAATTGCTATAGACTCTTCCAGTTACAAAGCTGATTTTCTTCTTCACCCCCTAAACCATAGCAGAGGGTTAAAACTACTTAGGTGCCTCCTCTTTTCTTCTTGCCTCCTGGGAACACAGACACAGGCACTCATCATCATCGTTATCATTGTCATTAGATGCCTCTGTTACATCATATAGTAAAAATATGAAAATAAATTTAAATGAATGCACATTAAGTCTGTAATGTAGTGATGGAAAAAATATCTTTATGTTGTGAAGGTGAGATACCAATATATTGTGATTTTCTGCATTGTCCTTTTTCAACTCCAGTGTGGTGAGGTAACTTTCAATCTTGATTTTAAAGCCTTGTTGGGTTTTTATTTAAGAATGTTGCTTAAAATGCTTCATTCCAGTAGTGATCGGCTTTTGAACTGGGTCTTCCTGAAGCAGGTTAGAAAAGTCTAGGGCGAATAAACCCTTGTTTAAAGCCATTTTAGCTGCAACAGCGTTTATCTTATACAGATGTCAAGTCTGATGGACAGGAGCAGGGCTAGGTGTCACTAACAGAATAAAGGTAAGGAAACGAAGAGACCAGCTTTGGCAAAGGGAAAAAGAAGACTCGGGCACTCCAGGCAACGTATCACCTGTCTTACCACCTCTCCCAGGCTTCCCAGTTAAGGGGACTCAGCAAGAGAAATGAAAGCAGGAGACGTCAGAGTAATGGCAGATCTTCCTCCGCGACGATGAGCTAGAAAAGAAAGTGAAGACCTTAAGCAGGCTAATAAAGTATTTCAAAAGCAGAGGAAGGGACATATGATGATAAAAAGGACAGTCCTGGGAGAAATTTAGACCCCAGATATGACTTCAAGGCAACTTAAAAACTAGCAAATGCAAGAATTTTTTTTAATTTAAAAGTTAAATCATGTATTGATTAAATTAATTTGTGAATAATTACATATTGATATTTATAAAAAAGATCTCAAATTGTATTAAAGCTGAGTATTTAATTCTCTGAATTTTATGTACAGTTTCACTTTCTTACTTTTTCCTCTTTGTAACATAAACTCTTCTGTAGTAACACCGGTTTAGTTGTTTTACTGAAAAACTCTATTTTTGAAGACTAAGGTCATTAAAGAGAAAATGATTTTCATCTCTTTATATGTTATCCAAACTCCCAGGAACTCTGACTATTTAGAGCATGAATCTATAACCAGGGCACAATTGCTCTACAAAATGTCCTAATTAGCAGCAAAATGACTAAGGAAATAAATAACATGTTATGTTTTTTTTTGCGGTACGCGGGCCTCTCACTGCTGTGGCCTCTCCCGTTGCGGAGCACAGGCTCCGGACGCGCAGGCCCAGCGGCCACGGCTCACGGGCCCAGCCGCTCCGCGGCATGTGGGATCTTCCCGGACCGGGGCACGAACCCGTGTCTCCTGCATCGGCAGGCGGACTCTCAACCACTGCGCCACCAGGGAAGCCCAACATGTTATGTTTTTAAATGTCAACCTACAAAGTGACTAAAATCACATGGTATCTAGATAGAAAAAAGCGCAGGGAGATCATATACAGGCAGGGTTCAGCGAGGCCAAATGTGTCAGCCATAATGGCCGGTGAGCTTCATCTTCAGTGCTGTCCTGCTGTGCGTCTTTAGAATTCTTTGGTGCATGCACTGGACCTGCCGCATTATCAGAGCTCTTGAGCATAAGGGGGAACAGCATTCACCCTGCACAGAACACTTCAGAGTAGATCAGAACATGTCTCTCTGAAGTTTACCAAGAATCCAGTTTTCCCTCTTCGGATGGGTGTGGCTTAATATCATGGTGGATCTGCCACATTTAACTTATTGTTGTGTGTTATGTTAATATGCTCATTCCCTCCAGGGGTCATTCTCTACATTCTACTGGTTGGATATCCACCCTTCTGGGATGAAGACCAGCACAGACTCTATCAGCAGATCAAGGCTGGAGCTTATGATGTACGTAATAAATGTTCATCCAGCTTTAGACGAGGGTTTTTTGCTTATTGACCAAGAACTAGATTTTTTTCATTGCTATTTTAACCATAATTTTCAATAATGTCCCTTATTATTTTCCTCTCTCTTAGGGGAAGGGAGATAAAGAATAAGAAATGCAGCATCTATATCCAGTTTCTATTTCCTTTTAGCTCAATATCTCCTAAGATTGAAAGGAAAAGAGTTTGAAGTCTCTAAGGAAGGACCTTGCTTGTCAAACCATTTGGATCTTAGTGCATTTTAAAACATATAAAAAGTAAAAGATTTTTGCTTTAGAAATGGTTACTACCTGTTTAGCTGAATTATATTTTCAAATGCTTATCACATAATTATATACCAACAATACTTTGCAGTGATCCATGTATCAAATAGAACATTGTTCCATTATGTCAGTTTTGACTGTTTTTGTTTTGTTTACCCAAGTGGCTTCTCTGAGAGCTTTCATTTGAAGAATGCGTTTCACAATTGAAAAATATTTGAAAATCACAATTCCAATACATTTCATGTACAATTAGAATATTTGAAAGTAGGCATATGAATTAAGTTCTGTATCTGAAGAGTAAGACCTTATCTACTTTGTCTTTAGGGCTTAACTTTGTGCTCCTTGGTATAATTGTCTCTCCTTTGATAAATATGTCTGTAAATATGATTTACCACCTCCTCTGGTTTTACCTCACACAGTCCTCTGGAAGTCAGAATGCAAGGTCTGGACATGCTCTTCTGTGTTATTAAGTGGGCTAACTAAGTGGTAGGCAATATTGGGTCCACCTTCTGTGTACAAGTTAAAAGCTCAATGTGGTTGTGAGAAAAGTTATGAGAAGTCTGTATCATATTGTATCAGGTCTCATGAACTCCCCAATACATTTCTGGCTAAACGTAACATTCAGATGGATGTGTGTATCACAGGTATTTAAAATCTTTTAATTTTGAAGCATTCCATTTTAGCCAGACTAATGATAATTAAACCAAATTGTAATTTACCTGGCCAAGCTAACACACTCACCATCTTTACAGACTAGAACTAGGCACCTCTCTGGGAAGACACAGCTCTGCAATGCACTGCTTGGTGAATGTGAAGGAATGACTTTGTGAAAGTTAGAAAAATAAGAAAAGGGCCCACCTTTATCTAGGTTGAACCGAGCCCCTCATTTACTATCAGAAGATCTGCCCATCATAAAGAAGCAGGGTTGAGTGTTTCTTCAATAGTTCCTGATTAGCAATTTTTCACAACTGCCCAAAATAAACTTCTGGAATTAAAATGACTGTTGTTAAACTGGCAAAAATTAGCAAGTATTGAAGAGTCAATATCATTTTTCTTATGTTTCATTTTGCCAATGGATCACAAACTGCCCATATTATGACTACTAAAAGTGAACTAACTTAAGTCCATTAAGGCACAGTGACAATGCCTTTTTTCTCAATTCATGAATTGAGAAAAGAACCTGATACTTTGTTTATTTAGAAACTAATGCGATATACATTTTTCTTAACCCATCAAGAATATTATTTCTACTAAATATGCTTATTAAGTGAAAGTGAGGTAACATAATTATCAACAAAAATTTATACACAGAAATTTAGAATAAATCTCTTTATATTATTACTATACAAATGGATTACTAATAGAAGTTATGAGTAAATTTCATGAACTTTCTTTTGGTGAAATTTATCATTTTTGAAGTGTTAAAATGAAATCCTGCTGAGGCTCAAATTTGTAGTCTCAAATTTCTTCTCACTGCTGCACTCCAAATAGCGACAATTTATAGGTCAGTTTTGGAACAGGAATTGAAGCTGTTTTATTATCTCTGCTATTACTCTTGATGAGTTGTGGAAGTGTGTAACACATTATTTTGAACCTTGGCATAGTAGCATGACGATGTGACAGTGTCTCAGCTTTACTGACTTTTGCAAAATTGCATAAATAATTACGAGAAAGGCTGCATAAAATTGAATTTTCATATCAAAGCAAATATGCTTTGAGAGGACTAAAAGATTGAGTTTATTTTTCCAAATTTAAGAATGTATCACTAGTTATGGCAATTTAGTGTACATGTTTGTCCCTTATCAATTACACTCAATATCTTAATATAGAGATATATACATAGAGGGAGGATATATATATCTACATCAGTTTGTCTATATGTAGATACAATTTAACTTATACAAGAAATTCACTACTTAAGGAAATTATTAGTATATTTGGTTCTTCTCTGTTCCACTGAGTGTATCTATTTTTTAAACCCTTTATAAACATATTTTTAAAGTTTCCATCACCGGAGTGGGACACAGTGACTCCTGAAGCCAAAGACCTCATCAATAAAATGCTTACTATCAACCCTGCCAAGCGTATCACAGCCTCGGAGGCACTGAAACACCCATGGATCTGTGTAAGTGACAGAGTTCTCCAAAGATCTCAGGAGATCAAATGAAAAATACATCCTCCTTTAAAATTTGTCTTACAGATAGTCTTGGCAAAATCAGTCTTTCATTATTAGGAAACTCTTGCAGTTGAATGCTTTTAAGTTTGTCAGATGGATGCAGGCACCATTAATAAAAATTTGATGAAGTTAAGGAATGAGTATCTTTTAAATATCCTCAATTAAGTTTATTTTTCTCCTCTTCCAGCAACGTTCTACTGTTGCTTCCATGATGCACAGACAGGAGACTGTTGACTGCTTGAAGAAATTCAATGCCAGAAGAAAACTGAAGGTAAGTTTTCCCCTTTTGTGAGGAGGGAGATTTGGCAGCATGAGCAGCGAGATTTCGTGTGAGGAACAGAACTATAAGAAAAGGCTTTTTTTTTTTTTTTTTTTTTTGCGGTACGCGGGCCTCTCACTGTTGTGGCCTCTCCCGTTGCGGAGCACAGGCTCCGGACGCGCAGGCTCAGCGGCCACGGCTCACGGGCCCAGCCGCTCCGCGGCATGTGGGATCCTCCCGGACCGGGGCACGAACCCACGTCTCCCGCATCGGCAGGCGGACTCTCAACCACTGCGCCACCAGGGAAGCCCGAGCAAAGGCTTTTAAATGTGTAAAAGCCTCCGTACTCTTCTTCTTCTTCTGGGTCTTTGGGAAATGGAATCGACACTGGAGTTAAAGCTACGATGAAGACCTAGGATCACTGGCCATGCGTGCCGTGGTCCCTCCCTTCGGTGGAGAACAGCTGTGCGGCTTAATAAATGGAATCTGGCCGCACCCACAAGGGTGGTGCCAGCATTATGAGAAACATAGGCCTGCTACTCTCAGGGAACCAAAACCAGAATGCCCTGACTGAAACTAAAGCTAAGATTTATTATCAAAAACTGCTTCTTTGTTAGGTCAGTGGTTTGCAAAGGCAGCATTAACTGTGTATTCTTGTCGCTCTGACAGGGTGCCATCTTGACAACTATGCTGGCTACGAGGAATTTTTCAGGTACACGTGTTACGAGCCCTGCCCTTGATCCCCTCCTCTCCTCTCTGCTGTCTTTTCTGGAATTTAATTTGAAGTTCTTTAATAATTAGAAAAACACTGTTGTTCAGGGATGGCAAATGTGTGCCATGGATTCCTTCCACACCTGTGGCTGCCACGAGGCTTTTGGCCGGGTGATGTCTCGCAGAGGCGTTAGGCCCGTGGGCTGCACTCTCCACGAGAGCACCTGGGCAGCCCCGCCTCTAGTCAGCGCTGCAGCGGGACTCGAAAGCCCTCTGTCATCCCTGCTGGGCTGCACGCAGTTTGGAACTACGTCCTCCCCGCAGCTTGAAGCTCAGCATTTTGAACATAGAATTAATTTATATCTCATAAAGTAATAACTATGAATAGTTTCTTTTTTTGTCTCATTCTCTCAGGGAATCCCAGTAAGCAAGATTTTTAGAAGAAGGCCATTATTGAGGAAGCCAATTCTCTTAGGCTTAAGTTCTTTTGAATGTACAGTTCTGTAATATCTTGGCCTGCTCTAAGAATGATTACAACTTTCAAAGGTATCTAAACTCAAGAATTTACAGAGAACCTACCCCACAGTAATAAACGTTCCTTGAAATGATTTCTTGGTAAAAATAAGTTTGTTTAAATAATGGGCTGAGAAAAGCTAAACTATTTCTTTATTGTGGAAGTGACTCGCCAAAGTCACCATAACGTATATACTCTTTCCAGAAATTGAGTTTTGGAACTCCTTTTTTTGATAGGTTACCTCAGAGGATCAGGTTTCCAAAAATAGAATTTTGGCAAAAGCCCATCAGTCTTATGTATGGAGAGGGACTGAAGCAGCAAGACAGTTGCATTGGTAAAACTCACTGTTTGGCTGTTTAAACTTGGAACAATTGTCAGACAATTATACCAAAAATACTACCATTTTACTTTGCTTACTGTTTATGTAAGAGTGATCTGCAGCATCAAATTATCCAGCTATGTCTTCAGTAATTTATTCCTGCTACATACTTCACTTCTGAGTATTGTAGTGAAGTCAGGTGACGATCCATATCGTTATCATGTTTTCCAAACTTCTCAACCAATTTCTAGTTACTGTGTACCATTTTATTAAATGGTCACCTTTTGTCTCCCATTGTATACAATGTGAGTTCATAGGAGGCTTTCCAAAGGCTTCCACTGACCTGTTAAACAGCAACAATGATAATAATACAATGAGTAATGCTACAAACTGAGGGACTGTGTTAGTCAATTGTGTGTATTTTGTCCAATTTGTTTGGTGTAGTAAAATCTTGTTACTGCCTTTGTCAAGTTATCTGTTTTACGAAAAGTTGATTAATATAGCTGACATTTTTATGGGTGAGTTCAGTATCTCATTAAATATTAATTAATATATGCTATACTCAAGTAAATTAATATTCACTGTGGCCCAATCATTAGTGAATCACTAAAAAGTAGGATGATTTATATGGTATGTATTGTTAATGATAAACTAACTTGAAAAAATCTCCAGAATTAAGACTGTACGTTTTGTTAAAGTCTCAGGTATAAATTGGGCCTTTATTAATATATGTACCCATGTATAGAAGCTTTTTACCTCACATTTTCCTTCTCATCATCGTGTAAACTAAAAACTCACGACTAAAATGTGGATTTGATATTGTTTCTGAATGTCTTAGCATGAAAAGCAAACTTTTTTTTAATCTGTCATTTCAAAACCAACTGATACAACATTAGACACAGTTACATCTTATAGTTGATATTGCATTTTAGTTTTGAGTATTCGTTCTGTTTCATTGCCAGACATGCTCTTTAAAGTAACTTGTCCATGAGTATATGGTTATAAAGTTGTTTTTATTTTTTCTTTTCGCCCGTTATGTGGAATGTATTTCTTGTGAGGTAAGGTGAATAGTAAGCAAAAGGGACATTTCTGCATCTCCCAGGCCAAATCCCTGCTTACCCTGAATCATTGTCTTCTCTTCGCTTGCTATTGCAATTCCAATTATTCTGAGTTTGCTTTCTAACCTATTAACTGCCACAGGATTTACTTAATATTGCTTTTTAGCTCCAGGTACACGGTATTATAGCTAAGGCTACTATTTCTTACAGTCTTATTAATAATAAATTAATAGCTTTGTTGCTAAAGACTAAATAAAATTAACATTTTTGTATCTTTTAAATAAATTTAAAATTTTATCAAAGTGATATCAAAATAATGGCCCAAATCAAACAGCTGTCAGGAAATTACATGTTCATGCAGTTCTATTATAGCTAGGTATTTCCATTTCAGATACCAAATTCTATTCTGATGTACTTAAATAACTATATATATATAATTAACATTAAATGGAAGCATAAGTGTGTACTTTGTCCTACATGTTTGTGGATGTTCTACACTTGATCTACTAATTGTCGTTGACAGTTACATAATCTGTTCACTGTATATGTACCCATTCACAAGTATATTTTTCACTTCACTTTTTAATATACTCAAGGAGTTCAGTAACAGAAGGAATGCTAAAAGCTCCCTCCAAAAAAGTAAAGTTTCATGTAAGACCATGTACTTTAGGAGTTCTCTAATTTAGTTGAAGATTTCATTTTGTTTTCTATCTCGCCTCAAATTTTATGATTTTTAATTTTTCAGTGTAAAAGGCTTTTGTTTATGACCTTTGTATTCTGATTTTGAAGTATAAGAAAATACATAATACCTTTTTTTAAAGGTCATATGCTGAGCGTTTAAAAAATTTGCTCTAGGTCAGTAATATACCATTTCATTTTAAGTATAGTTATTAATATTTTTGTAAAAATGAAATTGTCTGATTTCCAATATATATTTATTAAAAAGAATGTTATTTAGCCAGAGCAAATTGTCACAAATTAGTTTTAAACCTCTAGGAAGAGAGACTTAAGTGGCAGAACTGATACTTTTGGTGTGAATGAACATGTAATACAATCTGTGAGCTGATGTCTAAAGACTTGAAATCAACTTTCTGGATTACAAAAGCATAGTCCAGTTAAAGTTCCAGTATCCTTTTCACAGCCAACAGTGAAATAAAGTCCAATAATATAAGTGGCAAAGTGTCCAATTATATTCAATGAACTAAATGAGAATTTAGTTCTAAATTTGATGTGGCAAGACCAAGAAAAGTGATACTGTATTTCAATGTCCTGTAAGCTCGTGCTCATCAGTGTGACCTTGATAACTTGGCATATGTTGGCCATAAATCAGTAAAGGTGGTAGAAGGAAACAATAACCTGTTTTGTTGCCTGGCTATCGGTTTCTAAGGATAACTCACTAAACTGATTTTTACTCTCATTTTGCAGCAGCCAAGAGTTTGTTGAAGAAACCAGATGGAGTAAAGGTAAGTTAAACAGGTGCTCCTAAACTCATTTCTGACTTTCAGATGCTGGGTTATTTTTAAATGTTAAATATAAGTTCTAAGTCATTGCACCTTATACTTTTTACAGTTCCTGAGAAAGGATGCAGGTTGAAATATAAAATAATTTAATATACAGGAATGACTAATATTTATACCAAGAAAAGCTGCATTTTTTCTACTTATTATATATTAAATAATCATGACAAAATAAGACTTTATATGTAGTTACCATAGAAACTGAACGTCTAAATCCTCTCTGTTTTACTACATCCTCAAACTGTCATGGTGACCTGAAAATCCCTGAAAACCAAATGCTTTTCCAAATAGTTATGCTATGTTCTTGAAGGCTGCTGAAATGTATAGCCCATGGGGGAAAAAGAAAAATCAAATCATTGAGTCTAGGAAATCAAAATTCAAATGACTATATTTCTCTGCTTGAGCAGTTTTTATAAAGGTCTTAATTGTTCCTGTTCTTCTATCATAAGGTATTGAGACAGACTTAACATGAATATCCTGAACAAATATTAGAAAAATTTTCCAAGAAAGATAATGGCAGAATATTTTGACTTTCTTGGATTTCTAAACAAAATAATACAGCTTATTTTCTACTGATTCTGTTTTGTTTCATAGGAATTTACCTTTGATTGAATAAAACCTTATACATGCATTATGTTTGTTATCTTTCCAGAGTATTACCTCGATGTTTTATTTCTTTAATCCTTTACTTTCTCTTCCAATGGCAGACACCTACATTCCTCATGAACACTTCAACATTCTTGGGAATTAATTAACTTTCTAACATTTGAACTTGACCCAAAGTCAAGTGGTCAGTTCATTTTGAATATATAACTTAGAAAATCATCTGTCACTTCTTATGTTCACGCCCAGTCATTTCTTCAGCACCTGTCTGTGTGTGATTTGGGAATTTCTAGAGCTGTGCTGACCAGGCACTTGTGATTCCCGTTAGGTTGGCATTTACCTTTGATTAATTCCTTTCCTCAACCTGTAATATTCTCTTCCTTCTGCTTAGTGTATTCAACTTAAAGTTCAGTAATGACTGTTGATGTCTGCTTTTTTCCCAATGTAACATTGGTGGAAATGTGATATTTTAAATTTTCCAAATGTTTTATTCCCCTGTGTTTTTCTGTATTGTTTGGTGATGCAGAGCTCACAGTTTCTATTGAGACATTTATTTTCACTACTATCCTTATATAGAAAGAAACATTTCCAGAACTTTTTTCTTCCAGTCAACTTATAGTTCACCTTTAAAGACAAAATTATTCTGTGCTCCATGCTTTGATACTTTAAAAATTCAACCGGTCATATTTTTTTTCTTTTCCTTTCTCTTTGACTGGTCAATTCAGAAAAGGAAGTCCAGTTCGAGTGTTCAGATGATGGTGAGGATCTCTATCTGCCAGATTTCTCCTCCTGTGAAACTTCATACTTAGGAATAGAACAGTCTTATTTACCTAAGTTAGTGTAAGTGGAGAAAGTATAGGATCATTACAGGTTAATGTTAATTAACTATCAAACACAGTGCCCATGTTCACATATTATTGTTTTTCTTTGAAATGGAATTTTTGAGATATGTAAAAAGTTTATACCGTCATCCATATGCTATTTAAAAAGTGCAATTTTCTCCTAAAACTGAAGAAACCATGACATAATTAATGTCTATAATTATTGTGAAAAGTGAAGAAACACTATAGGATTATTTTTAAATGGTGATCATGATTACTAAAATAGGAGTGATTCTTAGTTCAGATAAACCAGAATGCATCCACCATGGAGTTTTATAAATTGTGTGAAAGTGATCTCACAAGGATTCATCCAAGTTAAGCACCTTTGGAAAAAATATTTATTAACCTTAAAACTGAATGAACTCAACACCTGAAAAATAAGAATATCTTGCCCGTGCCTTGTAAGAATAGTTCCGTGCATCATTTAAATATCTGGTTTCATTTAATTTTTTAAAATGAAAATACTCTGCTTCCATAATATAAAATAAATACATTTCACAAACAAAAGTGCCTGAGCTCTTGTACATTTAAAAGACAGCTGTGGTTGAGCCCATACTTGATATTTGATTCTTTAAAAGAAAGTCCTCCTAGCCTTTTACCTAGAAATTCTCCTATTATTTTAAATTAATCAATATTACAAATACCTTCAAAAGATTTTCTACAGTAAAAAAATCATTAAGCTAATCTTTAACAAAAAAGTTTTTAACTGTACATTTAAACACAAGTAAAAGTAGTGGTTGAGGGACATATTCATTTAATTCATATTTGCCATGCCTGACAATAAAGGATGGCTCATCCAGACAGAATGGCCTGCATTTGGAAGAGACGACAGTGTGTGTATGCTGTGTATCTGTGTGTGAATGTGTGTGTGAACATGTGTGTTGATGTGTGTGTGCTTATACGGTTAAGTTTGTGTGCATAGGTATGCCTGTGAGACATTCCCACTAAAATAAAGCAGTTCTTGGCAACCACAACCTAGGAAAAAAAATCAAGTCTCATATCTCAGAACAGAAAAGTTCTCAGTATATTCCTCTTTCATTCTTTGCAATCACTGATACAAACTAAATGGATTATATTAAATACCTATGGGCTTTAATCTTAAACACTTCTGATCATTTGATAAGAAGTCAGCTGTGTTTTGCCAAGCACTCTCCCTGAATAGGAAATTATTTGCATGTGTGTCCCTCCTCTTTTCTCATATATTCTGTACTAAAGTGAATACTGAATTTTGACCCTTCTTTAATAAACTCCATTATCTCTTATCTCTTTTTGGCTATTGCACAAATTTTATGTTAAATTCTGCACACTTCTATTTAAAGAAAAATTTTAAACTATCCACGAAACATAGATTGATGGTCTAATATTTAAAGAGTTTTCCAGTAAAGGGCACCAAGTTTTCTCTCTTTTCTTGCATGTCACAGAGTGCAGTGTTATAGTGTATTTAAATAATACTGGTACCAAATAGTCACACAAATAGGAATGAATAGAAAAGCAAAATATTACATACCCAAGTTAATTTTTTGGACCTTCTGTCTTCCTCTCAGTGTCAGTTTCAATATGATCTGTAGGTATAAAATATGAAAGAAAAGAATTCTTAGAAAGTCTAAACAATTAAACTGGGGTAATTGCTTATAAATTTTCATTTGGTATTCATTTATTTTATGCAGAATGTTATTCTCTTTAAGTCCTTAAGTACATTTATACTAAAATTATGGGATGTATTTTTTAGATAATAATATGTAAAGAAAATAACTAGATAATGTAGTGCAAGAGAATGAGTGTTAATTTATATTTGTTTGATAATCACAATGTCATGCATGAGTTTAAATGAATGTTGATTATTACTTTTCAGTCTTTGATTCTTTAGTAACCAAACTCAATTGTAGTTTCAAGTTGCCACTTGTCAACTGTCTTCTCTGGGCCATTACAATACTTATTGACCCTCTGAGTTGTTTTCATAAAGTGGCTTCCATAGTGATAATGATCTTTCTTTAAGGTCAAAACCAATTATGTTAAAGCAAGGGAATGGTATTACCAAATAGTCTTCAACAATAGCAGTAATTTGACAGAATACATAGTGTTTTCCTCTCAAACAATTGTGAAAAATAAAGTCATTTTGCATCCAGAATATAGTAAAGAGTTCAATTTGCTCATTTATAATTGAAGATGTATTTTTTAAAGGAGACCCAGACTTATCATTTTTAAGATATTTTACTATAAAGCCTGCATTTCATCAGAAGACCTAAGTTTTTAATTTGATATCTACTAAAACAAAATGATGATGGCTCCCCAGAGAAAGACAGTCTATGTGTGACTTCAGGCTCAAGAATCAAATGAAAAAAGGAATGTATTCATAACAGTGAAAATTGGAAGCTGGGAAACAGAATCCAACCTGAAGAGTATGAAAATGTTTATTTACGTTTATTTCATACTCTGACACTTGATTTGAGCTCCGTTGAAGCAGCTCTTTGTCTGTTTGCTAAGGTGGCACAGCCAAAGCAGCCAAGTCCGTTTTGTCATTCCACCATCACAGACACAGTCTTAACCTGGGTGTGACCATCGGAGACTAGAATTGATCATTATTCCTGTCAGTCATCACCGTGTCTTTCACGTTCATCTTCAGTGGCTCTTTATTTTCATGTCTGTATCTCCACATAGACATGCTGTGTGTAGAGACATTGGCTACCGAGGGGTTTAAGGCATCTCTGTTTCTATTTTCTGCATACCTACAGATAAACAACAAAGCCAACGTGGTAACCAGCCCCAAAGAAAATATTCCTACCCCGGCGCTGGTATACCTGGACTCTGTAACCCTTCTTAAGTTCTTTACTGTTTTTGTTGTCTCTCTCATTTGCTTTCACTATATAGATACATACATTTTTTATTTTTATTTTTTTGGATTTTGTTCTTGTTTTTGCTTTCTAAGATATGAGAAAAGTTCTTTTTGTTAGGGTAGTTGTCAAACAGTGTGTTTCTAACATGAGATGACCTCATTTCATTGTTGACCATTGTACTGACAATAACTGTGGTCTTCAGTTAAAAAAAGTGTTGCATGCTGCCTTAGAAATACCATAGAATGCGCTTTGGTTGCTCTTAGCTCTTCTTTTGTTGATAGCTCTAGATATGCAAACAGTGGTTTCTTCCTTTCCTGACTCAACTGTTGACATCAAGGAGAGCTAAGAGGATTACTGCTAGACAAAAGTAAATGTGGACCTTATTCAGAGTTCCCGTTTCCCTCTTTAAATTAGGGCAGAAGGGCTTTGTAAGACCTCACTTTCTGAGATAAAGAGGCACTGGATAATTTGAAGCTTTTTGTTTGTTGTGTTTTAAATTAAATTATCACTGTTTCACTTTAATCCAAAGAATGAAATTGCATAGCACAGAGCTTTGAATTATCCATGGGAATCAGATTTGTCCATTTCTAACAAATTCACACTGTTAACAACTCAATCAGTTTAACACTTTGAGACCATATTATGTTGACATTCAAGGTTTGAATACTGGCATTCAGTGTTCTTAGTTTCATCATGTTTTCCCCCAATTATTCCATGTTTTGATTTATGAGTTTCAGAAATGTTAATGGTTTTTCACTGTTCTCTGTACTGTTAATTTCAGATGAATGGAAAATGTTAGGGAGATTGTCCCACTAGAGTTAACCAGAAGGCTCAATTTTAAAAGATTTAAAGGAAGGACACAGCAAGATAGCAGGTTACTCACTAGCAAAAAAAAAAAAAAACAGTGTTGATCATACCTCCAGCCAGGGAAGGGAAGGACAGCAGTAAATATGCTTTCTAAGTACTGCAGCGTAAAGTGTAGTGGAGATGAGATAGTCTAGTGGGCAGAGTGCTTATGATTAAAGGCATTCTCCATGGGTTGCAGTAACTCCCAGTTGCTAAGACATAAATGAAAGTGCCAAGCATGCCGTTGATGTGTGGACACTGAATCGTTTTTTACATCAGTATTTGACTGTTATTTTCCACTTGGGAATATTTCTTCAATTCTCTAGTAGAAAGCAATAGGAAAAATAATATTTTCTTCATGGAAGAACAAGACTTTACAAACAAATCTTTCATGTAAGTCTATAAAACAGAAATTTCTTATATATATATGAATTAACATGGGATTTAACAGCAATGTGTCTCAAATTACAGTGTTTATATGATTAGTTCTAGAACCTTTTCAATGTTTCTCAGAATTTCTTATGGACTTGTGAAATACATTCTTTAGGATAGCCCTTTTTTAAGCGTCGTCCAATGATTCTCGGTTTTCCAAGGGTCTTTATCTGTGTCTTGTGATACCATAATTCGTTCTCAAATTAATACAGCTGAAAAATATCTTCAGAAAGACTTTGAGATCATCTCAAAAAGTTCTCATCTCCAGTACCCTTGGCCAGTTTTCTATGGGACAGATATTAACAGGCTGTTTGTTAAAGAGGAAAGGAAAGTCTATCTGGTATAGAACTTTGTGAAACAGCAAGTGCCTCTTTAGGTCTCCAAACTTCAAAGCCTTGTCTGTATGCTGATCATGAATAAGGTCTTTTGCATGCTGCTGCTAGGTACTGAGGTGCTGTGTCTCATGGGCTCACCAGGGAGATCTTTCATCAGAGATCTTGTCAGCTGCAGCCTCTGACAGTAGTTAACATTGCTTAAGCTCTTGTCACTATTTAGTTGTGTCAGCTGGCTCACTCTGCTCTGTCCCTGCACTAGTTAAGAATGTACTTACCAATGCGAACTGTTTCTTTCTCTATTTTGTTCTCACTCAGGAGCCCCAAACTACTGTAATCCACAACCCTGATGGAAACAAGGTATTCAGAAAGAATCAACATCATCTTGCTTTAATAAGATTACACATCTCATCAAATATTCAGAGCAAAATTAACTCATAATCTCAAATTAGGAAAGAAAACCCTTACCCTTTTCTACCATACTTTCTTTTGGGCCTAATTTATCTGGAAATATATACACATATTTCTTTGAAAACAAGAATGAATGACATCGTGAAAGAGAAATGAATGGTGCAATTAGTCAGTAAAAGTCCAGTTAACAAGTATGTATGTCGAGATGACTGTGTATCTTAAGCAATTCCATCTGGTTTTTCCCCCCATGCCTGTCTGCATTGTACTTTAGATGTGTTCTGCATGAAATTTTAGAATTTCTTGCTATATCATTCCACTATCTTCAAAAAAAATCAACTTGAGTTCATAGTTATTTGTTTAAATTTAATGTTGCTTTTGAATTTTGTTCATTCTGTTGTCATAGTGTGCTTTTTGTTTTCTTTTAATTCCCTGTTGTTTGTGGTGTTTTTGTTGTTTGGCATGGATTTGAGGATAAATCAGGGAGTTTCACTTCTTGTGAAGTATGTTTGTTTTTGTTGAATTATATGCATTTCAGTAACAGACATGTAACTACTTATCCTGAAAGAAGACCATGATGTTTCCTATCCATTGTAAATTGTTTGCATAGCAAGTTAACTAAATAACAGTACTTGTATACATGTCGGTAGGATGAAAGGAGGCAGTTCCCAAACATATTCCATCTTCCATCTTTCTGCTTTGTTACTTCTCATCCATTATTATATCTCTAAGGACAGGGAAAAATACTTCCATCAGACTTTTCTCAAATTTTAAGTATAGTCATGGGTCTTACTTTTCCTTACTCTTATCTATCTACAGTGTTAAAGTCTTAGAAAACACATTTCCTCTGGTCTAACATTTAGTTGGTCAATATTAAAATCACTAAAGTAAAAAAACATGAAGTGTTATGTTCCTGAATGTGAGATGTATTTTACAGTCATGACACTTAAAATGTTGTAAGTCCCTAAAAGACTTGAGGTAGTCAGGAGCATCACACATGTGAACAATTATTTTCAATATCATTAGCAAATGAAAGACCAAGCATAGCAGCCGGAGTGGACACTTCGATAATTCTAGCTATGTCACTTGTAAGAGTTGTTGCATGATATTTCCTGCTTACATGAATTAGTTTATTTTTACAGTGCATGGGTTTATCCTCATCTTGAGTTTAAATTTGAATACTAGGTCACATTAAGAAACGCATGAAGACTCTGCTTTGGTTTTATGTTGCGGAGACTCTGGATATATCTTTAATTAGTCTGTCCCTTTGGATTAAATATTATATATCATAGTTGTATAAATGATCATTTTTTTTGAATATTGAATCTCTAAAAGTACACTAATGTTTGCATCGTTTTCCAAAATTTGTTTTCGTTGCTGAACACATAGCTGTTGATTAGAAGTTTCCAATTTTTTTTGGCAGTAGCCTTTAATCATTCCAAGTAGAAAATTGTGTCTTTCTTATGAATATTACTAAATTTCTTTGCTAGAAATATTTTATTAATACATTATTAATAGAAAAAATTGTCAACCATTTTAAGGAACGTGTCTTAATACTGGCAGTTACAGTGTCCTTTTAACTGTGCTTATTAATCTGTAACTTCATATGTAGTTTTACAGAGAAGTAGCTTTGTCTTTTCATTATGGGAGCAAGTTTCTTATCAATACAGCCAGTTTCTAATTTCGAAATGAATGAAAAAAATCTGATATTTCCTTGAAAGTAAATTATTCATATAATTCCATTGTGCTGATCACAAACATGGAAATTCTTCTTGAAAGCACTTTCAGCATATCTCATCTTCTTCGTCAAATGATTCAATGAAATGCTTTTTCTCTCTACAAAGAAGTCAGGCTGATAAATAGCCTACAAATTTACTGCTTGATATAGTGCCTTACACAAAGAAGGGACTAGTTACTATTTAATTGGGAATTAAAAAATGTTGTTTTTTTAAGGTTCAAATTCATTAGGCTAGTATATTCAACTTCTCATAAATACTTAGAGAAAGCACACCTTATGGGGCACTGTAACACAACACATCCTTACACAGCTCTTAAAATAAGTTGCATACTTTGACTGCTTCTACAAATCACCTTGATTTATCGTGCTTTGGGGATTAGGCAACCAGAGTACTCCCTTTTTGAAATGTTTGCAGCATTTGACATTTTATTTCTGTTAAAACCACGTAACATGTTTGTACATTTGCATGTCGGCATATGCGCACAGCCTGCTGAAGAATTTTGCATGATATGTATATCACTTGCCAATTTTTTAAGAAAAAGAAAAGTCAAGCTATTCATTGTTTGCAACTTTAAATATGTTTTCTTCTCAACAGGAGTCAACTGAGAGTTCAAATACAACAATTGAGGATGAAGATGTGAAAGGTATGAAAGTTACATATATATCAGAAGAAAAGTACTTGTTTCAAATAACTAGTAAGTTTAGGAACTAGGCCTATTCTGAGACACAAAAATAATTTTCTTTTTATAAGTACATTATTATTTTAATTATATGTACTGATTTTGTCCATTTTTTTCTTCACATTATATTCTTTTCTCTGTCTTTAAACTATAGACAACATGTGGTATATTCAAGGATGTTGTGATTTTAAACTAGTAATGAATGTTTGGGATCAAAATATCAAATTCTAAATGTATCAGCCAAAAGGTAATACAAAATATGTATATGTATGTCTAGAAAACAACTTATATTCAAGAATAGAGCATGAGAAGAACCATTTTTTGAAACTTTCAGTCATCTCAATTGGGTTTCAATGAAATTCTGCATTTGGCAGCCTTTTAAACCTAGATTTTCATGCACTTTTCTAATATATTCTTGATCTCCATTCAATTCATTTGCACAGGTTCTCTTAGCTCCATATATGAGTCATTGCCAGCGTTTCTATCAACATCTTCTCAGTGCCTCTGCACATACATACTACACACACATTTGCAATCAGTTTTCTTCTTTTTGGTCTCAGGGCTGTTGTTCTTTTTTTTAACATCTTTATTGGAGTATAATTGCTTTACAATGGTGTGTTAGTTTCTGCTTTATAACAAAGTGAATCAGTTATACATATACATATGTTCCCATATCTCTTCCCTCTTGCTTCTCCCTCCCTCCCACCCTCCCTATCCGACCCCTCTAGGTGGTCACAAAGCACCGAGCTGATCTCCCTGTGCTATGCAGCTGCTTCCCAGTAGCTATCTATTTTACATTTGGTAGTGTATATAAGTCCATGCCCCTCTCTCACTCAGGGCTGTTTCAGAAGTATTAATATTGCTGCAATTGTTTATGCAGTTTTGTATTCTTATTTTTTTAATTTAGTATACATAACTACAATTCCTACAGGCCACTTTTCTAGAAGCTATTCCAGAAAAAGAATGGTAAAAACAGGGATATTTAAAACAGAAGTATTAAAGGAAAAGAGGTATAAAACAAATTGAGAGAAATGATCCATCAGATAATTAAACATTATCTGGAAAGATTGTTACCTAATAGTATCCCCATAGGCTTTCATTCTGTAGGTAGCATTGGTAAGATATAATTTTGAAAAATTGTATTCGTGTTATAGAATAAAGAACCTGGAAATTCTCAGGTCAAGGAGACATATAGGCTATTTAAGAAATAAAAATGACTATAGACCACAAGTTGCTAGTCACCTCTGCTGACTTCTTCCTCTTTGGTAGTACAGAACAGCTGACACTTAAAATGTAGTCTCTGTTTAGATTACTAGCGCACTGACCTAACTTTGCTAGAGGTAGTCAGTCATTATTTACAGTGGAAAGGTAGATAGCTGTGTCGAGGATTTTATTTAGTAGATCTTTTTTTTTTTAATTTATTTTATTTTTGGCTGTGTTGGGTCTTCGTTGCGTATGTGGGCTTTTCTCTAGTTGGCGGCGAGCGGGGGCTACTCTTTGTTGCGGTGCGCAGGCTTCTCATTGAGGTGGCTTCTCCTGTTGTGGAGCACGGGCTCTAGGCGTGAGGGCTTCAGTAGTTGTGGCACGTGGGCTCAGTAGTTGTGGCTCGCAAGCTCTGGAGTGCAGGCTCAGTAGTTGTGGCGCACGGGCCTAGCTGCTCCACGGCATGTGGGATCTTCCCGGACCAGGGCGTGAACCCGCGTCCCCTGCATTGGCAGGCAGATTCCCAACCACTGCGCCACCAGGGAAGCCCTAGTAGATCTATTCATCTCCCTCTTGCCTCTGAGCTAAAATTTGAACTGAAATAATTTTATGAATCACTGATGCCAGCCTTACTAGATAAAGAGATTTTTTTAACCAAATAAGCAGATGTCCCATTTAGCTTTCCCAATGATTCAGAAAGCATCATCTTTACAAGTATTTTGGATTTATTAGCTCTTTCACCCAAACAAAATGTTTATATGACTTTTTACATTCTTCTCCTGAACAGGAATCAAAAAGAAGAAATAACCTGTGCATTATTCACTGGTGAGACTGAATCTTAAATAACTGAATAAAATTAGGAGAATACCAACACCTCACTGTATGCAAGTCATCCTCTGAGGAATATGTTTATTCTTAGGTGATTACAAGCAAGGTTTTAATAAGTGGTCTTTCTCACCTGAATTGGACTCTTCACTGTACTACATATTGGCTTAGGATGATTGCTATTAATCTGTGTAAATGTCAATATATAAACAGAGTCCCTGACAGTCTCACCTTATAGCTTATATTTATTTGGTGAAATGAAATTATATCAGTACTTCTCAGAAAACAGCTCTTCTCTTGAAATCACAATGATAGAGGTTTCATCTCACCGCTGGGATTTCCCAAATTGAGACAGTATTTGTCTTTATAGTTATGCTGAGTCTACACATACCAAATGTTAGAGAAATTAAGAGTAATATTGAGATCAAAAGAAATGTCCAGTTGATAAGTGAGACCAAAGTGCCTTGGTTCCTTTCCTTAAACTCAATGAATAAATTTTTCAAGTGTCTGCTTTATTTTCCTAGGGTGGATGTGGCCACAGAGTCATATATATGTTAGGCCTCGTTTGTGTTCTTTTTAAGACCCATACAGCCTTTTGGTGGTTAACCTTTTTAATATTGAATGATATCAGAAAACTTTAAGACTTAGAAGATCCTTTGAAAGATCACCCAGGCCATCATTCTCACTGTAAGACAGGTGGTACATAAAACTGTCATAAATGTTTTTGATATATTTATTATAGTGGTGATAGGCTTGTGTGGGAATCTCTCCATTTATTAGTGCACTGTCTTTCAGAAAGACCCTCATATATTTATACATTTGAATGACTGTACTCTTTTCTCTTTACCTCAGAGTTTGCCATAGCTCTGAATAGCCTGGTAGGGAATGTGTTCATTGTCCAGCTCTGTTAGAACCCAAAGTTATACATACATCCAACATCTAGGAACTCACAAAGACCAGTCAATTATATCCCTTGACCAAAACCATACCCTCACTGCAAAACTATATCCTATCCACAACATTGCATGTCTTTCTTCGACACACACACTTTCCAGCTCTATCCTTTCTGTATACAGCCTTGTTATCAGGGTGAAACACCACAACGGTTAGCATACTCTTAAAGGCACATTCCCATAGCGCACGCCTCCGTGCAGCCACATGCCCTGTTCCTTCCTGCGGGTCGTCCCCCCTAACACCAGCACCTCCACTGGCATCATTTCGTGGTGCTGTATGGACCCCCTGAACACCATATCGCATGCTTCCCCTGCCAGTGTGGTGCACATCCCGTCCCATCCCTGAGGACCAACCTGGCAGAGACAGGTCTACCTCTCCTCCACTGTAAAGAAACATGGGGAGGGGGACTTAAAACATCATGGTGACCTAACTGGAGGAAGAAAAGAGGTGAACCAACAACAGGGTACCCTTTTCTGGCCTCTTCTGGAAGGAAAAAGGTAGAAAGACAAGCAGCTGTCAGAGGAGGAAGAAAGCAGAAGTTGTAGTAGATTAATGGTCCTTTCCATTCAGTGGAACCTAGAGCCCCTAGAGAGCCGGGATTTGGGGAAGACCCATTTCCCTTGAACTCTGCTTATCAGTTTCCATTCAGAATGGCCTTTGGCTTTCCAGAGGCCCCAGTCCCTGTCACTCTTGATTTGTATCTAAGCTATCTCAGCTTTTTCATTCATTCAGGGAATGTTTACTAAATGTCTACTGTTTGCCTGAGCTCCACCTTCTCTTTGTGAACTAGTTTTATTCAAGAGTTTTCAGCACCTCAGGCAAAACATTTTTCGTGTGCTTTATATGAATCTTTTGTGCTATCATTTAAGCCATTTCTCACATTTAATTCAATAAATATCAGGAAAACTTACTGAAAAAGTGAGACCCAAGGTAAGTGTATTTCATATCTAAACGTCCTTTTATTTTCTTTTTCTTAAAAACCTTCAGCATTGAGTTATAACCACAACATTTTTCTGCCTCAACTCACAGTCACCCTAAGGGACTTGGTGTTGTTTTACAACTCTTCTTTGTAAAAAGCTTCTGGTCCTGTGTTTTCTTTCTCCAAGGCAACGTATTGACTTCCTAGTATTGACCTTGTGAGCAGCTTCCTAATTTTGTCCTGTACTCAACCCAAATATTATCTCTTAACACTACATCAATAAATTCAGTGTAACAGAGAGATACTAATAGTTTAAAAACAAATAAGCATCTTAATGAAGCATAGTTATTACCATAGAAGCACTGTGATAATACCAGGCCATTATACACTTTTTAAAAAAGTTTTTCTATTAGAATTTATGGTGTTTTCAAAATATGATTTTTTTAGGTCCAAAGTTAATGAAATAATCATTCCATTTTGAATATATGTCTAGTAACTCATTAATTTCAGGTGTTGTCAAACAGCTGGCATTAGTGGCCTTTCATGACTAGACGGCAGTGCTGGCGGAACTGCTCTCAGTGGGCGTGGGTGTACCTACAGTGGGCCTTTTGACGCTGTATACATGTGAAGACTGTCCTTTGGCTTGTGGCTATAGCCACGGTTTGCAGGGCCTGTCGCTGTGTGCCACAATGTCTCTCCACCTCCTAGCCTGCCCGGCACCATTACTCAGAGTCAGCTACTTCTTCCTGATGCGTCTGCATCAGTTTGGCACCTACTGCTCTTTCACAGGATGCCAGAGCTGGGCAACCCCTGTCCACAGTTGGGCTCCTGTGTGCCCGGAAGGGATCTCTGTCACTCCTCCTGCTTCGGGCATCTCACTTCAGCTCAGCATTCAGCAGCTGCTTGGATCTCTTGCTGCCTTTCATCTTTCTTACAGCTCTAGGCCGGTGGAGCTCTGTACCACAAGCAGAAATGTATTGCAGAAATGTGAGACTGGCTGTATGTGGGGACTTCATGCTTGTTTACACTCTTTCCTTTTGCTGACAAGTAGATGATGGTAATGAAGCTGCGTAGAAGGCCCAATTTAAGGATACAGGTATTGACAGCCTTATCTCTTGACTGGAGGCAGGTATATGATGACACCTGGATGTCATGATCCCAGCTAAGCTACAGAATCACTTGATTAGTGAGCTTTTTGTGATCTGGACACAGATCACAGTAGCGGACAGTAGTGTCTTTTGTAAATGTGGACAGTGTGATGACTAAATACTCAAATTCTACTGTTTAGTGCAAATCATCGTTTCTGTGTAGGCTTCCCTGGGGCAGAGGACCACTTGATGCCAGTCTCCTTCCCACCTTAAGCAGTCTGTAACTCAGCACTTACCTTGCATGCATTTCTTACTTGAAGAGAAGCTGCAAAGTAAGAAACTCCTGGATATTCTATTTAAGGATTTTTGATGATTATGTCATTCCATTAGATTGAAAGTGTCTTAGAAGACCTGTAGTGCAGTGTACAGTAACTTTTTTTAGGTTCCTAATCCAAACTTTGATTTTTAAGAAGGTTTATTTAGAAAAATTCTTGTCTGCATGTGTGTGTCTACCTGTTGATCTTTTAACTTTTAGATCAAGATCAATAACTTATAGGACTGATGCAGAATTCATTCCATTCTACCACCGATGTAAAATTACTTCATTTTCTTTTGTTTTTTTTCACATTCCTTTATTTTACCCTCCACACTCACTCTATTTTTCTCTTTACTCTTTGCCTTCTGTGAGATTTGAATCTTAAATTTGTCAGTGATAGCCTCAGGCTTGTTAAGCTCTGCTGACAAAATATGGGGTCAAGAACTCTTGCCAACCCCAGGTTAAAACAAAGTCTGAAATCAAAACAAAACAAATGAAACCAACCAACAAAAACATGTAGCTACTCATTTTATCATTAGAAAAGCATAGGCTCATTCTATAGTAATACCCTTTCTCAGTTCAAAGTTTTTATAAATGGCTTTTTTAGCAAATTTGCAAAAAATTCATATGCTCTTTTAGAAAACTCCACAGGGAAATAATGTAGCATTATTTTATTAAATACTGCATAAATTCTAAAAGCATATGTGTTATAAGATTCTTTCCATCAGTTTCCAAGTCTTGATTAGGCTACCAGGTGTTCAACTTTGAATTTATTTTAAAAATTCAGAGTTTAAAAATCTATCATTTACTATTCGTAGATATTACTTTATATGGCAGTTAATATAGGAGGTAGTCAGACTCCTAATTTATATAATCAAAAATTTTATGGTCAACAAGATCTAATTTACATTATAATATAGTTGCATATATTGAGTGTTAAAACTTTGTTCTTTTCACGCATCTATTTTTCCCATTACCTGATAAAAATTTAATAAGTTGCTAAATTTAACATGTGCAAGTTTTAGAATATTTTATTACTCTCTATGTCTCCTTTTATCTTTTTGGATTATAACTTTATTACTTTTTTTAACTGATGTAAAAAAATATTAGCAAGGATCTGATTGGAATCTAGAGTCTACACTGTTTCTAGGTCCAGCTTTTATCTAACTTGCTTTAAGCAAGTTACATAACTTCTCTGTGGCTCAGGTTTCCCCAGGTTACAGAATTTAGATGATGAAATCAATACAACAGAGTTGCAAGTTTTTTTTCCCTACCCCACTTTAATGCAGTACTATTAAATGATTGTTATAAGGTCTCATATTTTTAAAGTATGTGAAATTATACATTGTACAATAATATATAGTAAAGTAATATATGTTAATAATATAAACTATTCAGAATAACTATAGAAAGATAGTTAATTCAAAGTTGAATTAAATCGCTGGACTCATAGGAATAAATCACTGCAGTTTTAGGGAATGTTATTACAATGGGAAAAAATTATCTGCTAACCTGCGTATCCAAGTTATTATAGTACTAATGGACGGTAATATTAGTACTTTACATTCCAGTAAGAATTATTATGGGGTTGTATTCCATGTTTTTAAAGTATCTATACTATATAAAATTACTTAATATCTAAAATTACTGTTTAACCTCATGAATTTCTATGCAGAAGTTAATTCATAATTATTTGTTTTTATTAACTATGAACTTTATAATTCTGAAATTATTTATTAGAATAAATAATTACTTTAGTGAAATGCTATGTCCTTTTCTGAGTTTGTATTATTTTCTACAAATTAAACATATCTAGAAATTATGTGAAATTATATGTTTGTATCCTTTAGTGATTTTTCTTGTCAGTGAAATGGCCTTATTTTTTAATTTTCTGGTATGGATTTCTGCAGTATAACTCCTTTGATTTTCTCAGGAGAAACTAGGTCTAAAGTAGTCAAAGAAATAAATCTTAGTCCTGTGCATTTTTTAATTCATTCTACCAGATTATAAGTCATTCAATTTCAGACCAATATGTTAAATGGAGAACTGAGATATTACAGGGAGAAGCAAAAAAAGCATTACTGAATGAAGGCGCTTTATAGAAGAGACTAGAAGTAAAAGGTTTTTATTTATTTGCATTTGGAATAGTATTTTCATTATTCAATTTAGCACAACAAATGTTCCGTGGGCACCTGCAGTGTAAGGTGTGCTACGGAGGCGCTAGCCACACTTCTTGCCCTCATGAGTAAGTCTAGAAAAGATAAAGATGATTCTGCATGATAATGTAACTTCTTTGTTTCTGGCTTGTGTCCACATAATTCCAAAACAAGGATAATATAGTCATTGGAAAACAAACATAGGATATAGCTACAAATAGTCATATGTGAGCAAATACAGAAAATTTCAGATGCATGTAACACATGTAATTCCTAACAAAGAGACCTCTATTTGAAAAATTTGGATTCAATTAGTTTTTATTAAAAAGATCATTAAACACCTACTATGTACTAGATATGGTAGACTAGGCTGAGGCCAAAATAGCTTACCTTTTCCCTCAAGGAGTTCTCAGTCATGTAGTACATTCTTTAATGAAATTATATCTGCTGGTCCATTTCCCCAATGAAGGCTGTTTTTGCATTACAATTTTATTCTATTTTAAAGAAAGTTTCTTCCAAGGTACGTGAATGTTTATCCTTAACACTTAGTGAATTAGGTAGTCTATCTTTTCTTTGTTTCTTTAGATATGTAATAGTGTAACATTTTTCCCTTGGTCAGTGCTGTTAAGCAAAATACGCCAGTCCATCATATGAAAAGTAGCATCATATTTGGTACAAAAAGACAGATTTAGTTATAGGTATTGCTTTTTTCTTGTCTCCTCAGTTTTCCTTATATACCCAGTCTATCAGCAAATCCTGTGGGTTCTCCCCTCAAAGTACACTCAATTTTTTTTTAATTGACTACTGCTCACTAACTCCATTTCCATCACCCTGGTCCACAAAAGCATCATTTGCCTATACATTTTTGACATGACTTCTTAGCCAGTCTACCTGCTTTGGTATTACCTGTTTATGGTCTATTCACAACACAGTAGTCAGAGTAATGCTTTTAAAATATATCAGATTATGTCTTGTTTCCATTGGCTGCCAATGTCATTAGAATGGATTATAAGGCCCTCAGTGATCAGGACTTCCTCCAGCTATACCTCCCTTTACTATCTGACTTCATCTGCTATTAGATGTCTCAGGAACACTATCCTGATATGTATCAAGCTGGTTGCTGCCTCGGGGCCTTTACACTTCCCATTCCCTGCTTAATATGTCCTGATACAGATTCCATGTGCTTGCTGCCTCTTCTCTTTTTTAGTCTCTGATCAAATGTTACCCTCTCAGATCTTCCTTGATGACCCTGTTTTAAATTGTTTCCCTCCAAATCCAGTGCTCCCATTCTCCTTCTCTGCTTTCCTTTTCTCCTAGTATTTATCATTAGCTGGAATATGTATTTTACTTATTTGCTCATAGTCTCTCTCCCCCTACTAGGATATAAATTTCTTCAGGGCAGAGATTTTTGACTGGGTTGTCCACATTTATATCCACAGTATCTAGACCAGTGTTTGGCAAGAGTAGAAATAATAAGTATTTAATTGATGGAGGAAGGAAATAAGATAGAAATCAACCATGCCATGTCCTAATAGTCACTAAAAAGACTAGAATTCTCTGAAAGTTATGATCACATCTCAACTTTTTATCTCCATAGGTTTTTGTCCACACGTTCCCTGCCCCCACCCCATAATTTAGAAACCAAAAATATAGAAAATGAAAATTTCAAAAGTAAGTCACAGGATCCTCTTTCCTGTTTGGATGGAGGATGTGTTTTGGTGTCAAAGATAGTAGGTTTGTATTACAGCCCAGCCCTTTATGAGGTAAGCAATCCAACTGCCCATGTAAACCTCTCTGAGTCATATTGTGTACAGTGGAGATAATGATGTCTCAATACTTAACCATTTTTTACCTTCAGAAGTAAAAATTTCGTATGGTTCAAACCTAACAATAATAACAATATTAAAATGTAGTCATGTTAACTAGAGATAATATTTGTTAAATGCCTGGCCCATGATAGCAAAATTAATTATATTAATTCTGGCCATTCTTTCCTGTGAGTACATGATATAAGCACAGAGGTTCACTACTAAGAGAGTCCATAAATCTAAAGGAACCTGTGATTTTTATTGTAGCATCAGTGTTTCTATTTTCTAAGCCATTTATTTTGATAAGTGGGTAAACATCTGTAAACGTTGACCCACAATATAGAATCCAGCCAATCTACTTACATAAGCAAAGAAACTGCCCAAGTACAGAAAATAAATTCATATTTGGTTTAAAACCAAAGCCAATATTTTTAAAAAGCTTTTACTAAGGTAACAGTATTATTTTAATTTGTCATGAATTTTAAACAATTAGATTATTTTAATTCACTGTTGTTTTGCTTCCATGATATCATGTAGTAGGCATTAATAAGTTAATAAATTAATTATGAGGTTTTTGCATTAAGTTAATTTTGTTTGAACTCTTAAAATTTTTGAGTTTAGAGACATATTTTGTTTTTAATTAAATGTAACATTTTAAGTAATGACTCAGTCTTTCCTTATTTAAACTGATCCTTTTATCCCTGGATGTTTTCACGTGTTTTGAAAAATTGGCTTATTTTGAGTGTGTCTTGATGATCCCTGATGAGAATAAAAGAGAAGGATGTAGACTGATTGTTTTCGACAAAAGTAAAATACATATTTTAAAAGGAGTGTATCTATGCCAAATTCTCAAGCAAACTATCTCAAGAACCATAAAATAAAATGTCCTTCTTGGAGACTGTGATTAGCCGGTTCAGTGTTTCCTCAGAGGGAAACTAACCATCTTGACAGAAGTTAACAGCTTAAGTGTGAAAGACCTATTATTTGTTTGTTTTTGAAGTAATTCATTACAGGATTATTGGTTTCTTCATTAACATCACTACATGTGGTTATTTACACTATGTCTATCCAGCAAAACACAGACGGCAAACGTTAAGCAGAGAATTTGGGATTTTAGGGAAAGTTTGAGTAATAGACAAAAACCCATCGTCACTATGTGTTTTCAAACTTTAAAAGAAAGAAAATAAAGACATTCTGCTCCAGAATGTCATTTGTTTTCAATTTGAGCTAGAGAATGTTTTCAATTGGGGAAAATAACTTGCTGTGGTGGTGTCTATTTTGAGTACAGAGTATTTTTACTCTCTACTTAGCCTAGTTTACTGAGAATTATAGTATTCTAATTTTTAAAAAAATTGTATACTATTACATTGTATAGAGTTACGGTGAACAAAAATGTAAAGTTACTGCTGAAGAATAGAGAATTACCTCTGAAAAGCTTAACGGTCTCTAATGACAGAAAAGACAGCTTACTTTAAAAAGACTCCACTGATTTTTTTAGAGGTACTGTGACCAGTGTAGAAATGGTATGAGCAGATGAGATTGTGTTTTTAAATCTCTCTTCAGGAAATAGAAGTTCTTCATTTATAACCTTTATAAGTAAAAAAAAAAAAAAAAAAAAAAAAAAAAAAAAAAGATTAGACTAAGATGGAACTTACTAACGCTATTGAAATATAAGAACAGTTAATAATAATGAAGTGTGGTGCTTGCTTCTTTGTTATGGAGGATAAAACAAACAAAATGTTTGTTTGGGATGAATGTGTAAGTGCCTGTATCTGAGTTGGTAAGGTCCTTAGAGTCTGTAGTAGAATTTTCTAACATGATCAGTGCTGTGAATTATTGAAGAATTTCCTCTTTAGTGCTTTGTGATGTGTTGTATAATCTGCCTATGCAAGTGCTAAAGATAACCTTTATAGGCATTCTAAGTGGTCTGTCCCCCTGGAACCTCAAGTTTCTAAGTGTGGACTGTTAATTACTCATCAGATAACTTGAATGGTGTCTTTGATGAATGTTCATCTTTTATATTCAACAAATAATGGAAAAAAAGTATTTCATACTCACAAATATGTATCACCTATGTTACATTTTTTGATAATTTACATTTATAATATATCCTAGAAAAAATGAAAGCAACAGTAATATGTTGTTAGTTCTGAAATATATAGTTCATAAATGTAATTCTTTCTATACTCACATTGATTAAAACAAGAATAACTTTACTGGTCTTGTAAAATTTGGCCAAGATATTCCAACAAGTACTTGTCAACAGGAAAAAATAATGCACAATCTAAAAGTTGAGAGTTATGTTTTGTTTGTTCGAGGACCTTACTGAGGACTATAGCCTGGGAGGCAGCCTCTCAGATAGTTCTGAGGAAGTGTCCCAAAGAGGTAAGGGAGGAGCCAGGGTATGTAGGAGTTTTTGCTGGAAAAAAAAAAAAAAAAATTAGTGGCACATCAAAAGATTACTGCTAATCACACACACACACACACACACACACAAAAAAAAAAAAAAAAAAAAAAAAAAAAAAAAAACCAGACACCTCAAGTTAGTGAATTTCGTGCTTTGCTATGTATGGGAAGATGGAAGAGTCTGGGCTCATTGAAATTATTCCTTTGATATGCATCTTAACTATCTAGGGCCAGTATCCTCGTTTTTTTCCATCCTGAATTCCCCTCAGGGTGCACCGTCAGGGGTGGCTGCAGTGGATGATGGCTTGATGGCAACAACATTCTCGTACTTTACTGAAATGGTAGGCAACCTTTTTGGTCCACATACTTTAAAATCAATTTTCTAAGCTGAATTTAGATCAGAATATCTCAGAGCTAAAGCAGTTATATAGTGCCAGTGTGAGGTATATCACTTTAATAAAAAGCATTAACCATGAAAACTCATTGAAGAATTTTTGGTCTGATAAGATATTTTCACCCTCCCAAATTAAGTTTTGAAAAATGTAGTAACTAATCACAGAAATGACTCTTGGTCCTAGGAGTCTTGTCACTGATCTCTGTCAAATGCATGGGGACGTGAGAAGAGTTCACATCATTTTGTGAGTGTGTGTGTGTGTGTGTGTGTGTTGAAAATAGGAGGTTATTTTCCTCCAAACCTTAAGTATGTCTTGCAAGTTGTGATAAGCCGTTATAAATTTATCCATACTGACTACTGCTATGCCTTTTCAATCCATGCTCTGACATCTCAGAAGGCTATAATAATCATCAGATCATCAAAGTTAGGCATATAGGCACATATATTACATCGAGCCCTGGCCTTTGGATCTACAATGCTGTAGACAAATGCATTATACAGTTGACTTATCAAGAGAGTCTATTAATTTCCCACAATTTTCCAAATTAAAAACATTCCTTGACCTGGAGTCTGTCATACAGAGTGAAGTAAGTCAGAAGGAGAAAAACAAATACCGTATGCTAACACATATATATGGACTCTAAGAAAAAAAAAATGTCATGAAGAGATTAGTGGTAGGATGGAAATAAAACACAGACCTACTAGAGCATGGACTTGAGGATATGGGGAGGGGGAAGGGTAAGCTGTGACGAAGTGAGAGAGTGGCAGGGACATATATACACTACCAAATGTAAATTAGATAGCTAGTGGGAAGCTGCCGCATAGCACAGGGAGATCACCTCTGTGCTTTGTGACCACCTAGAGGGGTGGGACAGGGAGGGTGGGAGAGAGGGTGACGCAAGAGGGAAGAGATATGGGAACATATGTATATGTATAACTGATTCACTTTGTTGTAAAGGAAAAACTAACACTATTGTAAAACAGTTATACTCCAATAAAGATGTTTAAAAAAATTAAAAATGATAAATAAGCAAAAAAAAAAATTCCTTAACTATAGATACGATATTTGTTCCATTAACTTTTTTCACTAGTTCCCTAATTTACTATTGATTGTAGATGCTCTAGTTCTTTTGAACAATGTGTGGTGTGACTGGGTTCTATGACATATTTTGTGAATTGGCCTCTCTTTTCTCCACTTCACTAAACCTGATCTGCTCTTGCAGTTTCCATTCAATGATTCTGGAAGCATGGATTGGATAATGATAGACTTTGCAATGAAAGTTGCTGAAGATGAGAATTCGCTAGAAAGCATGGAATTACAATGACAGCAGATGCTGCTGCATGTTCTTGAGCAGTAGTAAGATCTGCTGATTTATCTTGTCAGTCTCGTCAGGGAAATGGGTCAGAATGAGATGAGTATTATTTAACACTTATAAAGAAGTGAAATGATGTTCTTCTAGTTAAAATATCTATATAATCTGTACAGTGGTGGGTAAGGAAACTGCTTAGTGTCAGCCTCATTGAAGCAAACACTGGTGTGAGAAATACTGAAATGAGTTTAGGAACTTGTGTGAACCTGGAAACAAGGGGAAAAGACCTTAAAAAACTATGTGGGACTTAATAAATGTAGTCACAGAATAACATTTTTAAAATTTATTTTTATTTATTTTCTTGGCTGCATCAGGTCTGAGTTTGTGGCATGTGGGATCTTTGTTGCGGTGCTCGGGTTTCTCTCTAGTTGTGGCACACGAACTCAGTAGTTGTGGCGCGAGGGTTTAGGTGCCCTGCAGCATGTGGGACCTTAGTTCCCTGACCAGGGATTGAATCTGCGTCCCCTGCATTGGAAGGCAGATTCTTTACCACCAGACCACCAGGGAAGTCAACATTTTTTTATACTCTAACTGTAGTCAGCCTGGTTCTTTCTCAAAAGAAAATCCAAAGAC
Organism: Kogia breviceps; assembly: GCF_026419965.1. Lineage (NCBI taxonomy): Eukaryota > Metazoa > Chordata > Mammalia > Artiodactyla > Physeteridae > Kogia > Kogia breviceps. The sequence goes on along the minus strand of NC_081315.1, from coordinate 121,165,497 downwards.
ATCACACTTCAGTTAATTTTGGTGGATCTTTTTGTTTGTTTGTTTTCATTTTTGCTTTTTGCAAAATGAACAAGGTTATATGATAGTTCTGTACCATGGCGGAGAGTCTTCTAGGCTCCTGCATTCTTGGTACAAAGGAGCACTCTTGAATCTACCAGTTAAATTATTCAGGAAAGTAGAGTTATAAATAAACTTATCTAAGCATATAGTGAATTCTGTTTTTCATTGGAGTCAAATTGTATACTTTTTATAAAGGAATAAGTTACTTAAAAGAAACTAAATTAATTATAAGCTGAGCATCCGCAGTAGAAATCATTGAAAAAAATAAAAGCCTACACTCATGGCTGCACAAGATTTTAACTCTTCTCAATATTTTATACTGCCTATCATACTGAAGGACAGAACATGAACAGGTTGGCATTTACTTTTGACCTGAAAGATACATGCCCTGTTTTGACTAATATCATGTAAAATTGATTGGAGGGGTCAGTTGGAATCATTATAGTTCCAAGATTTGGGGAAAGCTGGATTTCATTCACGACAAAAACAAGCCCCCCAGAAAGAAGGCAAAAATAACTTTCCAAATATTTAAAAATCCTAAGTCTCATTCTCTCTTTTCTTAGTCTGATTTTTCTTTTGAGACAATAGTTTTGACCATCACCTTGGTTCTGCAGTGGAAGAAACAGATAACCTCTTGAGAATGCTTAGTATTTCTCTTATCATGCAAATATATGCACCCGATGCCCAGAGACTACAATTTTAATCTTAAATCTAAGCAGTTGATATGAATCTTTGAACCAGTTTCTTAAAATCTTTTTTTTTTCCATGTTGTCAACTCTTAACTGGAAGTGGTACCGCACCTATCTAATTCATAAAACATCTTAATGCTTAGAGTACTCAATGGTATTCATAATGTTGTCCTATTTCTAGCTTCTGCAGGTGGCAGAAAAGTCACCCAATTACTTTAATGTGGATGGACTGAATTCTTTCATATCAGCAAATGTTCTATATAACTATATATAGCTTCTTTAGACCCTGAAACTTTTACGTAAGCCATTTTTAATGAAAATCTTTATAAATACTTCACACATCCTTTAATCTTTTTAAAAAAATAGTAAATATTTTTTTCATTTTCAGATTCAGACTCATCTTAGGAATGACACAGCCATATTTTGTAACCCAATGATATCTTCACAAACCTTTTCTAAAAATCTAAACCTATTTTCACTTACATTAAATGATCCCAATGCCAGACTTTTCTGTGCTTAAATATTTGTTAATCATTTATTGTCAGACCATAGCAATTTAACAGGACTAAGACTAGTAGTACTTCTTCCCCAATTAACAATTTATGCCTTGAAATTCAGAGTAGTTAGGTTTTTATAGAGCAAAGTACAAAGATGATTTGAATAATTTATCTTTTAAATCTTGAGGGCCTCTAGCAATTAAAAGGCTGAATATTGGTGTTATTGAACAAGTGACTTCTGGATAAGTGAGCTTTACAATAATTTCTTGAACAGCAGTCTTGACTAGAAGCTTGGTAATTTCCAGGTGTTGTATTTGGATAAAATATTATATAATAGAGTATTAAACCAGTCAACTCCAGAATCTTCGATGACTTTGATTTTAAAAGCCAAAATAATGGAAATTACTCTCCCAAATATTAACTAATATATCAAACTAGTGAAATAAAAATAGTCACTAAGAAACAAGCTGTTAATTGCACAGGAAACTCCAAACATAGCTGAGTTGATAGGCACCTTTTTTCTATAAAACTACCCAGAACATGAAAATGATCCTAATTTGTATATTTGCCTAAAATAAAAAACTATTCCCAAGAGTTATTTTTGTTAATGGCAGCATGGAAAAAGACAATAAAACCATGGGATACCCAGTTTTGTGGAATTGGTGTATTAATTAATTACAACTCTGGCTCAGTAATTAAGTCATCAGTCACCTTCCCAGAGAAAGTTCAAAGACTTTTAGGTAGTTCATTTAAGTTTATGATTTCAAAATATTGAATTAGGCACTCTGGGCTGGAAAGGAACATAGATTAGTGAATTAAACAGCAGACAGTACCTCAGCCAAATAAAGCTCCAGCTCTGGCACAGCTTCTGAATTTGCTGGATGACTTGAGTAAGTCACTTAACCTCCCTGTCCTTCAAGTCTCTGGCAGGCAGGTACCCAATAACTCTGAGAAACATGGAAGGAGTAGTTAAGTTAAATAGAGCAAAGTTTTTAAAATTTATTTTATTGAAATATAGTTGATTTACAATGTTCTGTTAATTTCAGCTGTATAGCAAAGTGATTCAGTTATACATACATATACATTCTTTTTCATATTCTTTTCCATATGGTTTATTATAGGATATCGAATATAGTTCCCTGTGCTATACAGTAGGACCATGTTATTTATCCATTCTATATACAATAGTTTGCATCTGCTAATCCTAACTCCCAGTCCATCCCTCCCCACCCCCCTTGGCAACCACAAGTCTGTTCTCTACATCTGTGTGTCTGTTTCTGTTTCATAGATAGGTTCGTTTGTATCATATTTTAGATTCCACATATAAGTGATATCATATGGTATTTGTCTTTCTCTTTTTGACTTACTTTACTTGGTATGATAATCTCTAGGTCCATCCATGTTGCTGCAAATGGCATTATTTCATTCTTTTTGATGGCTGAGTAGTATTCCATTATATATATGTATCACATCTTTATTCATCTGTCAATTGACATTTAGGTTGTTTCCATATATTGACTATTGTGAATAGTGCTGCAATGAACATAGTGGTGCATGTATGTTTTTGAATTATAGTTTTGTCCAGCTATATACCCAGGAGTGTGATTGCTGAATTATATGGCAACTCTGTTTTTAGTTTTTTGAGTAATCTCCATACTGTTTTCCATAGTGGCTGTACCAATTTACATTCCCACCAGCAATGTAGGAAGGTTCACTTTTCTCCACACCCTCTCCAGCATTTATTGTTTGTAGATTTTCTGATGATGGCCATTCTGACTGGTGTGAGGTGATACCTCATTGTAGTTTTGATTTGCATTTCTTTAATGATCAGTGATGTTGAGCATACTTTCATGTGTTTGTTGGCCATCTGTATGACTTCTTTGGAGAAATGTCTATTTAGGTCTTCTGCCCATTTTTCAATTGGGTTGTTTGTTTTTTGGTTGTTGAGTTGTATAAGCTGTTTGTATATTTTAGAAATCAAGCCCTTGCTGGTCACATTATTTACAAATATTTTCTCCTAGTCTGTAGGTTGTCTTTTTGTTTTGTTATGGTTTCTTTTCCTGTACAAAAGCTTGTAAACGTGATTAGGTCCCATTTGTTTATTTTTGCTTTTATTTCTATTGCCTTGGGAGACTGACCAAAGAAAACATGGGTACGATTTATGTGAGAGAATAAATAGAATAAATATTGACAAAAAGTAAATGAGTAGAATTGCTAAGCTAAGATGAGACATATAAAAAAAGCTAAACAACTTTTGATCACTGAATAAGTAAATCTTTAGGCACAGTTCACTAAAAGATTTTAATATTCGATATTCTGCTAACATTTTAGTGAATCTCAATTTGCATGTATTCAGTTTATTTCCTAACCCAAGCTTCATTGTAGGCCGACTAGTCTTCTGAATAAGTTTTATTATTCAAGAGTTTCACCTCAAACTAATAAATTTAAAATCTGAACAAAGATTCAGAAAAAGCCTGAGCTCAAATAACTTGGTTCTTTCTCTCCATTCAACTCTCTTAAAAGAAATTATTAGTTTAAACATTGATAGATGTGCCTAGTTTAATCTTTCTAGACCTATACAGATTACTTCCCCGTGGAAGTACTGTGGCCTCATATATGGTGGTAATTCTGCTGATTTTGAGATACACAGGACCCATGAATGCCTTTCCAGTTAGCATAATCACAGCCAGGCTGCTACCAGACATGATCATCGTCACCTCCCTACTTGGCGTTTATCTAATGTATTAAAATGTACAAAGAACTTTATATACATTGTCTATCCATGTATTTATGTATTCATATGTGCATGCATTCAGAGACATTTAGTCAGTACTAGGTGTTAAAGCTAGAAAGTGGTCCTGTCCTGGTCAGATCTGTGAACACCCTGTGGTAATGCTATAGGAGGACCACAGTGAGATTGAAGAGCTGCATCTGGAACACGCAGGAAAGTCCATACAGAAGAGGTGACATTGGAGCAAAGTATCGAGGGAGATTTCCAGGCAGAAGACAGAGTTTCCAGGCAGAAAGAACAGCGAGAGGAAAGGCACAGAATTCAATGAGCCAGGACTAGTTGGGAAAGAGTGAGCCCCTTGGTGTCGCTGTAGAATAGGTTATGTGGGAGCCCTAGGGGAAAAGAAGTGTCGGGAAATGAAGCTGGAAAAAAATAGAGTAGGAAAACCTTTAAAGAACAAACAAACAAAGAAGTGTGAGCTTTGGCCTCCAGAGAGTGGGGGAACAGCAGGGTCAGCTCTGTTCTATAGAGGGAAGATTCTGCAGCAGCGAGGAGTGGAGGGGCTGGTGAGGAGAGGGCATGGGAGGAGAGGTGGGGGAGACCTCAGGGCAGGAGGGGTTAGGAACATCCGACAGCCTGAATCAGAGCAATAGCAATGAGCCCAGAGAGGAAGAAATGGATCTGAGAAAGATTTGGATGAATAAAGAGGAGCCGGTGATCAACTGTATGAGGAATTGAAAAGAGGCATCAGGATTTTGGTGTAGGCAGCTGAGTAGATTACGATGCCACCATCCAAGACGAGAAATACAACAGAAGCAGCAGGTTTTGCAAGGAAGATGCTCGACGTCAATTTTGAGCGCCCCAGGTGTGAAATGCCAGGCCAACAGGGAGTGTTTAGATTGCAGTCACAAAAATGAACTTGGAGCCCAGAAAGATTTAAGGTCCGCGATAGAGATTTGGCAGTCTTCAGTAGATGGTCAAAGCCAGAGGAATAAATGAGATTACCAAGAAAAAGCGAAAGAAACGAGGAAGAGGCTGAAGACATACCCTGGGAAACAACACGGTAATTGCTAAGGATAAATTATATGACTCATGGATGATTGGATAAGAAAGCACTTGAGTTTGTTCCTTCAAATATGTATTGAACATTTATTCTATGCCATGTACTATGCTAGATGCGGGTAGTAATGGTTGAGGTACCTACCCCTCTGGAGTTTACAACATAATAATAGAGAAAACTGATCAAATATACACAAAGAAGTACGTAAATACAAGTGTACCAAGTGCTTTTTTTTTTTTTTTTTTTTTTTTGCGGTACGCGGGCCTCTCACTGCTGTGGCCTCTCCCGTTGCGGAGCACAGGCTCCGGACGCGCAGGCGCAGCGGCCATGGCTCACGGGCCCAGCCGCTCCGCGGCACCCAAGTGCTTTTAAACAGCAGGTGTAGGATATGTGTGAACTTATAACACGGGGACCTCTCCTAAAATGAGACTCCAAGTAGGATTTTTTGAAGAAATAATAGGTGAGTTGAAAGCTGATAAAAGAAATGAAGGCAAAAATGGGGGACAGTTTCTCAAGGGAGGGCAACTCACATAAGAGCTGGCAGTAAGACGAAGAGTGGTCATTTTGAATTGCTGGGAGAAGGCGCCGTGGGTGGGGTGTAGAGGATAAAGTAAGGCAGCCTTTGAGTGGGGCTGGTGAGATGGACAGGGTTTAGATTATACAAGGTTTCATAGTCCCTCTTCAGATAATTTTTCTGGACAAGAAATGATGGGTGCTTGTACCGGAGTGATGGTAAGAAGAAAAGAAGTGGACTAATGTGTAAGGCCTTGAAAACGCAAAATCAATAGGACTTGAAGGATTAGATTCGGAGTGGGGGTGTGAGAAAGTCAAAAAATGACCCTCAGGCTTCTTTTTGGCTCGTGCACCTGGGTGGAAGATGCCGTTCACCAGGATGGAGGTCCCTGGAAGAGCAAATAGGTTTGTGGCAACAGAAGTTCATATGCTCAGTTTAGGGTACGTTGGGTTCCAGACGCATTAAAGATATCCAAACGGAGATTACCAAAATAGGCACAGACGTACAGACCTGGAGGAAAAGTCTAGAAACAAGGTAACAATTTGGGAATCATGGGATACAGACAGCAATTTAAAACACTGGTGTAGATAGAACCAAAGGGATGACCGTATATGGGTAAGAGGGCCTCAGACGGAGCCTCTAAAAGGAATTGAAACATTTAAAGTCCACATTGCAAACGAGAGTGAGATGATGAGAACAGAGAGAAGAGAGAAAAGGGGAGTATTTCAAGATGGCAGAGGAGTAATCAGCAAACTCTGTGCCTTTGGGCAGTGCCGGAACTCTGTACTTCTCTCTTAACCAGCGAGGTAGCATCGGTCTGCGCGTATCAGAGAACTGGTCTGATGCTCATATCTGATCATGCTTGAGAAATGTTGAAATCTATCAGTTGTTTTATTACATAATCACTCTCAGTTCCCAGGGGTTTGTTTTGGTTTTTGAGTTTGTTTTTTTTAAAACACTGGGCCCATTCACACTCTTATCTTTCTCTTCCAGGCTTCTTTAGAACAATAAAGAGACAAAAAATATGAATTTGAACATGACAATGTTCTCAGTTCTTTCGCAGAATTGCATGGAAAGTAATCGCACTCAGGATCTGGAACATTTCTCCCGCTTGCTTTTCTCTCCTGCCTTTCCCCTAGGAACCTGGAAATCCCCAGAAACTACTTTGGGACCCGTGGGTATAGGCTTGAGCACCTCAATTCTATAAATAAAACTATTTGGTAATCAGTTTCCTGTGATTAAGTGTCTAGCCATGAGGTTAGAAGCTTCTGGTACTCAGGGAACACCTTATTGGTACACTCTTCCCTCACCTTCAGGGTAATTAGTGACACCTCTCAAGCTCTCCCCACTTTGACTTCCGGAGTGACCATTACTTGACATTCAGGAAGAGGGAAGGCCAGAGGATAGTGACCCCTCCCCCCAGAACATAGGCACCCAGGCACCTCGCGCAGTGATTGTTCCTCACCTCACTGCTGGCGAGAGGAGATACAGCTAGCATCAAACCCTCCTTCTTCCTCTAGGTCGCTGTGGCAACAGTTCCAACCACAGCAGACTTCTATATACAAATGACTCGTTCCCAGCCTTCTGCTTTCCTTTAAAGAGTCAGCTGTCATGTGCTGCCCTGACTCACTCAGGCGCCTTTGGCTCCAGGGAAATAAGCACTCTAAAAATTACTGAGTTCCAGGCCCCTCCTGAGCCAAGAGAGCCACGCTGCTTTTATGATGATGCAGCACAGAAGCATTCTGGCTACTTCCCATGTGCCGTCCTGCCAGCTGCAGCACCACTGTTTCTGAACATAAGAACTAAGAAGGCAATTTGTGTAGCTTTGATTATGCAGGACAAAAATTAAGCCAGTTGTAGGATGCAAACTGTTGAAGAGCTAATGAGTGTCTCCATAGTGGTTCAGAATGAGACATGGCCATGTACACCAACGTTTCTAATTGCATGGTTTGCTTCTGAAGGAATCTAGAGACTTTCAGGAACTTCAGAAGGTGACCCAGAACTGTTCGCACTTTGTAAACTAACTCTTAGCCTAATGAAGCTCTTCAAAGGGCAGTGATCTTATGTTCATTTTTTCCTTCTTTTTTGTTCTAAAAAATTAACATTGTTGTCTAAACTGTAGTTTTTTTTTTCCTATTAGCCACATAGCATCCTAAGAAATCTATTATTTTTAAATGAGGATTTAATACGAGGAGGAAGTTTTGGTATCACATTTTTCTAATCTCATTTTCTGAGCTCCTCTGCGCCAGTGTCCTTTATATTCTGGAATTGGGTCAGCTGTCATGCGTTTTTGCCAAATGTTCCTACTGTTGACGCTACAGACAGATGAATCACTTATTGCCTAACTAAATTAAGCTAAAATGTGCCATTGGCACCATCCCTATTACAAAATTATTCCCTGCCACTACTTCTGTCAGTATGCTTTGATGTTTGATATATTACAGCTATTCATTCATCAAATGATCATGGGCAAGAAATGTTTTAGGTGTGGATAGGAGCTAAGAAACCTTATGCTATATTTTCAATATAAATGAAATTATGTAAATAACTGAATATGGAACCTAACCTGTATGGAGATTATTTTTTTGATATTATCAACCTTGACATTGTTTGCAACCATTTGTGGACAAACCATATTTTATAAGGTCGTCTCATATAGTCTCAGTAAAGTCAAGTTAGGTTTACAGAAAATTTGTTTTTTGTTTTTTGTTTTTTTACATCTTTGTTGGAGCATAATTGCTTTACAATGGTGTGTTTGTTTCTGCTTTATAACCAAGTGAATCAGCTCCTCCCTCTTGCGTGTCCCTTCCGCGCTCCCTATCCCTCCTATCTAGGTGATCACAAAGCACCAGGACATTTGTTTTCAATAAGGAATATCACTACCTGGATAACCTGGAGTTTTTTGGGGTTTGGGGGTTTTTTTTTGTTTTTTTGTTTTTTGTTTTCGGTACCAATAAGTCTTTATTCATTGTATTTTCCCAAGGAAAAGAAGGCGAAGGGAAAAGGGTCAGCATGTGTGTTACAAAATGATAGCAAATGGGAAAGGAAGTACCCGGCACAGCAAAATCAACCAGCAAATAAACACTTCCCAGATGGGGTCGCCAAAGCCCAAGGGGGCTCGGTCTCCTGCCGTTCAGTAATGAGGGGAATAACCTGGAGTTTTGAAAGTGAATATAAACTTTGAGTTTGTGGTTAAGAATCTGCTAAAAGAAGATCAGATTCATTAAAAATGCAAACTGGTTGACTTTAATCAATAAGAACTAAAACCAGACTTCAGCTTTTTCTATGATGAATAGCAGCCTCACTAAGATAGACGGAAATAACTTTTTGTGATTACCCCCAGTTTATTTCCAGTGATTTAAGAAAGTATCACAATGTTCTTTAAACAAAATTTAATTTTTAAAATATTTTATGCCTTTATTTCCTTAGTAAGAGAATACTGTTCTGAAATCAGGAAAAGGTTATCAACATCAGTTGATCAAATTCAACTTACTGAGCATCTATTTTATTAAAGACATTGGATAAAGCTCTTTCGAGGATAGAAAGAAATAACATGTTCTTTGCCCACAGGGAGCTTTTAATTTAACTAGGAAGACATTACACAGTAAACCAAGTTTAGTAACAATTTAAAACAATAATTTAACAAAAGATGTTGTCATGGTATATAGCATATGCTTAATTGCCAAATGAATAATACAAGGTAGGCTTTCCAAAAAGGGAAAGAACACTTGAGGCAGATGAAGTAGATGGGATTTGAGCCAAGCCAACTATTAAAAATTTTACCGATTATGGGCTAGAAATAGAAACAAATCATGTTTGTTGTCAGAGTTGACAGCCATACGGGGGGACTTCCATCTCCATCCACAGCATCGATTCATACCTTGTTTTTCCAATGTACAGTTTATGGAAGGCCATTTATCTAAATATGATGGCAATTACAGCATTAGCACCCTCTTTTGTAGGGTTAGTTGAGCTGAACAATAAAAAATGCAAATAATAAAAGTTAAATGTCTCAATGCAACATGTCAGCTGTACTGTGAAGATAGATTAAAATAACACAAAAATGTTCATAAACTCAATCATGTTGCTAAATGTAATAAGAACTACTTTTTAAAAATATAGCCTTGACCTTCTGGGTGACTGTTGTTTTCTAACAAAGGGAGGGCAGCAGTGCTTCCCCAGCGTGAACATGCTTACCTGAGGGTCCTGGTAAAATACAGATTCTGAACCTGTAGGTCTGGAGTAGGACCTGAGAATCTGTTCCTCTCAGGCTCCCAGAAGAGGGACCTAATGTTGATCTGTGTGCTTTGAGCAGCAAGATTGTAGAGAGGATCACACCAAGATTCTGAGAGGGATGTGTCTTAACTGGTAATACCCTGTTTAAGGAAAATAGCAGTACCATTAGAGTAATTTTATATGGCTTTTGCCCTTTATTCTCACCCAACTCCTTTATCTTTGCCTTTAGCACGAAAGCAGGAGATTATCAAAGTTACTGAACAACTCATCGAAGCTATCAACAATGGAGACTTTGAAGCTTACACGTGAGTAGAGGCACATTTATTTTGCTCTCATGCATACGACAAAGTATTTTCTATATGAACGCATTCTTCAATGTACCTGACTGATGTATATTGAACGCCAGGTTTGATACACCCACAATAGCTTCATTTCAACGTATAAGTGACTCAAGTGCCTCTAGGAGAGAAATAAATGCAATTAAGATCTCAGAGAGAGAAGACGAGACTTCTGATAGGAGGACTGGGGGTTTCTTTGTCAGTGCACAGAAGCCTGACCCTCTGGCACCTTCATGTGAGAGAAGGCATTCCACGCAGAGCAATCCATGAGAGCAAACATACAAGAAACAGGAAAGCACATAAATAGTGCACTTTGGCTTAAGAGATGTTTTTCCTCTCAGTTCTGCAGAGGTGATGGGACAGAGAAAGAGATTAGGAGGCAACGTCTGACAGCCTTTTCCCTTTCCAGCCAGCACAGCTCAACTTTATCTTCATCTCTTTTAGGGGTTTGCCTCTTAGATAAAATTTTATTTGAAGAAAGGGTTCTAATGTTAAATTTAAAGTTTACCATAGGTATTAAAGGAAGTCACTCTGATCAAATAAAAATAAAACTTTCAAATAGGGCGTAAAGGCTTATTGTGCAAAGAACGTGGGTCAATAAGTTAGCTATTTGGGTGGAGAAAAAAATCAGTTCTCAAGTTTCCCCTTATACCATACTAGTGAGGTCCTCTTGAATGAAAGTGTTAAATGCAGACAAGAGTTTGATCTCTGGTTGGAAAGATCTAAGTTTAAAAGCAGGGGAAGTCATGGAAATGAAAAAGTGAAATGATTAGGCTACCTAAATAGATGAAACTTAATATACTTTAAGTTTTTTAAAGCCAAAATAAAACAGACATAAAAACCAGAAAAATATTTGTAAAACATGTCAAAAGTTAATTTAGATTGAGAAATAAGGTAGAAAAGTGGAAAAATAGGTAAAGGAACGGAGCTATTAGCAAAAGAGGAAATATAAATGACAAGTAAACTAATGAAAGCATGTTGATGTCCACTAATTGTGTGCAAATCTGAATATAGGAGGGTTCTCTGCCAGTCAGATCAGCAGGGATAAAAACTCCGCTGATCACCAAAGGGGCACAGATCCTGCAGGACAATAGTGACTTTTCCCACTACCTGATGGAGTATAAATGGGGACAGACTTTCAGAGTGGTGGTGACAGCGGGGGTTTGGGTCGCAGTTATATACCAGGAAGTGTTTCCAAAGGTTCAAATCACTACTTTTAACCCTATGTTCCTAGTTATAAAAATTTAACATGGGCGTGGATTTTGAATTTAAAACAGGGACAAAAAGTGTGAACAAAGATATTTATGGAATCAATATTCAAAATAGTGAAAAATTATAAACAGCTTATATGTCCAACATTATGGTAACAGTAATTAATCTGTGGTGTGTTTGGTACCGTGAATACTTAGGCAGAATTTCTAGCGATCTGGCAAAATGCTTATGAGTATTCACTGAAGATAAAGCAGGATATAAACGTGTGTGTACATAATTATTCCAACTACGTAAGAGAAAATATAAAAATAGAATGAAATATGACAAATCGGTTTTTAAAAGGAGAAAAGATATTGCCTCTGGGAGATGAAACTGTGTGTTTTATTTCCTGCTTCTTTCCAAGTTTTATATAATAAGATATTTTTTAATCATCAGTTACAAATAGATAGCCAAATATAAAATATGGAAGAGAGTAACTGAATATAAGAACTAAATTAAATCCAGGACTGCTTCTTATAAATTAAATTAATGTGTGTGCAAATACATACAAACACAAGTATATACATATATATGTATTTGCGTTTATCAGTTCTTTAACAGGACCTAATAAAAGTATACTTAGAATGAAAGAAGTAGTAAGAAATGGAGTTTAGGGCTTCCCTGGTGGCACAGTGGTTGCGGGTCTGTCTGCCGATGCAGGGGACACGGGTTCGTGCCCCGGTCCGGGAAGATCCCACATGCCGCGGAGCGGCTGGGCCCGTGAGCCATGGCCGCTGAGCCTGCGCGTCCGGAGCCTGCGCTCCGCAACGGGAGAGGCCACAACAGTTAGAGGCCCGCGTAACACTGTTGTCAGAGAATTAAAAGTTGAACCAGTTGTTAAAGAGCTGTTTAGAATTCTGTGCCGTGAGACCTGTTCTCTTTTATTCCTTTTGCTGATATAACTTTGTTAGACCCATATGATTCTTCAGATAGAATATACTTAGGAAAAAAATCTTTTGAAGTAACATTCCCCTGCGGATTGGTAGAGTGTGTTTTGTTGGTGGTGTTAGCCAGGAAAAAGTGGCAAAATATAGCATTTCCTATATTCTCAGACACTTTAAAATAGGGTATTTTAAATAATGCAATTCCTTGGAATCACATCAGTTCACGAATTCCTTTGCCTGTAATCTGGCTTGATTTTGTATCCTCAGACCCAGGGGTAATCCAAGAGGACCTTCCATTTGGGAGCTTTTTGCATGGTAGGATGTATCGGTACAGCCCTGTCACCTGGTCCTTAGAACCACCTGTTCAGAGCATATACACCCCCAGGTCAAGTGGCAGCTTTGTGAATCTTTTATTAATCCAAAGCCTGTGATAGGAGAGAGATACATACATACATTACTTACATAGAAGAAACATATGAGAGAGAGAAAGAACACATTAACAGATTTTCAAGTATATTGACTCAATGGCTGGGTAAAAAGATCCATCATAGTACAGTGATTCTCAGGTGATTTTGGTGCTGATATAAAGTAGTAAAATATTTTGATTCACTAATGTTGACAACCAAAAGTCATATTTATAGAGAAAGTAATAGCCCCTGGCAGAATAAAGTCCTGTTACCATGGGAACACTGTTTTTCCCATTTTACTACTTAGAAAGACATTATATATATTTAACTTTGAGCTTTAATATCTGCCCACCAGGAAGTCTGAGGCAAAGTTTAAAATCCCCACCCACTCCCACCCCACCCGCAGCTAAGGCTTTCTTTACCACAACAAATAACCACTGTGATTTTTTACTTTGCAAGTATTCTTTAAAAAAAAAATCAGTTCCAAAATTCTGTAAACCATAGTTCAAGAACCCTAATGAGTGAGCCTTTTGAAACTTGCATCTCTGTTGAACAGTTAAAACATTGTTCCTCCCAAATGGGCAATTTCCATATGAGATTAGACGTAGCCCCACCAAATTAATAAATGATCCAAAATCTTTCAGTATGTATTCCTTTTATCTAACTTTATGAACTACTAGTTCTTCAAATCCAGATTTTACAGCACCTTCTGTGAGAAGCCTCAGCTGATCACCACAGACCCAAGGAAATATTTTTCCCTCTGTTTCCATGGGACCAGTGCTCACCACTATCAAGCAACTCCCCATCATTCCCCAACCATACTCTGCCATTGTACTTGCTGCCCTCCTCTGCCTACCCCCTTCCACACACCTGGAAAACTCCTACTCATTCCAGAAAGCCCAGCTCAACTTTCCTTTCTCACATACAAGTCATCTGGTTTTTGAGCACTTTGTATTTATTTCCATTCCAGTATTAATTGTGTTATAATTGTTTGTTTCAAAGAATATCTGCTACATAGTAGGTGTTTAACAATTCTTTGTTGAATAAATAAATTTTTCCAAGAAAGCCCATCGGCTTTCTCTGAATATTTAAGATAGTATATGTTTTTCTTGAATTACGTTTCTAGGATTAAAAAGAAAACTAATGTGCATTGGAATCTCATTAATTTTAAGTTAATTAAACTTGTTAATTAAAGTTTACTTAAGTCCGTCAGACATTGCCAGAAAGTGTAGGAGGTGACACCTGCCTTCAGATCAATCATATATACATTTGATATGAATGTAGATGGTGTCAAAAATTATTCCAAAAGTATTTAATTTCAGAGCCAAAGTTGATTTTATAGGACTTGGAGGGTAACTTGGACTTGGAGAGCATTTAAAAAATAATAAACTTATAACAACTAAAAAACTAGTGAATTAGAAAAACTGGGGAAAGCCTAGAGAGTTCACCTTGGAAATTGAAAAGTAGAAATTTTCAAAAAGGAGACTTCCTAAAGTGTGATGTATTATCGCCTGCTGGAGCTGGCTTCATTACCTTGCCCCTATCTGAGGCCTCTGCAATATTCTTTTTTAGGGCCTGTGCCTCAGCCCACCTTGCCAAGCCCTGTGATAGAAATTTTATATTTGTAGTGTTTTTTTTAAAAACTCCTTCATTGGCTGATAAATAAGAATAGATATGTGGGAAACAGCAAAATACATTAACTCATTTATTATTTTTTTTCCTACAGGAAAATCTGTGACCCAGGCCTTACTGCTTTTGAACCTGAAGCCCTGGGTAATTTAGTGGAAGGGATGGACTTTCATCGATTCTACTTTGAGAATGGTACATTTATTCTAAATTTAATTTCATGCCTTTTCCAAATTCTCTTTGAATTTCTCCCAAATTTACAGATTCTGTCTCTTTACTGCAATGAGAGCTTTTACCTTAGTCCAGCATTTTGCATCGTATTTTTATATTTTTGTATTTGAAATTGAAAAACATGACAGCCTTAAGAGTTTTGGTATGTTTTGAAAAGTATCTAAGTTTATATAAAAAAGTGATGTTGCTTGAATATACCCCATAGAAGTCCCAGTGAATGTATAATGTAAGCTGTGAAATGAGTTACCAAAAATTGTTGAATTTTTCATAAAACATTGTTTTATGAAAATGGTTTACATAAAACATTATATGTGAAAAGATAAACCACAGCATGCCACAATATTTGACATAGAGGAGGGCTTTCAAGCATAATTACTGCTCCTTTTCAAGGTAAAATATAAATGAAGATGAGTAATCAGATAAATATTTCAGTTCCAATTACACGAATTTTAATGGTCTCAGAGGAAAGAGAAAGTGACAAAAGAAACTCCTGCAGAATTCCTTCAGGTCACCAAGAAAAGTGTAAACCAGAAGTTCCTTTTATGCTCCTTTTCCTTACACCTAATGACAGTAGGTATCATGTTGTGTTTGCATGATGCAGGGAAGGAATTCACCTTTTGCAGTGAGATTTTGATGAATTAAACAGGAATTGTAGTAATGATTAGGATAATCAAGCTCACATCCAGTAATTATAAGCACTGAAAATGTCTGCCTTGGCATGGATTTTTACACCTAATGAATTGCTTTGTCTTATATGCACCAGACATTTGCAAGCAAAGATAATTATGTGGTAAATTGGCCTTAACAAAGCTTCAGTAAATATTCTTTGTTCCATCCCGCACTGTGATTGACAGCAGCATCTCATACTGTTTTTCTTCAATTGACTCTCGATTGACACGATCTCACCTGTAGTAAAAGAATAATTAATCCATTAATATTTTAACTTACCTCAACATAGCACTGTACATCATTACTTTCCATAAATACATATTCTTCATAATGGGATATTGTTTTTTACGTGACTGTAGCACTAAGTAATTTATTCAGATCTTTTCTGAAAATGGAGGACGTGTTTGGATAACAGGTAAAACGGTTCTACCTGTTTTAGTGATCTAAGAGAGTAGCATCATCAATCAATTATCTGCATTCAATCTTCATATCTCTTAGTCATTGAATAATTAGAATAAATAGCTATTGTCAAAACAACAAAGGCTGGAGCCTAGTGAGGGCTGCTCAACCAAAGAAAAGAGCTAGAGAATCAGAATCAGGCTATGTGGCCAACACCATCAGGCTATATGGCCAACACCAAATTTTGGATTCTTACCGGATGACCACAGCTGGACTAACATAGAATGGATGCTACTAAATAAAGGAGCCACAGGATGAGATGGGGAAACAGATTCACACTATGACCAGCCTGTTTAGGAGACAGCAGTCTCCATGCTTGATACTTGATATGTTCCCCTTGTCCCATGTACTTCACCAACTAACAAAAACACCAAGAAGCCCACAGGAAACCCTGTCAACTGCCCCAGTGGTTCCTTCATTGGAAAGACAGGAACTGCTCCGTGTACCTGGGCCAGCCCTTCTCCTCCATCTCTATTCATATTATGGCTTGTTCCTAACCACTTCCCAATATAAATAAATATGTCTCTCCAGCTTTCTCACTCAAAGTTTTCAGAGTGGCGTACGATTTAACTACCGAGGGAGTCAAAGAAAATAATGACTGTATTTACTTCTGCTCTCTTTTTCTTTATACTTTGCACAGTAACCAGGCATTCAATTAATGCAAAGAATTAGTAGTTGAATGAATGGCATTCTATTTATTGGTCCCAACTGAAGTTATTATTGGTTTGGGTTTACTTTATATATTCTAAATTCTCTTTTCCATGTTGTTCTCTTTCAGCTTTGTCCAAAAACAATAAACCAATCCACACTATTATCCTGAACCCCCATGTACATCTGGTAGGCGACGATGCTGCCTGCATAGCGTACATTAGGCTCACACAGTACATGGATGGCAGCGGAATGCCAAAAACAACGCAGTCAGAAGAGACACGTGTGTGGCACCGCCGGGATGGAAAGTGGCAGAATGTTCATTTTCATCGCTCGGGGTCGCGAACAGTACCCATCAAGTAAATATTTCCAGGCTGTCAGATTCTTTGTTAATATACCCCTGGTCAGCGTCTATTACTTATTCCGTTGTTAATAGCATGGCATCTGTTATTTAATGCTAGTGGTCATTTAGTGGTCAATTACACTGGTGGGAATTAATGTTTCATGAGAAGCAGTCTATAATTCCCCAGAAAGATCAATCAGACTAGCCATTTGTGGGTTGAAACTTGCCGTAGAAAGTACACAATAGTTTTAGATAGGAATTAGAGGATACCCGATTAAGCTGATTTCTCTTATGGTTAAATCAAGGAGAATTCATGTAATAAGGTAAACTGTTTATGACTTCATTGTCACAATTGGCAGAGGAAGGGGAAAAATTAGGGGAAAAAGTTTCTAAAATGACCAATACAGTTGACCCTCCTTATCCATGGTTTCCTTACACACAGATTCAACCAGCCTCAGATCAAAAATTTTCAGGGGTGGAGAAATTCCAGTAAGTTTCAAAAAGCACAACTTAAATTTGTCTTGCAGGGAACTATTTACATAGCATTTACATTGTGTTAGGTATTATAAAGTAAACTAGAGATTATTTAAAGTACATGGGAGGATGTGTGTAGGTTATATGAATTACTGTGCCATTTTATATAAGGAACTTGAGCATCTGCAAATTTTGATATCCTCGGGGGTTCTGAAACCAATCCCCCGCAGATACTGTGGGGAGACTATAATTTCATAGATTTGTTTCTACTGGTGCTCAATTACAAATATTAGGAGAAATTTATGAAATACAGCATTTAAAATGCAAGTATTAGGGATTTCAGTATCTTTCTCACTACACCACTACCTCAGATGTCATGTTTGCTCTTCCAATCAATAATTAGACATATGTATTGCACATCACATAGGTGCTTAACTTGTGCCAGGTAAAACGCAAGGTGAAAGATGTTGCCGTTAAGGAACTTATATTCTAGTTTAGAAAGCAACTTATCACCAATACCGAAGAAAAAACTAAAAGTTTATAATCAACTTCAGTGTAGAAGGGAATGAATGACCAATGTAGCAAACTGTTTATGTTTGGAAGAATACTGTGTATAAAAGATAGAATTTTGAACAAGGTCTTAAGCGAGGAGTGGAATTTGGAGAAATGGAAGGATAGAAAGAACAAAAGGAAGGTAGTCCAAGTTCAAGGAGCATCATGAGGAAAAGCACAGGGTCAGACGTTAGCTTCCTGTGGCAGAGGATTGTCAGTAAGGAAGGCTGGCTCCAGCTCGAGTCAAGGGGCATCATGGGAATTAAGGTTGCATCAGTAAAGTGGGGTGAGATGAGAACAAGAAGG
Organism: Kogia breviceps; assembly: GCF_026419965.1. Classification (NCBI taxonomy): domain Eukaryota; kingdom Metazoa; phylum Chordata; class Mammalia; order Artiodactyla; family Physeteridae; genus Kogia; species Kogia breviceps. The sequence continues at coordinate 121,147,522 of NC_081315.1, read as the reverse complement.
GGTGTTCAGAATCAGTAGAAGCTCGGCCAACTGCTGATCTCATTCCAGATTCTCTCACCGGGATTACTGGTTAATATCTGGGGGGCATGGGATGGGGAATCAAGGCCACACAAACAGCCATTCAACTCACTCCAGAGAATCCATCAAAATGTCTTAGTTTAATAATGTCCCACCGCAGTGGTTTTCAATGGCCTTCTCTGTAGCCTTATTATGTATCACTGTTGGATTTGTAAAACGTGGGTCAGTAAGGAAAAAAAAAATAGGGTGAAATTCACTCCCCAAAAAAATAGCTAATAGAAAGACAAAAGGAATGTAACGATAATGAAGACACCTGTTTTTGTGCAGTTCTATTTTTTTTTACCCCAAAGAGGTACAGCCCAAATTGCCAGTTAATACAGAAGGGATTACATTCATTCAGTACTAGAAGTTTAGGTTTTTCTACAATTCCCTAAAGTGCTTATGGGATAGAGCCTATTTAAGAAAACTTCATTTTATGCCAGATGGCTTAAGTGGGGCTTCTCTTAATAGGCCATCTTGTATTCCAAATTGGAAAGAAAACTTCTCAGGAAGCACCTCTTTGTGGCAAAACATCTAAAACCATCTGAAAACCATTCACATGTGGGTCTTGTAAGTAACATCCTGCTCCATGATACTTTGTGATTGGAGCTAATGACTGAAAAGCTGCATGGCTGTTTTTCCTCCCTTTGAGGATATTTCCTCACATTATTTCAGTGCAAACCATATTTGCATGAGCTCTTGAGTCTAATGTTTGGCACCATTGTGTAGCATAACCCATATTTTCAAGGTACTGAAGTGCTGAGGAGACCCTACCTTCAGCATATGGACTGTGGCAGGTTTGGAAGATCCTGGAGTTCCCACATCAAAAGTCAATTCTATCTGGGTCAATTCAGACAACTCTCAATTATCCAGAACTGATTTATATCAGGCTCTAGGATCTTTGGGTGTCTTACTGTTTTTCAAGAGGTTACAGTTCCTGTTCTGCGCTTGGCTAAGGTTAATATGTAGATTAATTTGCCCTGCCTGACTGAGTATAATGGTATTTGACCACGAGGAGGAAGTCAAGCTGAAATTTAACACTCACAAAGTGAGTAACTCCAGAGGATAATTGAAAGTTGACTGTAATTCAATTCATGCCTGCATTGTTATTTCCTAAGATTTGCTTCTTACCTTGGATTAGAAGAATTCAGATATGTGTGGTACTGTTGTGAATGTTTTCCCCATTCAAAGCACTGAACCTTGTCAGACCTTGGAAGAAGGAGTGCTCCCACCTGATGGTTTAGAGAAAGAAGACCTCCAATTAACTAAAAATAATCATGTTTTCCCTACTTTTGAGGCTGTAAAATTGACGTCTAGGTTTGATTTCCAGCGGAGTCTAAGAATAATGACAGAAGCTAAAGGATGAATTTAAACTTTCAGTCTCTTTCAACCAAATAATGCTATTCATTTATTAATTTGTCTGGTAAACATGAATGCTCGAACTGTATGTTTAGATTTAATCATGGGATTGCAGCCTGAGTCCCTGTCTATTTTTAGCTTAGCTCTGTGTGGACAAATTGACAGATTAAAGTAGAAGATCCATATTAATTGCTTAACATTGTGCATTTTCTCTTCTAATGACTGCAAGCAAAGATCTCTTATACATAGTATTTTCAATCTATTACTTAACTGCTGAGTTATAAAATCGTAGCCTAGCCTAATCTTTGGCAAAGCAATTTGATGATACTTTGTAAAACAGTTTAATTTATGTCTCCCCTCTCTCCTTTCAGCTAAGTATCAACAGTGCCACTTCTGCATTCTGTGTTCTCACCTGGATGGTAACCCTGGGCCGTCCTCTCCTCCTCTTCATGCATGTTTCTGAGTGCATGAAGTTGTGAAGGTCCTACGTGTAATGCATATGTGATGCATCATCTTGTCATATATTCCTTCCTATACATTGTTTACACTTCAACTGTGGAGATGTTCCATGCAAACTTCAATCACTGTTGGCAAACAATAGGGGGAGGTCAGACAGAAAAAAATTCCACAATACTCCAAGTACAAACCTATTCATCCAGTTTCTCTGCTTATGCCAAGACTTAACAGACTTCAAAATTATCGGTTCTTTGAATGACAGTTTGTAACAGAAATGTAAGTTTTTTAAAACTCTTTGCTGTTCATCTGTTTTAGCTTTTTTGTTTAACAAAAAAGAGGCAAAAAAAATTACCTTCAGTTTCCTGGTGTGATCCTGGTTGAAATGGATGATTTTTCACTGAAGGCTGTGTTGCTGTTTAACAATTAAAGGGGTTGATATGCGGGCAGAATCACTTACGAATGTGGAAGCGAGAATGGGCGGGTTTGCTACTACCTAAAGTCATGTCTTTTTTGGTCAAACTGTGTAAACTGGAAAAAACTCACGTCATTGACGAGTTTGATCACTTTAGGGTATACTTGCACTGGTCTGGTGAAATTTGCTGAATTGAATTTTTTGTTCCTTTCTCAAACCTATGCTCTTTTTTCTTCATTTTCTCCTATTTCTTTATTACTTTTGTTTGCTTCCTTTATATTTTTCTGGTTTTCATTCTTTTTTTCTCTTTTTGTCTAGTAGTGTGAGAAAAGTGAAATTTGCATAATGAAGGTAAAATAAAAACAAGCCTTTTGGAGGTGGCTAAACTAGTGCTTTGATCATCTTCTGGGCCCATAAAAATGATGTCAGGAAGATTTCAAAAGTTTGCAATTCCGCTCGAGTTTGGACGTAGGGATCCTAACTATGTTGGAGGTAGTAGAATTGTTTAAACTTATAATAAAAGCAAGTAGGTTCCTACTGTACCTGCACCACGTCTTACTGATGGGTGCCGTTGCCAGGAGAGTACCCAGCTGGTCGTGGATCAGGATTTTGTGCAAAGGCACTTCCTTCTGCCTTGCAGGATGCGCGCCTCCTGTGTCATCACTGGCTAGTTTTCTGAAGTTAGAGAGGCCTGCAGGTGTTTTCCATTCTCCTGTTTGTTTTGAACTCCGTCTCTGTGACTTGTGCTTTTGTAGCTTCTCTCATGTGTCAGAGTAACATTATCTTCCTTCGAGGAGTTGGCATTTTCCTATTTAAAAAAAAGGGGGGGTGGGAGGGATTGTCCCTGTTTTCTCTGTGCTTCTCATTTCTCCTTTGTTTATTCAATTCCTGTGGGGCTTTTTCTCCTCCCTGAAATGCTTTATAGTGCATGGTATCTTCATCAACGTTATTTTAACAATAGTAATTCACAATCCTCAGAAGCCTATTTTTAAAGCAGAAGCAAAAACATAAACAAAAAAATCAACCCTCCCTCTTTTCTCTCATTTCACCTTTCTGTGTTGATTACTAATCACCTTAGATATTGTTGCTAGTGGATGTATGGTAGATGGATTGAAGCTTTTCTGATAATTATTACACGACTTAAAACAATATATATTTAAAATAAAATAAATATATACAGTAAATGTATTGGGCCATGTTAACCTGCCAATGAGATCTGTGAAAAAGTAATGGCCTCATTTTTCCCTTTTTAATTTCTTTTACCTTTTTGTGCAGCAGCTATACGTGGCATACATGTAATTTTTTTTTTAATAGGTATAGAGTGGTTTCTTTTTCTTTCTTTTTTTTTTTTTTTTTACAGTTTTAGCATGTGGTGTTGAAGTATTACTGTAGATCAAGTTTGTCTTCCACACTAAGACGTGAGGAAATTGTGATTTGTTCTCTCCACCACAATTGAATTACACATTTATTAATTATCTTCTCTCATTTTGAAACACTGCAGTTTACCGTGGGACACTGTATATATTTCTTGCCATAATGGTAAATGACTGATTGATATATTTAAGAGTTAATAAATTTGTGATTTCTGCTGACAATGTGTCCATTTTTATTTCTTAAGAGGTACTGTATTTACTTATGCATATGTGACGCTGGCTAGTGCCAATGGCACTATATGGTCTCATTAGTCCATAATTTACCTTTGACATAAAGATGAAGCTACTGAACTGAGCTTCCTTCTAAGAACGTACTTGATGATGATAATGAAAAGTTAACTTACTGTGTGCACAAAATCTGTCTCTCCTAGGACATTTTTCTGAGAACAGAGCAGTTAAAACAAGAGTCGTAAAAATTTCTAAATGTGCCTTCCACTCCACCCTTCTCATGGCTGCTAGCGAGATTCCATCTTTAACCCAAATCTGACCATATAATACTTCTGTGTTATCATCTCCAATATACAGGCAAGCGCCTCATCTCCCGCTACGCCTCAACTTGAACTTGAGTGTACAGAAGTATTCAACTTCTTTCAGTTTATTAAAAGCACCACACGTTTATGTTTCTAAAATATTATCCCCCTACTTCTTCAACCTAATTCTTACTCACTCCTTGAAATTCAATTTAGACTATCATCCCCTCCAGCAAACCTCCCTAGACCGTGCTCTAAGCTCTCTCTCTCTCTCTCTCTCTCAACGCTGGCCTAATACTTTGTGTTCACCTCTTCCGCCAACCACATTGCTTTGGAAATACATCTTTCTGTGTTCTCTACTGGAATAATGCCTCTCTAGGCAAAAACTGTGTGTTTGTATCCGTGGCTCCATATAAGGGCCAGGAAGGGAGATGCTGTTAGTAGTTGTTGAACTGTGGCCAAACCATAAATGGGAAACTCACAGTGCAATTGGCGTCCTGGGTTTATGGTTCGGTTCTGTCGTTGGGTCTTTGACGCGGAGCAATTTGCCTCTTCCCTCTGAACCTTCGTTTTCGTGTTTATAAAATGAGAAGAAGAGAAACAATTCATAAGGATATCGCGAAGGTTACAGATAATAGGTACAGAATACCTAGAATAATATTGGGTGGAAAATATTAAATGGTAGCAGCTCTGTTCTAATCACTGACAGTAATACTCTCAATGTTCTGGTTATTCCTTACTCAGAAGCGTACAGAACTCTTGTTTTGATATGAGCAGCCCTGTTTAGGTAGATCTACTGATATTGCTAAGGATATACTCATATTCAAATGTCTCAGCAGCAAAATGAGGAATAGCGAGGTAGTAATCTAGCCGAAAGTAGGGAAAATGAAATGGAGTAAATCAGTATATTCTAGGGAAATTCAAGGAATCTTAGCCTAAAGTAACTGAAGTTTTGAATCTCTGTAAATAAAAACTATATATAATGTAAGGGTGAACACAGAAAGCACAACCTTTGAGTGACTCCATTAAATAAAATTCTACTGACTTCTACAAATGTTTCACTTTCCATGGTCTCCTTTGTCAGATGAAAGTGAGAATATATTTTCATTTTTTTTAAAAAAGATAATGAATGTCAGCATACTAAACCATGTGTCCGTGATCGGAACAATTAGCAGTCATAAACCACCTTGGCCTGAGAGAGCAGCACGAAGTATTTACGGTACTTCTGCTTTTCTGTCAAATAAAACAATTCTCAAAAGTAAGCTGAAATGTTCTCCTGAGGACCCGGCTTCTGACTTCACAGCAAGAAATAAAGCCATCTCTGCATCTCTGTCTACACACCTGGCCTTCTCTCCCACTGCTGTGGATAAATAGTTTGTGCACCTGGCAGAGGCCGACACCCTTCCCCCTCACACCTGCTGGCAGGCAAGGCAAGTCTCCCCACCTCACCCCGTCATCATAAATCTCTTCCTCTACACTAGACATCCCCACCAATGCCCCGCTTCTTTCCTTGAAAGGCCTGCATGCGCTTGCTGTCTGCCACCTCTCTCCTCCTGTCCCCTTAAGCCCACCCTCACGAATCCACCAAGCAGTTTTTCCCAAAGTCACCAATGACCTCCGTGTCATTCATTCCAGGGGCCAATTTTCAGTCTTCATTTCACCTGCTCTCTCAGCAGCATTTGACACAGCTTCCTGTCTCAATCTTGAAACATTTTTCTCTTGTCCTTCAGAAAATACACTTGCCCAACTTTCTTCCTACCGTTCTAGATGCTTCTTCCCAATCTCTTAACTGGTCCCTTTTCAACAACCTGGCTTAAATTCTGGAACGCTGCTTTTCTTTCTATATCCACTCCCAGGATAATTGCACCCAATCGCAATGACTTTAAATTATTTTAATGACTCTCAGATATGTCGTTATCTCCAGCCTGGATCACTCTCTTAAACTCCAAACATGTAGATCCCACTGCCTACCTAAAATCTACATTGCAGATCTGCTAGGCATCCCAAAATGTCCAAAGCCGAGCTTTTAATCGTCTGTGCCAAAACCTGCTCCCCTTACAGCTGTTTCCATATCTCAAGAATTGGCAATTTAATTCTTCCTCTGATCAGGCCAGAAATCTTGGTGTCTCTCTTAATTCCTCTATTTGAAATCCCGTCATTTTTACCTCCAAATTATAACCAGAATCTGACCACTTCTGACAATGGCTTCTGCTACCTCCCTTGGGCCAAATCACCATCGTGTTCTCTATACTATTGGAATAGCCCCCTAATTGGATTCTCAGCTACTCTTATCTCTCTTCTGTTTACTCTTGATGTAGCAGCTAGAATGAGCCTCTTAAAAAAGAAGTCAAAGCATGTCACTTCTCTGCACAAAACCCTCCAGTAGTTCCCCTTATCACTCAGAGTGAAAACCAAAGTCCTGACAGTGGCCTTCGAGGCGGCTGGACCTGATACTGCTCCCTGTTACCTTTATCACTACTTCTGTGAACATGCTAGGATGCTCCCACCTCAGGGCCTTTGCACTTGTCTTTTCCTGTGTTGAAACACTCTTCCTCAGAGATCCAAGTGGCTGTCTCCTTCACTTACTTATTTGTTTGCAAAATTAAGTCACTTTCTCAGTAAAGCCTTCCCTGACCACCTTATTTAAGACTTCAAACCATCTTATCCAAGACTTCAGACCTAACTCTCCTACAGGACACTTCATATCCTCCTTCCCCAATTTTTTTTTTCTCCTTACAATGACTATGTAACATATGGTTTCCTCATTTTATCTATTTTATGACGGTGGAGATTTTTGTCTTTCTTGTTCATGATATACTCCCAGCTCGTAGAACTGTGTTTGGAACATAGTAGGTGCTTAATAATTTGTAGTTGAACAAATAAATTAATGAATTGCTCTCCTCTTTTACAGTTAGAAAAGCTGAGGCTCCCAGCCCATATATGAGTTGCCTCAGAGTAACGCCAAGGGTTGTAAACTGCCTACATCATAATTACTTGAAGAAAGAAAAAAAAAAAAAACTTTACTATAGTTAAAGAATAAACTTTCAGCATCAATGTACAAATTTGGAACTTTTTTAGGCTGCAAGGAACACAAAACTGAATTCCAAATAGCTTAACAAGGAAAATACATTATTTCGCAGAACGAGAAATGGATGAATTAAGTTCTAGGGTTGAAAAACAATCTGGATAAACAACCTGATAAATTCAGTGACAACAACATAAACATTTTTCAGCTTGCCCTTCCAAGGGTATAAACTTTATAACCCAGTTTAAAAGACCTCAAGGTCCCAAAATACATGACATGGTTTCTAGTGACACATCCGGACAGGACAACATCCAATGGAAGGTTGGATTGCTCTCTCTCTCTCCTCTACCCGCCACGCCTCACCCCCCAGCAAAGAAATATTTCTTAGGTCACATGCCTTACCGTGTTCAGCTCAGACTGATAAGGACGTGCCCCAGGGCTGGGGGTGGGCTACTTCCCCTTAGACTATAGGTGTCTACGGAAGGGAGAAGACCTGCACAAAGGCTGGATCAAACTTTCAAAAAGTTTAGGAACAAATATTGTCGTATAACAAATACATTGAGAAAGTCAAAAACAATCTTTGTTTTTATCGTCCCCTTTAAAGCTGCTATTCTATGCCTGGAGTGAGAATGGTGAAAAAAGAAAAAAAATGAATCATTTATCTCCTCCAAACTCTACATCGCATCCACAGAAGCCTCTCTCTTGTGTTATATTCCTGATGTGCCCAGTGAATTCAGTGCTAGGGAATTCTCCCCCCACAGAACTCCTTGGGAGTAGGAAAGTTTAGTCATTTCACTCCACTGGAAGTTCTTCCAAGAACTCCAGTCCCCCCAAAAGGGCCCATTGAAGCCCTCCAGACACCCTGCCCAAACTTCAGTGAAAAACTCGAAAAAAAAAAAAAAAAAAAAGTAAAGAACACTTGGTGCCTGAAACCACATTTAGCGATCAGTTTCTTCAGTGCTGTTTTTCCTTTTTTATCACTTTAAATAAATAAAGTAGGAAAGTGGGGTGTCGAGCCCGGGGAGTGTATCAACTAAGTAAACATCAGAGATCTTACTCACCATCCACCCCCCGGATTCTACTCCACAAAGGGAAAAGAACAGGCAGTTCCTCCCTAGAACCTGTTCCTGCGGGGTCTGCAGCCACAATTTGCTGTTGCGGGGGAAGAGCTGATGTGTGATTACTTGGTGTTATGCGTACGATGCTCCTTTTTGTATCACGGTCGCAAATATAGGTGACTCAGAGGCATCTTGCACTGGAGATGGGGTTGGTTAGTCGTCACAGCCTTGCTTCCCAAAGCCTTAATTTTCAGACTTTACCTTCCTCTCATATTTGCTCTTTGAATATATTCATAAGCACCTCTTCACCCCGAACAAAAGAACTAGATTCCCTATTACGCAAACGATGAGGGAGGGGCTCCCTCTAGGGTGCGGGGCTAAGAGGACAAATTTGAAAAGTGACCACTGATCTCACACTGCTGCCTCCCCTCATTCAGTTGGTAAGAACATGAGCTCATCCACCTTGAGACCACTCTGCTAAAAGATGAATATACACAGGCGTAAGCTTACATATATATGAAGAGACAGGGAGAACGAAGCGCTTTGGGACGGCAAAGAGGCACCGGGCTGGCAATTGAACGTGACGAGTGGGAAAGACAGAGCAAAACTAAATGCCCTTACAGGCAGGAAACAAGAACAGAAGGAAACCTTGACCAAGTACCTGCTCTGTCACAGGCTCAGTGATAAAAATTGTCCCAGGAGAGCGCCCCTTGCCAGGAGATGGCCGCTGTGAGCGTCTACCTTGTCCTTAAACTGGCTGCCCTGCTCTCTGACTCATGCTAAGGCCATCAGACTCCTTAAAATTTACACAGGTAAACATATCTCACATTCGGTAGACGTCAAGAAAGCTGTCTCTCCCCACCCAATCGGTTACCATTCCCTAAGAGCCGTCCCCAGGGTCTGAGGCATGGAGGCTGCAGAAGCCTCCTTGCCTCGTACTGTTTCCCCCTGACCAACACAGGTCCGAAGAGCATGGATCCACTTACATGTGGATTTTTGTCAGTAGTAAACATGACACCACTGCAGGATCCTGGCTGCTGGAATCCTCAGATGCAGAACTGCGGATCCAGAGGAACCGTGTATATGGGGAAAGCTGACTATAAATTATGCAAGGATTTTCGGCTGCATGGAGAGTTAGCGTCCCTAACCTCCGTGTTGTTCAAGGGTCAACTGTATAATGTTTCCTGTATGATTTCTATGCTGATTCAACGATGCCACTTGGCAGCAAAGAAGGAGAGTGAAAAGAAAGAGGGATTATGAAGCTGCAGATCCCAGCAGCCTGAAACCTCAAGTTTCTCTGAGTTAATCCCACCTTTGTGTTCCACATTCACTCTTCTTTTCTTTTTTTTTTAAAACATATCTGTTAAAAGCATGAATACACACACCCTTCCAAGAACAAATACTAATTCTTTCAAGACAGAAAGTGATAAAAGAAATTTTCACATATCGAGATATGGGGAAGTCATTCTGGCTTACACATGAGTTAACTTCAGTTTGATGCTGACTAAAACAGCCTGTTTGTGGCCTATCAAACATACACTGTACATCTGCTTTAATTATTAGAGAAAAAGACACAATGACCATAAGTAAAGAATATCCATGTTGGACTTCCCTGGTGGCGCAGTGGTTAAGAATCTACCCGCCAAGGCAGGGGACATGGTTTCAATCCCTGGTCCAGGAAGATCCCACATGCCGCAGAGCAACCAAGCCCATGCACCACAACTACTGAGCCTGCGCTCTAGAGTCCATGTGCCACAACTACTGAAGGCTGCGCACCACAACTACGGAAGCCACGCACCTAGAGCCTGTGCTCTGCAACAAGCAAGAGAAGCCACCGCAGTGAGAAGCCCGCACACTGCAACAAAGAGTAGCCCCCACTTGCTAGAACTAGAGAAAGCCCATGCACAGAAGACCCAACGCAGCCAAAAATTAATAAATAGATAAGTAAATAAATCAATTTATTTTTTTTTAAAAGTCCATGTTAAAAACAAAGATTAAATGCCTTTCTTCCTGGCATGCCAGTGCTGGTTATCCTTTGATGATAATACTCCCTTCCCAGGTGAACGGCCATGCTAACTTGCTATGTACATGATGTAGTTTTTTTTTGAAACTTTGAAGAAATGTAGCCCTGATGTGTTTAATGTTCTTTTCTTTGTTCTGCCAAGATATAATACTGTGCAGAAAACTCTGCTATTCTGGAGCAGTTTCTCAGAGTAATCTGGGAAGTGGGCTTCCAAGCTAGTCCTCAGTTTGGCTCAAATAAAACTCTTTCCTATTCTTATTATAGATTGTTTACTGATTATTTTCATTGACAAAAGGAAACGCATTGCTAGTTGCCTCATGATCACCAATAGCCTTTCTCATTCTTAACAGACTTGGTTTCTTTCCTACTTCTCCTCCAAGCTTACTAGAAAAATGACAGAGCCCTGTTACATTTACTGATTATTTCATAAGAGAGGCTTGAAATGCTGAGGATCTTTTGTTTTTATCATTCTTCATCTATAGGAAGGAAAAACTCGCTGTTCAGTTCTCCCAGTTACAGACATAAAACAAAAATAAGATGATACTATATGTTCCCTTATATAAGTTGTTTTTTTTCACTTGCTAGCATATAATAAATTTCATTTCAATATGCTCCTATACCATTACTTTTAGTAACCTCATACAATTTACCCAAATGATATACCATTATTTATTTAACCAATTCTTTATTGGTGAACATGCATGTTTCTTTTTACTTTTATTCTATCAACAATAAGTAATGAACATCCTTGTAGCTAACTTTTTGCACAGATCCTTGATTATTTCCTTAGAGAAATTACCAGAGAAGAAAACACTGTCATCCATTTAATTTTAGCCTCACATAAACAGTTATGATTTATAGGGCAGAAATTATCAGAGAGGGGAGGAAACAAGATGGCAGAGTAGAAGGACATGCTCTCACTCCCTCTTGCGAGAACACCAGAATCACAACTAGCTGCTGGACAATCATCGACAGGAAGACATTGGAACTCACCAAAAAAGATACCCTACATACAAAGACAAAGGAGAAGCCACAATGAGAAGGTAGGAGGGGCACAATCACAGTAAAATCAAATCCCATAGCTGCTGGGTGGGTGACTCACAGACTGGAGAACACTTATACCACAGAAGTCCACCCACTGGAGTGAAGGTTCTGAGCCCCACGTCAGGTTTCCCAACCTGGGGGTTTGGAAACGGGAGGAGGAATTCATAGAGAATCAGACCTTGAAGCCTAGTGGGAATTGATGGCAAGACTTTGACAGGACTGGGGGAAACAGAGACTCCACTCTTGGAGGGCACACACAAAGTATGTGCATCGGGACCCAGGGGAAGGAGCAGTGACCCCAGGGGAGACTGAACCAGACCTACCTGCTAGTGTTGGAGGGTCTCCTGCAGAGGTGGGCGGTGGCTGTGGCTCACCATGGGGAAAGTGGGGAAAAGGACACTGGCAGCAAAAGTTCTGGGAAGCACTCCTTGGTGTGAGCCCTCCCAGAGTCTGTCATTAGCCCCACCAAAGAGCCCACGTAGGCTCCAGTGTTGGGTTGCCTCAGGCCAAACAACCAACAGGGAGGGAACCCAGCCCCACCCATCAACAGTCAAGAGGATTAAAGTTTTACTGAGCTCTGCCCACCAGAGCAACAGTCAGCTCTGCCCACCACCAGTCCCTCCGATCAGGAAACTTACACAAGCCTCTTAGATAGCCTCGTCCACCAGAGGGCAGACAGGAGAAGCAAGAACTACAATCCTGCAGCCTGTGGAAAAAAACCCACATTCACAGAAAGATAGACAAGATAAAAAGGCAAAGGACTATGTACCAGATGAAGGAACAAGATAAAACCCCAGAAAAACAACTAAATGAAGTGGAGATAGGCAACCTTCCAGAAAAAGATTTCAGAATAAAGATAGTGAAGATGATCCAGGACCTTGGATAAAGAAAAGAGGAAAAGATGGAGAAGACGCAAGAAATGTTTAACAAAGACCTAGAACGATTAAAGAACAAACAAACAGAGATGAACAATACAATAACTGAAATGAAAAATACACTAGAAGGAATCAATAGCAGAATAACTGAGGCAGAAGAATGGATAAGTGACCTGGAAGACAGAATGGTGGAATTCACTGCTGTGGAACAGACTAAAGAAAAAGAATGAAAAGAAATGAAGGCAGCCTAAGAGACCTCTGGGACAACATTAAATGCAACAAAATTCGCATTATAGGGGCCCCAGAAAGAGAAGAGAGAGAGAAAGGACACAAGAAAATATTTGAAGAGTTTATAGTCAAAAACTTCCCTAACATGGGAAAGGAAATAGCCACCGAAGTCTAGGAAGTGCAGCAAGTCCCATACAGGATAAACACAAGGAGAAACATGCTGAGACACATAGCAATCAAATTGGCAAAAATTAAAGACAAAGAAAGATTATTGAAAGCAGCAAGGGAAAAAGGAAAAATAACATACAAGGGAACTCTCATAAGGTTAAAAGCTGATTTCTCAGCAGAAACTCTATAAGCCAGAAGGGAGTGGCATGATATACTTCAAGTGAGGAAAGGGAGGAACCTACAACCAAGACTACTCTACCCAGCAAGGATCTCATTCAGATTTGATGGAGAAATCAAAAGCTCTACAGACAAGCAAAAGCTAAGAGAATTCAGCACCACCCAACCAGCTCTACAACAAATGCTAAAGGAACTTCTCTAAGTGGGAAACACAAGAGAAGAAAAGGATCTACAAAAACAAAAACAAAACAATTTTTAAAAATGGTCATAGGAACATATATATCAATAATTACCTTAAACGTGAATGGATTAAATGCTCCAACCAAAAGACACAGGCTTGCTGAATAGATACAAAAACAAGACCCATATATATGCTGTCTACTAGAGGCCCACTTCAGACCTAGGGACACATACAGACTGAAAGTGAGGGAATGGAAAAAGATATTCCATGCAAAATGAAATCAAAATAAAGCTGGAGTAGCTATACTCATATCAGATAAAATAGACTTTAAAATAAAGAATGTTACATGAGACAAGGAAGGACACTACATAATGATCAAGGGATCAATCCAAGAAAAAGATATAACAATTATAAATATATATGCACCCAACATAGGAGCACCTCAGTACATAAGGCAACTGCTAACAACTATAAAAGAGGAAATCGACAGTAACACAATAATAGTGGGGGACTTTAACACCTCACTTACACCAATGGACAGATCATCCAAAATGAAAATTAATAAGGAAACACAAGCTTTAAATGAGACAACAGACCAGATAGATTTAATTGATATTTATAGGACATTCCATCCCAAAACAGCAGATTACACTTTCTTCTCAAGTGTGCATGGAACATTCTCCAGGATAGATCACATCTTGGGTCACAAATCAAGCCTTAGTAAATTTAAGAAAATTGAAATCATATCAAGCATCTTTTCTGACCACAGTGCTATGATATTAGAAATGGAATTGCAGGGGAAAAAACGTAAAAAACACAAACACATGGAGGCTAAACAATACGTTACTAAACAACCAAGAGATCACTGAAGAAATCAAAGAGGAAATCAAAAAATACCTAGAGACAAATGACAAGGAAAACACGACGATCCAAGACCTATGGGATGCAGCAAAAGAAGTTCTAAGAGGGAAGTTTATAGCTTTACAAGCCTACCTCAAGAAACAAGAAAATTCTCAAGTAAACAATCTAACTTTACACCTAAAGGAACTAGAGAAAGAAGAACAAACAAAACCCAAAGTTAGCAGAAGGAAAGAAATCATCAAGATCAGAGCAGAAATAAATGAAATAGAAACAAAGGAAACAATAGCAAAGATCAATAAAACTAAAACCTGGTTCTTTGAGAAGATAAACAAAACTGATAAACCATTAGCCAGACTCATCAAGAAAAAGAGGGAGAGGACTCAAATCAATAAAATTAGAAATGAAAAAGGAGAAGTTACAACAGAAGCCGCAGAAATACAACGCATCCTAAGAGACTACTACAAGCAACTCTATGCCAATAAAATGGACAACCTGGAAGAAATGGACAAATTCTGAGAAAGGTATAAGCTTCCAAGACTGAACCAGGAAGAAATAGAAAATATGAACAGACAAATCACAAGGAATGAGATTGAAACTGTGATTTAAAATCTTCCAACAAAAAAAGTCCAGGACCAGATGGCTTCACAGGTGAATTCTATCAAACATTTAGAGAAGAGCTAACACCCATCCTTCTCAAACTCTTCCAAAAATTGCAGAGGAAGGAATGCTCCCAAATTCATTCTATGAGGCCACCGTCACCCTGATACCAAAACCAGACAAAGATGCTACAAAAAAAGAGAATTACAGACCAATATCACTGATGAATATAGATGCAGAAATCCTCAATAAAATACTACCAAACAGAATCCAACAACACATTAAAAGGATCATACACCAGATCAAGTGGGATTTATCCCAGGGATGCAAGGATTCTTCAATATATGCAAATCAATCAATGTGATACACCACATTAACTAATTGAAGAATAAAAACCATATCATTATCTCAATAGATGCAGAAAAAGCTTTTGACAAAATTCAACACCCATTTATGATCAAAACTCTCCAGAAAGTGGGCATAGAGGGAAGCTACCTCGACATAATAAAGGCCATATACGACAAACTCACAGAAAACATCATTCTCAATGGTGAAAAACTGAAAGCATTTACTCTAAGATCAGGAACGAGACAAGTATGTCCACTCTCACCATTATTATTCAACATAGTTTTGAAAATCCTAGCCACAGCAATCAGAGAAGAAAAAGAAATAAAAGGAATACAAATTGGAAAAGAAGAAGTAAAACTGTCACTGTTTGCAGATGACATGATACTATACATAGAGGATCCTAAAAATGCCACCAGAAAATGCCTAGAGTTAATCAATGAATTTGGTAAAGCTGCAGGATACAAAATTAATGCACAGAAATCTCTTGCATTCTATACACTAATGATGAAAAATCTGAAAGAGAAATTATGGAAACACTCCAATTCACCATTGCAACAAAAAGAATAAAATACCTAGGAATAAACCTACCTAGGGAGACAAAAGACCTGTATGCAGAAAACTATAAGACACTGAAAAAAGAAATTAAAGATGATACCAACAGATGGAGAGATATACCATGTTCTTGAATTGGAAGAATCAATATTTTGAAAATGACTCTACTACCCAAAGCAATCTACAGATTCAATGCAATCCCTATCAAGTTACCAATGGCATTTTTTATGGAACTAGAACAAATCATGTTAAAATTTGTATGGAGACACAAAAGACCCCGAATAGCTAAAGCAGTCTTGAGGGAAAAAAATGGAGCTGGAGGAATCAGACTCCCTGACTTCAGACTATATACAACAAAGCTACAGTAATTAAGACAATATGGTACTGGCACAAAAACAGAAACATAGATCAATGGAACAAGATAGAAAGCCCAGAGATAAGTCCACACACCTATGGTCAACTAATCTATGACAAAGGAAGCAAGCATATACAATTGAGAAAAGACAGTCTCTTCAATAAGTTGTGCTGGGAAAACTGGACAGCTACATGTAAAAGAATGAAATTAGAACACTCCCTATCACCATACACAAAAATAAACTCAAAATGGATTCGAGACCTAAATGTAAGACTGAACATTATAAAACTCTTAGAGGAAAACGTAGGAAGAACACTCTTTGACATAAATCATAGCAAGATCTTTTTTGATCCACCTCCTAGATTAATGGAAATAAAAACAAAAATAAACAAATGGGACCTAATGAAACTTCAAAGCTTTTGCACAGCAAAGGAAACCATAGAAAAGACGAAAAGACAACCCTCCGAATGGGAGAAAATATTTGCTAAGGAATCAACGGTCAAAGGATTCATATCCAAAATATATAAACAGCTCATGCAGCTCAATATTAAAGAAACAAACAACCAAATCCAAAAATGGGCAGAAGACCTAAATAGACATTTCTCCAAAGAAGACATACAGATGGCCAAGAAGCACAGAAAAGCTGCTCAACATCACTAATTATTAGAGAAATGCAAATCAAAACTACAATGAGGTATCACCTCACACCAGTTAGAATGGGCATCATCAGAAAATCTACAAACAACAAATGCTGGAGAGGGTGTGGAGAAAAGGGGATCCTCTTGCACTGTTGATGGGAATGTAAATTGATACAGCCACTATGGAGAACAGTATGGACGTTCCTTAAAAAACTAAAAATAGAATTACCATATGATCCAGCAATCCCACTACTGGGCATATACCCAGAGAAAAACACAATTCAAAAAGACACATGCACCCCAATGTTCATTGCAGCACTATTTACAATAGCCAGGTCATGGAAGCAACCTAAATGCCCATCAACAGACGAATGGATAAAGAAGTTGTGGTACATATATACAATGGAATATTACTCAGCCATAAAAAGGAACAAAATTGAGCCATTTGTTGAGACGTGGATGGGCCTAGAGACTGTCATACAGAGCGAAGTAAGTCAGAAAAACAAATATCGTATATTAACGCATGTATGTGGAACCTAGAAAAATGGTACAGATGAACCGGTTTGCAGGGCAGAAGTTGAGACACAGATGTAGAGAACAAACATATGGACACCAAGTGGGGGAACCGAGGAGGGGTGGGGATGGTGGTGTGCTGAATTGGGCGATTGGGATAGACATGTGTACACTGATGTGTATAAAATTGATGACTAATAGAACCTGCAGTATAAAAAAACAAACAGAAAAAACAATACTAAACTCTCTTTGGGTTATTTGTATGAAAATATGTTAATATAAATGTTTCAGACATTACATGAAATTTCTAAAAATCTTATATATTCTGGTATAATGTTATAAGTCATAATTCTAGTTATTATTTTAAAATGTATATCTCAGAAATAACTAAATTTCCTTGTCAATTGCATTATTATGAACTTTCATCAAATCTTTAACTGTGGTCATTTTTAAGTCTTTTGTCATTTACAGATAGTTCTGGGTGTACTCTGATGCTTTTGCAAAAATGTTCCTATAAAAGGGTTTCATCTTCAAGGAATTCATGGAAAAGACTCTGACAAGTACAGGTTTCTGACTATACTTCTGAACTGAATGAATAAGCATTTTCAGAACTCTAATGGAAAACTGATGAATTCATAAAAGTGCTAACAAAAGATCAAGATAAAAAAATTAATTACATGGGACTGAGTGAACTGATGAGGATGATTATAATGTTTGTGACTTTCTGTTTGAATAATTTTTTAAAAAGCCCTACAAGGACTCAGAGGCAAAAAATATACAAATCAATTTTCACTGCAAAGTAAAGGAGCTGTTACAGTGGAGGATTACTGGGCTGAATGTCAATATTATGACATAATATGAGTGTGTTTCGTGTTTGGTAATTGCAATCATTGTTGCTTTTGTTGTGGTCATCCATTTACAATGCTTGGTGTCAGTTTATTTATCTCTTGTAAAAATAAAATACAGTGTGTGTGTGTGTGTGTGTGTGTGTGTGTGTGTGTGTGTGTGTGTGTGAAAAAATTATCAGAGAGATTAAATTACATATCCGAGCTCACTCAAGTGACAAAATTTTATCTCAAATCCAAGTTTCCTCATTTCGTGTCTAGTATACGTTCCACTGTCCAATCATCTGAAGTTCCTTTAAGCCCCCATACTCTACTCTGGTCACCATAGTGGAAGGACAAGGTACCACATAGGAGGGAAATTCCAGAACACTCTTACTATTCATAGTTTTAGTTTTGAAATACTTGTTCTTTCCACCTGATTACATTCATCTCCAGATCTTCCTACACATGAACCTTACTATTTAGGCCCCTGTTTGAGTTTTTGTTCTTTTTTTATTCACTTCCACTTGTCTTTTAAAATTGACATATCTATTTTTCTAGAGATCATTTAGGTTGCTGTTAAATATTATTGGGGCTGGCAAGTTCCCTTAGACAGGCCTAGGAAGTCCTGATGGAATTACTCAGCCTGGATTATCAGTCTGGTAACTACAGATGGGTGAAAATGACTATGAACACTCAAAAGGATCCAAGATCCTTTGAAACTTCCCCTTGTTATTTTTGTTCTATTGGTTGTATTAGTTAGGGTTTTCTAGAGAAATAGAACAAATATGATATATGCATATATAAAGAGATTTATTATAAGAAATTGGCTCACATAATTATGGAGATTCAGAAGCCCCGTGATCTGCCATTGGCAAGCTGTAGACCCAGAAAAGCTAATGGTTTCGTTCTAGTCTGAAAGCCAGAAAGTTTGAGACCTAAGAAAAGCCATCTTTCCATTCAAGTCAGAAGGCAGGAAAAGACCAACTGAAGTCCCAGCTCAAAGGCAGTCAGGTGGGAGGAGCTCCCTCTTACTAGAGGGAGGGTAAGCGTTTTTATTCTATTCAGGCCTTCAGTTGATTGGATGAGACCCACCCACATGAGGGAGAGCAGTTTGCTCTACTCAGACTGCCAATTCAAATATTAAACTCATCCAGAAACACCCTCACAGACACACCCAGAATGACATTAAGCAAATATCTGGGCACCACATGGCCCACTCAAGTTGACACATAAAATTAACATTCAGACCAGTATTAGCAGTGATAGAGAAAAAAACTATCTCACTTTCAAGAAGACCGGATAAATTGACAGCTTATAGATGGCATCCAATATAGTAGCAAATCTTGTGAGTAATAAGACCCAAGAATTGGCAAATAGCTATTACCAATTTTAAATGTGGAATGAAAAGGATGAATTTATGGAACCTAGAGCAATGTTTCTCAAACACTTGAGTCTTTGGACACTTTGTACCCTTAAAAGCAATCGACAAACTCATAAAGGTATTGTTGATGTGGGTATGTTTATTGACATTTACCAAATTAGAAATTAAAACCAAAAAAGGTTTTCAAACATGATAATATACAAGCACACCATCCATTAGACCTTAGAGCAAGGATGTCACCATATGTCATGCAACCTCTAGAAAAATCTACTGCCATCATGAGAGAATAAAGCAGGCAGTTAAGATTTTAGTATTATTATGAAAATAGTTTTGACCTTATGTAAACCTTGCTAATGTCTCAGGGACCCTTCAGATATTCTCGGGTCATGCTGAGAACTTCTGGCCTAGAGGAAATAAGAAAAAAGTGTGGAGTAACTAATCAGAAATGCAGTAATGTTCCTGAAGTCTTCACAAACAGAAAGCTATTTGCAATCCACTCTCCCCCAGTACATTTATGATGATAAACACAAACAGTGATTAGATACTAAACAGAGAATTAATTAAATGTAGGATGAGAACAAAGTGAAGGTCACCACTGATTAATAGGATAAGATGTAAAAAAGATTTGGACAGAAATAAGGAGGAAAAAATGCAGCCAAAGACAGAAATTGACTGTATGAATATGACATTTGGAGGATGGGAGAGAGAAGAAGTCAAGCATCCAAAATTAAGTATGTCAAGATGGAATACCAGGGGTTGAATTTACCCTCCTGCCTGAAACAATTTCAAAAACAGACGAAACAGTTAAAAAGCAAACCATGGTTTTCAGGCATTAGGTATTAAGTACCTCAGGACAGTGACCTCTGAGAGATAGGAAGAAACAAGGTAAACCCTATGATTACCCAAGTTCACTGCCTGGAGAGAGTTTCCAGCCTTAACACAAGGTGAGGGTGGGGGCCCAAGAATTACTCAATAGTATCCTTGAGTTGAGGAGAAGGAGGTGTGAGAACAGGGAGGCCAAGGCAAGTCGAATTCACAGGACCAAGTTCCAGGAAGAAGAGAACTGCACGGAGAGTGCTGTGGAGATTTGCAGAGGATCCACTTCGAGTCTTCAGGTGAGTAATGATTAGCAAGTCTGGGGGGAAATACCTGAGAGCTAATCATGAGGGGTCACATAGGACTGGGAATAGTTTGTGCTTTCACTATCCAGAGTGGGAAATCCATGTAATTCACAAGCATCAGATAGAGTACTCAAAAGTGCACTGCTCCTGTAGTGGAAGAAGATTAGCCCTACAGGATTTTCTGATCCCACCTAACAGATCATTTTAAAAAACCTCAAAAAGAATCAAACACTTTCCAAGTAACTTAACTGAGCCCCAGAAAAAAAAAAATTTAATAATTACAAGAGTACAAAATACCCAGCAATAAATAAGGTAAAATTCACTGTGTCTGGCATACAATAAAAATCACCAGGTATGCAAAGAAGCAGGAAAACACAAACCACGTTCAGAAGAAAAATCAATAAGAACAGATTCAGAGAGGGCACAGATGATAAAATTAGTAGACAAGGGCATTAAAACAGTTACTATACTTCTTGTGTTCAAGAAAGTAGAGGAAAGGTTGAGAATGTTAAGTAGAAATTCAAATATATATAGGAAAAGGTCCAAAAATAACTTCTAGATATAAACATGACAATGTCTGGGATTAAAATACACTGGATGGGATTATTAGCACATTAGACACTACAAAAGAAAAAAATGAATGAACTTAAAGAAAAAAATTGAAACTATGCAAAATGAAGCATAGAGAGAAAAACTGAAAAAGCATGAGCAGTAGATTAATGTGCCGTGAGCGACTTCAGGCAGCCTAATATATGTATACTTGAAATCCCTATAAAAGGAGAATAGGAGGAAATAAAAAAAAACATTTGAAGAAATTATTGCCAAATTTGATTTTTAAAATATAACCATATCATTATGGTTGTGTATTTTCTCCATATGATGTGTATTTTCTCATGCTCGGGGTTCATGGGCTTCTGAATCTTCAGTTATATGACACAGGACTGGGTGGCGGAGACAACTGCAGGAGCAAAGTCCTTGAAAGGAGATGGGATCCAGTGCCCCAGAAGAAGGGTTGCCTTAGATGGAAGCACTGGCAGACCTTTTATATAACAGGAGGAAAAGTGGAGAACAGTAACTCACTACATACAGGATGGTAGGTTTTAGATGGGCAGCATGAAATTCTCTTCACTTTTTTCCTGTTTCAGTTAAGTAGGAAGCAAAATCCCCAGCTTAGTGAGAGGATGGAAGATGAGATATTAGGCTTTGAGAGGGGAGGAAAAGGTAAGGAAATATTGTTAAGGGAGGGAGAAGGAGAAGAGGAAGCAGGCTAGGGAAATATACTTGTGTTGACAGTAAGTTCTGAGAGCCCACTAGGGTTTATGGTCACAAATAAAATATGAGACAAGTCAGCACAGCGAAATGTTTTTCTTCTGTCATGTTCACCTGCGTGGGTGCTGGTAGAGAGCAAATCAATAGTTGGATTTTGTCAGGCTTATGCAAGGCAATTATCAAAGACTTCAGTTGAGCAGGTACATATGTTAACATTTGAAACATTAATAGAAGCTTTCTAGAAGAACTAAAGAGGAGATTCAGGTAGATAGAACAACATGTGGGAAAAAATGAAAAGCTAAAATGTCATGATACATTCAGAAACCTACATGAAGTTTAGTGTTGCTGAAGCAAAAAGTAGAAGAGCAGAGAATGTATCAGGAAATAATACTAGAGAGATTGGTGGTTTAGTGTTTTCTCCTGACAGGTAAATCTACTAAAAGTAGCAGATAGCAAAGGATATGCAATATCATCTATGGTAAGAATAACGGAACTTACACATAATGGATAAAGAGACATTAAGGAGTTGTGATGAACCTTCCAAGACACAAAAGTTCAGGACCAGATGGTTTCATTGGTGCATTCTTACCAAACATTTAAAGAAGAATTTATACCAATCCATCTCAAACTCTTCTAAAAAACAGAAGATTAGGAAACACATCCAAACTCACTTTATGAGGCCAGTGTCACCCTGATACCAAAACCAGACAAAAACACTACAAAAAAAAAGAAAAGTACAGGCCAATATCCCTGATGAACATAAGATGCAAAAATCCTCAACAAAATGTTAGCAACCAAATTCAATACTATATTAAAAGGATCATAAAATACAATCAAGTGGGATTAATTCCAGGGATGCAAGGAAGTTTTAACATAAGAAAAATCAATCAACATGATACACCACATTAACAAAATGAAGGCTAGAAACCATACAATCCTTTCAATAGATCAGAAAAAGCATTTGACAAAATTCAACATCCAGTAATGATAAAAACTCTCAGCACAGTGGATATAGAGGGAATGTACTTCAACATAATAAAGTTCATATATGGCAAGCCCACAGCTAACATCATACTTAATGGTGAAAAGCTGACAGCTTTTCCTTTAAGATCAGGAAAAAGACAAGGATGCCCACTCTCACCACTTTAATTGAACATAGTATTCAAAGTCCTAGGCAGATCAATTAGGCAAGAAAAAGAAATAAAATTCATCCACATTGAAAAGAAAGAAGTAAAGCTGTTATTATTTGCAGATAACATGACATTTTATATATAGAAAACTCTAAAGACTCCAACAAAAAACTGTTAGAATTAACAAATTCAATAAAGTTTCAGGATACAAAATCAATATACGAAAATATGTTGTGTTTCTATATACTAATAATGAACTGTCAGAAAGAGAAATTAAGAACACAATTCAACTTACAATTGCATTAAGAGAAAATACCTAGAAATAAACTTAATCAAGAAGGTAAAAATCTTTATACTGAAAACTACAAGACATTGATAAAAGAAATTGAAGACATAAATAAATAGAAAGATATTTGGTGCTCAAGGATTGGAAGAATGTTGTTAAAAAGTTCACATTG
Organism: Kogia breviceps; assembly: GCF_026419965.1. Taxonomy (NCBI): domain Eukaryota; kingdom Metazoa; phylum Chordata; class Mammalia; order Artiodactyla; family Physeteridae; genus Kogia; species Kogia breviceps. Next base: position 121,124,506 of record NC_081315.1, on the reverse strand, counting down.
CCCAAAGCAATCTACAGATTCAATGCAATCTCTATGAAAATTCCAATAACATTTTTCACAAAAATAGAACAAAAAACCCTAAAATTTGTATGGAACCACAAAGACCCTGAATGGCCAAAGCAATCTTGAGAAAGAAGAACAAAGCTAAGGCATCATGCTCCCTAATTTCAAATTATATTCAAAGCTATTATAATCAGAACAATATGGTATTGGTATAAAAACAGATATATAAATTAACTGAACAGAAGAGAGTCCAGAAATAAACCCATGCATGTATGGTCAATTAATTTAGGACAAAAGAGCCAAAATATACAATGGGAAAAGGACAATCTCTTCAATAAGAGGTGTTGGAAAACTGGACAGATACACACAAAAGAATGAAAATAGACCACTATCTTATACCGTAAACAAAAATTAACTCAAAATTGGTTAAAGACTTGAATATAAGACCTGAAACCATAAAGCTCCTAAGAAGAAAACGGGTGATAAGCTCCTTGACACTGGTGTTCGTGATGATTTTTTGGATTTGACACCAAAAGCAAAGGCAACAACAACAAAAAATAAACAAGTGGGACTATATCAAAAAAGTTTCTGCAGAGCAAAGGAAACCATCAAGAAAATGAAAAGGCAACCTACCAAATGGAAGAAAATATTTGCAAATCACCTATCTGATAAGGGGTTAATAGCTAAAATATATAAAGACCTCAAACTACTCAATAACAACAACAACAACAATCCAATAAAAAAGTGGGCAGAGGACCCAAATAGATATTTTTCCAAAGAAGACATACAGATGGCCAACAGGTACATGAAAAGATTCTCAACATCACTAATCATCAGTGAAATACAAATCAAAACCAAAATTAGATATTGCCTCACACTTGTTAGAATGGCCATTATCAAAAAGACAAGAAATAACAAGCATTGGTGAGGATGTGGAGAAAAGAGAACTCTTGTGCACTCTTTTTGGGAATGTAAATTGGTGTGGCCACTATGGAAAACAGTATGGAGATTCTGTTAAAAATAGGGTATTTACTCAGAGGAAACAAAAACACTAAATCAAAAAGATATATGTACTCCCATTTTCACTGCAGCATTATTTACAATAGTCAATATATGGAAGCAACCTAAGTACCCATCAAAGGATAAATGGATAAAGAAAATGTGCCATATATATATATATATATATATAATGTTTTTCAGTAATAAAAAAATAAGGAAATCTCACCATTTGTAACATGGATGGACTTTGAGGGTAGCATGCTAAGTGAAATAAGTCAGAGAAAGACAAATACCATATGATCTCACTTATATATGGAATCTTAAAAAAAAAAATACAGCTCATAGATACAGAGAACAGATTGGTGGTTGCTAGAAACAGAGGATGGGGGTGGAGGAGGGTGGTAGGGGAAATGGGTGAAGGGAGTCAAAAGTGTACACTTCCAGTTATCAAATAAATAAGTCATGGGAAAGTAATGTACAGCATGGTGACTGTAGTTAATAACACTGAACTGCATATTTGAAAGTTGCTAAGAGAGTAGATCTTAACAGTTCTCATCATGAGAAAAAAAAACTGTCACTTTTTATCATGATGGATGTTAACTAGACTTACTACGGTGATCATGTTATAATATATACAAATATCATATCATCATGTTGTTTATCTGAAACTAATATAAGATTTTATGTCAATTATACCTCAATCAAATTTTTTTAAAATCATGTATGTCATAGGACACAACAAAGTAAACTGGGAAATTACAAATGTTCCTGCTTCTGTATCTGATATGAATTTTCTCCAGTTGGTGTGATCTCATTTGATTCTTCATATTAGGTTTGCTTTGAGAAGTGGTTTTCCAAAATTGACTAGTCTAGTAATAAAATGTACTACTTCTCAAAAAAAATTATAATGATACGAATGATTTGGTTAGTTTTGTACTTTAGAGAGATCACTCTGGCAGCAGTGTGGAGCATATATTGAAGTGGGTCAAGGTTAGAGATGTGGATTCTGGGGAAGGCAAAATAATAACTCTTCAAAGATGTACATGTCCTAATTTCTGGCACCTGGGAATATGTTATCTTATATGGAAAAAGAGATGTTATACATGTGAGTAAATTAAGGATTTTGAGATGGGGAGATAATCCTGGATTGCCTGGCTGGACCTAGTATAATCACAAGAGTCCTGATAGGGAAGAAAGGAGGCAGGGAAATTAGAGAAGATATGACTACAGAACCAGCCATCAGAGAGAGAGAGCACAGGAGAGATTTGAAGATGCTATACTGCTGGCTTTGAAAATGGAGGAAAAGACTATGAGCTGAGAACACAAGTGGCCTCTAGAAGCTGGGAAAGGCAAGGAAACAGATTCTCTCAGACAGCCTCCAGAAGGTACACACTGATTTTAGCCCAAGGAGAGTTACAACTCTCAGAATTGTAAGGAAATGAGTTGTTTTAAGCCACTAAGTTTGTGGTAATTTCTTACAGCTGCAGTAGGAAACTCATACAGACTTCAACTAGGAATTTAAGGCAGTAATCCAGGTGGACGATGGAAACTCCTGAGCCCTGATGGTAACAGTGCATGTGGAGAAGAGAGGATGAATTCACTGGGTATTTATTAGGTGCCACCATAGAAAATTAGTGTTCTGGTGTCCAGATCAAAAAGAAATTTGCCCTAAAAAAGGAAATGTGGCAGATGAATAACTTGTCACTACAAATCATTCTCCTTCCTAAGTACAATGGTGTCACTGGAAAGTTGCTGCCTGGCCCTGGGGAAGGATTGCATGTCTTAGTCCTCCCCCGCCTCCCCCGGCAACAAGTGGTCATGTGACTACTTCTCGCCAATGGAATGTGAACAGAAACACTGTGTGTCACTTCTAAGGCCAAAGACCTGAAAACCCAGGTGTGCATTCTGTCCTCTCTCCATCCTTTGTCTGAGTGAGGATTCTGAGGCTCTGGGTGGCAAGGGAGCAGGGTGTGCAGAATCACAGTGTGAACGGAGGTCCGCAAATCTCTACATGGAAGGTCACTTGCTGACAAGGAACACCCACATAGGTCTGTGTGAGGAGCAGGAAATACAATTCTATTTTTTTCAAATCACTGACTGAGACATTTGTTTTCATCCTAAAAACTGGCACTGCACCTAGTATGCTGTTCTAACAGAATCCTACAGCAACTGCCATCATTCAGGGGATGGCAGAAATTGATGGAGGAATTGGAAAGAGGGAGAGTCATGTTATGCAGTGGCAACTGATTTGAAAAAACTTGGCTGCCAATAAGTAAGTACCTGCCAAGCTTGCAGCTCTAAATTAGAATGTTAGTTGTGTTAGTTTGTTACTGGCTCTTTTTAGCACGCTGTTGGAAGAAAGATGAACTTGGGCAAGAATTGACCAGTTTGCAAGCAAAAATGAAAGGAAGTATACAGAATGCAGCTCTCTGGGGTTTCTCACAATTGGGAAGTCTGCATAATTCTAGCACTCAAACATCAATAAGTAACTGAAAAGTTTTCGAACAACAGAGGCCCTTTATATTTTCAGTTAAACAATACGACTCAGTCTTGGGACACAAAATCAGAATAAAGATATTTCCTTCCCACCTAGGCCCGTTGTTTTAAGATAGGCATCATTAAGTTAAGAGAAAGGTGTGGGGCAAGAAATGCAAAAAGTAAAGCAGACCTGAGAATGAGGTCTGGGATAAAATTCTAGTTGTAAGTCCTGGCATATGAAACTGCCTGGGACAGGAATCTACTCTAAGTTATGGAGGAAGGAAGTTACATTGCCAAAGAATCCATAATCCTGAACAAAAAGTCTGTTGATGGTACAGCCACTATAGAAAACAGTATGCAGTTTCCTTAAAAAACTAAAAATAGAATTACCATATAATTCGGCAATCCCACTCCTAAGCATATATCTGGAGAAAAACCATAGTTTGAAAAGATATATGCACCCCAATGTTCATAGCAACACTATTTACAATAGCCAAAACATGGAAGCAACCTAAATGTCCACCGACAGAGGAATGGATAAAGAAGATGTGGCACATGTATACAATGGGATATTATTCAGCCATAAAAAAGAATGAAATAATGCTATTTGTAGCAACAAGGATGGGCCTAGAGATTATCATACTAAGTGAAGTAAGTCAGATAGAAAAAGACAAATATCATATGGTATCACTTATATGTGGAATCTAAAAAAAAAAAAAAGATACAAATGAACTTATTTACAAAACAAAAACAGACTCACAGACTTAGAAAACAAACTTATGGTTACCAAAGGGGAAAGTAGGGGGGATGGATAAATTAGGAGGTTGGGATTGACATATACACACTACTATATATAAAATAGATAATCAACAAGGACCTACTGTATAGCACAGGGAACTCTACTCAATACTCCATAATAACTATTTAGGAAAAGAATCTGAAAAAGAATAGATATATGTATATGTATAACTGAATCAGTTTGCTGTACCCTTGAAACTAACACAACATTGTAAATCAACTATACTCCAATATAAAATAAAAATTTGAAGAAAACAAAGATATTCAATACCCATGAAAAAAAACTGCTATTGAACATTTAACCATTATCCTCAAACCCCAAAACTTGCACAAATGGAAAGCTCAACAGAACCAAAGGACAGTCTCTGACGCTCACTCCAATATGGCCATTCCCACCAGTGGAATCCCTACTAGAAAACTGGTTCCATATTGAATCAAGGGACACTTCCCCCACCTACCACTCACCCGCTGGCCAGGACAGAGGGACTGACTTCACAATGCCACAAACTCAGCATGATTTCAACTTTGCCAGGGAGCAGGGACTTCTGTGTGATTCCCAATTTTCCTCTCAATTGTTGAATGCCCAAGTGTCATTAGTCTGTTAAAACAAATCTAAATTTTTTAGACCTCATTGCAGTAAAAGAGATTACTGCCTCGTTGAAGGTTTAGCTTTGTCTCAGGAGGGAGAAGTCAGAAATGGGATATTGATAGATTTCAGAGTTCAGGATCAATTGGTTTAGGGTAAGTCATTCAAGGTGAGGAAGTATTTGAGTTAAGGCAAAGTACGTGCTATAATAGTCTAGGATTGGTAGATGTAAGTGAAAGGGAAGGTCTTGAAGCAAAGCCTTGATAAGTAAGCTGTTACTGACTATTGAGCTATTTACCCAGGTGAGCAGACCATTGTATCTCAATGAAAAATCTGTGGGAATTTCCTAAAGCAACCATAAAATTATTTCTTGATTTACACCCATGTCTTTCCAGGTCAAATTTCTCCTGGAACAAACAATGAAATTGTGGTCCACAATACTTAGCTAAGTCCCATTGACACAAATACTATCAATTCTCACTATTCTAGCTATCCTGTCCCTGCTCCACCATGATATGGGTGTCAGGGAGTGCCTTTTAACCCAAATGTTGCCAAATCATGAAGAGTCACATCCAAACCTGTGGAGAGGACGGTTCCTCATCCAGAGATCTAAGATTTGGGGCATGCATTAATTGAAAAATCCTTGGGGAGGAAGTAGGCATATTCTGTGTTTAGAAAGAAGTTTGAATGTAGATATTGGCTGCACAGATGGATGGAACATGTAAGAAACATTCAACTGATCATCACAAATTCTGTGCTTCCCTTCCATTGCCTAGAATCATCACTGGGAAGTAGCTGCCCGGCTAGAGACTACATTTCCCAGCTTCCTGCGAGGCTAAGTGGAGCCCTGCCACTGGTTCCAGCAACGTGAATGCAATGGGAGTAGAGATGATGCAGGTCACTTTCAAACTTGAAATCTGTGCAACAGATGTGCATTCTCCATTTTCTCTTTCTCCATCTGCCACTGAAGACAAACTATTTTCAAACTCTAGGAGAGGACCAAGCCACAAGGGGAAGAAGCCTGGATGCCTGAATCCACATGTGAAAAGTTGCCCACAGACCAGAGCTACTCACAGTGGTTTGTTAGGTAAGGTAGATAGAAGCTTCTCCTGGGTTAAGTCACTGAGATTTGGCAGCATATTTATAATCATAGGTAGCATTGTCCTAACTAATACATAGGGCTTATTATAAAAGCTGGAAAATATATATCAATAGCAACAGTTGATACACTCATTGTAAAAGTAGGACAAGCACACATGAATGGAATCATGCTAGCCTTGTAACAACCACCATCTATATAAATAGAAGAATCAAGGAAGAATATCCACTAAAATTTTAATAAACAAGTCTGAATATTGTCATTACTGATAATTCCTGTCTTATTTTTTATGCTTCTCTGAATTTTCCAAATGCTCTGTAATATGAAATATTTTTGATATAAGGAAAAAAGGTTTTTTTAAGAAGATGTAGCTATTAATAACCAGATGTCAGTGTCTCTAAGACAGAAACCATTACTACTGTGTCCTGGAACATAGTAGGTCATCAACATATATACTTAATGATAATAATATTAATTAATAATAAAGCTCTCATATACAATATCCTTTAGTTTCCCAGGGGTTGGTGATAGAAGTGGAGTGTTACGTAGGTGCTCTTTCAGGTTTGTGTTTGAAGATGTTCTTTTCTCAACAAAAAGCAACTTCATTAATAAGTCATTTTTTAAAAATAACAGTGTTTGGAAAGTAATACCAAAATGAACTTTACTCAGGCAAAGTTTTAAAAGTGTAAGACTAAAACAACAGCTTTCCAGACATGCCTGACCTAATACTGCTGTGACTCATAATTAAGAACCATCACCAGGGTAAGCAACTGGTTTCTGAAATTGCCTGCGATCAGAGTGGAGTTGCTGGCAGTGGTGTCTTTCTCCCTAGGGGGATGCTGAAGTGCCATCCAGTTCTGACTACCTCTGAAAACATGCATTCTATCACCATAGCAGCAAGGCTGATCATCTCATCTTGACTGAAGAGGTCTCTGCTCTCAATTCCATGAGGGTAAAATCAGCACTTCCAGATGCAGGATGAGTCATTGTTTTTGGCCTCATTAACATGGTACAGCCCTTCTGTCTGCTAACAACCAGATATTTAAATAAAATTTAAAAAAACAAAAAAAATCAAAGTCAGTTAACCAAATGAGTAAAATGAGGCAGCCAGGCAGTGAGAATTAGAGCAAGTAATTCCAAATCCCAACTTTGCTTTGGACGAAGAAAAGGTGAACTAAAAAACAAAACAAAAACCACAACTCTAAAAAACTACATTAACCCTTTAAATGTGCATGTTCTCTAAAGAGCCAGGACCACCTGGTTGTTAGAAGAAAATGTTAATTCAAGTATGTACTTAGTTCTGAAGAACAAACAAGTTTGTTATGATGAAGGATTCCCGGTTGAATGTGCCTCTTCAGAAGAGATTTGGAGCCAAAGCAGAGGCTGTGTCTTACTGTTGCTGGAATGGAGGGTTCGGTGGACAGGAAATGGAAAGCCCAGTAACAGCTCTGTGTGGAGAGGAGCCAGTTAGGCAGTTGGGAACACTCTGAAGCAACCTTGTGGCTTTTGGAACAGTAGGTATGTTTTGTTAAGTAAGAGAAAGCACATGAAATAGACTGAGCTGGACCAGAAGAAAATGCAACTGTTCAGCTCAAAGTTGTCTAAGTAAGGATTTGTGATCAGATTTTCCCAGGGTTACACACACACACACACACACACACACACACCATAGAAAATAGAGTTCAAACTAGAATTTTTTCCACTTCCTTCACCACAAAAATGTACAGCCAGCCTTCAGCACTAATAGCTAATTGAAGCCCCATTTTTTTTTTTTCCTTGCAAGGATGACCCTCTAAAATTTCACAATCTTTAATATAGCAGCTGGGTTAATATTCTTATATGGAGCCCCTTCCTGATGATTCTGGTTCCAAAGGGAGCATATCTTGTGGACTGGGATGGCAAAAGTAAGACGCTCCGTTAGGATGAAAGGAGAGGCTAATAATTTGTCAATAAAAGTTATGACGAGCAAGGAGTATCTTCAAAGAGCCCAAGTGAACATGATCTCATTCTTAAAACATTACAACATAGAACAGTTTGGTAACAAGACAGAAAAGCTGAGGGAAAGAGATTCCATCCAAGACGGCAGTGAGATCTACGATATGCATGTGCAAGTGGAGAGCAACTTAGAGGGTCTCCTAAGGTCAAATGTATACTGTGGATGGAGAACAGCAAATAAGTTCTCAGTTACTCTGAATGTAAGCTATCTCAATGTCTCAAAACGAAGCATTAGAAGAAATCCAATAAACAAAATAGATTCAGGCTCTAGAGACCTCTAACAAAATGTGGTTACTGAGGAGAAAATACCCAGATGTGAATTGTAAACTAGACAAGTGCAGGAAATAAAGAGCCCAGTGACTATATTTAGTTTGCAATGGACTAGTCAATTAAATTTCACATTTCCTAAAGCAGTCTGATTTTTCTTGGGTTGAATGGATACATGATTTCCACAGAAAAGAGCATGGCAGTTGAAAATAATAGAGCACATATTAACCAGTGAGATTGATGGCAAAATGCTTGTAGACATAAGATTGTCTTTAAAAAATCTGTGGTGCCTAAGATCTACTAACAGAGCATTGTCCATGTTAAGGGCTACTGGACAACCTCTTCCTTAATTTCCTGGGACATCTACCTTGCCTAGAAAATTCAGGTAGGTAATTGCTCATTGGTATTTTCTCTCTCCCTCTCTCCCTCACCTTACATAAAAGCTTCAGAGAAGAATAGATGTTCCAACTAAATCAAGGATATGGAGTTTGTTTCCTACTCCACCCTAGATAAGAGTGTGTTTAAAGATGTAGGAAAGAAATCCCTTTTCCTCCATGCGTTACATTCAAATATCAGATTAACAGTTAGGTAGTTGTCTAAAATCTTCATTTTGCTTCTTTAACAAATTGAACTGGAAGCCCTATGTGAAGCAGTACAAGAATCTGTGACAAATTCAGATAGTGTTTATATTTTTCTTGCCTGGTAAATATCTAGTTAGAATAGTCTAGATCAATAGAACTAAGTTGAGAAGTTTTGAGGAGTAAAGTAGTATTGAATATCTACTTTATCAAGGATTGTTCCATAGGATAGCACATGTTTGAGTAAAAATCCATTTTTGGATTTATATTTTGAAATTTCCAGGGTCTTTTTTGTTTTGTTTTTTGTTTTCAGTCACATTGCCATTAGATATATGAAGACCTCTTTCTCTGAAATCTTTCATATTTACTTTTTTACCAAGAGCCATAAAATGCCACCATTCTGGATATCTCAGTTTTATGATTCCAAAGCAATCCTGGAAACAATACACTAGAGGTAGGAAAGACTCATGATCATCATCATCAAATGATCACTGTCATTAATTCTTTCATAACATCACCCCATCCAGGAATGTCCCAGGTTGGATTGCCAAGAAAAGGATGATGAGATGCAGTTAGGGCACAAGATATTTATTAGGGATCAACACCTATGAAGAAAAGGAGAGGAAGCAGGACTGGGGATAGGAAGAAGTCAAACTACAACAGACTACCAGCAAACCTTGGCCAACCAGACCAGAAACTCTTGAGCAAGTGTGGCCTGTTGAGTGTGTCACACATTGAATGGAAATGGTTGGTCTTTAGATTCCTGCTCTGGTCAGTCATTCTACGTGGGCTGCCCTGGGAAGGGCATAAAATTAAGTGAGGAGATTCTCTGCTGCTGAGGAAGACATGGAAGGAATTGACAGATTATCAGGCCATCTAGTAATCATACTCTCCACAAACTGAGTAGCAGGCTTTGCTTTGAAGAGGATCTGGACAGTGCTTCTTCATATTTATCAAAGGAAATTTTTGAATTTCCTCTTAAAAATTGGTTGTGACTCATATGTCCACACAAAAACTTACACATTAATGTTTAGAGCAGTGTTATTCATAATAGGCAAAAAGTGTAAACAACCCAAATGTCCATCAACTAATGAGTGGATAAATACAATGTGGTATATCCTTCCAAAGGAATATCATTTGGCAATGAAAAGGAATTAAGTGCTAATAGATGCTACAACATGAATGAATCTTGAAAACATAATGCTAAGTTAAAGAAGCCAGTTACAAAAGATCACATATTGTATGATTTCTCTTCTATAAATACCTGGAATAGGAAAATCTACACAGACAGAAAGTAGTTTAGTGGTTGCTTAGGACTTGGGATGGGGATGGAAAGGAAAATGACTGGTAATATATATGAGGTTTCTTTTGCGGATGATGAAATATCTAAACTTAGATGGTTGTGATGCACAACTCTGTAAATACACTAAAACCACCCAGTTTACCATTTTAAATCAATGAAATTTATACTATGCCAAGTAGATTTCAATAAAGTTGTTTTTAAAAGGGTCACCACTAAAGTCAGGTAGGCAAATGTACTTATTGCTCTCCTCTGAACATATTGGACTAATCATTACCATTGGCAACATCATTATTATCATCATTAATATTTATAGGCACTGGTACCAGGCACTCATCTAAAATGCTTTGCATCCATTTTCTCATTTCTGTATCAACCAACAATTATTTGATTCCCCATTTTATATATGATAAAATTTAGGCTTAGAGAGAATTAAGTAATTTGCCTAGGACTACAGAGTTAGTAATATCAGAACTATGATTCAATGTCTTTCTGATTCCAGAGTTGCTTAATGGCTACATTACCTGTGTTTTAGAAAGAGATCAAAACACCTGTGTTGATTTAGTGGCACTGTCCTAAAATTAACCCTGTATGATGATATGATTATTTCACATTTTACATGCCTGTCCTCTATGAGGTTTAAGAGAGCTTAAATCATATCTTCTAATTATTCATTTTGATTTTATTTGGATAATCAAGTTTTAATCCATTTCTCTACTTTTGGGAGCAGATTACCACTCTACCTCCATAATAGAATAATTATTTCCTAGCATATAGATAAATCTGAAGAGAATTAGCCAGTGGTTGAATGTTTTCCATTGAAGATATTAAATTTTCTTCGCATGTGGGTATAACAAACTTTACAAGAAGATAAAGAGACTGAGAATGGGGTGACAGTAAGGTTTATGTAGAATGTTGTTGGATTTGTACAAACTTGTAGACTAATAATTTTTTTCTTTATAAACAGTTGCAAACTTTTTGAGGCATGGCATGGGAACATTCTTTACACTATGATTTAATATGCCAGAAAGTAGGACTGAAAACAAATGACCTCATGGAAACAGTCTCAAAAAAATTGCCCTGACACTTTATTTAAGGCCTTGGGGTTATTTGTGATGTTTCTTCAGTTAAGTGGGATTTTAATTTGTTGTAGATTAGACCGTTTGAGCCTAGAATCTATCTCTGGTGGGTGCTCCTTGCCCTGGAACAAAATGATATCTGAAGAACTATGCATCTCATCAAGAGGGAGTCAATCCAATATACACCCCAAGGAAGTTTATTTTTAAAATAAGAGAAATTTTGACAAAGTGAATAATGACATGTTGGACAGAAGCAAATTTTAAAATTCAGAGATTTAAAAAATTATTGTTACCAAGAAAAAAAGAGAAAAGACACAAAGTACTAATATCATAAATGAAAAAGGAGTCATTAATACCAATCTCCTGGATGTCAAAAGAATAATAAAGGAAAACTATGAACAGCTCTATGCTCACAAATTTGATAACTTAGATTTAATTGACTAATGTCTTGAAAGACTCAAACTACCAAAACTCATGCAAAGAAAAACAGATCATTTAAATAGGCCTGTATTTATTAAAATAACTGAATCAATAATTAAGAAACTTCCAAAAAAAAGAAAGTGCCAGGCCCATTTCACTGGTTAATTCTACTGACTACTTAAGAAAAATATTATATATTTCTTCCAGAATATATATAATAAAATATATAATATTTTAATAAAATAAAATATATTTAATAAAATAAAATATATAATAAAAATATTATATATTTCTTCCAGAAAACAGAAGCAGAGTGCACACATTCTATAAGGTTAGTATTACCAAAGCCAGATAAAGACATTATAAGACAGGAAAACTATAGACCAATATCGCTCATGAATATAGATGTAAACATCCTCAATAAAATATTAGCAACTTGAACCCAAAATTTATGAAAAAAATTAAATACCGGGCTTCCCTGGTGGTGCAGTGGTTAAGAATCTGTCTGCCAAAGCAGGAGACATGGATTCGAGCCCTGGTCCAGGAAGATCCCACATGCCGGGGAGCAACAAAGCCCGTGCACCACGGCTGCTGAGCCTGGACTCTGGAGCCTGCGAGCCACAACTGCTGAGACTGCATGCCTGGAGCTCATGCTCCGCAACAAGAGAGGCCACCGCAATGAGAAGCCCATGCACTGCAACGAAGAGTGGCCCCCTCTCGCTGCAACTAAAGAAAGCCTGAGCGTAACAACGAAGATCAAACACAGCCAAAAAAAAAGAGAAAAACAAATACTGTATGCAGCCAAAAATAAAATTTTAAAAAAAAGCATAACCATAAAAAAAAATTAAATACCATAATCAGATGGTTTATTCCAAATATGCAAGGCTGGTTCAACATTTGAGAATCAATTAATGTAATCCATCATGTCAATATGTTAAAAAATATGATCATATAAGTTACAGAAAAAGCATATGACAAAATTCAACACCATTCATGATAATAAGTCTCAGCAAACTAAGAACAGAAGTGGCTTTCCTTGAGTGATATCAGCAAGATAATGGAACAGGAGATATGAGCCTTTGCTCCCCCTTCAAACCCAACAATTAGACAGCTATCCATGAATGAAAATGACCCTGGGAGGGCTCATGAGTACAATAAGAACCTGCAGCAACACAGTGAAACAAAAAGCAGAGAATAAATGTAAACAAAGAACTGCTGGGGAGATTGGCATAAGTGAAATTTCTGGAAATGGCTAGGAACAAAAAAGAACGGTGGGAACTCTCAGCATCAGCCATGCATCAGGTGATACCATGGTTTCCAGTGGCTCTTGTGGCAGCTGACAGCTGCTGACTCCCTATAGTTTTCACAGCTGAGGGCCCCATGGTGTTCATCAGTGTGGAGCCTAGGGGCCTGCACCAGCAGCTTTTGTCACTCATGCAACCAACAGCCATCACTGCAGTGAATCCCTGGAAAGGGAGACATTGCTGCATGCTCACCCACTCCCAAAAAGCAGTCACTGTTGCACCACCCCAAGACCAGGTCTGCCCCACCCCCACAATCCTGCACACACCCTGGATCTGGAGCTGCAGCCACTATGCATGCCCACACTCCAGACCTCAGCTTTGTGGCTTCTCTGTCATGCCCATGCTAAAAATTCTGACTCAGCAGCCAGTCCACGAGTGCCTGTGCCTAGAGCATGAGCTCTGCAGCAAAAGCACCCACACTCCAGACCTGTGGCCTCACAGACAGAGCTGCATGGAGACTATGCTGCTGCACCGTCCCCGGTGTTGAAACCACCACACCCCACCCAGGCAGTGCCCTCACACCCACTGGTAGATAAAGATCTTTCCCTACCAAAGCCAGCCCATAACGTTTGGAAGAGATAACTGTTGCATCAAACTTGTGCAGACATCAAGGCAAGTCTACAAGAAACATGAAAAAAATCAAGGGAAATGATAGTACCAAAGGAACACAATAATTTTCCATAACTGTCTCCAAAGAAATGGAGATTGAAGACTTGATGGACACAGAATTCAAAATAATTTTTTCAAGGAAGCTCAGCAAGCTATGAGAGGATAGACAAAATGAAATAATGTCAGGAAAAGAATCCATGAACAAGAAGGTCAACAAAGATAGAAATTATGAAAAGGAACCAAACAAATTCTGAAGCTGAAGAATTCAACGACTAAAATAAAATTGCAGTGGAGAATGTCAACAGAAAACTTGATCAAGCAGAAGAAAGAACCTGTGAACTCAAAGATAAGTCATTTGAAATTATCCAGTTAGATGAACAACCCCCCTTACCCAAAAGGAATAAGACTAAAGCAAACATATGGAATTTATTGGACATTATCCAGTGAAACACATTAGGGGAGTCCATGAAGTAAAAGAGAGAAGGGAACAGAAAGCTTATTTAAAGAAATAATAGCTGAAAACAGCTCAAATCTGGGGATAGATATGGACATCTATGTGAAGCTCATAGGTTCCCAAGTTCAATCCAAAGAGGATTTCACCAAGACTTGTTATAATAAACATGTAAAAATCAAAGACAAAGAGAGAAGTTTGAAAGCAGCATGAGAAAAGAAACTCTTCACATATAAGGGAATCCCATAAGGCTATCAGTGTGTTTTTCAGCAGAAACTTGTAGGCCAGGAGAGAATGAGATGAAATATTCAAAGTGTTAAAAGAAAAACCTGCCAACCAAGAAGACTTTACCTGGCAAAGCTGTCCTTCCAAAATGAAGGAGACACCTATGGTCAATTAATCTATGACAAAGGAGGCAAGACTATACAATGGAGAAAAGACAGCCTCTTCAATAAGTGGTGCTGGGAAAACTGGACAGCTACATGTAAAAGACTGAAATTAGAACATTCTCTAACACCATACACACAAAAAAATTCAAAATGGACCAAAGACCTAAATGTAAGGCCAGACACTATAAAACTCTTAGAGGAAAACATAGGCAGAACACTCTGACATAAATCTCAACAATATCTTCTTTGATCCTCCTCCTAAAGTGATGGAAATAAAAACAAAAATAAACAAGTGGAACTTAATTAAATTTAAAAGCTTTTGCATAGCAAAGGAAACCATAAAATGAAAAGACAACCCACAGAATGGGAGAGAATATTTGCAAACAAAGCAAATGACAAGGGATTAATCTCCAAAATATACAAACAGCTCATGAAGCTCTAGGTCAAAAAAAAAAAAAACAACCAAATCAAAAAATGGGCATTACATAGTGTCCTTCCTTGTCTCTTCTGACAGTCTTTATTTTAAAGTCTACTTTGTCTGAGATGAGTATTGCTACTCCAGTCTTCTTTGATTTCCATTTGCATGGAATATCTTTTTCCATCCCCTCACTTTCAGTCTGTATGTGTCCCTAGGTCTAAATTGTGTCTCTTGTAGACAACATATATACGGATCTTGTTTTTGTACCCATTCAGCCAGTCTGTCTTTTGGTTGGAGCATTTAATCCGTTTACTTTTAAGGTAATTATCGATATATATGTTCCTATTACCATTTTCTTAATGGTTTTGGGGGCTACAGTAATCAAGACAGTATGGTACTGGCACAAAAACAGAAATGTAGATCAATGGAACAAGAAAGAAAGCCCAGAGATAAACCCACACACATATGGTCACCTTATATTTCATAAAGGAGGCAAGAATATACAATGGAGAAAAGACAGCCTCTTCAATAAGTGGTCCTGGGAAAACTGGACAACGACATATAGAAGAATGAAATTAGAACACTACCTAACAACATACACAAAAATAAACTCAAAATGGATCAAAGACCTAAACATGAAGTCAGACATTATAAAACTCTTAGGGCTTCCCTGGTGGTGCAGTGGTTGAGAATCCGCCTGCTGATGCAGGGGACACAGGTTTGTGCCCCAGTCCGGGAAGATCCCATATGCCGTGGAGCGGCTAGGCCTGTGAGCCATGGCCACTGAGCCTGTGCGTCTGGAGCCTGTGCTCCGCAATGGGAGAGGCCACAGTGGTGAGAGGCCCGCATACCGCAAAAACAAAAAACAAAAAAAACTCTTAGAGGAAAACAGAGGCAGAACACTCTTTGATATAAATCACAGCAATATCCTTTTTGACCCACCTCCTAGAGAAATGGAAATAAAAACAAAAATAAACAAATGGGACCCAATGAAACTTCAAAGCTTTTGCACAGCAAAGAAAACCATAAATAAGATGAAAAGAAAACCCTCAGAATGGGAGAAAATATTTGCAAATGAAGCAACTGACAAAGGATTAATCTCCAATCTATAAAAACAGCTCATGCAGCTCAATATCAAAAAAATAAATAACCCAATCCAAAAATGGGCAGAAGACCTAAATAGACATTTCTCCAAAGAAGACATATAGATGGCCAACAAACACATGAAAAAATGTTCACCATCACTAATTATTAGAGAAATGTAAATCAAAATTACAATGAGGTACCACCTCACACCAACCAGAATGAGCATCATCAGAAAATCTACAATCAATGCTGGAGAGGGTATGGAGAAAAAGGAGCCCTCCTACACTGTTGGTGGAAATGTAAATTTGTACAACCACTATGGAGAACACTATGGAGGTTCCTTAAAAAACTAAAAATAGAACTACCATATGATTCAGCAATCCCACTCCTGGACATATATCTGGAGAAAACCATAAATCAAAAAGATACATGCACTCCAATGTTCATTGCAGCACTGTTTAAAATAGCCCAGACATGGAAGTAACCTAAATGTCCATCAATAGAAGAATGGATAAAGACGATGTGGTACATATATACAGTGGAATATTAGCCATAAAGAAGAATGAAATAATGCCATTTGGAGCAACATGGATGGACCTAGAGATTAGCATACTAAGTGAAGACAGACAGAGAAAGACAAATACCATATGATATCACTCATATGTGGAATCTAATTAAAAATGATACAACTGAACTTATTTACAAAATAAAAACAGACTCATAGATTTTGAAAACATACTTATGGTTACCAAAGGGGAAAGGTGTGGGTGAGGGATAAATTAGGAACTTTGGATTAACATACACACACTACTATATATAAAATAGATAATGAACAAGGACCTACTGTATAGCACAGGGAACTCTACTCAATATCTGTAATAACCTATATGGGAAAAAAATCTGAAAAAGAATAGATATATGCATATGTATAACTGAATCACTTTGCTGTACACCTGAAACTAACACATTGTAATCAACTATATTCCATAAAATTTTTAAAATAAAATTTAAAAATTTATACAAAAAACCCACAACAAAATGAAGGAGACATAAAAACTTTTGTTAGACATATAAACCCTGAGGGATTTCATCACTCCTGACTTACAAGAAATGCTTAAAGCAGGAGTTATTCAAGTTGAAATGAAAAGACACTAATTAACATAAAACATATGAAAGTGTAAAACAATGGTAAAGGTAAATATATAGTCTAATTTAGAATATTATAATACTGCAATAGTAGGTGTAAGTCACTGTTAACTCTAGTATGAAGTATTAAAGTATAAAGATAAGAGTGTTAAAAATAACTATAGCTATAATAATTTGTTATGGATACACAATATAAAAAGTAAATTGTGACATCAAAAAGCATAAAATGTGGGTAAGGGAGTAAAGGGGTAGAGTTTTTGTATGCAATCAAAGTTATTATCAGCTTAAAATAGACTGTTATAGCTATAAGATGTTTTATGTAGCTTTACAGAAACCACAAAGCAAAAACTTATAGTAGATACACAAAGGATAAAGAAATCAAAGCATACCACTACAGAAAATCATCAAATAACAAAGAAAGACAGCAAGAGAGGAAGGAAATTACAAAACAACCAAAAAACAATGAACAAAATGGCAATAGTAAGTCTTAACCTATTAATAATTACTTTAAAGCGAAGTGGATTAAACTATCCAATGAAAGACAGAGTGGGTTAATGGATTAAAAAATAAGACCCAATTTTATACTGCCTACAAAAGATTCACTTCAACTTTAAGGACATACATAGGCTGTAAGTGAAGGGATGGAAAAAGATATTCCATATAAATGAAAATCAAAAGAAGAGAGGTAACAATAATAATATCAGACAAAACAGACTTTAAGTCTGAAAATTTAAGAGGAAACTAAGAAGGTCATCATATAATGATAAAGGGGTCAATTCATCAAGAGGATATAACAATCATAAAAATATATGAACATCAGCCCCAATTAATATATTACTATGTTAAGCGAAGAGATTAAATCAGTAGTCAAAAATCTCCCAACAAAGAAAAGTCCAGAACCAGAGGGTTTCACTGGTAAATTCTACCAAACATTTAAGAAAAAATTAATGTCAGCCCTTCTCAAACACTTGCAAAAAAGTTGAACATGAGGAAATATTTCCAAACTCACTTTATGAGGCCATAATTACTTTGATACTATAGCCTGATAAATTACAGGCCAATATCCCTGATGAACACAGATGCAAAAATCCTAAACAAAATATTAGCAAATCTAATTCAACAGTAGATTAAAAGGATCATAAACCAAGATCAAGTGAGATTTATCCCTGGGGTGCAAGGATGGTTCAACATAAAGATATAAATCAATGTGATACACCACATTAAAATAAATGAAGGATAAAAATAATATGATCACCTCAATAGATGCAGAAAAAGCATTTGACAAAATTCAACATCCTTTATGATAAAAACTCCTCTCAACAAGTTAGGTACAGAAGGAATATACCTCAACATAATACAGACAAGGCCACAGCTAATGTCATACTCAACAGTGAAAATCTAAAAGCTTTTCCTCTACGATCAGGAACAAGATAAGCATGTCCTCTCTCTCCACTTTTTTTCAACAGAGTACTAGAAATCCTAGCCAGACTGTTTAGGCAAGGAAAAGAAATAAAGGCATCCAAACTGAAAAGGATGATTTAAAATTGTCTGTTTGCAGGCAACATGATCTTATATATAAACCTAAAGACTCGGCAAAAAAGTTGTTAAAGCTAATAAACAAATTCAGTAAAGTTGCAGGATGCAAAAATCAAAGTGCAAAAATCAGTTACATTTCTATACACTAACAACAAATTAACTGAAAAAGAAATAAATAAAACAATCCCATTTACAAGAGCATCAGAAAAATAAAATATTTAGGAATAAATCTAACCAAGTAGGTGAAAGATCTGTACACTGAAAACTACAACACATTCATGGAAAATATTGAAAACACAGATAAGTGAAAGAATGACCTGTGTTCATGGATTGCAAGAATATTTTTAAAATGTCAATACCACCCGTAGCAATCTACAGATTTAATGCAATCCTCATTAAAATTCCAATGGCATTTTTTTTCTTTTCTTTTCTTTCTTTTTTTTTTTTTTGTGGTACGGGGGCCTCACTGTTGTGGCCTCTCCCATTGCAGAGCACAGGCTCCAGACGCACAGGCCCAGCGGCCACGGCCCACGGGCCCAGCAGCTCCGCAGCATGTGGGATCCTCCCAGACCGGGGCATGAACCCATGTACCCTGCATCGGCAGGCGGATTCTCAACCACTGCGCCACCGGGGAAGCCCTGGCATTTTTCACAGGAAAAAAAAATCCTAAAATTTGTATGGAACCACAAAAGACCCTAAATAGATAAAGTGTTCTTGAGCAAGAAAAGCAAAGCTGGAGAATCATGCTTTCTGATTTCAAATTATATTACAAAGCCAAAGTAATCAAAACAGTATTGATCTGGCATAAAGACAAACACATAGACCAATAGAACAGAATAAATAGCCCAGAAATAAACCTATGAATATATGGTTAACTAAACTTTGACAAAGACACCAAGAGTACACAGTGGGGAAAGGATACCTTTCCAACAAATGGTGTTGGGAAAATGGGTTACCCACGTGGAAATGAACAAAATCGGACTACTATCTTACACCATACACAAAAATCAATTCAAAATGATTTAAAGATTTGAATTTAAGACCTGAAACTGTAAAACTTCTAGAAGAAAACATAGGGGAAATCTCCTTGACTTTGGCCCCAGCAATGATTTTTTGAATTTAACACCAAAAGCACAGGTAACAAAAAACAAAAACAAGTGGGTCTACACACTTTAAAAAGCTTCTACCCAGCAAAGGAAACAATTAGAAAAATGAAAAAGTAACCTACAGAATGGGAGAAAATATTTTGAAAACCATATCTAATAACCGGTAAATATCTAAAATATGTAAGGAACAACTCAATAGCAAAAACCAAAACCAAAACAAACAAAAAACTAATTAAGAAATGCACAAAGGACCTGGATAGACATTTTCCAAAGAAGACACACAAATGACCAATGGGTATCTGAAAAGATGTTCAACATCACTAATTATCAGGGAAATTAAAATCGAAACCACAATGAGATATCACCTTATACTTGTTGGGACAGCTATTACCCAAATGCCAACAGATAATAAGTGTTGGTGAGGATGTGGAGAATAGAGTACCCCTGTACACTATTGGTGGGAATGTAAGTTGTATAGCCATTATGGAAAACAGTATGGAGTTTCCTCAAAAAATTAAAAATAAAACCATCATATGATACAGAAATCCCATTTCTGGGTATATATCTAAAGGAAATAAAATCATCATCTTTAAGAGATATCTGCACTCCCAGTTTACTGCAGCACTATTCACGGTAACCAAGATACGGAAACAATCTAACTATCCATCTGTGGATGAATGGATAAAGAATACACACACACACACACACACACACACACACACACACTCACACAACAGAACATTATAAGGTCTTGATAAAGAAGGAAATCCTGTCATGTGTGACACAGAAAGACAAATTTACTGCTGATCTCACTTACATGTAGCATCTAAGAAAAAAGTCAAACTCATAGTAGCAGAGTAGAATGGTGGTTGCGGGGCTGGGGGGTAGGAAGAAAAGGGAGATGTGAGTCAGAGGGGACAAACTCTCAGTTATAAGATGAATAAGTTCTGGAGACCTAATGTACATCATGATGACCATTTTAATAATAATGTATTGTATACTTGAAATTTGCTAAGAGTAAATCTAAAGTGTTCTCACCACAAAAAGGGTGGAAGTGACTATTGGCAAATGTTAATTAGCTTGATGATGGTAGTCATTTCACAATGTATATAAATATCAAATCATCATATTGTACAGTCCAAAATGTATACAATTTTTATGTAACATAAAAAACTGGGAAAAAGAAATGGCCTTTCTCAACTTGGTAAAGAACAGCTATAGAATACCAACAGCTAATATCATACTTAGTAGTGTAAAACTGAACACATTCCCCCTAAGATTAGGAACAAGGCAAAGATGTCCACTCTCACAACTCCTATTCATCATCGTATAAGAACTCATGCAATTAAAAAAGTACACAGATTGGAAAAGGAAAGGGAAAAATCTATTTTTTTAAACAAATGACAGGATTGCTGATGTTGAAAATCTCCCAAAATTGACAAGAAAACACCTGGAATGAATAAGTGAATATTGCAAGGTTGCAGGATACAATGTTAATGCAAGAAATTCAATTGCTTGTCTGAGTAACAGCAATGAACAATGTGAAATGTGAAGTTTTAAAAAAAATACTATTTACAGTAGCACAAAAAATGAAGGACTAACAAAATATATGCAAAATCTGTATACAGGAAACCACAAACTCTGATGAAAGAAATCAAGAAAGATATAAATTAACAGAAAGATATTCCATGTTTATGGATTGGAAGCCTCAATACTGTTACGATGTCATTTCTTCCCAACTTGTTCTATAGCTTCAGTGCAACCCAATCAAAACCCCAATAGGCTATTTTGTAGATAATTGACAAAATGATTCTATAATTTATATGAAAAGACAAAAGACCTAGAATAGCCAACACAATACTGAAGAAGAACATAGAGGACTTACGTTACCCAATTTCAATACTTATTATACAGCTCCAGTAATCAAGTAGTCAATACCAGCATGGTATTGGTGAAAGAATAATACACTGATCAATGGACCAGACTAGAAAGCCAAAAAAAATAGATCCAAACAATATAGTCAATAGATCTTTGACAAAGGAGGAAAGGCAATTCAGTGGAGAATGGATACTTTTCTCAATAAATGGTGCTTAAAACAAACTGGATGTCCATATGCAAAAAGATGAACCTAAACAGAGACCTTACACTTTTCACAAAAATTAACTCAAAATGCATCATAAACCCAAATATAAAATGGAAAACTATAGCACTTCTTCTGTAGTTTCTTCTAAAAGTATAAAAATTCTAGGAGATAAAAATCTATGCAACTTTGTGTTGGTGATGATTTTTTAGATGCAACACCAAAAGCATAGTCCATGAAAGAAAAAAATTGTTAAGTTGAACTTTTGCTCTGTGGAAAACACTGTTAAGAGAATGAAAAGACAAGTCAGACTGGAAGAAAATCCTTGCAAAACACATATCTGATAAAGGACTTGTACCCCAAACATACAAAGAACTCTTAAAAGTCAAAAATGGAAAAACACAGTTTAAAAATAGGCAGAAAAAACACCTTAGACACCTCACCAAAGAATATATACAGATGGCAAACAATCATATGACTCAACATCATACGTCATTAGAGAATTACAAGTTAAAACAACAAAGTGAAAGCACTGCACACTCATTAGTTTGGTTAAAATTTTTTTTAAAAACTGATAATACCAATTGCTGATGAGAATGTGAAGCAACAGGAACTCTCATTCTTTGCTGGTGGGATTGAAAAATGGCACAGCCGATTTAGAAGACAGTTTATTAATTTCTTGCAAAGCTAAACACAGTCTTACCATACAATCTAGCAATCACACTCCTATGTATTTACCCAAATTGATAAAACTGTATGTCCACTCAAAAATCTGTGTTAGAATGTTTATAGCAGTATTCATACCCCAAACTACAAGCAACCAAGATGTCCTTCAAAAGGTAAATGAGTAAACAAACTGGTACATGATTACAATGGAATGTTTTTAGCAGGGGGGATAAAAAAAGAGGTCTTAAATGACAAAAAGCCATGTATGGATCTTAAATCCATATTGCCAAGTGAAAGAAGCTAGCCTGATAAAGTACATACATGATTCCAATTATATGACATTCTGGAAGAGATACATTTCTGGCAATGGTGAAAAAAAATGAATGGTTGGCAGAGTTTTAAGGGTGGAGGACACACTGAATAGGTGAAACACGGGACATTTTTTAAGGTTGTGAAACAATCCTGTATTGATACTGCAATGGTGAATAAATGACACTGTGAATTTGTCAAAACCCATAGAATTTTACAGTACAAAGAATGAATCTTAAAGCAAATTTTAAAAATATCACATAGGAGGTCAGGGGATCCAAGGATGGAATGCAGAATGTGACAATACAATCTAACTGTATCACACATGTATGAAAAAAAACCTCACAAAAGAACTTGAGGGAAAAGGTCCTGATCAAGGTAACTTTGGAAAAGAGTGGAGTGTGTAAGACTGAAAGGAAAAGAAATTGTATATAAGCACTGTACTCTAATTGATCAATTTGTTTCCCATGGGGGTATTGGTTAATAATTCTGATACCACTATACATATACTAGAAGCAAACATTATATAAGTGAAAAGCAGCTGGTTTGAATGGGAGATAAGTAACATAAATGAATGGTAAGATAAGGGGAAGAGGCTAGAATGACTCTAGAGTTGGAGACATCAGTATGAACTCATATGTAGCCTAATGTAGATACAGATGGTTTCAGATAATATTTGTCAATATATGTATATGTCAGGGTTATTATACACATACATTTCCTTGCTCTGTCAGCTGAGAAGGCCTATGAGAAACAATATTGCAGTAGCAGTGAGCACACTTAGTGCCCAGATATTTATACCATTCTCCAATGAAAGGAACCAGGAAATGGCTAGTTCTAGGACTAGAGGAGGAAATAAACAAGATGAGCCCTGGATATCTGTAGTGCCACTTATGTAAGGAAGTGCTTAAAAAAATACCCCACGGTGATGGAGATGTATCAAAGGGAACACTGGAGCCAAATGAAAGGGCTCCCAATGACCAAAGCTGAACCAACTTAATCAACAAAATAAAGTTGTATTGGGTTGTAATTCAAGATATAAAAATGTTCCTAAGTCCATACTGATATCAATAAATGATCAAATAAATGAATAAACGGAGGGAACAGGTAAGTCTCCTTTGCATAAGAATTAAAAATAATTCATGTAAATGTCTCCCTCAAGGAGGCGGGACATGACTATCCACTCCTAACGTGTGGATTGTGGAGAATGACTTTCTTTCAAAGAGTTCAGTTCAGGGCTTCCCTGGTGGCGCAGTGGTTGAGAGTCCGCCTGCCGATGCAGGGGACACGGGTTCGTGCCCTGGTCCGGGAAGATCCCACATGCCGCAGAGCGGCTGGGCCCGTGAGCCATGGCCGCTGGGCCTGCGTGTCCGGAGCCTGTGCTCCGCAACGGGAGAGGCCACAACAGTGAGAGGCCCGCGTACCGCAAAAAAAAAAAAAAAACCTGAGTTCAGTTCAGAAAGTGGGGAAAGAGTGACTTTACAGTGGAGAAAACTGACAAGCACGACCCGAGCCAGGCGATCAAGGTTTAACACCAGTAGTGATGTCACAGTGAGATGGGTACTATATACCCCTGAAATATGATGAAAGTGGCACATTCCCTCTGGGGTTTTTCTCCCTCAAACATATACCTCTGGTCTAATCATGAGAAAAACATCAGACAAAGCCCAAGAGAGGGACATTCTTTGACCTGTACCCCTCAAGATTGTCAAGGTCATCAAAAATAAGAATGTCTGAGAAACTGTCACTGCCAGTCAGAGTGTAAGGAGATGTAGCACTAAACGTTATGTGATGTCCTGGGATAGAAAAAGGACAGTGGGTAATAACTAAGGAAATATGGGTTAGTATGAACTTTAGTTCATAATAATGTAGCATGTTGGTTCATTAATTGTAACAAATGTACCATACTAATGTAAGATGCTAATAATAACAGAGGAAATTGGATGTGAAGTATACAGGAACTCTTTGTACTTCACAGTTTCTTCTGCAAATCTAAAATAAGGATTTTTTTTAGTTACTGTTAGAGAGGGGTTGTGAAAGCTTACTTTGATAGAAAAAAAGTTGACCAAAGTACAGAATCCCTGCCCTAATCTGAGTTTATGTGTATAATTATCAGAGAATACCATGATAGGTGAGATAGCCAACCTGAAAAGTATATTTCTTGAGGCATAGCTCCTAAAAATTAGAGCCAATTTCTAAGATTAGGAGATAAGATTTTCTCAGCAAAGCACTCACTGCATACCAGCAGTTTATGAATATTAGCTTTTAGTTCAGAAATGAAGCCACTGCTCCATCAAAGTATGGTTCTTGTTGGACACCCTGCAGCTTATGTCCAACAAGTCCTTCCAAACCCGGAGGTCTTGATAAATGGGGCTCACTTTCAATTGCAGCATTCAAGACTTCCTGTTTTTCTTTGCTGTGTAAAATCGCCATCCAGCCTGAGATCTTAGAGATTCTAAGGCTGTGTCCATGAATTTTAGTCGATTCTGTAACAGCTCCTGCTTATCATCTAATGATAATAGAGGAGGAGGAGGAAGGGAGGGAAAGAGGGACACATCACCTGATTATCTTGCTTATCACCTTCAAACCGTATAAAACAAACGTGATATGGAGGAAATAATTACTCCTGTGTCCCTTGAAACCTTAATTTCCTTGCTCCTTTCAGGTGAGTGAACATGGCATGTAGCTACTGAATGACTGAAAGTCTCCGGGCAGAAACCTAAAACCCTTGCGTCCTAAGCCAAGGTTGGATTCTGGAATCATACTGGCAGACAATGATGCCTGTCTCTGAGTTAATCACTTCGTGTAATAAAGTATATGGAATTGGTTCTGCTATATCAAGCTTCTGTTCATATAGCCAATGTGACAGCTTTGTAAGCTAGAAGCTATTTTTTGACCAGTAATTTAACTTCCGGGGCCTCAATTTCATCATGTGAAAAAGGGGAGTTTGTGCCATATTATAAGAGCCCTCTCAGCTCTGTCAGTCCACACCCAGTGGCTTGAGATTAACCTGAGATCCAGAGCTTTTGTACTTTGTTATGTTAATGCATGGTAATTCTATTTCTATCTTCATTGCTTTTCAGACAATTTGACTTCAACTTGAGTTACAACCTTGCCTATCAACCTTATTTTCCACTCTCAATTTCTAACAATCCATTTACCAAACCAGAAAACTCCTCCGAAAATTCTTATGTCCTACAGAGCAAAGTTCTACAATTTCATAACATTTTAATTTGTTCTTTTTAATTCTAAAGAACATTTTCAAGAAGTATATTTATTTATTTATTTATTATTATTTTTTTTTTTTTGCAGTACGCGGGCCTCTCACTGCTGTGGCCTCTCCCGTTGCGGAGCACAGGCTCCGGACGCGCAGGCTCAGCGGCCATGGCTCACGGGCCCAGCCGCTCCGCGGCACGTGGGATCTTCCCGGACCGGGGCACGAACCCGCGTCCCCTGCATCGGCAGGCGGACTCTCAACCGCTGCGCCACCAGGGAAGCCCAAGAAGTATATTTAATTTTAAATATCATTTTCAAGAAGTATACCCATTTCCAGGGGCTGCCACGACAAAGTACCATGAACTGGGCGGCTTAGTCAACAAAAATGTACTGTCTCAAGTTTTGGAGGATGGAAGTCAGAAATCAAAGTGTTGGAAGGGCTGGTTCCTTCTGTGGTCTGGAAGGAAGAATCTGTTCCATGTCTCTCCTAGTTTCTGGTAGCTTCAGGCACTCTCCCCATGTCTTTACATTGCTTTCTCTCTGTCACGTTGTATTTCTGGGCCCAAATTTCCTCTTTTTATGGACACCAGTCATATTGGATAGGGCCCACCCTAATGACCTCATCTTAATTTGATCATCTGCAAAGACCCTATTTCCAAATAAATTCACATTCACAGGTACTGGAGGTTAGGACTTCAACATCTTCAACACAATTCAATCCATAACAAGAAGAGAAAAACTGTTACTCCTGATAACAGGTAAAAATGTTTCCTCTTCCAAGTTTGATCTTTATAAAAATGATACTGACATCTAATGTCTAGTAGGCATAATCTTGCTTTCTTTTCATATTTATATAATTCTCTCCTTCTCCTTTTTCCCTTTCCCCATCACTGTTTATTTCTTTCTTCCTACATCATATGAAAATCTAAGAACCTGATGCAGACTTTTGAACTTTGTTTTTTCTCATTCATCAAATTAGCTTCAGCCAATGCAGATCATAACCCAGAACTATTTGTTTAGCAGGGATGGCTAGGAAAATGTACTTAACCCCAGGAAAGAGGGAGATTTCGAGCAAGGGAGGGAGGAGTCAGCATCAGCTATGGAATGAAAAGTGGCCAAGGAAAGGTGAGATTCTACCTGCATGTCCATTTGCCCAAGCCTGGATAATTAAGAAAATTGCTTGGAGAGGGTGTAAATTGGAAGATTGGGATTGACATATACACACTATTATATATAAAATATATAACTAATACGGACCTCCTGTATAGCACAGGGAACTCTATAATGGCCTATATGGGAAAGGAACCTAAAAAAGAGTAGAAATATGTATAACGGATTCACTTTGCTGTACACCTGAAACCAACACAATATTGTAAATCAACTCTACTCCAATAAAAATTTTTAAAAATAAAAAAATATTGTAACAGATTGAATGGAGAAACAGTTATGACAATCCAGCTCTTTTATTATTAAGCCAGATATTAAAGAAATTTTGAAAATTAAAAATAAAGAAAATTGATTGTAAAGCTGCTGATAAAATTTGTATAATTCTTCTTGGTTGTAATAGGACACCCCGTCACCCCAGATCCTGACTGTTATCATGGAATAAAATTGGCTCTGGTATGAAATTTGTACTTATACCGAGGTACCATTAGTGTCTATGAAACAGACCTTGAATTTACCACTAGCAAGATACACATAGTGCAAAAGCCAATTAAACCCGTCAGGAAAGCTACTTAAATCTCCTGGATCTGAGACTGGTCAGCAATTAGCATCTCTGTGCTTAGCACTTATTAGCAAAGAGGATTCTAATGCTGAAAGGCATGTAGCATATTTACTATTTATTTATTTATATTTTTTGTGGGACGCGGGCCTCTCACTCTTGTGGCCTCTCCCGTTGTGGAGCACAGGCTCCGGACGCGCAGGCTCAGCGGCCACGGCTCACGGGCCCAGCCGCTCCGCGGCATGTGGGATCTTCCCGGAGCGGGGCACGAACCCGTGTCCCCTGCATCGGCAGGCGGATTCTCAACCACGGCGCCACCAGGGAAGCCCATGTAGCATATTTAAAGTTGTTTGCCCCTTCTTTGAAAGGCATGATAGATACACGGAAGAGGAATCTGTATTTCTGTCCGCACCCATGGTAAACATTCCTCCTGCTGTTTACATATGCAATGTATCTAGTAGCTTCATGTCACATGGATGGAACTATTTTATAATTCAGCAAATTTGATAAATAGTGATTTTTGGTCTCCCTAAGTTTTTTCAAGTCCAGCTGAAAGATACTGTTTATAATCTTAGCCGGTCTAAGAAGAAAGCATCAATTTGTTTTCTTCATGCATTTTTGCTCGATATAAATTGTGTTTCAGTGGTTTCTGGGACTGCAATATAATAAGTATTATTCTCTTTTATCCACATTTATTATCATGGGTTAAATGTATTCCTTATATCTCTCTTTATGTTCTTACTTTACATGTATATCTATGCCAGATTGTACTCTAAGATTGAAAACTGCTGTAGCAGTACTCTTAAA
Source organism: Kogia breviceps (assembly GCF_026419965.1). NCBI lineage: Eukaryota > Metazoa > Chordata > Mammalia > Artiodactyla > Physeteridae > Kogia > Kogia breviceps. The sequence goes on along the minus strand of NC_081315.1, from coordinate 121,096,058 downwards.
CTGTGGTGTGCATAAAATCACTGAATTTTATTTTTTAAATGCATGTTTAGGGCCATTATCCAAACAGATTCTTAATCAGTAGATGTGGAAGAGAGACGCAAGAACCTGTACTTGTAAAAAGCATCCTATATGGTTCTGATGCACCTGGTCCTTGGACCCCACATTAGGAAACAAACTGAAAGGATGGGGATTAATTCCATTTAAGATGATTTATACCATGCTGGGAGATATTTAACTAACTCTAGGTGTTAGCCGCTGCTGATTTCCTCCTAAGCACTCCTTATAGCCAACTTGCTGTACAAAAATGGAGTTTTAGGGGGCTTCCCTGGTGGCGCAGTGGTTGAGAATCCGCCTGCCGATGCAGGGGACGCGGGTTCGTGCCCCGGTCTGGGAGGATCCCACATACCGCGGAGCGGCTGGGCCCGTGAGCCATGGCCGCTGAGCCTGCGCGTCCGGAGCCCGTGCTCCGCAACGGGAGAGGCCACAGCAGTGAGAGGCCCACGTACCACAAAAAAAAAAAAAAAAATTCCTAGACAAGTTCCGCCCTCTTTTCTTCGGTGCATACAATCCCTTTGGCTACAGCAGTTCTCATAGATGGCTAGTCTATCTATGACTGACAACATACGATGGAAAAATGTTTAGAGTTTCAGAGATGCACTCATTTCTCTTTCTGTTTTGCCTCAGCATAGCCTGTCACTTCTCTTCACATTCGTCTGATGTCAGTTGAGGAAGATGCGTTTGTTTTATCAATTGCAGAAGGATTACACACGAAGGAAAGAACCTAGTAGGCAATACCATGCCACTAAGGCTAAGGTTTCTGTGCGAAGAGCTCTGTAACTTCAGTACCCCTGGCAGACACTTCACCTGACCCTGCATGATGTAGTGTAGCGTCCTCTGCCCCCATCACTGCTTTTCTCGTCTCCTACACTACAGTGTCATAGACAATTTACTTGTCTGAATCCCACTGTCATTTCTCCTGGAGGGTAGGAATTATGTCAAAACCATCTGTAGCCACAACTCTCGGCAAAATGCCTGACTTAAAGTAGACAATGTAAAAACAACAGTCTAATGAATGAGTCAATAAACCAACCTCCTGGAAAAGTAGAGCTAATTTCTCCCACAAGCTTCTAGGAAAATTTCTAGTTTCTCCAGCAGTATTGGATCCATACAGGAACCCATGTTGCTGCCCAGCCAGTTCACCACGTCTCAACCCTGCATGGCATCGACTTCACCAGATTTGTTTTGGAAGGATTGGTTGAAAATAGATTTTAAAAAGAAATCTAACTTAAGCTCCCAAACATGAGATATCTGAGGCAAAGGGAAAGCTTAGACCCATGAAGGGGGCACGCGCGCGCGCGCGTGTGCGTGTGTGTGTGTGTGTGTGTGTGTGTGTGTGTGGTAGGTGGGAAGTTAAAGGCATTCTCACAGATTATAAAGCTTCTGAAACTAACCGTTCACAATTGAATTTACATTTGTGAATCCACATATTATAGATGTGTTCAAGGCCTTAATTTTTAAAAAGGCTTTTCTCTCCCTCGTTTTCACATTGTATCCATTTTTATAATACATCTGTATTTCTATTTATTTTTTAAAATATAAATTGGATATAATTTGGAAAAGGAAATATGCTGATTTGGGCGAGTTTATCATTCACCATCTCCTAAAACGTTCTTAGTGCCCCAGGACCCTGGGATGAAATTAAGACAATGCCACCAAGAAAGGGGAAAGGAAAACCTCTTGTCTTATTAGCATCCTCCTGCCCCATTCCTATCCATCCATAGCTCTTGTAGCTGAGCTCTTTTCTACCTTTGATGCATCCTTGGTTGGAAAAATAAACGATGGAATTTGTAACAGACTCTAACTATAAGTAAGACAGTCTAATCTCTTGAGGTACAGCAGGAAATTGAATGATTTCTTTCAAAATCTGCATGACTCTGACACCTGGTGGCTTTAAAGCTCTGACACAGAAAGAAAGAAGAGTAGCCTGAGAAAGAGGAACACAGGGGAATTTGCTCTGGGGTGTTGATTCTTTCTTGGTAATACAGAAAGCAGAGCACCCACAAAACTCCCCAGCACCTAGGCTTTCTCTGCTTTTTGGTCACAAGTCAAAAATGGCGTCACGATTCAGGGCAGGAATGTTAGAATCAGACAAGACGAGACAAATATTTTCTGGCCTTGAGAGTTATTTCAACTATGGGAACCTCAATTCTCTCATCTCTAAAAGTGAAGATAAAGTGATAAACCATAATGGAAAAGAGTATGTAAAAAAATGTATATATATGTCACTGAATCACTTTACAGCAGAAATTAACACATTGTCAATTATAATGTATTATAGTTGACTATTGATAGTACGTATCTCTAGACAGCACGTATAGATCATACGGAGGTTTGATAGCACAGTAGCTAGCTCACTGTAAATGTTCCACAACAGCAGACAGCACTGAACTTTGAACCAATGCAAAAGAGCAGCCTATGTGGAGGGTCAGCCCCGGGTTGCCCAGCTGCTCTATATTATCCTTAGAGCTTCCATCTCTCCCACTGCTTCAGGTCTTTGTATGGATCTAGCACTCTACTTTTTTTTTTTTTCACTTCTATCATTTTAAGTCTTCTATTAAATAGGACCCTATAACATTGCTGCTATTCCGCCGTTTTTGACCTGCAAAAACGGTTATTTCATACAGTTCAAACAAACACCTCTCCGTCGGTTAAGTCATTTTCCATTGTTAGAGACCTTTTCAAGTGAATAAACAGTTTGGGAAAATTATTGGCCACAGGCTGAAATCACAGCATTATGGTTAGTTCTCCCACTGAACTTAAAGGGGCCCTAGGATATAGAATTTAGCTTATAAAATCTCTCTCTATATACAAGCTTTATATTAAAGCACCTGTGATTACTTCCATTAAAAGGCTCTTCTGTGCTTCACAATAAAAATTTTATAGGAAATCATATGCTATGTAGCTGGAGATTTTAAAGATAATTTTTCTACATATCCAAAACTGTTTTCTTTTCTACCATCCATGAAATCAAGAAGCAAAAAAGACTGTGGTTACTGAAAATAAAATCCTCCTAGGAAACCATTTCATACAATACAAAAATAATCTAATGCTGGCAGAAACGGTCCCTTGGAAATAGCGGCTCGTTGGTTTAGAGTTCTACTGTTATTAACTTCTGGTGATCAGGGAGTGAGAAATGGAAAGGATACCACAGAGAATCATTAAGAACAACACACCAGACAGAGAGAACCATTTAGCTGACAAACCATATAACTGCACTTTGGATTAAAAGCAAACAAACATAGAAAAACAAAGAAAAAGTTTCAAACCACTGCTGGAGAGCATGTCCCTGAAAATCCTGGCAGATTCCTGAGGTCTCTACAAAGGAAGAGGTCACTGCAACTTTATTGTCCCAAAACCGTAACAAATGCCTAGTGCATTTAAAAGGAGCTAGGAAAATGAAAAAGAGCCTTTCTTATCTGGATGTTGGCAATGTTTAAATGAGAGATTTGAAGTGTCTAGTGGCTCATGACCTTTTGTGAACTTAAATGCTCAGATGCCTTGGAGGGGCAGAGCCTACAAGGTCAGACCTGACTTGACTGCAGAGACCTATCTGGAAACTTCTGTGCATTTCCAGAGAGCCTTGATCCCAGCCTTTGGGTGTTTTTGTTTGTTTTACTGTACTCTCTTTGTGCTGTCACTTACTCAAAATGATAGAATGAGGTTTTGAACTCTAAGACTAAATTAATCATTGTGTCCACACTGAAAAATTTCCCGAACACTCGCTGAGGGCAGGAACTGTACTGACCTTCAAGAAGGTGAGGGTGTGATGGACCCACTTCAAGCCCAGAGCAGAGCCCCCTCTCCAACACAGGGCAGCTATGAAGGATGCTTATCCTTCCTCTCTTCTTGGGACTTTGACAAATCACCATTGAGTGAAACCAGCTAAAGGGTTACAGCATTCTTGCCTTCTTACTATTTTCTTCCCTACAGTTTCTCATTTTGGAAAATAGGATAATAATTGCATAGGCACCAAAGGATTTCCCAGTGCAGTTATTCAGATATGGAGGGGATGACCAGGATTCTTGATTCCACACACAAAACAGTTTAGGGATATTCTCAGTCATTAATAGAAGATTCAGGGATGTGGATCATATCAGGCTTGCAAAATGACGTACCTTCAAATTATTCGATTTATTTGACTCATAAATAGAAGCTGGAAAACCAAGTCAGGTTAATTTGCCCTTGAAGAAAGACTTTTACCTGAATTCATTTTCAAAAATTTTATCTTATTGTGGTAAGAACACTTAACATGAGATCTACTTTCTTAATTTGTTTTACCTGAATGTATTGATTATTGTCTCATGCCTTTACTTTTTCTCTATCAGAGAAGCTTTTCTGTTATTTGTCACAAAAATAATTGCTTGAAAATGAAATGCAGTTAAATCAGTTATTTGATAAAATATAGTATGTTTTGCTTGAATTTAACAATGCCTTATATAAACAGATTTGACTGTTTTATTTTAAACACAGCCATTTTAGAGAAAATCTTTTGAGATTTCTTCACACTGTTTTATCCTTCCAAACCAATTAGTTAATTTCATAGGCATCTCAGTCCTTTTGGGCTGCTAAAACAAATTACCATAGTCTGGGTGGCTTATAAACAATAGAAAAGTATTTCTCACAGTTCTGGAGGCTGCGTGCCAGAATGGTGGCGTTCTGGTGAGAGCTCTCTTCCAGGTTACAAACTGCCGACTTCTGGGTGCATCCTCACTGGGAGATAAAGAGTGAGAGAGCTCTCTAGCTTCTTCTTGTAAGGGCACTAATCCCATTCATGAGAGCTCCACCCTCATCACCTAATCACCTCCCAAAGACCCCCTCTCCAAACACCATTACATCAGGATTAGTCTCAACATATGAATTTGGGGGGAATACAAACTCGCAGTCCATTGCAATAGGTTTCAGCCATAAACACAGTCAATCATTATGGAACTATTGTCTCCCTTTTGCAACACAAGGACCAAAAGGAATCAACCTATGTATAAACGACCACACTCATTCTTCTCTCTGACCACTCCTTTCCCCACATAGCTGTAAGCCTCACTCTCTTGCCTTTTTCAAATCTCTACTCAGGCGTCACCTTAGTGAGACCTTCCCTGCCCAGTCAGTTCAAAATTACAGTCCCACCCCTACACCCTAGTTCTTATTATGCTTTCCTGATTATTCATCTCAGTAGGACTTTTACTATCTGTGTTGCTATATATCTTATTTCTTTAGGAAAGCCTCCCATTTCCATGAAGGAAGAGATCTCTGTCTCTTACTTGCTGCTATATCCCCAGGAGCTAGAAGAGTACAGACACATAGTATGCAGTAAATAAAGACTTCTTTTATGAAGCAAGGAGAGACTTGTTTAATTGAAAATTTGCTTTGCAATCATCTCTGAAGTCACTTTACTATGAAAGGAATTAATTTATAGATAGTCCCCAACTTACAATGATTCTACTTAACGCTTTTTTGACACTGCATTGGAATGAAAGCCATATGCATTCAGTAGAAACCACACCTTGAGTTTTGAATTTGGATCTTTTCCTGGGCTAGCGGCACGTGGTACCACATTCTCTCGTGAGGCTGGGCAGCGGCCACAGCTCCCAGTCAACCATGTGATCAAGAGAGTAAACAACCAATACACTTTCAACCATTCTGGACCCACACAACCATTCTGTATTTCACTATCAGTACAGTATTCAACAGATTACATGAGATATTCAACACTTTATTAAAAAACAGGCTTTGTGTTAGATGATTTTACCCAAGCTGTAAGCTAATCAAGTGTTCTGATCATGTGCAAGGTGGGCTAGGTTCAGCTATGATGTTCGGTATCTTAGGTGTATTCAAGGCATTCTCCACTTAGGATATTTTCAACTCACAATAGGTTTATGAGGAGATAACCTCACCGTGAGGTGAAGAAGATCTCTATATATCCAGGAAAAATATATCAGAAAAGGTCTTTGCAGGGCAAATCAAACAAACAAAAACAAATAGTGATAGTAAATTATACGTTATTTTTAGATGTTATGAAATAGAACAGAGAAAGGGCAAGCTCTGTGGGGGGAAAAACATACAAATTCTATATTTGAGTAGAGAGACTAATTCTCAAAAGGGCTTTACAGTGCTTGGAACTCTACAACAATAAATAGTGTGCATGGTCATAGCTATTATAAATGGGTGAGTTGGCTGCAGTTTGCTGGGGGTTTTCAGTTCCTTCACAGGTGACTGAAAAGGTTGCTAAACCTTGTGAACTGAAACCAAAGGAAAGATTTCCCTGAGCTGCTGACAGGCTCTGCCTGCCAAGAGTTTGATGTTTCTGATCTGGAGGTGCAGCTGAACAGCAAAAGAGACTTCCTGTAGCTAACGAGCCCTTTTGCAGGTGCTCTGCATTGCTGAGGCCTCACAAAAGTCAACACCATATCAGGGATTGCTCAAGGGAACTTTCTGGAGCCAAATTGGGCTTTCTGATATTGTCATTAGGCACAGCTATTGGCATGCCCTCAGGTGACCCAAGCTGCCTGCTCGCTCTGTACTCATTGCCACCTTCTTTAGCACCTGCTAGAGAAATGTTTGCAATTTGTTGAGTTACAGGACAGAAAGGGCAGAAAAGGATTTAGTATGAGGCATGATGGCAGCCATCTAACCTCACAGGAGACCTCCCTTATAAGCTAGGTAGACCAGTCAACAGAACTGGGACCAGCAGCGTCTATTCTGTCCTGTGTGTGGAGGACAAGGGTACACGGTGTGGCTCCCTCTCTCTGCCTTCCATTTTCTCTTGCTGTTAACTTTCTTCTCCTCTTATAGTAGGCTGGGTCATCTAAATTCCATGACCCAGGCATACCTTGGAGATACTGCGGTTTGCTTCAGATCACTGAAATAAAGCGAATATCGCAATAAAGCAAGGCACACAAATTTTTTGATTTCCCAGTGTATATAAAAGTTACGTTTACATCACGTCTAGAAAAACAACGTACATACCTTAATTTAAAAAATACTTCATTGCTAAAAAATGCTAACCATAATCTGAGTCTTCAGCAAGTCAGAGTAGTAACATCAAAGATCACTGATCACCATAATAAATATAATAATGAAAAAGTTTGAAATATTGTATTACAAATACTGACAGAGACAGGAAGTGAGCAAATGCTCTTGGAAAAATGGCACCAATAGACTTGCTCGATAGAGCGTTGCCACAAAGCTTCGATATGTAAAAAACACAGTATCTGCGAAGTGCAATGAATGGAAGTGCAGTAAAACATGGTATGCCTGTACTCTATTGCCAGCTAGCTAGTTTGATGAAGTCTGTCCAGGGAGCATTGCTTTAATGACTGAGTTAACAACATAGAATGGGAGATCTCAGCTCTCGATTAGATATTTCATTCCACTCTAACCCCATGGAGAAAAGGAGAATATCACAGATGAATACACTTTCTCAAAAGAAAAATATGGGGCTTCCCTGGTGGCGCAGTGGTTGAGAATCCGCCTGCCGATGCAGGAGACATGGGTTCGTGCCCCGGTCCGGGAAGATCCCACGTGCCGCGGAGCGGCTGGGCCCGTGAGCCATGGCCGCTGAGCCTGCGCGTCCGGAGCCTGTGCTCCGCAAAGGGAGAGACCACAACAGTGAGAGGCCCGCCTACCACAAAAAAAAAAAAAAAAAAAAAAAAGAAAAAGAAAAATATGTTCACCATACTTTCTCTAAGAATGAGTATGCCATAGTTTGCTATTAGAAAATGGAGGGTAATATAAAGGTTCAACTCTTGGGTTCTACAATCAGATAGCACTGCTTCTTACTAGGTATGTGTGCTTGGCTATGGCCCAATTTTTGTGATTATGAAATAGGGGTAACAAAAGCATCTACCATTAGGGTTCTAGTGAGAATTAAATGAAACCATGTACATAAAGTGTTTAAGACCATGCTGGACACACAATCTCTCAATAAACATGCACTGTTACAATGATTTCTTTCTTTTTTTTTTTTTTTTTTCCCCAGTACGCGGGCCTCTCACTGTTGTGGCCTCTCCCATTGCGGAGCACAGGCTCCGGACGCGCAGGCTCAGCGGCCATGGCTCACGGGCCCAGCCGCTCCGCGGCATGTGGGATCTTCCCGGACCGGGGCACGAACCCGCGTCCCCTGCATCGGTAGGCGGACTCTCAACCACTGCGCCACCAGGGAAGCCCTACAATGATTTCTTGTTACGCTGTTGAAAACACTACAGTTCTTCCCAGAAACAAACAAACCCGGTCCTTCCTTCCTATGAGTCTTTCTTCTGTTTTTCTTTCCCATGTGTCTCCTTTACTACTCAACACACAATACCTCACTCCTGACACTTCTCATCACCAAATGTGTTGGGGTTTTGCCCCACACCAGGCAATTCTCCATGCCAGCTGGGTGTCCTACAACTTAATTCACTTCTGAGACTTTCTACCCAGCTACATCCTCAGATCCCACAGGTCAGGGGCTCAGTCGCAGCAGATTGCTGCTCCCCATTCAGATGCTAATTACAAACCCAGGTTGTCACCTGTGTTTCTGACCTACAGGCTATAGATTAGAGCTTCCAATGATCCCCTCCTTGAGTTTGACTGATTTGCCGAAGGAGCACAGAGAATTCAACGAAAGATTTTACTTACATTTACTGGTTTCTTCTTAAATGATATGATAAAGGATACAGAGGAACATCCACATGGGACGGATGCATAGGGCAGGGTTTGGGGAAAGCGCACAGACCTTCCACGACCTCTGCAGGTACCTCTCTCTACTCGTTCACCACCCTGGAAGCTCTCCAATCCCAGCTTTTTTCTGGGTTTTTATGGAGGGTTCATTACATAGGCATGGCTGACGAACTCATTGGCCGTTGGTGATTGGTGCAAGCTCCTGCCCTTCTCCCCTCCCCGGAAGTCGGCGGGTGGGACTGAAAGTTCCAACCCTCTAATCATTTCGTTGGCTCCACTGGCAACCAGCCCTCCCACCCTTAAGTGCTTTCCAAAAGTCATCTCATTAACATAATAAAAGACTCATTTATTGCTCTCATCATTTAGGAAATTCTAAGGGCTTTAGGAGTAAAAAAGGGGACAAAGATCTAAAATATACTTCTTATTATAAATCACAATATCATAATGTGAGAAAAAAACGCTTTAAACTCTTCTTCCCATGAAGATGTGATAAATTTAGAGTGTTAAGTAACATCACAGACACCTCTCAAGTATCTGCGCATCTGAGACCAGGAAGAGATAAAGGATGATCATCTACAGTTCTAACTGCATTTCAGCTGCAACTGGTCAACTCCATTTTCACCAGTTTTAAGAAGTAATTAACAGGCTTGTGTTTAAGCTCACCATCTCTAGCTCCTCCTCAACATATGGTTCAGGTGCTAATTTGCAGTGAAATCGTTGAGGGAAAAGAGAAGAAACAGAGAAAAGAAGAGAAACCTGGGGCCAGGCTGATCCCAAGCTAAGCAAGGACGGTGAGTCAGTGAGCAGGAGTCCCATCTGGCGTGTGAGATTTACACCTTGAGTTCAGGGTCTGCTTGGAGCAGTAGAAGAGCTGGTGAATGGCTCTGGGTCTCGTGGCCACCTATATACAGGTCCATGTTGTACTTTTCTACCATTACAAACCTAGGGAAAGCTACAAAGGGTTAAATGACTTTTGTGAGTGAGTCTGAAAAATGCTGGGAATTAGTTTCAGCCACAGCACGAGGCTTCAGCTTAGGTGGTGTCTGGCTACGGGACATGGTTTCCTGACTGTGTGAGAAAAAAAATCTGCCTCTCTTCACCCTCCAGAGCAACAAAGCTCCACACTCTGGGATTTGGGCTGAAACTCTTGATTATCTGCCCAAATCCATCCTCCTTTTCTTCCAGGGTGATAGGACTCTTATGGGCAAGACCTTGCGGCCATGGGACTGAGTTCTCACCAGGGAAATGTCAGCACAGGGGATCTTGCTACTTCCTGATGGGAGCTTTTAACAGAGCAGCGGGGACTTTTTACACTCTTTTCCTTCCACTGCTGTCCGCATGCACCTGTAAGGCCTAGCACATGGGTCTTTGAATCGCCATGTGAAGGAAAGTTATCCAGTCACCCAAACATCCACACTGGATTGTTGTGTGAATGGGATATAAAATTCTGTTGTATTTGATTGATGATATGGTGGTTTAGCCCATCCCAATTAATCCACCACCTTCAATTCCACTGCTGGAAATGTACTCCTTTGGATTAAAGCTTTATTCCTTTGTCCGACCCCAATAAAAGACAAATATGTCGGGATATGCAAAATAAATGTTTTCTTAGTCATTTTCTCCTTAGCGAGATGATTCAATCAAAGATCTCTTGAAAAGTGATTATGACATGGATCACAGAGGAGGAACTATAAAAAAACAGGAACATAACATAAGAAAGGAGAACAGATCAGGACCTTGAGACAATAGGTAAGAGTGACCTTCAAGTCCTTTACAACTTGGTGTGGAGCCCACTCTAAACAACATGGTGGACTCAGTAAGACCAAACTCTATCCTCTCTGTGTTTATAGAATGAATGGCTTTTCTCTCAGCCTTGCTCAGGAAACCAGTCATATGGTATCTGCTGTTCTCTGGGGCATGTATAAAGGAGTTCCTCTCTGTTGACTGAGCACCTATCATGTGCCAGCTAATGTACACAACGTCCCAAAGAGTTGCCTCCTTCCTCCAGGAGATACCAGACCTCTGACACTTATGGCTGGGCTTTCCACAGGGTAAGGTGGGGCTCACATCTGGTACCCAAGGTTACCACGGCTGGAGGATCCCATTGGACAAAGTGATAGCTGATGTTTTTCATAAAGGTGCCTGCTTCCAAAGGAGCTTTGATCTACTAGACTCACTGGGCTCGGCTGCTAACCAAATATACATATTTCTCATTATAAATCACAATAACACAACATTACAAGGAGGAAAAACAATACATGAAACTCTTCTTAACATGAATATGTGATAAAGTCAGAGTGTTAAATAATCTCACAGACACCTCTCTCAAGCATCTCTCAAGCCTCTGTGCCTATGAGACCAGGAGGAGATAAAGGATGATTATCCACAGTTCTAACTGCATTTCAGCTATAACTTGTCAACACTATTTTCACCAGTGTTAAGAAGTAATTACCAGGCTTGTGTTTATTTCACCCTCTCAATCTTCTTCTCTTCACCAGCTGGTTCAGGTGCTAATCAGCAATGAAACAGCCAAGGGTCTTCCTGAACCAAACAGCCATTTCCAAACTACTTTCATTTGGTAGAAGGGCATTTATTGAGTACCCACTATGTGCTGGGAATTAGGTATTTGCTAGGGCATTAACTTTCCTCTTTCTCCTTTGAGATGAAGAACTTTACCCATATGTACACATCTGCCCACTTTCTGGGAGACTGAAGTTCAGAAGAACAGGATCAGCCTCCACTAGTGCAGGAGCTGAGGGTGAGGGAGAATCCAAGCCATTGTGGATACAGAGGCCAAACAGAGAAGCCTTCTTCCTCATCTCTGCCCCCAGCCTTCCTCCCCCATCAAGACTTTTGACCTTTCCTCAGCTCTTGGCTCTTGATTCAAATTGGCTCCTAATACAAAACCCTGGATCAACATCAAACCTTGGTTCTCTGCACAAAATCTTGGACCATTATTGAGGAATCCAAGCCAGAAACAAATAAGACCTCTATTCATCAGTTTCCATTTGTTGTAAGACTCATAGTTTGTCTCAGGGATAGCTCAGTTACCAGATCTTCCCCTGATAGGGAAGGGCATGAGGCCATAATGATATGTTTACTCCATCATTCCTAAGCCAAACAGAAAGACCAATAAACACTGCTGTTAGCTCTGAAATTGAACTCTTATTTTAAAACTCCTCATAATTTACTCCCTTCACTCTAATGATCATTAAGTCCATTCATTTAATCCAAAGGAAGGAAATATATAAAATCCTAAGTAAAGCACTAGTAAAAGAACACCATGGATATTGTGAGAGCTGATCCACCAATCACCTCACTGCAACTACAGAGTCCTACATTTTTAGCAACAGGAAAAAAGAATTCAGACATGTTCAGTAGCAAGCATGACATTTATTACCACATTCCTCATGTTGCTAAAGAGATTACTCTATTCCCTATGAATGAACAATTTTTGAAGAAAATGATTTATTTTCCTCTCACTTTGTTTTGGCAGGTCCAGAAAGTTTGCAGGACATATGTCTTCTTGCAGGACATTACCCTGCTGTAACCAAGCAGGACCCTATGGGGTTTTCTCGGGAGAGACCCCACCCCTGCCCCCCATGTCCTCCATCTGCCTCTTGTTTGTAGAAAAACTTTACCCTCCTAGGCCTTCCCTGAGTTCCAATGAATAAATTTAATCAGAGAAGTGAAAAAATGCAGAAACAAAGGAAAACAGTCAAGCACGACAAAGTAATAATAGTTTAGCCATTAAACAAAGTCAGGAACCTTTAGTTCCTCCTCAAGGGCTAGAGATAATATTCTGACATATTCTAGAGCTATTTTGCAGATACTGAAACCCCCACCAGCCGGAAGAAGTTAACTGTATGCTGACCACAAGCACATAGGCCCCAGACTGGTTGGAATCAGAAGGTTGATGATGTTGACCCCCAGTTACTTCACCACCAACCAATTAGAATAATGTCCATGAGCTGATCACACACCCCTCAAAATTCTCCCTCACCCCTGAGAGCCAGGGGTGTTCAGGTCTTTTGAGCATTAGCTGCCTGGACTCCTTGTTTGATGCCTGCAATAAACACTGCACAACCCACTGTCAGTAGATTGGCTTTACTGGGTGTGGGTGAATGGACCCAAGTTTGGTCCAGTAACACTGCCACTACATGAAAAGTAAGGTCATCAGGGCAAAGCCTCTCCACCCACCCTTTCAAACTGGGTGGAAAAGTCGGCATAAAAAAGTGGGAACAGAGTAGGAAGCCCAATTTTGGCCCCAATCCTTGCCTCCTCCTACTTTATCTTACTACCAAAGTAAAGCTGATCTTTACTCCTAAACTTTTCTCCATCTGGTTGAGAACTCTCAGGAGAGGGGATGTGATTCACCATTACTTTCAGATCCCACGGCAAGCAGGGAGGTGGGTCATTAAAGAAGAATATTCACTTCCTTATACATAAACTCAGATTTGGTTTATGAAAACTGTTTTCAGAAATTTATTTTGAAAGTGGAAATTCCAATATCCCTTTTGAATGATTTGTTGAGTTTGTTGACCAAATTCGGGGTCACCTGTGACTCTCACTGGAGATGACCAGGTGGCTGACGATGACACAGGAGGCCAGAACGCGAGGACGTTCAGGACCTCCACTCTGTGGGGAGATAAGCAGGGTGGAGCGTGAACTTCTGTTGATGTTATGTGTGTGATTCCAGGCTTCTGTTGTGATTATTTGAAGGAAAGGAAGAACATTCATGCATTAATCAGATTTTCTAAATAAATATTTATGAGCCACAACAATTTCTAATGCAATATAAAGCCCCAAACTGAACTTTCAACTTTCAAATGTGAAATCAGCGCAATTGGAAGGTCTCTTTTTCAAGGTGCAATAACTTAAAATATATAAATATTTCACTGATTTTTTCTTTTTCTTTTTTTTTTTTTTGCAGTACGCGGGCCTCTCACTGTTGCGGCCTCTCCCGTTGCAGAGCGCAGGCTCAACAGCCATGGCTCACGGGCCCAGCTGCTCTGCGGCATGTGGGATCTTCCCGGACCGGGGCACGAACCCGTGTCCCCTGCATCGGCAGGCGGACTCTCAACCACTGTGCCACCAGGGAAGCCCCTCACTGATTTTTATTACATAAGTTAGTAAGGATTTCTGCAAGGTAAAGAATGAAACCATAAATTTTCACAAATAGAAACAAGTCAAATGGGTCATTAGACATATAAGAGAGGAAATATTCTTTCTCTGAGGAGTTTTACCAAATTGGAGTAAATTACATAGAATTTATTTTGCTTTTATTCTTATATTTTACAATATTGAATATTTTGTTACTTGTGAAAGTAACATATTTTCAAGGCAGAAAACTTGGAAAGCACAGAAAAGCAGAAAAGAATTCCTTTTTGTACTCACAGAAGACTATTGTCCATCTTACCCTTCCTCCATGTTGTGCATGAGTGTGTGTGTGTGTGTGTGTGTGTGTGTGTGTGTGTGTGTGAGCCTGTGAGTCTGAGCAAGAGTGTGTGCACATATGTGTGTGAGTGTGTGTGTCTCAGATGCTAAATGATCCTTTCCTGCTGACTCACAGCTTGGAGCTTTTGTGAGTCCCAAAGGGCAAGAACTATAGGTGCTCAGCCAGTCTGGCAACGCTAGCTCATCACTCACTCTGCAAGAATTGAACCGAAAGGGGAAGGTAGGGGAAGAGCCAGGCCTGATGATGTGGAGTACAGGTTCCCCACCCACCCACCCACTATCTGAAAGCAGAGCCTTCCTATGAAACCTCTGTAAGCCGAAGTGACGTACAGCAAAGACGCAATTACCTTAGGGACACGTCTGGCTCTGGATACACAAAATATAGGCAGCAAAAGCCCAGATGCTCACAGACACAGGTCAAAACTGTGGTGGCCTGATGCTGAGATGCTGAGTGTAGTTCCCGGGGAAGGAGCTTGGCAGTGCACGCTGAGCTGAGGGTGCACGCTGCCTCTATAAAGGCTCCTGCAAAACAGACGCTGAACGCTATTTTCAATTTTCGCTTTTTTCCATAGACGCGAAAAACCTTTGGCATTTCTTTCAGTTGGTGAAAACAAGTATTAAAATAGGTCTTTTGTAAAGGCGATGCGGCATAAAGCAAACTTTAGAGAAGTGGGGACGCCTGTACTTTGCAGACACTGCTGATGTCCTGTGAATTCCGCTTTCACTCCCAGCTATGCAGGGGGAGCTTCAAGGAAACCACTTGCGCAGATAGGCATGTGTCCTCTGGAATTGGGGAGATTGAAATCACCTGACTCAGGCCCAAAGAGTCTGGAATGATCTGTGGTGGCAGAGCAAAGGCAAGAAACAGGTGTGCTTTGGTGTGGCCTGAACTTCCAGATAGTAACAGGGCAAGAATGCACAAGAGCCAGGTGGACAGGAAAAGGTGAGTAGCCTTGAGCTGGCCCGAGAAGAACTCAAGATGAGGACACACAAAGTGAGGTGGCCCCCAAACAGATTATTGGTAGCTGGAGGTAAGGGGGCGTAGCAAGCAGCCAGCTGACGGTTCCAGAGATGGGGGCTGCAGTCAGAGGGAGAGGATGGAGGTCGTGCCTCAGGCCAAATCACACACACAGATGAGCACACGTGCACACACATACACGTGCAGAAGACCGCCCTGTCCCTCCTAATCCGCCTTAGTTTTTTTCCAAGCATTAGTTATGTATACATGTATCTGTACATGCATTTCTCCTTTGCAAAATAACATTTTACTCCACATACCGGTAACTCTCTTCAAAAATTTTCCACTGTGTGTAAAATCCCATGTATAAACACATTTTTAAATACTAATTACAGCTTTATTTTAATAAACCCTGTCCTTGGTAATTATATCCTACTTTTCCAATAATGTTCTTATTTTCAAAAAGTTTGCTCTTGGTAACACCATCAGGGTTTTCTTTTCTTTTCTGCGTTTGCCAGGCTCTCCTTCCTACACCACACACAGCACAGCTTTCTGCGTCTCTGTCTGTGTCCTGTCTGTGTCCCTTCAACGCATTCTACCCAGCACTTTCCTAATCAAATATCTGCTGTGGCTGCACAGGGCTATAACCCAAACTCCACAGCTTGGATTAAGACTTTTGGTAATTTAATGTAAAAAAACCTTTTCAGATTTACTTCTCATCATTCCCCCAAACCAGCTTCCACTGTCGTGAATACTGGTCTCTTAGTACTCCTTGAATATGCCGTCCACAAGTCCTCCTCTCTGGCTGTACCCTTACATTCCTCCGGGCTCCTCTCCACCTACCAAGGAATAGTAGGTGAAATTTTTGGCCTTAAGGTTGGGGAGGAAGAGACATGGAATGTCTTTGGAGGAAATAGCAGATTCTAGTCACGTTTGTTTTAAGTTAGGCGAGAAAACACCATGGGGAGGTGGGAGACATTGCCAGCAGCTATGAAGATGGGGGCGGGGAGAGATTAGTGCAGAGATCAACAGCCATTGCAATCAACAGATTACAATGCTTTTATGGTAACAAAATATTGCTGAAATAACAAGGTATGGGATGCAACTGCATGATTATATGCCTTGGAAAAGCTCCCAAGAAAGTCATTTGCTATAAAGACAAAACTATGAATTGCCAGCCAGATGCAATTAGTGACATTTTATTAGACATTGGGGTTGCCTTTCATTGCACTAGTTCCCAGCATGATGGAGCAGTTATTATAAATGTGGCCTCTGGCGTCAGATCTCTCACATCCTGGCCCTACCCCTCCCGGCTGAGAGACTTTGGGCAAGTTACCTGCCCCTCCTCTTCTGCAAAATGGGAGCGTTAACTGCGGACACCTCAAATGGAATGTTGTGTACAAGCAAAGTCCTTAGAACAGTATCTGGCTCATAAGAAGCTCTCCATAACTGTTAGCTTTTTAAAAAGGAATAGAATAGTATTTAAACAGAGTTTGGCTTAAATAAGGTTTGTTTATTTAAAGGTTAAACTTTAACGTGGTTAATTTCTAACTGAGTCCCTGTAGTCACTGAGTCTAACTGCAAGTTAAAATCACAGCTTGTTGGAGCTGGCAGAGGTCTTAGAGTCTTCCAGTCCACAACTCCTCCCCATGTCTCATAAAATGTCATTAATTGCATCTGGCTGGCAATTTATAGTTTTGTCTTTACAGAAAATGACTTTCTTGGGAGCTTTTCCAAGGCATATAATCATGCAATGGCATCCCATACCTTGTTATTTCGGCAATATTTTGCCACTTCCCGGTAAAACTGAGATCTGGAAAAGTTCAGCAACTTTTCCAGTCGCAAAGCTCCTGAGCTGGGCGATTCCCACTCTTACTGTGGCAGCTACCACCTGGAGCTGTCTGGCAAATGACCCATCGTCTGCTGCCCTCTAGTGGCAAGCTGGGGAAATCCTCTTATGTACAATGATAGCTAAGAACATTGTACTAACGATAGTACAGTGGACCCTTGAATATGGGAGGACAGGGGTTAGGGGTGCTAACCTTACAAGTAGGTGAAAATTCGGGGATATCTTGTAGTCGGCCCTCAGGATCTGCGGTTCCATATCCACAGTTCCCAACTGAGGATCGTGAGGTACTGTACTGGAAAAAAATCTGTAACTAAGTGGACCCTCACAGTACAAACCTGTGTTGTTCAAGGATCAGCTGTAGAACAAGAACTGCTTATTTGTAGAGGGCTCAACAGGCATGGACCAAAGTCTCCCTGTGTTGTCTCTATAATGAAGTAAAAGTTAAAACTACTAGATGTTTGTATTATTTATATTATAAGTAGCTAAAATTCTTTCCACACAAATAATATAAGGGATTATTCCTCTTTTATATACAGATCTCCCTCAGCACACAATGAGGTTACATCCTGATAAACCCATTGTAAGTTGAAAACATTGTAAGTCAAAAATTTAATACACATAACCGACAGAACATCATTGCTGAGTCTAGCCTACATGCTCAGAATGCTTACATTTGCTTACAATTGGGTAAAATCATCTAACACACAGCCTGTTTTATAATCAAGTGTTGAATATCTCATGCAATTGAATTCTGCACTGAAAGTAAAAAACAGAATGTTTGTATGGGGACAGAATGGTTGTAAGTGTATCAGTTGTTTACCCTCATGATCACGTGGGTGATGAGAGCTGTGGCAGCAGTCACTCCCCAGCATCTTGAGAGAGCGTGGCACCACATATCGCTCGCCTGGGAAAAGATCCAAACTCAAAATTCCACGTATGGTCTCTACTGAATGCATGTCAATTTCACACCATCGCAAAATTAAATGATCCTAAGTCTGCGACTGTCTGTATTTACATTTCCCTCTTTCATGTACCTCCCCATTTGTTTAAAATTAAAGTGTTGTTTATGTATTAACAATAGCTCTTTATCAGTATCTATTTCTACCTGGGCTTAATCACCTATTGAATAACTAGATCCTCTCTCTCAAATAGCATGTGGTTTTTAAAAAAAGAAGAAGAAAGAAATTAAACACAGTCGGAGGCTACATAGTACGGGGTGAGTCTCTCGTACATACAACCTGGGGAACAACTGCCAATAGATTCACACATTCCCACCAACACATATATATTAAGTTCTACACAGATGTGGGCATACTATACCCCTTCCTCTGGACTTTACTTATTCATACTTATTCATTACAGCTCCATACTCTTCCATTATGCATCCTATTACGGATATAAAATTTGTCTCCAGGTTTTTTTTTTTTCTTTTTTTTTTTTTTTTTTTTTTTTGTGGTACGCGGGGCTCTCACCGTTGTGGCCTCTCCCGTTGCGGAGCACAGGCTCCGGACGCGTAGGCTCAGCGGCCATGGCTCACGGGCCCAGCCGCTCCGCGGCATGTGCGATCCTCCCGGACCAGGGCACGAACCCGTGTCCCCTGCATTGGCAGGCGGGCTCTCAACCACTGCGCCACCAGGGAAGCCCCTAGGTTTTTTTTTTTTGAAGGTACAATATTTTCCTTTCCCATGGAGACCATGAAAAAAATCCCTTAAGGTACAACTGTTGAGTCAAAGGATTTGTACATATTTAATTCTGAAAGGCATTGCTTTGTAAATTATTTTTTATTCCCACTGGCATATAGGTACCCCATTTTCCCACACTTGGGCTAATAGTTGGTCTTAATGAAAATTCTAAGAGTGTCCAAATTGATAGGTTTAAAAATAACATCTTGTTGTTTTATTTTATGATGTCTAATTGTAGGTGAGATGGGGCTATTTTCTCAGGTAAACAAGTCATTTGAATTTCTTCCCATATCTGTGTGAAGTCTGTCCGTATCCTTTGCTGTTTTCATGTTAGGTTGTTGACATATGCAGTCTCTTTATATAATCAGTAAATTCATACTTTTTCATTTATATTTTAATTTTGCTTATGTTTTTTTTCTGTGTGCAAATTTAAAATATTTATAGTGTCAAATGTATGGGTTTTGTTCCACCTGGGCTTCTGGGTTTTTTCTTGACTACAAATAGCTTCCCTATTGAAGGTAATAAAAAAATTTGCTACTGCTTTCTTTTATTATTTTTATGGTTTCTTTGAAAAAATTTGCATTTAATTAATTGAGCTATCTATAATTTGCTTTAGTGAAGGGAACAAATAGCGATTTAGCTTTATTTCATCCCCAAAATAACTAGTCATTTGACCTAACACTATATAGAATAGTCTGCTCTTTTCTGCTTGATTTGAAAGGCTACATTGATCACATACCAAATTTCAATTTATTTTGGATCAATTTCTCTTTCTGGATGTCCCATTCTATTTCATTGCTCTTGCTGTCACTTACTACACTCATATTAAACTATTTTAGAAACAGTAGCTTAAAATACATTTTAATATCCAGTCGGGCTACCTTGTTACAAACATTCCTTTTTTTTAACCCCTAGAATCTTAATTTCACATGCTTGTCTTTTGTCATACAAACTCAAATTAATATCCTATAAGAAATTTTATTGTGATCATACTAGGAAATAAATTAATGGAAAATTGACATCTTTACAATATTTTATAATTATATACAAGATAGTATATCTATCCAATTATTTAAGTAAAGCCATTAAACATTTTTTAATAGGTCCTATACATTTCTTGTTAAATTTATAACTAGAAATTTAATCTCTTTTGTTGCTATTATAAATTATACATATTTTTTCTTCCATTTTTGTTTTTAATTTGGAGATTTCTTATGTTAAGGAAAGTTATGGATTTTCTATGTTAATCTTGAAAAGAGTGACAAAATTGTTGACTAATTTTTCTTTCAGTCTGTCTCTGGTTTTCCTGTTTCACAAACATATTACCTGCATAAATTGATGTTTTCCACTTCTTTTCCAGGTTTTATGCTTTAATTTCTTTGTTTGTTTTTCAAATTTGCATTGATTAATACTTCTTTATCAATTCTGGGCAGTAATGGAAATAACGGACTTTTTTGTCTTGTTCAAAGTTTTAAAATAGGAATGCTCCCATCGTTCAAGGTTAAAAAAGATGAATTATGGTGTAAGGGGCACATGTCCCCTCCTTAGTGCCCTTAATTCATTAGAAAATAATCTGGGTTACAAGGCAAAAAGCAATGAAATAAAAGTTATTTTCTATGAAGTATAAATTTTGCTTAAAATTGCTATATCATCTGTGAACTACGAAAAGTAAATTCTTTCTATTTGCAGTATATGAGTAATGTACAAAAGAATCCTCTATTGCACATTCTTTCTGTTCTTACGCTTTAAATAACTTAATGAATGTATTAATTTTGAAACTTCTACATGCAAGGATTCATAAATATTCCAGAAATGATATCACCTTGCAAAGAGACAAGCTTGGATACAAATGAAAAGTTGCTACTTGAAACAACATGGATAGACTTGGAGGGTATTAACGCTGGGTGAGATAAGTACAACAGAAAAAGACAAATACTGTATGATATCACTTATACATGGAATCTAAAGAATACAACAAACTAGTGAACAAAACAAAAAAGAAGCAGACCCATAGATAGAGGGAACTAGTCGTTACCAGGGGGCAGAGAGAAGGGGGGAGGGGCAACATAGGAGAAGGGGATTAAGAGGTATAAACTATTAGGCATAAATTAAGCTATAAGGATACATGGTACAACACAGGGACTATGGCAAATATTTTATAATAACTGTAAATGGAACATAACCTTTAATATTGTGAATCACTATATTGTACACCTGTAACTTATAACATTGTATATCAACTATACGTCAATTTTAAAAATTTCATTTAAAAAAAGCCATGGGGGTTGTGGGGGGAAGAAAAGAGAAAGAAATGCTTTCACTTGTGATAAAGGAAATCGTACACTGGGACCCACAAAATAGAGGCCGCCCCAGTGGTCTGGCCCACATCACAAATCTGTCAGCCGCCACTTCCAGTAAACACATCACTGTCAAGGAATCCTAATATACCAATCACAACCCTACAACTTAGGTTCAACTAGCTTACCTGACCCTAGAAAATAAGGCCTGCGAGCCTTATAAGGAAATCCTCCACCTCCTGACCAATCACGCCCTGATTCTGAGTTGTCTCCTCTAATGCTCTGTGAAACTCGCTCTCGTCCCAAACCCCTCAGGAAGAGTGCCCCACCTCCTGGGAGGCACTGCATTCCTTCAATCCATTGGTTGTTTTTCCCTGTATAAAGAATATCAAGGGCTTCCCTGGTGGCGCAGTGGTTGAGAATCCGCCTGCCAATGCAGGGGACACGGGTTCGTGCCCGTGACTTCTTAAAAAGATACAAAAATCAAGACTAGACGATACTCCGACTACCCAGATGCCTATACGACATGAAATACTATCTCATCAATGGGCTCATTTATTTCACTAACTGCGGTTATACTAATGGTCTTCATCATCTGAGAAGTGTTCGCATCCAAGCGAGAAGTGTCTACAGTAGACCTCACCTCCACAAACCTTGAATGATTAAATGGATGCCCTCCACCATACCACACATTTGAAGAACCAACATATATCAACCCAAAATGATCAAGAAAGGAAGGAATCGAACCTCCTTTAGTTGGTTTCAAGCCAACACCATAACCACTATGACTTTCTTTATAAATGAGATATTAGTAAAATCTTACATAACTTTGTCAAAGTTAAATTACAAGTGAAAACCCTGTATATCTCCAAGACTAGAGGGGCTTCCCTGGTGGCGCGGTGGTTAAGAATCCGCCTGCCAACGCAGGGGACACAGGTTTGAGCCCTGGAGCCCTGGTCCGGGAAGATCACACATGCCGCAACGCAACTAAGCCCGTGCGCCACAACTGCTGAGCCTGCGCTCTACAGCCCGTGAGCCACAACTACTGAGCCCACGTGCCACAACTACTGAAGCCCACGCACCTAGAGCCCGTACTCCACAGCAAGAGAAGCCACCGCAATGAGAAGCCCACACACCACAACGAAGAGTAGCCCCCGATCGCCGCAACTAGAGAAAACCCGGGCAGCAACGAAGACCCAACGCAGCCAATAAATAAATAAATAAATGTTAAAAAGAAAATAAAATCGAGCCTGCATGCTCCATTTTACCAAATGCCTCTTGCCCAACTATGGGTTTTTCTCTCTTTCACTTTTCAATACGGGTAATATATTAACAGCTATTAGTCATTAGCCACTTTCATCTTGGAATGAAGCCACTTAGTCATAGTTTATTATTTTTAAAAATGTGTGCCAAATTAAATTTGCTATTTTATTTGTGATTTTTGCATAGTTATGCCTTAGTAAAACTGGTCTATGAGGGTTTTTTTTGTTGTTATTGTTATTTTGGATGTTTTTCGGTGGCATTTTGTCCAGTTTCGGTACCAAAGATAGACTTGCTTTGTTAAAAGAAACGAATGGGAAATTTTCTTTTCTCCCAGGGCCCTGTGGCAGTTTAAATGGTATTGGAATTGTCTGTTTACTGAAAGCTTAATATAATCCATCTGTGACAGCACCAAGATCCGGAGCTTTCTTGTGGGGTTAAGTCTTTGGCTACTTTCTCAATTTCTTCCACGGTTGTTGGGTGTGTTAATCAGTGTTCTCCCGAGAAACAGAGCCAATAGGATATATATAAATAGATCGAAATTAGACGGAAGAAAAGGGGGTCAGGGCACAGCCTTTAAAAGAATGACACAGCCATTCTAGCCATTGGACGGGCTAGAACCAATTAGATCCAAAATGGTGAAAAAGTCACCTTCCAGTGGACCTTGAGCTTCACTATACGTTCACTGTAACACATCAGCATCTAAATGACACACCCCGGGCTTCCCTGGTGGCGCAGTGGTTGAGAGCCCGCCTGCCGATGCAGGGGACACGGATTCGTGCCCCGGTCCGGGAAGATCCCACGTGCCGCGGAGCGGCTGGGCCCGTGAGCCATGGCCGCTGAGCCTGCGCGTCCGGAGCCTGTGCTCCACAACGGGAGAGGCCACAGCGGTGAGAGGCTGACACACCCACAGGCACCATGACAGTCCCGAGGCCGACCATAAAAGGCCAAAAAGTGGGTAGTCGCCCAATTCCTCAAAATCCTCGCCCCTTTCCCCCAAGAGTTGGAATCATCCTCCCATATACTAGCCTATGAAATTACCCACCCTTAAAAACTGACCACCCCTGCAGCCCAGGCCACTCTCACCTTCTGAGACAGACTGCCTTCTGCCTATGGAGCGCACATCTCTCTAGATAAACCTGCTTTGACTTCACTATGGCTGCTCTTGAATTCATTCCTACACGAAGCCAAGGACCCTCCTTGGGCAGCCCATCCCGGGGACTCACCTGCGACCTGAGACATGACCATCCTTTCGCGCCCCATTCCCCTGTACCAGAAAGAGATTCATTGTGAGGAATTGGCTTACACAGTTATGGCGGCTGCGAAAGCCCCCACGGTCTGCTGTCCGCAAGCTGGAGGCCCACGGAAGCCGGTGGTAGAGTCCCAGTGCAAACCCGAAGGCCCGGGAACCAGGTGGTCCGTTGTATAAGTTCCGGGCCAAGTCCCGAGGCCCGAGAACCAGGAGCAATGACATCTAAGGCAGAAGATCAACGTTCCAGCTAAAGCAAACTCGCCCTTTCTTTGTCTTGTGTTCTGTTCGAGCCTTTAATGGAATGCACGATCCTCACGTGCGTTGGTGAGCGAGCGTCTTCTTTACTCCGTCTACTCTCCAAACGCTACCCTCTACTGGAAACAGCTGCACAGACGCCCGGAAGTAATGATTCCCGTGTGTGTGTGCGTGTGTGCGTGTGTGCGTGCGTGTGTGCGTGCGTGTGTGTGTGTGTGCGCGCGCGCGCGCGCGCGCGCGCGCGCATGCGCATATTGGTGAGGTGGAGGGGGCAGGCGGGGACAGGGTGAAGATTCCCCACCCTAAGGAGCAACCCTCCAACACCAGCTGCATGGGGTCGATTCTGACACTATACCCGGAGACAGTATCAGATCCCACAGGTTCAGGGCTCAGTCTTACAAGACTGTCCCCTCCCCTACTGCCCCCCCACCCGACCTTCAGACACCAGTCAAAAGCCCAGGTTGTTACCTGTGTTTCTGCATAACCAGCTATAGAGTTTCCAAGGACCCTCTCGCTGGGTTCAGTTCATCTGCCAAAGCAGCTCATAGAACTCAGAGAAACGTTGTACTTACTAGATCACCGGTTTATTATAAAAGGATCTAACTCAGGAAGAGCCGGAGGGAAGGGCGGCACAGGGCAAGGTGTGGGGAAAGGACCTTCCACATCCTCTCTCTCCCTACATCTCCCAGTGTTCATTCACCCATCCAGAAGCTTTCCAAACCCCAGCCATTTGGGGTTTTACGGAGGCCTCATTACGCAGGCGTGATTGACTAGATCACTGGCTGTTGGTAACTGATTTAACCTCCAGCGCCCTCCTCTCCCTGGAAATTGGGGGGTGGAGTGGTGGACGCGATATTCCACCCCTCTGTTCACGGTTGGTTCCCCTGGCAACAAGTCCCCATCCTTAGGTGCTTTCCAAAAGTCACTGCATTAACATAAACTTCCGTGTAGTGGAAAGGGCTCGTTAAGAATAACAAGACATCTATTTCACGTTTGTGGCTCTGAAGCCATTTGAGGAACTGAGGAAAAGAGACCAAATATTATAACGAAAGATGCTCCCATTGCTTTTGTCCCTCAGGAAATTCCCAGGGTTTTAGGAACTCCGTGCCAGAAACCAAGACCAAATATATTTCTTATTATATAAATCACAATATCACACTACCCCATTCTTTTTCTTACCATTGCACATTTCTGCTTTCTCTGACCTCTTGTTTATGTTAGTGGCAATTATCTATATTATAGTTTCAAAAGACAGCTCTAGATAGATTTTGCATTTTTACTGTTTTTTTATTGTAATTAATAAATTGATTCTTGAAGGTTTATATTTATCTCAATATATATTACATGTGGCATACCCTCTAAGTTTGCCACAGGCCTTACTAGTTCTTATTTTCTTTGCCCAGACAACTCACACATTGTTTTCCTGTCTGGCCACTCTAGGCATACGAATTATGACCCTTAGTTTAAGGCTTTTAGTTTTCCTTTGACCTATGCTTAGACATATCCCGTAGTTTCTAACGCCAGTTGCCCTCTCCAACGTGGGGGGCGGGCCTCATCCAATCAGTTGAAAGCCTGGCTAGAACACAAAGGCTGACCCTCCCTTGAGTAAGAGGGAACTTCTTCTGCCTGACTGCCTTGAGTTGGGGCATGGATCTTTGCCTGCCTTAACACTCAGACTGAAACATTGCCTCTTAGATCTGGAGCCTGCTGGCTCTTGGACTGAAATTATACCATCCTGGATCTCAGCTTGCTGACTGCAGATCTTGGGACTGCTTGGCCTCTAAAATCACATGAGCCAATTCCTTATTATAAGTTTCTATTTACGCAGACATCCTACTGTTTCTGTTTCTCTGTAGAACCCTGACCGATACAGCACTGAAGTAACTAACGCCCATTGACAACTACTTTCTTATAAAACAGAGTCAAAGTCATCAGCTGAGTATGAGGCAGGTGAGGAAGAGAAAGTCGGTTTGGGGAGAGATTTTGCAGGATAGAAGTGAGGATGGTACCGAACAGGGCTTATTTCCTGATAAATAAGGTAACAAGGTATTTCTCTAGAAGGAACTTAAATTTTAATCAACTATTTGTGAAATGATTGGTTCCGTATGTCTCTGCTGCAAGATTATAAACTCAAGGGGTAGGGACTATGTCTTCCAAAGATGGAGCATGGTTTGCTATTGGAGTCATCTGCTTGGGTTCTTATCCTAGCTTTGCTGTTTTTCAACTGCACGATCTTGAGTGAATTACCCAAGCTCTTTGTCCCTCAATTTCCTCATCTATATATACCTCCTAGGATTTGGTAGAAATTAAAGAAGTTTCAAGGGCACTTTCAATGGCGACTGGCAATGGTAAAAACTCATGATCATCTTGGCCTCAATCGACCCTAAGTACTTAGCAAAATGTCTGGAATAGAGTAGTAGGTCTTGAGTGCCTGAGTGAGTGAATGGATGAAGACTCTTATTCTGTGGCTCAGCCCCTGTGTTGCTACTGCTCTGCTCTACATTCTTCCCTGCAGGCAGGGAAAGATGCTCAGGACTATATATCTTGGAATCCCTTTCCAGAGGCATTATGTGATACATTCTGCCAATGATAAGTGTTTGCCTGATGTTTGAAAGGGAAAGAAAAGGAAACAAATTATTTGTCAAGGGGCAGCTGCGGAGCGTGCCTGGACTTTGGCAGAAGACAGAGGAGGGTTTTGTGCACTCATGTCTGGGCCTTCTCTTAAGCAGCACACACTTGTTGCTGCAAAGAGCCCAACCCACTAGTGGCTGCTTGGGGTTCTGGATTCTTCATGTAAGAAGTTTCTTCAAAGTAGCATCGGCTTCCTTGCCTTCACTCTTTTGACTCTTCCAACATTTGTGTAAGCATCTAATTCCCTGCATTAAATCCTCTCCTACTTCAAATACCTACTGGGCTTTGTTTTTTGGACTAAACCCAATTGTGGGTGGAGTTGTGTCCTCCCAAAACTCATATGTTGAAGCACTAACCTTCATTTTGTCAAAATGTGACCGTAGTTGGAGACAGAGCCTTTAAAGAGGTGATCAGTTTAAAATGAGGCCACTTGGGTGGGCCTGATGGAATCTGACTGGTGTCCTAATAAGAAGATATTTGGACGTACAAAGAGACACGGGGATGCACGCACACAAAAGAAAGACCACGTGAGGGTCCAGGGAGAAGACGGTCATGTGCAAGCCAAAGAGAAAGAGAAAGGTCTCGGAAGAATCCGATCTGCTGACACCTCGATCTCAGATCTGTGGCCTCCAGAACTGTGAGAAAATTCATTTCTGCTGTTGAAGCCATCTAGTGTGTAGTGTTTTGTTACGGCAGTCCCAGGAAACTTACATACCAATCTAAAGGCTAAAGGCATTGTTGGAACAACAGACTCTCCAAATTGTTCCTCTGACTTTTTGGGGTGAGAGTGGGTGGCCGGGGGAGGTGTTTCTCTAAGGTATCAAATATTTGTGAGTCACCTGGAAAATACACACAAGGTCCAACTCATCCAGAAGTTGCTGCTAGACTAGTGAGTCACGTAAACCCTATATCATGGCCTGGAGGAAGGCTGAGTTGGACGCCCAAGAAAAACGGGCAGGATGTGGATTTCACGCTGACATTGTAATTCAATTGTTTCTGCACAACGGTAAAGGCAGCTGTTGTGTTCAGATCCACCTCCAGTCCAGCCCAGGGCCCTGCCAGCACTTTTCTTTGCAGCAGCTAAGCTGGAGGTAGGGGACTTTGGGTGGCTTTATCTAATTCTCTAGTTTTGAAAGTGGAAAAGAAAGAAGACCCGAAATAGGGTGGGAAGTTTGAAAAAGGACTGGAGACCAGAACCGTGCACTAAGAGCCTGATGAGAAAAAGAGATGCTGAAGAATCCTTCCCCAGAAGGGGAAGTGAATCAAAGGGCTTAACTGACAAGCATGTGCTGCGAGTTCCCGAGAGGAAGCAGCTAACTTTATTTTCCAACCTAGAGGGCTAACACCTTCAATACCAATCCAGAGGCTCACTCCTCCTCAAAGAAGTGGAAGGTCACAAATATGGGTCCATACCTAATGGCCTCCAAGGACACATAGGCCACAGTGGCACTTCTGGATTAAAGGGGGTGACAAGTGGGGCAGGACTTGCTGCCCTTCCCTGGGTCTGGTAAGGCCAGAGGGTTCTGAGGCAAGTACAGTCAGCCCTCCGGATTCGAAGTTCTGCATTCTTGGATTCAACCAATCGTGGATCAGTTTTTCACCTATTGAATCCCTGGATGCAGAACACGCGGATTTGGAGGGCTGACTCCACTACACAATTTTATACAAGGGACTTGAGCATCCACGGATTTTGGTGTCCGCACGGGGTCTGGAACCATCCCCTGTAGATAATGAGGGATGACTGTATTATCCTCTCTTATTTTACTGATAAGGGAATTGCGTTCCAGTGGGGAAACTTTCACGAAGTCACATAAATATCGACATAGCCGGATTGATTTCAGTCCAGTCTTTTCCAAGATCATCTATTTAAACCCTTGTGTCATATTGCCTCACTGAAATATTTCAAGGATGTATTAACTGAGCATTTCTAGTGATTGAAGATATCTTTTGAAGTACTGCAAATACCACTGTCAAATATCTCTGGCTACCATACATAACAGCTCTACCCAAAATATATTTATGTGTATCGTTTACTCCGTACCTTGGAGCTAATCCAAAGCAAGGGAGTACTTCTTTTTTTCCCAGGAGTATAACCAAAAAAGAATATTTTAACTCGTGTGCAGGAGTTGGGTGGGAATGAAGGTTTTTCTTAAGGTCTTTAAAAGATGTTCTTAAATGTTCTACTCTTAGAGTGAGAAAAAGTTGTATTACACATTTACATAGGTGGTTCATTCCAAGATTGTAATTCTAGCTTTAATCAGATCAGAAACGGAAAGCATACCTTAACTGAAGGAAGGACAGTATAGTTTTTAAGCAGGGAGTGGTGACCGAAGACAGACTTGTTCAAACAGCTTTTTTTTTTTTTATAACATAATGAAAACAAGCAGACCATCTTTATGAATTCAGAAAAGCTTGTAGTGATTTTGGTTCTCATTAAATATTTGTTTAGCTTCCCTTTATCTGTTTATTCATGTGCTTGTCTACTTGCCCACACCCAGACCTTCCGTGATGACATAAATGACACAGGCATCTCAAGTTCAAATTCAAGTTTGTTTCAATGTGCCTGTATTTGATTTGCAACTCTTTCTGGTTAATTCATTTATGAGATGTGCATAATCTTCCCTCAGTCTGGAGGGTTCCCCCCAACTTCACATTTTAAATATATTTCTGTAAAAGGTCATATGAATCACTGTTCCTTTTTTTTTACTGGGGTTTGCACACCACATAATTAAACATGGGAAGACACTGAACATTCTCTGATGCTTTAATCTCCTTAATCAAACTCAAGGCAATGGAAGCCGAGTTCCTGTCAATAGAAAGCACAGCACATGAAACAAATGGGAGGAAAGAGGGATGGTCACACAGACACTCCCACTCCGGAAACAAATATTTTTTTTTACTTTGACTCTCTTTTCTTTGAAATATTTCAAGCATAACTGGTACTTTAATTTTGGAAGGTCTTGTAAATCAACCCGGCAGATAAGCCAGATCCAGTGAGTTTCCTATCTCATACTAGATAAGCTTTAAATAAAACTTAATTTTTAAACCATGTCTTTCCGTTCCGTTTTTGCAGTAAAAAAATGCTATAGCAGCACTGAAGGGATTTTTTCAAAAAGCAAAACCCCAAATAGTCTCCAAACAAAACTGATTTCAGTTTTGCATATTCCTGCCCTGTCTTTATTTCTATTAACGGATCCGTTTCATTTCTAACTGTCAGTCAATGAGAGATAAATAAAACCCCAGAGCTAAACTCTGTTCCCAAAGGCAGAAGGTGTTTCCTGAGAGCCATGACCTTACAGGAGAGAAGTGCATCCGGGGTCCCCGTCTGTGCTGCCCACCCCTGGATCCCCTCTCCTCATCGCCTCCAAGCCCACAAGTGCCTATTTCTCATTTACTAGTGACCCCCGAACGAAATCTTTGTTTCTCTCCCTTTGCATAACGATAGCAATAAAAGTTCTTTGAGTGCAGGGATACAATCTTTCTGTTTCTCCAAGGGCTTAACACAGTGTCGGGCATAGAGCATATTCAGTTACTAAATAAAAAGAACAAAGGCAAGCTGTTTTTCTTTTGGCTTCACATCTATTTCATCTCTGTAATAATGTCTTACCGCCTGAAATCACAGGTGAGTGCTAAAGAAGAACAAATCATTGTTGCCACACTTAACACTTGTACATTTTATTTAATTAAATCAGCCATTGTACACATTGCAGCTATGTATTGTTAGTGTTGTATTTTTTTCCATTAACTAATACATGCCCTCATAGATATATTCAATTAGTGTTATCACCATGGGAACAAGATGCTGATTCATCAACTGAAAATTCACTTCTTCTCACATTATTCAAGTTTTTTGATTACACAGCAAAAATCAAAATCAAAAAAAGGTGATTAACCATTATGTTGTTACACAGACATCATCTGCACTGCAAATAACACAACAGAAATGCTTTTCTTGAGCTCCAGTGAAGGTGTAGACAAGGAGGCCATGGTATGTCCAAAATGTTTCACCATTGGCCTCCTTCGTTTTGGCCGCCAAAGATGCTTTCTTTCCTATCCAGCTGCCAAACGTGCTAGCATCCGAGGCTTAGGAGATTCGGCTTGTGGGAAACCTCCCTCCCAGGAAATCTTCTCTCTTGGCAAAATTACTCGAAATGATGAAATGCCATTGTTTTTGTCATCTTTGTTTTTGACATTCAGAACAATGAGTCATTTTTGCACAACAGGAAAAGACCAGATAGAATTCGAAAATGTTTAATCCCTGGAGGATAGACTCTGGTTTTCAAAATTTTTTAATTTCATCTTCATTGAATATACTTTTCTTTAACAAATAACTGATTCAAAATGTATACTGTTTATATGAATATATTTGTGAATATATATATATATGTTAAAATGCTACACAGCTTCAACCACTAGAGGAATAAGGAATAGGACATGGAAATCACTCAGATGATTAAAGTCCCTTCTTTGAAACAAACAAACAGGAAAGTGCACAAATGCACTGCAGGGTTTCCAAGGGAGTCTGGATTTCAAATAAATAAACCCCAAATTTGAACCCAAACCAAAATTTTCAGGATTTCTCAATCTCGTCTGCAAGCTAAAAAACAGACCTAGCTGAAAAGTGAAAAGTGCTTGCTGAGGGTAAAAAGAATGAAAACCATCAATGTGATTAGAAGATGGGTTTTGAACTGTGGTCTGGTTCTTAAATGCTACATGCAGGTATTAGAGAAGATATAAACCCGGAAGAAAAAAATGAAAGAAACCACTCCACCACGGTGAAGGAGTTTAACCGTTTGTGTAGGGGGCAAATCTTGTTTCCAATGAATTATCTACAGTGCAGTGGCCAGGAGAAAGTACCACCAATAAGACAGCGTGGTTTGCTAAAGCAGCAATGAAAACTGGGAAACTACAGTAGTTATAGCTTTTTAAAATACCCTGCCAACACGTCCCAAATCTGAAGGACCTGAAGATGCTAGACAGCTGCAGGATGCCACTGCTGGCAACTGAATACCTCACTACTTCACCTCGGTGCCGCAGCTCCCTTCCTCCCCTCCCTCAGTGGCTGCTGGAGAGTCATAGATCACAGCTGGCCGGCGCCAGCAGTAAGTGCTTAGTTAGGGCAGTTCTTCAAGGTTAGGAACCCACCTTTCACTAGGAGCCAGGGCTACTCTGGAAGTTCTAAGGACATGGTAGGTCTGAAGTGCTTCTTTTGCAGGAGAACTGTATGACGTTCGATTGTGTTAGCAATATCTTAGTGAACCATTGTTCAGCAATTCCTAGAGGCCTTTTATTCCGTGATGCCCAGTGTACTTACGACAGGCAGTGGTTTTAATATGTAGCTCGTCTGAGCGTTTTAGCTATATATATTGTACGCGGGTATCTCTTTGAAGGATTCCTAGGTATCGTCATTTGAAGAGGTCTGCAGGTGAAGTTCTTCTGTTCAATGGATTTTCGTGGAGCTTGTGCAGAAGCCAAGAAGAATAATGGAGGTGGCCAGGTCCCAGGTGAGCACAGACACAACAAAGGAGTGGATACAGCATCCAGGATGAAGGATGCTATCTTTGGTCACAAATTAGCTTACAGTTAAAGAGGATGGGGAAAAACTCGAACAAAATGCAGTGTATACGCTAAAGGTGGAAATCCCATTCATCCAGCCAGTTAGGTCATTCCTCTAATGAAACGGGAAGTTGCATATCGAGTGAATGTGTGGTTTCTGGTGTGAGAACTGGACAGCCTCTCACTTGGCCTCTTGCTTCAAGTCCTCCTTGCAGAAATGCCGAAGGAGTCGCTTGAGGTCGTGCTGGAGGTCGTCCTGGTCTAGTGCTTCGGGGACATCCTCCAGGTGCTCCAGGTAAATGCGTTTTCCATGCTGGTCCTTCACCACAGCCCTCTTCTGGGTTCTGGCTTTACTCATTGTTGTCCTGGAGGAAAGCAGACAAGAGAACATTATATTCTTTCTTCGCCGCTAAAAGGCAGCCACTACCTTTGGTATGACAGCACCCATGATACGAAAGTACTGCTTACTGTCTTAACCTCTAGATATTTCTACGCTGGGCTCTTAGTAGAACAAGTAGAGCCATCTTTTCCCTTCCTTCTTGTAAACATGGTTCTCCTATCTGAAATGACTCACGAGATTTTTTTAAAAGTATTTTGGAACAAGGAGTTTTTTATAAACCTTTAAGAAATATTTCAAAAAAATGAAACCGTGCCTTCATACGATTCTCTCAAAAAGTAACCACACAATCATTCATGTTTCGATTAGGAAAGAACACGGCTCCTCCTGAAATAGCGATTCCATACGTAATTTTTGACAGGCTAAGAAAAACAGTTTTTAATTTGATTTCTTTAAAACACCTTAGCTGCCAGCTTAATCCTTAGAGCACTACCCAGCTCAAACTTCCCCAAAAATGTTCGAAGAGAACTTTTCCATGGGGTATAGGGCTCTAAACACTGGAATAATGTTCTATGAGCATAAAGGCAGGTGACTACCAGCAACAGTTGAAGGTTGGCCCAGGCCTCTGAAGCTTCCTCTGGAGACAGTGGGGAAGGGAGAGGGAAAGGAGAAAACCCACTGAGAGACAAATCCTTCCTCTGTCTTCCCAGAGCGCAAGTACTGGCCCGCTTTATACGCCCTACAGCTACTCAACGGTGTGCTGCTTTCTTGGCCTTTCATCAGACTGGCGATTACTTGAGAAAAGCAGCTCTGACGTACTATTATTTTCCTGCATCCTTGCTTGAAAATGATTATACTGTGATTTGTTCCCTCTCAGTTCTTCTCCCTCTCTACTTGTTTATGTATTTATTTTTGACTCCTCTGGATCTTTGTTGCTGAGCGCGGGCTTTTCTCTAGTTGCGCCGAGTGGGGGCTACTCTTCGTTGCGGAGCGTGGGCTCTAGGCGCGCGGGCTTCAGTAGTTGTGGCGCACGGGCTTCAGTAGTTGTGGCGCACGGGCTTCAGTAGTTGTGGCGCACGGGCTTGGCCGCTCCGCGGCATGTGGGATCTTCCCGGGCCAGGGCTCGAACCCGTGTCCCCTGCATTGGCAGGCGGATTCTTAACCACTGCGCCACCAGGGAAGTCCCTCCCTCTCTACTGGTAAATACAATTCTTCACTCCGCAAATATGTGGTGAACGTGCCTTATGGGCCAGGTACTATTATAGTAACAAGTAAGGAAACTGGATCTCAGAGAATTTAAGCAATGCTCCAAATAAAAAATAATCCAGTTACTACGCAGCGGGGCCCAAAGTCAAAGATTCCAGAGCTTGAATCTGTAACCACGACGCCATGCAGCCTTGCTTTACATCACCATCAGAAGGATCCATTTTCGTAGCTTTACCCAGCATTTTCCTTATGGATTCCTGGTGTTCAGAAGCTGGGGGCTCTGCCCGTAGGCTGCCCTTAGCATTACTCTACCCTCCAACACCTCTATGCATTTCTTAAGATCACCTTGATTTTTAAAAAATGGCTGACTTCAGCCAGAACTCTTCTGGCTTTCCTTTGGACATCTTGTCCCCTTCCTTCTTTCGTGTTTTCTTACCTCCCCTTTCCTTTGATTCTACATGAATTATTTTGTATCTGAAAGCAAACTTAAATTTGTTCCTTTTGATTAAAAGGTCAAATTTGGTTCCAGTGGTTGAAATCAGATTATGTTTTCTAACTAATTCAGCATCCACATATATTTTTTTCTCCCAAAAGGCAAATATCTGACTATGGTTGCCAAGAGCTAGTAAAAACCTCTATGGCGTTAGTGTCGAGGGATAAGCTTCTATCATAGGACATTCCCTGGTGTTTTGTGCTCACACATGTAGACGAATATGTTTATAAATACGCATATGTATACTACTCAAGCAGCGGGTATGATCAAATGTCTTCAGCAACATATAAGGTAAAGTGTTGCAGATCACAAATAGACTCCCATGACTAAATAGCTGTGGAACTGGATTGAGATGTCTATATCCCTAGCTTCGCAACTCACCAGCTGTCATTGCGAATTTTGGATTAATTGATCTCTAAATCTATTCCCATGTGAAGATCTCATGATGCTAGGGTGTCTGTGGTTTATGTGGGTGGTTCCATACGCATGATTGAGTAAAAGACTTAAAAGTTCAGAGTATAAGAAGCACTTTATCCTTAATTCATATATAGCATTTTTAAAGTTCTGTGAGCAATTACTCTCTTTTACATTCCTAGCTGGGGCTGTTTTCACATGTGGTTGGAGGGTGGAATTGTGACAGAACCTTTAATTTCACTGTTCTAATTATTATGTTCTACAGGCTAAACATAGCTTTGTAGAGTACTATAAATGACAATCTTTCTCTTCTTTTCAATGAAGTGAAAAGCACAACAGTAACTTCAATTTCCATTGTATCTTTTCACTGCAAAGCTGGGAACATTTTGTCAATACTCACAGCGCTGCTAGAGGTCCAGAGAGAGGTGAGGGTAGACGAAGGCAACAGTGCCGAAGTTTACACAACAAACAGGTGATGGGGATGGGGGTGGACTAGAAAGCCTCATAGCTAGTCCCTGTTCATATGCACAAATATGAGCTGCTTACTGCTTTTATGATACTTTCTTAACTTATTAAAGCCCCTGGTTTCAGCCTCGCTAGGTGCATTGAGGTTCATGGATATCAAACTCATGCTCATGTTATTTGCCACTCACATGCAGAGTCATGAAGCAGGTTGTTTAAAACAAAAACAAACAAAAAAACCATGTGCCGTTCAAAGGAATGATTACCAAGGGCGGAAGGCAGCTGGTCACGAGATTAATTGGTGAGCAATTGATCAGATTTCTCTTACTGTGCTCGACAATGGC
Organism: Kogia breviceps; assembly: GCF_026419965.1. NCBI lineage: Eukaryota > Metazoa > Chordata > Mammalia > Artiodactyla > Physeteridae > Kogia > Kogia breviceps. Next base: position 121,060,890 of record NC_081315.1, on the reverse strand, counting down.
AGATCCCAGCTGCTTGACCTCAACGAAATTGATGACTTGCTGAAACTCAGGGAGCGATTGTGTAAACAGTTGTCTGACTATCGTCTTGCCTTAGTGTTACTTTTAAAGCATCAAGAGGACACTTCAGGAATGACACAGTGACAGATGTACCACTTGACAAAAATCTCACAATGCAGGGAGACTCTGCAGTTCCCAAGGGGTTTTAAGGTAGATGCGGGGGCTCTATTTTTCTTTTCTTAAAATTGGAAAACTTTTTAAAGGTGTTAGTTGGCAAAGCATCACCCCATGCTAACCCAAACCTTCTAAGTATTGATCCATCCTCCTTCAGGACTTCATTCTCTACTAAACTGGGGGAGTGGACTTCCATGTGGCTACCTGTGTAACTCAGAGCCTGAAGTAAGAAAACAAAGAAACGAAGACAAAACCCATCATAAACCATAGACTCTAACATAACCTATTACTCGGCTTAATGAATAGTATAAAAAAACAGGCTTGAAAGGATAAGGAAAAACAATTCTTAGGGGCAGATCTAAGTATTGAGTTTTATTTAGCAAGTCTGTTAAATTTCCCCCATTTGTGAGGGAGATTTGTTCTATTGATAATTACTTTGCAATTCTTGCAAACTATACTGGTTGACTCCTACTTTCGTGCTTGCCTCACCCACATTCTTTCTGCAGTGAAGACTCTAATAACAAATACAATGAATAATGACCAGAGGCAAAAACAAGCCACGAACAAATAAGTCCCGAAGTGTATAATCTTTTGATTGTCCAAGGTCACCAGTTGTCAAAATGTGAAGAACTAAAAGTATTTAAAATAAGGTATGCTCTTAATATCCCAGTGCATTCATATATAACCTCAATGCATATTGTGGGTATAAAAGAGGACACACATGTAACATTTAACTTCAAAATGTTTCAATAGCAAAGAATGTTTCGAAGATGTTTGCACATGCCCGCCGTCCCTTAGATGAAACCTTTGGGGCCAGATGTGTTTTAGATTTCAGATTTTTTTTCCTTTTGGATTTTAGAAAGGTAATGTGATGTATATACCGTATATTCTAATAGCTCAGATAGGATAGGGACAGCATCCTGTAATCAAAGCCATTGATATATCAATAGCAAAACATGAACATTCACTCTTGTAGAATAAAAAAGACTGCCAAGTCATTACAGCCCCATGTCAGTTCACATTGTTTTATTGCCAAATTAGCTTGCTACTAACTTATAAAACTTGTTTTGGTTTTCAGAATGTTGGGATTTATTTTTTAAGATATGGGAATTTATTTCAGATGATCTTCACCAGCACCATAAATTCCATTCACTGGATCAAAATTCTTATACCAACATTTTGATATCTTTAGTGTTTCAAATCCAGAATTAAAAATAGAAAATTGTGACATTTTATTCAAATTGGCTCCCCATTTATTGAAAAGACCTAGAATGTGTAGTTTGAAAAACATCCTAGACAATAAGCAGCAGCCTAAAACCCTCTTTTAGCTGGTGATATAGAAACAAAATATTCAATTATTATATAAAATAAGCCAATTCATTTTTAATTGCAAAATGCTAATATAAGGTTTTCAATTATGGCATTTGTAGCATTACCAATCTATTAGTTGTGGGGGTTTTTATTAATTTTTATTGGAGTATGGTCGCTTTATAATGTTGTATTAGCCTCCACTGCACAACAAAATGAATCAGCATATACACGTACAGATATCCCCTCCCTTTTGGACTTCCCTCCCATTTAAGTTACCACAGTGCACTAGGTAAGTTCCAGAATGTTGGGATTTTTTTTTTTTTTTTTTTTTTGCAGTACGCGGGCCTCTCACTGTTGTGGCCTCTCCCGTTGTGGAGCACAGGCTCCGGACGCACAGGCTCAGCGGCCATGGCTCACGGGCCCAGCCGCTCCGCGGCATGTGGGATCTTCCCAGACCGGGGCACGAACCCGCGTCCCCTGCATCGGCAGGCGGACTCGCAACCACTGCGCCACCAGGGAAGCCCTTGAGATTTTTGAATCGTTATAAGTGTTTGTGGATGTCACTGTGGACCTGTTTCCTAATTATTGAAAATCAGACCTTAACTAATAAAAGATACCTGAATTTTCTTTAATGCCTATCATTGGAAATATCTGAGAATATTAGCTAGCAAAGATAATGTACAATATCTATTTCTTTCCCTTACTAATTGGAAGTGCAAGTCACTTCTGGGACTTATAGGCAAGATGTACAATCATGTCCCGACTTTAGAGATACTGATTCTCGTTGAGCTGAAGCGAATCCTGGTCATATGGATTTTTTTAAGCTCTTAAGGTGGCACAAATGAACACAATAAGTTGAGTAAAATATTATTTCACTGTACACAGTATTCAAACAGGAATTCTACTCTCTTGAATTATTCTGCACCCTTCCATGGACACATGTATGGAATGACACAATGATAAATCATTTTCTTCTCAAACATAAAGCACACATAAAATATAAAATACCCCCCCTCACACACACAGACAAAGTGATGATGCTTTATACCTCTTCAAAGTCATCTTTGGCTGAAGGAAGATCAGTGGCTAAACTAGAATCCCCTAGATGCTTCTCCATCCTCTCTCCATGTACCACAGTTGTTTTAACAACTTTGCTGACTCTACGGCCTTCCACTGGTTCAGCCTGAAATTGTGAGGTACTGGACAAAATGCTGGGCTCAGACAAAGTTACCTGATGAATGAAGGACACACAATACACAGTTTCTGACTGCCAAAATGTAACAATGATGAATTTTTTTTCTATGTTAAAAAACATACACATTACAATGGTATATCCTGAAAACAGCATTTTGGCAACAAGAAGCAGTTAGAAGAAAAATCCGGAATCAATTGGTAACATCTATATTATGACTATATGTACACAGTACCAAATCAACCACTTAATTTAGTCACTTGAATGAAAATTGGTCAGGAAGCTTCATGACTGAGAAATTGACTGCTCAGTGCAGTGCAGACATAGCACCCTGCGGATGAACCCTTTTCCCATGTGTAAATGCTTTGCTTTGACATTATGAAGACAAAATTAACCTCCAAAGGAGGAACTGTCAGAGCTATGAGAAACTGAAAATGTAGCTTTTTTAGAGAACCTCATGTGTATAATAATAACATTTTGAGGATGTGAATGAATGCGAGATGTAAGAATCTCCCAAATTACATGTCAAAGAGAGTAAATATGTTTCTGAAAGAGGGAAGTAAACAGAAAGAAAGAAAACTATAAATCAAGTGAGTTTCTGGATCCTGATTTCAGTGACTCTGAAATGCAGAAGTTTGGAAATCAGATATTTATCTAAGGTGCCCTATAGAAGGCTGCTGTCGCCGCCTGGGCAAAGCACCGCAGTGCATCTGCACAAGTTTTTTGCAGAACATACTGCTTGCCAGCCGACGGGATTGCTGTCTTTTAAAATTTGACTTTTGGATTTCTGCTGCAGTCCACTGAATTAAAGAGAAAGTGGAACTAGAAAGGACCAAAGACAATGAGTATAATGGTTACAAATCTCGCTGATGGTTATCTAAAAATTCCACAAAATCACAAAGAAAAAAAATGAATGTGTTCACTAAACGAAGACTGCCTTATAAAGGGGAGAAGTGAGGCCAATAGGAATAAGCAATCTCGTCCATCTCCTGTGAGCTGTATTTTACACCTCTCCATAGAATCAGTTCTGGAGAATCAGATGGTCTCACCTCCGACTGTTCAGTGTCACTCTTTAACACAATGCGCTTTATGACTTTGGAATAGCCATCCCCCTCCTCAATGTTGATGGGATCCTGTGGTGTTCCCTGCATCGTAATCTCTTCTTTCTCTGTGCCATCAGAGGAGACGTACCGCCTAATGATTTTCCTAGTGACCTGGAAGATATTGTATTCAGGTATCTTGTTTTTGAGTGACAGTGCCAGGGTACGGATACATTTTAGACAGGAGGCTTGAAATTAACCATGGTAAGATACTTAAGATAATACCTTCTTTACCACAGTGTGTCCCTGCTCATCGATGTATTCTTCTTCTGTGACTGTTTCCGGGGGTATGTCAGGCATATCATCTCCCTACACAGTTGAAAGAAAAGGGTCACTTCCATGTTTGGCATCAATGCTGAGGAACTACTCCCAAGTGCTTACAATGCCAGGAATGTTAGAAAATTAAAGGGGCTTCGAGAAGCATTGCTGAGATGCCAAATCCTGTCAAGTAGTATGTTTAAAAGAAAAAAAAAAAAAAAAAAGGTGGGTAATAACATGCTAGAGAACCTGACCAAAGTTAGCTCAAACTTAAACAAACAAACAAACGAAAACAGACAAGCCAGAGGTGAGGTGGGTGGAACTGAAGAGGCTAAATCTTGCTCTTTGCTCTCTTGGAGGTAGGCGGCGAATGTCATTACCGCTGCATTTCTGCACAATCAGAACTTAGGAGAGTTACGGGATCTGCTTTCTGAAGGCCATGCACTACCTAAGCAGCAGCATGCCAAGCCCTCCGCTCCAGGTCGGTCACTCTCGAAGGGTTACGGGGACAGAACTGTCCCGGACGTGCAGTAATTTAACAGCTGGTACCTGAATAATCACTCGTCGGCGGACAACTCTGGTAGTTAGCATTGCTTCCTCATCTGAGCTGGCCTCCAGCTCACCTAATTCCTCTGTTAGCTCCTGGTGGAAGCACGGAAGCACTGTTTTGTTTATCATGCTAAGGAATGTCTTCACTACTGGTTTCTGAAAGCTTTATTCATGGTGATTTTGGTGGAAAAGCCAGCAGGAGTGAAAACAGTGCATGCTGGGCTCAAACCTCAGTGAGAATATAGCTTTTTGTTCATTGAATGAAAAAAAAAAAATGTTCTCGATTCTGAAAGCTGTCTGAGCACCCATCTGTCAAAATCCATCAGAAGAAATAGGCAGCTTTGCCCACATTACATCTTGGACTCAAACTCCTGGTGAATAACCAAAGGTAAACACAGACCCCCAGGCAGCACAACAAATACTTGTGAGCCATTGCCTCTTGGGCAATGATCCAACCGAAGGTATAGAAATGTCTTAATTCCTGTAGCAGAACTTTCTGCAGGAAGTCAAAATTTCCTGTAGCTGTTATCTGGCCAGTAGTACATGTCCCTACTGGCAAGATAGAGGAAAGAAGACAGGCTACAAATAGTATTAGAGTCATTTTGCAGAGAAGTTGAGGTGCAGAGGCCAATCCAATTTTATGGGTCTGGCCCAAAGCCAAAGCTGGAGCTAAGAACACAAGCTTAGATGAAAATGTATGTCTTGGGAGCTATATAGCGAATCATTCTTTCCTAATGGAATGCTATTAAAAAAAAGAAAAGAAAAACTCAACTAAATTTTGTCAACATAGTTTAAAATACCGCTTATATTTCTATATTCTTTCCTGCTAAAGGAAAACACGTAAATTTTAAACCAAATTATTCTTTAAATACACTTAGGAATCTGCTGCCTAGAAATATGGTCAGCCAGAAAAGTGATTGAAATTGGACCCTCAAGTCAGGGTCATGAGAAGATAAGGGTCAAAATAGGAAGCTTAAGAATTGGAAATTCATCAAGAATAAGTAGAACAGGCCCATATAAATAATGTGGAATACAGGACAACTTGTCAAAATTTATTTATATACACAGAACAGATTAAACATATGAATTATCCAGATAACTGTCTCAAGCCTATGCTTCAATTAGCCTATAGATTCTTAGACTAAAATTGGCAACTTTTAAGTCCAGACAGCATGTACGAAACATTTTTACTAGGATTCATTTAAGCCAAAAACTTGGAGATGAATAATTCTATACAAAGGCAAACTTGGAATAAAAATCCATTCGTGGGATGAATTCACTATTTAAGATAACTGCCAACATTTCGAGCAGTTCTCATCTGCCTGGACCTCCGCTAATTTTAAACTATGATTTTAGATAAATCCTGTTAGCAGATATCACACTCATAGTGAACAAAAACAAATGTAGCTGTTAAGCCCAAAGATATGTCGTATCACTTTCTCCCCCAGAGTTTTAACTCTTTTATAAAACATTCTTTCCTAAAAGATGTATATTCATGCTTTGAAAATACTTCGACATGTAAAATGTTTTTGAATCCAGAAAGGAAAACTATATCTAATTTAATCCTCTACAGAGTTACTGAAATGCAGATTCTTCTCCCCTCTCCTCCCCTCCCTGGGATTCATTCTGATTCAGGAGTCCTGAGTAGGGAGGGATCAAGCCCTCCAGTTAAAGCTGAGGGATATGAACCATTCAGACCACGTTTTGAGAATACATGGTTTAAATGAGTTCCTCCACCTCTCTTCACAACATCAAAGCTCACTTAAAGACAAAGGAAAGACAGTGATGCATATTCACGCTGCTATGGATTTTCTGACATTTAGAACCAGCCAACAACTTAGGCATAATGTCCTTTTTCTGAGTCATTCTTAAAATAAATATAAGGAGATTTCACTTGAAAATAATCCTTCCTCTAATGAGAAAAATTTGTTTGGGGAGTAAACCCCACTCAGTATCCAGTTTGTGTGCTCATCCCCTGACAGCATGGACCTCACGAACAGGAGTGAAGGTTCCAGCAATTTCCCACGGCAGGCTGACTTACTTACCTGAGGCTCGGTTAATTCCCCTCACTGCTCTTCTTTATGCCCAAGATTACTAATTTTGAAAAGCTACATCTGGTATATCGTTTCACCCCAGGGTTCATTTTTCTTAGCAAAAGGGTTTCCAGCTATAAAATTCGGGCTGATGGTCAAGTAGCTAGAGTTGGAACCATGTATCATCTTTTTCTAGATTCACCGGTTCCCAGATTTTAAAAGGGACTGAGGGCTTCCCTTGGCCCAAGTTAATTAATTTGGCAAACCCTTCTGTGAAAGCATAAGCCATCAGAGAAATGGAAACTGGGAGAAGGTTTGTAGCTTTGTTACATGTGGGCAAGGAAATAAAGGAGGAGATTTTACCTGTTGAAAAGCAGCATCTTCATCGAGCCTTTCAAAGGCCTGTGGCTGGACATCAGCAGACTCCACTATCACGAGGCTGGTTTTTCGAGGCGAACTCTCCCGCCTACGTTCTGGGGGCTCTTCGGGTTCTTGCACAATGGGAGAGTCTCCGCGCTCACTTGATGTCGGGGTCTGGAGATATGGCCTCTCCTCCTCAGTAGGGGTGCTGATTTCCTCAGGAGTCTGGGTGGGAGAGCCAGATGCTGCCATAGCCTTTTGAGTCTCTGACACTTCTGTCCCTGGGGTTGTCACACTGAAAGAGAAAAGCCCAATTAAACCATGAGAGCATACGCATTTCCGCCCCTGCTGATGCAAGGGATTTGGAAGGGAAGATGGAACTTGTCTTCACAGTCCGTGAAAGTCTAAAGAGGTTTTGTAAATATGGCTAAGAAATGAAATGTGAATAAAAATTATATGTAAAATACAGAATACAGTTACAGCTCATTGATCTAGCACTGGTTGGGAAAAATGTACTCTAAAATAATAAAAATTATCCTCAAATGTATTACCATTTCCTAATCTCTACAAAGTAGAGATAATTAATAAATAATGATAGATATTAATAAATAATAATTTCATCTTTCCTTCGATAACTCAAGGTAATATTGATGATTTGAGGAGGTTTATATAATAAAGATCTGTAGACAATAAGGCTTTTGAAGCAAGGATCAAAATTTGGCAAAATTTTTTAAAAGTAATATATAAACCCCATGTTAATATAGTTACCAAAATCATAAATACAGGGAGATTCTTATTATCCATCCAGAAAACTGCATTACTTGATAGGAAGATCTGTTGGCATTGAAACTTTTTCTACTGATAGAGTTTGGAGATAAGCATGAAATCTTTATAATATTCCTAAAAGAAAAAAATTATCTGCTTTTTCTGCTCCTTCCTTCTAATTTTCTGTCACTCCATAGATACTAAATGCCCAAAGTGCCTTTCTGAATAGCCCCTCTTTGCTTCCCATCTTTTTCTCTTTCCTTCTCTCTTTTCCCGACCTCTTCTTTATGCTCTCCCCTACAATCTAAAGGTAGATGGGTGAAGGGGCAGTGCTCCGTGGAAGAAAAGCTCATTTCAATACCCCTTTCACCCTTTTCTCAAGTTCCAGTGACTCCAGCACAAAACTCAAGCAAGGACAAAGAGATGCTGTGTTACAACCTCCTGACACGCTTATTCTCACATTTCAGGGCTGGGACATACTTGCCTTTCTCATGATCTGGTTGCTTTTTCTAGACAATAAGTGTCATTTATACAGCTCTTTTTTGCCTTTGCTTCCAGAAAGCCCAGAACTTGAGTTCTAAGCTGACTGTGCTCTGCAGCTTCCTTTAGGCAGAAGCGCTCTAGAAGACTTCTCTTTATTCCCACCCCAACCCCTAATGGCCTTTCATTCTGTGTCAGTAATCTGTGTTGCATTTCTATTTTTCTTGCTAGCCACCTCATAGCTTTGTTGAAATGCACAAGGGCTGCTTCACCTACACTGTCACTGTTCACCTTCTGAACCAGCCAGGGTGTGACAGACACACATACAGAGAAGTGAGGTGCAGCAAACATACAAGTAATAACTGTGTGGTCTACAGTTTCAACAATGGTTTCACAGGCATATCCTTGACCTTTGACTCTGTAAGATGAATAAGGTGTATATTATTATCGTAATTTATAGATGTGGAAACTGAGACTCAAAGGGCTTAGGCCTTTGCCCAAGGTCATGGAACTGGAAGTCGGTTCAAGCAGACTTGTGCCATACAACGCCGTCACAGTCATGTCTCAAATACTTTGCTTTTTTTCCCTGTAGCTCTGAAAACTATTTGAAAACGATTTACGCTTGTATATGCTTGGCACCCTCTGCATATTGGCTTGTGTCTTTGGAATGACACTGCATAGGCTTTCTTTTGGAACTCACAAGTATTCCTGCTGTTCAAGAGCTGACTCTTCAGGCAGGTCTTGCATTTTCCCTGAGAAATCCTGTTGAACTTGCTCCCTGTGAGTCTGGGGAAGGAGCTCTGCTGCTGAGCCGTCGCCCTCAGTTTTGGAGATGCTATCCTGAAAAGTGGAGTAACCGACAGAAATGTCTTCCTCCGAGACGATGGGAGGGTGATCATAGGACTTGTCCTCTTTAGAAGCAGCTTGCTCCTCTTTCTGCTTGTGCTGGGCAGTGCATACCTCCTCCTGAAGTACCGAGAACCCTACAGGGGAGAACGATTTAAATTAAGTATTTAATTGAAGCTAAACTATATTAAGTGGGTATTTATTAAGTGACTACTACATGCCATGCCTGTGATTGGTCATGGTTACAAAGCTGAAAGAGGCACTGTGTCTGCCTTCAAGATGCTGACCATCTAGGGAAGCTCAGGCAAGTAAGAGATAATTAAATGCAGAGTGACGGGGCCACAGGTGCCAGTCGATGAATGCCGAGCATCCAACTCAGGGTTAAAGAATCAGGAAAAGAAACGAAGAGGGTATGACATCTTAAGGAGGCCTAAAGATGGGCAGGTATCAACTGCGACAGTTGAGGCATAAATCTACATGGTAAGAAGAGCATTAATAATAATAATAATAAATAGCTAACACATTCTGAATATTTACTATGTGTCACGCACCATTCTAGGTGCTTTGCAAGTATTAACTTGTATTAAACAACACTCTGAGGTTGGTACTCTTTTGATGAAGGATCTCTTAGGCCAAGCTAAGGAATTTCATATAGCAAGGGCAACAAGGAGTCACTGAAAAACTTTCGGCAGAGGTGTGATTGACCTTCATCTATCTAGTTATACACTCAGTAGATGTATATTGAGTATCAACACTGTAGTAGGTGCTGTTAGATGCTGGATACATAGCAGTGAACAAGACAGAAGAGGCTTCTGGCCTGACTGAACTTGCATTTCTGCAGATTCATATTTCTGAAACCAGGGTAAAGGTACAAAGAAAAGAGGGCCAGTTTTTTAGATAGATTTGTCAGAAAAGGCTCCTCCTCTTAGGAGCTGATACTTGAGCAGAGGCCTGAATAAAGGGAAAGAAAAAGGCACCTGGTGATCTTAGGGAAGAACACTCCAGAATGCAGGGAAGAGGAAGCACCAGAGCCTGGAAGCCTGAGAAGGTGTAGGGTGCCCAGGGCACAGCCCAGAGGCCAGGTGTCTGGGACTTGGGAAAGAGGGAGAGAGATGGGAGATGGGCCGAGCTATGAGGCTCTTGCTGAACAGTAATACATGCCATCATGTAAACCTATGGAAAGTAAGCTGCAGAAAAACATTGAGGAAGACTATCCTATAAAATAAGAAAATAAAAAAAACAAGAAGAGAGGTTATCATGGAAAGTGAGGGAAGAAAATGTCTAAGAAGAAGGGATTAATTTTCTGTGTCAAATGTTAAGAAGAGGTAAAGGAAGACTGAGAATGGCTCAGTGCATTTGGCGACGAGAAAACAGTTGGTGAATTTTGCAAGATTCTTTTCTGTTGAGTGGTGATGACAAAACCTGACTTGTGTGGATTCTAGAGACAGTTCTAGAGAGAAGGGAAGAGAGAAAGTAGAGAGTAGTGACAGAAAAGTTAGACTATTCTTTTGAAGAGATTTCCCATGAAATGGATGGAGAAACAGAGCAGTCATACAGGGGAGCATATTGAGTGAAAGGAGTTATTTGCTTTGCTTTGTTTTTAAAGCTGGGATCTATTAAAGCACGTTTCAGTGCTGTTGACAATGTTCTGGTTGTAGGAGCCAGAGTGGGTGATTGCAGGAGTGAAGTCGATAGTTGGTAAAAGGGGATGAGACCTAGTACAAAAGAAGAGATGATGGCTTTAGCAAAGGAAGGTCATTTCATACAGCAGGGAAGTAGAGTATAAGTACTGAGATGCACTTAGGTTGAGAGACTTTGTGGTGAAAGAATATGGACATTTGCTTACAGGTATTCCTATTTTTTCTAAGGAATATGAAGTACAGTCATCAGGTTGGAATAAATAAAAAGAAGAGTAATGTTGGAGGCTTGAAAGAAGAGAAAGTGTAAAAATAGCAATGAGAGAGAGAGAAGGAGAAAGAATGGGAGTGAGTGAGCACGGAAGTGAATGAAGGTGGATTCGAGAAAGGAGGTAGGACCAATGACTAGAGGTCCAGTGGGTATGCAGAATTATCGTGTAGAAGTAAAAGAGGATGTAAGTATAATGCTTCAAGTTAGGACTTGGAAGTAGTACAGTCACTGATAATGATTTAGTTTGGGTTGTGGGCACAGATATGGGTCACTAAGGTAGAGTAAAAGACACAAGTATCAGAAGTGCCATCAAGGAGCTGAGGAAAGGGCACTGGATGGATTGTCCATGTTGACGGCTGTTATGGACTGAATGTTTGGGTCCCCTTCAAATTCATATGTTGAAACCCTAGTCCCAACGTGATGGTATTCAGAGGTGGTAACCCTGTGAGGTAATTAGGTCATGAGGGTGGAGCCCTCATGAATGGGACTGGCACCCTTATAAGAAGAGGTCAGAGAGCTAGCTATTTCTCTGTCCCCTACGTAAGGGCAGAGCAAGGAAACAGCCATGGACAATCTAGAATAGGGCCCTCACCAGACCCCGGCCATGCGATCACCCTGATCTTGAATTTCCAGTTTTCAGAACTGTGAGAAACAAATTTCTGTTGTTTAAGCTACCCAGTTCATGGTGTTTTGTTACAGCAGCCCATGCTGACTGAGACGATGCAATAAGAAAGAAAGAGAGGGATGGGGGCACCTAAAATGGACAGGGAAGTCTCAGGAGAAGAACGTATCAGCAAAGGCCATGGTCGACGCTCTGAAAAAAGGAAGACAGTGAGTCCAGCTGCCTGAATTAACCACACATCACAGACACTCATACACACACACAAATTGTCTGACCTTCACTATGATCCAGTGTAATGGTCTGTTCAATCTCTGCATAGCTATGACTGATGTGCTCCTGGAGAGGCTCTGTGCTGGTCTCCATGAGATGAACGATATCCATTCGGTTGATCTTGGTGAGACATTCAATGAGATTGGTATCTGGGATATTAGAGAAAAACTATTCATTACATCTGAGGGCTACTCTTTTAAAAATCTCTTTCATTTAGTTGCTTTACTGATTTTTTTTTTGGTGACATATTTTAAGCATAGGAAAAATTTCCAAAAATTTTGACGTTTGTACAAGAAACCAAAGCTCAATTAAGGGTCTTTGTAAAAGTAAGCAAACAAACAAGAGCTATGTACGAAATGGGTGACACAGCATGGGCATAAGCCCTAAAAGTAGAGTTGATAGATAACACATAGGACACCCTGTCAAATGTGAATTTTAGAAAAAAAAATATTTTTTTTAGTCAACGTATATCCCCAATATTGCATAGGATATACTTATACTAGAAAAGTATCTGTTGACTATTTGAAATTTAAATTTAAGTGGGTGCTCTCAATTTTTATCTGCTAAATCTGGCAATCCTACCTAGAATAATGGTAAGAGAAGGAAAGATAAATGTGGGCTAGATGTAAATAAGGGAGGTCTCTAGGTAGGTCTTCAAAGAGGCATTAAACAAAGTGGCAAACTTAGACCAGCTGAGGGATAAGAAGTAGTTATGTTCTGTATCACTTCCCATTTTATTTGATGTGGTCAGAATATCATATATAAATCATTATGTAGAATATCTACTTGACATTTTCCCCCATTTTAGTTATTTAGGAGTAAAGGAAGCGGGAACTGAATGTATGCACCATCAATAAAACGATGGCTAATGAAGCAAGTGTGTCTGCTGTTAATACTTAGAAAATTTTAGAACTTTAATAACTTTCCTGTTAGCAGCCAGTGCTAGTATCACTTTCCACTAGTTAATGCTGTTCACAGGAACACAGTACAAGAATTTGTATGCAACGTGCGTATTTGAGAAATGTTACAGCTTCTTCTCATTTGCTTACAGCAGCACTTCAGGTTGATGGCATCTGTCATTTTATCTTTTTACTGAATTTGCATAAAACGTTTGTTGAAGACGACTTTTTTTCTACCTCCGGCCTATTGCCTTTTACATATAGCTCTCCACCTACCTGTCGCATGTTTCCCATCCCTTTCTAGCCAGTACTTCAGTAGTGCATGACTCTGGTCTTGGAGGGAGTTAGGGTTCTCAATTCGAATTTGATGAATTTGCTCCTCGGTGAAATCCAGTTCTCTTGCTAATTCTAAAAGAGAAAGTACTCCTTTGTAAATACATTAACTTCATAGTTTGAGTCTCTACATCTTGCCTTGTGATTTTGTAAATGATGTGTCCTTTGTATTGCTGTAACAGAGTTCCTTTATTTTTTTCCTACTGATTAGAAATGACTCTCGTATGCCTTTGTTCTTCTAGCACTAACCGCAGATATTTTCCTTAAATTTGGGTATAGAATTGATCACTGTCATAGTGGAAATAGTAAGTTTGAGGCAATGATGATAAAATATGTAAATTCAGGACCATTTAATTCCAAAATTTGGAAGACACCATTAATACTGGCTTTTACCCTTAACCAAGACAATGGAAAATAAATGACTGAAAACAGTAGAAAGAGATCAGGTCTCACTTTTAATCATAATTAGGGGACTTGCAAATACTATAAATTCTGTTTCTGGGTACTTGGATAAATACTGGTTGTAGCTATATTACGGTGGTTGGATAAACTCCTTTCTGTGATTTGATGTCACATGAATAAAAGGTCTGGGAAGGATTAACTGACCTAGGGAAGAAGCCTCAAAGTTTTCCTTTAAAGCCTACCATTAACGTTCTATATTGTTGCTTATACATTGAGGTGTACGTGCGCGCACGCGCGCGCGTGTGTGTGAATGAGGTGTCTTTTTTGGAGGGCAATTTGCCAATATCTTTCAAAATTAAAAATATACATATATTTACACAGCTGTTTTCCTTCTAGGAGTATGCCCTATAGAAACATCCACAAAAATCTGTAGGTGCACAAGGATATCTACTGCCACTAACAGGAAACAACCTAAGTAGCCATCAACAAAGGCCATTGATAAAATTATGGTACCTCCATACAATGGAATTAAATAGCCATTTAAAAGAATGCCATAGATATTTCTATGCTGATGGAGTATTTATGCAGAATACTGTTAAGTAAAATTTTGCTTATTTTTAAATAATAAGCATAGATGTGGGCACTGCAGATTTTTTTCTGAATACATGAGAAAGTGTTAGCAGTTACCTTTGAGGAAAGGGGCTCAAAGATGAGATGTACGTGTGAGAGACTTATTTACTTTTCATTTTATACCATTCAGTGTGATTGTAAGGTTTGAATTTTCACCAGCTATAACAGATATTACATTTAATATATACACTCATAAATACTTAAGAAGCAAAATAAATAATTCTGAATGCTACCTACTTAGTCAGTCAATCAGGGATATTTTGATACCCTTCCTTCCCCTAAATCCCTCAATTAAATAAATCTGCTCAGTACTTTTAAATTACTTTAAAATGCTTTAGTCATTTATTCTACATTATCAATTATCTTTGTTAAGGATATTATGACTCCTATCTCCTATTCATACCAAATGTTTAGGAAACTGAAAGGAGATTAATATTAACCTTAAACTGCTTGTTTCAATTAAGTAGTCACAAGTGACATAAAAGGAAGTCAGACCAAACAAACAAACAAACAAACAAAAACAGAAAAAAGAAAAAAAATCCAGACGGACAATCTTGCTTTAACATGTTAAATAGCAGGAAAGATGAAAGGGTATATAGCTTTTAAAACCTACAACTCATTATTTGTAAATAAACCATATTGATTTTAGAATTCACTTTCCATTAAAAAATTATTTAACATACAATTTCTAAACTGAAACATACCCATCTCTCAGAAAATTATTAAACATCTCATTCATATGTACTTCGACATTCATCTGAAGTAAATTTTAGTACTGTTCAGGATGAAGATATCTGATTCAAGGTATCTAAAACAAGGAGCCCCGGTTGAATCTCAAATTAAATTTTATGACAATTACAACTAACAATGGTTTTGAAACACAATAATCTCCCCAAAGTTTCGATATCCACAGCTCCCAAAGGAGGGTAGTGGGGCTTCTTATATTCTCAAAATCTCTTAATCTATAGTTTTATTATTCAAAATGCCAGAGACAATAAAAGGTCTGCCCTGGTTCACGCAGTGAGTTAAAGCAGACCCTGGATTTTCTAGTTCATAGTATCATTCTTTTCACTATTCCATGCGGTCTTCCTCAAGGAAAGAAGAAAAGACCTTTTTTCATTGTTAGTGACGGTTGGCTGATGCAACAATGTCATTTAAACCAAGCAGGTTTTGTTGAAAAGAACGGGTCACACTCATTTTACACTCATTTTACCTGTCCAGCTGAAACCAAGGTGATCAGCAATATAAGCCAGCCTTTCCTCAATCCGCTCCTGCTCATCCTGTTGATCTACAGAAGGTCAAAAACAGAATGGCCAAAGGTTGTCCATGACAGGAGAGGGACCACAGTACTGATCATCCAAAGAAAGGCAGTCAATTGTCCAAATATTTGATTAGAGCACAAATTAACGATTACATTTTCAATCATATTAAATTGTGTGTTTGCCTGATTTCTGGAATGGAATGGGGAATTAATGTAATAAAAATCATGAAAACCATCTGCTTCCATATCTCTTTAATCAAGACTAGTCACTGGACATAATTATATAAGTTACTGATTTCTAGTAATCTTAGGACTTTCCTCTTAAAATTATCTGAGAGGATACTGCCCACCCGAAGAGAATCATCTTGCTCATCAAACACCAGAAAAATCATAAATGGGATGGAGAAATGGAGTAATTGGTTAGGACCTCCTATTATTGCCTGTGGCAGTATAAGATCACTTCTGGGTCATGTTGCAAAGAGATATCGCATCCAAGATTCACGAAAGACCGAGATCATGGGTTGATCAGACCATCCTGGCTTTTTTCAGTATGGCCAGAAACAACGTTTGTCTTGGTCCTGGTAACCTTGGAAGAAGGAAGAATAAAGTGTATGTATATGTATGTGTGTGTGTGTATGTGTAATTAGTGTGTATATATGTCTTTGGGGCAAAGTTTCTGTCTGCTTACTACTAAGTAAGCTCATATAATACTCCCACAGACTATAATTTTCCCTTTGATTTTTTAACCCCCATTAATTGATGGGCAGCATTTTAGGTCATGGTCATTTTTTTATAACCCCAATTTAAGGATAATAGTCTTTATTGTAGAGATATTGGAAGACCAGAGGCTACTTCTCAAAGCCATCTATGGTTTCCTTTTTTTATAATTCAAAGAGCCATCACCCCCTCACAGTCAGCTTAAATCATGCAAAGTTTGAGTTTTTGTTGTGTCTGCTTCATCTGATCAGAGTCTGTCCTCCACTCATCTGCCACATAAATGAAAAGCATGTTTCTACGTTACGATTGCTTGCTTAACGTGTTTACCAATGGTATCTGAAATCCAACCTTTCTGAATCAAAACCAAATCCTCAACAATTAGAATTTCATGGTATGTGAAATCTTCTTGGGCAAATGGCTTCCTAATCCTTATAAAATTGTTAAGTACTTATTATTTTAAAGTATTCATAGGTAATTAGAAAAAGTAATGAATCCGCATAATATGAAACAAAACCAAATACATCTGTATGCTTAATTTAAGGTTAAGCCTGGAACGTCAGAACAACAAAACTCAAAGCTTGCATGGCCTCACGTGCAGTAGCTAGAGAAAAGGCAAGATCCCCGTTGCCTGTCGATCATGTTTATGTTTTCCATAAGCATTCTCATTACTCAATCTTGAGATCGTTTCCACAGACAAGAGTATACAGAGAAAGCACAAAACACAAAGGGCTTACACAAACATAGTCACCACTACAGAAAGCTTAAAGAAAATGAGACACAAATCACCAAATAAAACAGACACACACAAAAACTATATCAAATTTATGACATGCGTAGCACAGGGAATCCCAGTGGCTGGCAAATACCTTCAGCATGGTCATGGCCATTTTCATCAGGGATGCGTTCAATCAGAGTCTCAATGGACTCATCCCAAATGGGCCTTGTGTCAAAGATGTCCTCAGGAATTGAGTTCTCGGTCTCAACAGGTGGCAGATTTTCAATTACTGAAACTTCCAGGGCACTACTACTTTCGTCATCTGAAACTAACTCCTGTTCCCTTTCTGACTGTGTAAGTCTATCCACTAACTTGGAAGCCTCATCACTAATCTCCTCAAAGAATTCTATGGAGTTCCTGTAAAGGTC
Organism: Kogia breviceps; assembly: GCF_026419965.1. NCBI lineage: Eukaryota > Metazoa > Chordata > Mammalia > Artiodactyla > Physeteridae > Kogia > Kogia breviceps. The sequence goes on along the minus strand of NC_081315.1, from coordinate 121,043,640 downwards.
AAAGAAATGCTCCTTACTTTCTTTTGTGGGGCTCGTGGGCCCCCTGCAGGAAGATGTGGTGCTTTTGCTCTTTACTGGCAATCGGGATGCAAATATCTTTGGTTTTGTGGCCCCTCCCTCTGATTCTCCCTCAAGCTCCTCTGCCCACTCTGTGCTTTCTGTTTCTGTCTCAATGTAACTTCTAGTTTTTACTGGACATTTGGTCTTTGCGTCCAAACTGGCATCAGATTCAGGTTTGCTTCTACTGCTTGGCGCTCTGCTTGTCATGTCCTGTCCCTGAGGAGCCTCTGTTTTCAGTAGAGACAGGGCTAGATGAGAAGGCTGCTGCTCGACTCTTTGGACGGGTACTTTCATGGGGATTTTAGACTTTGGTTTTGTTTCATCCTCTTTACTTTCCTCATCCAGGCTGGGTAGAAAATCTTCAGAAAGGGAGCTCTCATACTCCACAGATGGAGGTGCTGGGGTTGAAGTGGGTATAGTCCTTACAGGGATTTTGGATCTGCTTTCAGTAGAAGGCACATTCTCCACGGGTGCAGTAGGGATTTCAATGACTGATTTCTGTTCCTCTGGGGATGAATCGGGAGAATCATCGCCTCGATCTGCATATACAGACCTAGTGACTGTGGAAAAATCTAACTGAACTTGTCCAACTGGTTTAGGGGAGTCGGGGCAAGCCGGCTGCTTCACACCGGACAGGGGAGGTGTGTCACCCATTCCCATGGTGGGGAGGTCCTCAGCTCCCGCAGAAGTTGCCTCTTTCACTGATGTTTCAATGGAGGCTGAAATCCCCATTTGGGAGTTAAGTGGAGCATCTGAAGCGTGTGTTTCTTCTACTTCTTCACTCAGGTCATCTGGGAGTAGCTCTGCTTCGTCATCCACTGCTTCTTTCGATTCTAAGAGTGCTGATGACTCAGCCGATGTCTCCAGCTGTAGGGGCTCAGCACCAGTACCCCCTTCTCTCATGTCTTCAGAGAGAGTCTCTTCCCTGGATTCTTGCCCAATTTGGAAAAAGTGAAAACTTTCATCTGCATAGGACCTTTTGGTCATATCAATGGCACCACTTCGGGTCATCTCAAACAACTTTCCTTCCTGAAAGAGAAATGGATTTTGCTCACTGGTTGGGGTCCCCTCTTCAGTTGGGGTCCTAGCAGGAGTGGTGTCGGGGGTGGTGCCCTGCGATTGTCTGTCTACCATCAAACCAAATATCTTCTGTTCTTCCTCTTTTACTCGAGCCTCAAAGGCTTCATCATCCTCACGGATTTCACTCCAGGAATCAGAATCCACATCAGTTTTTGTGATGATGACTTGGCTTCTCTGTTCACCAGCAGCTGTTGATGTATTTGGTACAGCCGGCTCTAAAGATGAGGAGGCTCTATCTGACTGCATTTCCCACAAGGTACTTTCTTGTTTGGGTTCTACGTCCAGGTTCTGGTCCTCAAAATTAGATTCTTCACTTGAAACAGTTCTTCCAGAGGAGCTTGTCACTGCTACGTCTTCAGTGGAGGATGTGATGGTAACAGAATACACTTCAGAAGAGTGAACACCTGTGTGTCTTGTGTCTGTTAGGGTTTTGCTTTCTTCACTAGAGAAAAAAGATTGAGAAGGAACATTTTCATAAGGGCTTATGATTTGAGGATCAGAGATTTCATCAGTCTCCGCTGGGTCAGACACTGGAACATCCAAGGATGATCTATCAGCCTGAGTAGTAATGGATGAGTCTTGAGTGGACCGGTCCTCTGGTAAGCTTTCAAAAGCTTGGTCAGGTTTTGTGACCTCCATTTTTGTAGCAGAAGATGTAGAGACTATGTCTTCATCTACTTCTTTTGCTTCAGATGCTGGACAATGATGCAAAGAGGGCAAAGATGAAGAGCTTTCACTGGGGCAACCTACTTGTGGAGATTCGACTCCAGAAACATCAAGCTCTCCTTCTTCTTCTGTATCTTTTTCACCAGTGTCTTGCAGAGCTAACGATTCCTCGTGGCTAACTAGCTGCTCGCTGGCATCGTCACCAGTGGGACTGAGGAGACCTGAAGTGACAGGAGTGGCTGAGCTGCTGGGACTCCCGGCTTCATACCCACGGTCATCACAAAGTTTTTGTTGATCAGCGACTCTGTTTAGATCATCATACGACATCTCTGGGCCATCAGTCGAAACAGTAGGGCTGTCTTCAGGTAAATGAGATTCACGATCTTTTTCTTCCTCTGATTTACCTGAATCTTCCTGAGTATCTTCCTTCATCTTAAAAGTGTATTGTTTGGAAACGACAGGCTGGAACTGTACTTCTTCAGGACTGGAATTTGAGTCTATGCTGGCTGGAAGTGGGGAAGGGGGTTGCACTCGAATAACTGGCTCTGATAAGAGGCCTGAGTCAGCACCTTTTCTCAGCTGTGTCAACTCAGGTTCACTTTCTGAGGAGGAAGAAGCCTTTCTGCTCTCTGATGTTACAACCACGGGGACATCGCTTTCGCCCTCTACACTCTCTGTGTGTTTTGTTTCATCCATGTCTGCTGAACAGTCAACATCCGCGTCAGAGGAGGGAGGAGATTCTTCTTGCTTGGGTTCTCTTTTGTAGTCCCTTTTCTGCTTGGCTTCTTGTTCAAGTTCATCAAACGTCTTGATTTTGGTCACCATTTTAAACATTTCCTCTTCGGGTGTGAACCTCTTTCTCTCCCCATTTTCTGAGTCATCCTCCTCTGCACATTCAGGAATCACAGCTGGCTTGGGGGTGCCTGCATCTGTGGTTTTGGGTGTGACCTCATAGCTAACTTCTTCGGAGCTGGGGGTGTCAGGGGAAAGGGGGCTCTTCCCTGAGCTCTCCATGAGTGACGTCTGCTCAAGGCTGTCATCCTCAGCACTGCCGTCCGGGTCTCGGAGCAGCCGGGACCGCACAGAGGCCACTTCCGTGAAGAGTTCGGTTTTGGCAACGGCTGAAGGCAGAGGAAAGTGACTCGGCAGGATTCCAGCCTTCATCTTTGGTTCAACAGGGCTGCTTTCAAGAGAATCATGGCAAGGGGATTCTTTCAGAGGACTCGGTTCCAGAGAATCAGGAGTTTTGTGTGAGGAGTTATCCTCCAGCACTGGGCTGGCTTCCAGGGAGTCCTTGTGGCTCACTGTGAAGGATTCGTCGGCCCCGGGGCTGAGGACCTCACCATCCCGGCTAGGGAGTGCAAGTTCTAGCCCTTGGGGACTTCGAATGACTCCCTGGGGCTTTGATTCAGCCCTTGGGCCTGTCTCGACAGCAGAATCAGGCAGCGGCGAGGCCTTGGCTTCATCTGAGGGCTTGGTGGCTGTGGATTCCTGAGCTTCAGTATCAGTTTGTGCCTCGTGGGCCGAACTAACATATTCAAGTGGACCTTCATCACAGGACACCCCCTCGGTCGGTCCTTCGGAGGTTTCTTTTGCTAATGATGCACCTTGACTGCCAAGGCCGTCGCCTCCGCGGGGGGGGCACGTGTCTCTGGAAGGGTCTAGGGTGACCTCCTTCAGCAAACACTCAGCGGAGGGCTCTGTGCCCCCCGTGACTGCAGCCCCTTGCCCTGCAGCACCGTCAGTAACGTCTTTGGTTGAGGGACGTCCTTTGTCGGAATGAGCTTCCGGTGGGGTTTTTAACTTGGTAGTTTCCTTCGTTTCCCCAATTTGCTCCTCGCTTTTCTTTGGTGAGAAAGAAAGGCTTTCTGGGCTCGTCTCAGGGGTCTCTGCTAGGCCCTCATGCTTGTAGCTTTCTTCTGAACTGATGTGAGGGGTCCCTTCCATCAGGCTGCTGCACGGAGAACCTGCTGCCCCTTCCTGCTTCAGGCTTTCAGAACTGCCTTGTAAGGCACCGCTCTGTAAAGACAGGGCTGGGAGGAACTCGTCTTTCATGTAATCTAGCGGGAATGCGGTGCGGAAAGGACTAGTGAGCACTTGGTCTAAGTGAAGCTGCGCCTTCTCGGTCTCTTCACTCAGGCGGAACTGCTGGTATTTCTCATTGTCTTCCAGTTCCTGCTTAATGACGTCAGAAAAGTCAGTGGAGGTTTTCCTGTCCGGGCTGATCTGGAGATCCACGTCTCCCTGTTCAGCAGCCAGCTTTTCTTGGGGGACTTCACTATCTTTATGGCTTTCTTCTTCAGGGGCTGGCCGAACAGGCTCCGGTGTTTTGTGGCTGAGCGCCTTCTCCTTTTCTTCGGCTACATCTTCTCTCTTAAGCCCTAAGGAGGAAGCACGGGCTGCTCTCCTGGATTCGGAAGGTCCCGTGACCAGGAATCTCGGGCCTCGTTTGATTGTCTGACTCTCCGCTTTCTGCGTTTCTCTCGGGGTGACTGCCTGCCCCTTTTCTTTTTCCACCCGAACTTTGCTTTTCTCTTGTGGCTGTTTCGGTTTTGCTGATTTGTGCTCAAAGAGGCCAGTCTTATGTTTCGATGGGTCCTGACCTGACTGGAAAGCTTTCATCAGTTCCCGAACAGACATTGTCTCCTCGATTCTCTCGGTTTTTGAGGTGGGGGACACAGGGGGTTGCTTGTCTGTTTTCCCAGAAGGTGACACAGGCAGGTGCTTCTCGGTTTTCCCGGAGGTCGAGACAGGCGAATGCTTTTCAATTCTTCCAGCTGGTGATACAAGCAAGCGTTTCTCTGTTCTGCCAGGTGACACTGGCGGATGTTTCTCTGTTCTCCCAGAGGGCGAGGCGGGTGGGCGTTTGTCTGTTTTACCTGAAGGCGAAACAGGTGGGTGTCTTTCTGTTTTTGTAGAGGAGGATACAGGGGAGTGTCTTTCAGTTTTTGCGGAGGGTGACAAGGGTGAGTGTTTCTCAGTTTTACTTGATGATGACACAGGTGAGTGCTTTTCAGCTTTTGCGGAGGGTGACAAGGGTGAGTGTTTCTCAGCTTTACTCACCGGTGATACTGGAGGGTGCCTCTCGGTTTTTGCAGAAGAGGAAAGAGAAGAGTGTCTTTCTGTTTTCAAGGAGGGTGATGCTGGCGCATGTCTCTCGGACTTCAGAGAGGGGGATGCAGCTAGATGTGTCCTTTGTGTTATCTTTTTTGGCACATCTTCTTTGCCTTTGACTCTGACAGGCAACTTGCTTCGCCCTTTCTGTTCATCTTCCACTCGTTTTTGAAGGGCCTTCACCTTGTCCTTTATGGAACCAATGGGAGTTTCTTCTATCAAAGGTGATGTAGCTTTTACAGGGGGAAGAGGCTCGGGGGCTAAACCTGGGTCCTCATCTAATGACTCTTCTGAACTACCTTTTTTAAGTTCAGTTTTTTCTGCACTAGCTTGTGAACTATCCTCTTTTTGTTTTTGTTTTTCTTTCAATTTCCTTCTCACTGGCTTCTTTATGCCCAGGCTTGGTTTGGGCTGTTTCTGTGTACTCTGTGTCTCCTCTGAAGATGCTTCTTTATTTTTCCCTTCGCTTTCAGAGCTCCTGCAAGGACCCAGAGCCTCACGTTTCTCCCCTGCCAGATCTTGCACTGTCTGCGGTGGCTCTTTGCGAGGAGACACGTAGGAATTTAGATCCTCAGTAAGGTAGTTCACTAGCCCTGTTGAGTCTTTCTCTACTTTCACTTTGGTCTCTTTCTCTATTCTAATCTCTGCACATGGGTATTCGGTGATTTCTAAAGATGCTTTTCGCTTAGCCTCCTCTATTTCCTCATCACTGACAATAACCCATTCCTCTTCCACTAATTCTCTCTCTGGCTGAGACCTTGGCATACCGTCTTCATCTCTCATGCAGGTTCCACTTCTCAGGATTTCGTTCACCTTCTCTAAGTCCTCTTTAACTCTTTCAACAATTTCAAAAGGCTCCCCTGGCTCTTCCTCGGCAGCCTTCACCAGCTCCTTCACTTTGAGGGAACCTGCCCTATCAGATCCATCTGTGGTCAAGATGGCAGTCATTTTGATCAAATCTTGTTTCATCTCAGAAACTTCAGAGAGCAAGTCCGGACTTGCTAGGACAGGAACTTCATTAACCAGGTGACTTTTCAGGACAGATGTCTCTGTAGATTCTGTCTCATCATCTTTGATGTGAATGAAAAACATTGAAAGTAAAATGGAAATCAAAAAAGATATTGGCAAATGTAATCAGGACTGAAACGACACAGTGTCTTTTCCTGTCGTGGCGGGTGGAACAAAAATGGGCTGGGAATGGTGGATCCACAAGGTCTCAGGATACAAAAGCAAAGCAAGGCTAACGGAAAAAAAACTGAAAAGGAAAAATGAGCAGGAAATAACTTGCTTAATTTTCTCACTTGTAGCACATCCACACATACAACAAAACTGTAACAAATAATCAAGACACACACAAAATCACAAAACAAAGAACAAACGCAGTGAAATTACACAGAGATATCTCAAGATTGTTCAGATGTTACAGATCAATGTTGAAAAAAGATGAACATGGGAAAAAAAGGAAAAAAGCATTAGAAATTGCAGAAAGTTGATTTCCTCTAGGAGAAAGCCAGTCGTAGCAAGCTCAGAATATCGTCTAATGATGTATAGACATTATTTAATCACAGAAAAATCTGGAATTCAGTGTGTTTAGTTCTGCCAATATACAATGACTATATAAAGTATATCCGAATCAGCTGCAAACCGGCATTTCATCTAAGGGAAATTCACACTAACAACGAAACAAACAGTCTTGTGCTGAGAGGCATGGTCCTTTCCTTGGAGCAACCTCCTTGTTTAGACACGTAATGGACAGACCAAGGAGGGAAAGAAAGGAAAGGAAAGAAAAACAACAAAAACAACCATTGTGATTAAACTTATATGTGAGTCCAAAGTTAAAATGTGATGCATGGCAACCCAAATCAGAGACAGTCACACGGGACACACGCACAGTTTATGTAAGCCAAGTTATTTCCATGCAAAGCAAAGGTGGAATAAAACTGGTGGGAGAGGTAGCCTTGCTGAAATGTGCAGGCAGGAGAATGGTAAGAAACTAGAACAAATATGGAAAACATTACTGTGGTGAAGCATATTTAATTCCCTAAAAGTCCACATACAAGATGCTCGACGCATAGGTAGTGGGGGCCTGCACCCATTAAAGGCAAGGGGAAAACTCAAACTCTTCTAGGATTTACTCATGAAAAGATCTTAGGAAAGAGTTCTTTCAACAGAGCCCTCCTTTGCAGATTATTTCATGCCTGGTTGAAGATTATTTTATGATTGTCTTTATACTAAAAGAAAGCCAAACATGAGTCTATATTTGAAACTTTGAAAGCAGTCACAATACCTGGGAGTCATTCAGGAGGATCTATGACATTATAGCAATATAGTAACTTTTAAAAAATGATTGAGCCAGATGGATGAATTTTTAATTCCTACTAGCTTGTATCCAAGGAACAAAGGGCCATTTAAATAAACATAGTAGTCCCAGAGAAGAAAGTGGGATAATAAAATCTCTTTAAAAAAAGGAATTAATGAAGGCAATGATAATGTAAATTTTTTTATAAACGTTAAGTGCCTTCTCTTGAGAGAATCAGTATATGTTGAGGAGCTATACTATGTGAAATGCATATACAAAGATATATTAAACTAATTTATATTAGTACAGATTTGTTCAGATATAAAACAATGAAAACATCCAGAATTTCAAATAGTCTAGTCCTGAATAAAGATTTAACATGAGGGTAAGGAGACTCTCATTTAAAAGTATTTCAATAACTTAGCAGTAAATTACATTGTGCTAGGACTTCAAAAAAAGGGGGGAAAAAAAAAAAGCCTGAAGATTATTGTATAGGGCCTGATGACCATATTAAACATGGTTCTAAATTTTCTCCTTTTGGGAATAGCACCCTGAAATACAGTAAACCAAAATAAATCTTAAAATGAATAAACATTAAAAATTTGATTTTTTTTTCTAGAGCATTTTGGGCATAAAAGCAAGAAGGAAACCTGAAAAACTCAACTTCTTCCACATAAGAAGCTAGAGTCGGGGCTTCCCTGGTGGCGCAGTGGTTGAGAATCCGCCTGCCGATGCAGGGGACACGAGTTCGTGCCCCGGTCCAGGAAGATCCCACATGCCGTGGAGCGGCTGGGCCCGTGAGCCATGGCCGCTGAGCCTGTGCGTCCGGAGCCTGTGCTCCGCAACGGGAGAGGCCGTACCACAAAAAAAAAAAAAAAAAAAAGAAGCTAGAGTCACCAAAAACAGTCCAACAAACTAAAAATTTAATTGAATGTTACAAACCTGAAATGAACTCTAAGATAGCTCTCTCAAAGTCTGTAAAAATCAGTTCTCTTTGTACTAGATTACATTTAGGCTTTGCATCATTATTTAAAATTAGCACTATTATGACATACTGTTGTGATTAATAATTTCATCCAGGAGGTTTTAATTTTTGCTTTTCTGGTTCTTATTTTTTTCAGAAAGTTTTCACAAAAGTCCATTAGACCTCAGCCCTAGAAAAGTCACTTATACTTCACCACAGTAAGAGATGCAAGGGGTAGGGGTCGGGGTGGGGTGAGGGGAGAGTTAGCTTTAGCTGAAAACTATTAAGACAGTATCACTTTTGCAGGTGTAGCCTACATAAATAATGAACTCTCTACTGATGTCAGTTGTTGCTTGATATACAAAGTGATACCGTCATGTCAGAGCTTAAAAAAAATGATATGACAATGTTATGCTAACAAATTGGACAAAAACGGTAGGGTGGGTTTCTAAACAAGCATAACAGCAATAGCAGGGTTAACAGGGATCTAAAAGAAAGTGAATGCTTAGATGAATAATCATTGCATTTTACTGCTAATTAGCTCACAAATTAGATATATTCATAATTTAACTGGCCAAGCTGCTTTTCTAAATAAATATTAATGATTAATAAGGATAATATAAAAACATAATTATTATAGTGGTTAGTAATGGCAACTAGCTTGCGTCTTGATTCATGCTTTTCTTTATTGTAGCCAGCTTTCAAACAAACTCAATTTTATTTAAAATCTTACTTTTTTCTGATGTCATATCGATCTGAAAGAAAACATACATAAATTGAATGGTTACAAACAACATCTTGCCTCACAGCCCCTGATGTGTACAGTAAGCTCCTATTTTATATACATGGGAAATGCCATAAGCTAGAGGAAGGTCAGAGTAATTTGCTACCGTTCTTACCTAGAGTCTCTGATTCTTAACCTAACTTTGAAAAAACAAATCTCCTTTCTAGACACTATGGGTGGAAAGTCCTTTCTAACATGTTACTCCTGGGAATGTATGATGCAGGTGTGTTTGATGTTAGAAATACGTATTACGGAAAAGGCCAGGAAAAAAGTGAAGTAGGTTTTAAACAGTAAATGTCAATTTAGTTGAGAGAAAGGAAAGAACAAAGAGCATGCCGGGGTGTTACATTCTACAGAAGTAGTTTCATTATTAGCTATAAGCCAGAATTCCAAATCCTGAAAAGAATACAAACTGGATCTGTCGCCCTGAATAGTTCCTGAAAATACTCAATAGAAAAGTCATAAGCCTAATGGAAGAACTCATTTGAACATAGCAAAGTTGGTTTCATAATTGTGTTGCTCTTTCAACAAGGTATGCAGGTATCATCTTGAACAGCTTGGGGATTGAGTCACCAACTACAGAAAGGAAATTGAATATGAGAGACAAAGCATGACTGCACAGTTGAGGGAAAAAATGACTTCAGTCTTGTCGTCAGTTTATTGTGTATCTGGTTATACATGGCAGGACAATGAGTCTATAATCACCCCTCTCATCCTGCTCCACTGCCTGGGTATCAGGAAAGAAGTGAATTCGGGGGCAGTCTATGAACTGATAAGGCCTTACATTTTAAGCTGATGAGTACAAGGGTGTTTATTATGTTTTCCTTTATGGTTTTCTATTTTAAATCCAACAGAATAACATTAAAAAATAAAATTAGTATATTTGACAACATTTACGTGCAACTAATAACAATTCCATTTGTCTACCTTAGAAACAGGAAGCAATATGTTAATCAGTTAAGTGTAAGGACTTTTCCAATGATTTCTGTCATTTCTATGATAATGTTTGGGCCTTTTCAGACCTTTATAAGGGAAACAAACACATACTTGCTTTGACTATCGAAGCAGGTATAATTCAAATGGCTATTTATTCAAGGTAACCTCTCTAAGACTCGTTTTCTTCATCTGTCACATATCATCTATGATATGATAGCACACACCTCATAGGGTGATTGTGAGATCAGTGTTGGTGGGGTATGTGGAGCACTTAGTAAAGAATCTACCTTATAAGAAGTGCTCACTATATGTAGAGTTCTGCATGATAATATTAGTACAGTCAAATGGATGAACTATATGCTCCTTAAAGTTTTTTATTTCAGTGGTTCTCAAACTTTTTGTTTTTAAACCCCCTTTACACTCTTAAAAACATACTGAGGAGTCTGAGGAACTTCTGTTTATGTTTAACATATATAAATAAATATCTGTATTACAAATGAAAGCTGAGAATAGACAAGAACCCAAGTATACACAAGCACACATTCCAGAGTGTCAGGGTGATGATGTCATCACATGTAATGGAGCCTCTGGAAGACTCCTATGTAGCTTGTGAGGATATGGGAGTTAAAAGGCAAATAATGTTTCAGTACTATTAAGGAAAGAGGTCTGACCTCCAGGTGTCTCCAGACCTACCTTTGAGAACCACTGAGATAATGGTTTTGGTCTTCAGCTGTTGACAGAGAAATCTATATTTCTGCATAAAGACAGGTAACAATTTATAGGGAAATTTTACTGTCCTCTGAAATCAGTCCATAAGATGAGAAAACAGGCTCAGAGAGGTTAAGTAAGATCATGACCCTTTAATTACTAAGGACAACGGTGTAACCCTTCTAAGACCCAGGTAACCATGTGCTCTTATCAGTGGTTATAGTAATAACACAGCCATTAACAAGTGACAATGCCACACAATTACCTCTTCCTCCTGTTCTTGATCTGACTCTGATTCCTTGCCGCCCCAAGATGCCATGCAAGATGGAAAAAAGAAAGCAGGAAGAGTAGAAAGTATTTAGAAGAAAAGACAAGACTAAATACTCTGACAACAGATATCAATAGGTAAGCATACGCCAGTGTACTAGTATTTTTTCTTACCAAGAGTGTACAGAAAACAAGCACAAAAATTAAAGAAGGTTGATTTAAATGCAAATGTCTGTAGATTCAAGAGACAAAAGAACCAAGATTATAAATAGACTAATCTACTAGACAAAAGAACTAAAATTATAAATATACTAATTTCAGATGCTCGGTTACCAGCAGCCTCAAAGTTTGACATTTAATGGATTCGATGGCATATGTCTACAGAAATGGTGATAACAATATCTCAGCCATTACAGATATTGGCTAAAAATGTTAAAAGCCACAAATAAACATATGGTGAAAATATTTTCAATACACAGGCAATATTTGGGAGTTCTATTATAATAAAGAGCTACTAAGTTCTAAAATATATCTGAACTATACACTGTACGGCAATTTTTTCTTTTGTTTTGAGTTACTAAAGGGAAAGTTGTCCTGGACCATCACAGCATTAATAACTGTCTGATATATCTTGACTTAGAAATAAAAAGCAATAATAAACTGAATGCTTTCTTTTATAGCACATTGAAAGCTCATTGAAATCAGAGACAAAGCTCATTCATCTTTACGTATCACTTGGGCGGATCGCCCCAGCAGTACATACTTCTTTGTGGTTCTTATTTGGTACTCTGCTTCGGTGACTCAAAAGTGATCAGCACTGCAAACCCCAAGGTACATTCTGTACCATTGGAGTGCGATTACAGTACACTTACTGGATCAATATACCTATTGCTGTATTCTAATTCTTGGAATAATATGTAAATTTATGTAAACAGATACTGGTATTTCATTTAATTTTTATCATTTAATAAGAATTTACAATGTTAAACATGATACTACATGCTTATCTCTGTGTGACTGATCTCTAATTTATAAGAATAATTAAGTAAGGAAAACATACCGTGGTGAATAAAAAGAAGTATAGGAAATATTTTGTTTTGCAGAGTCAAGATTTAGGATTTTAAATATACTTCTACCTCTCCTCCAGGTCTCACCTGCCACTACTCATCCTACTTCCCAACCTCTAAAATTCACACTGACAACTTGCTATAACCTCCTATAAATTGCCATGTGGGAGCTTTCCATTAAAAAAGGATACTGTTTAAAAATTTTTTTAATAATAAAGTTCTCCCCAACATTTAATTCATCCCCTTTGCCTTCTTTGATTTGATCAGAGTAATCAAAGAATTCTATAATGGGGAGAGGTTTGACTAGAAAGTAATACCTGTAGGTAGATTTGGGTCAAGAATGAATGAATTTTCCTTTCAACAATGTTTCAAATCTACTCCTATAACATGCGAGTATTTTATATACTAATCATGTTAAAATAGTTGAAAAATTAATTTAATGCTCCTAAAACAGTATAGGTTACAAGATGAACAAATAATTATTTTAGCAACAAGGTAAAATATCCTGTTGTTCCTCTGAATTTCATAATACATAATCCACCGTGAACTGGTAGTAAACCAAAGCGAATAGACTCATAAAGTTTTGGTAGGGTGAAATGTACTAGTATGGTGCCAGGAGGGCACATAAAAACAATAAGAAAGGCAAAGTGAATTATTTAATTTTTAAAAATTAGTCCAAAAAATTAAATCTTAAAGTTGAATTTTCTCCCTTCCATATCCAATATGTATTTACAGAAAATTTTCCATCAAAGTGAATTTAATGTGAAACAAGGTAGAGCTGCTTTTCCCCTTACTTAAATGGAAAATCATAAATTGGACAGGGTATCAAAAATGTCTGTTATATATGGTTGCATTCAGTGTCTTTGCTTTTATTTATTCTAAAGAATTTGAAAATCAAATCCTATACTCCCTGAATTGCACTACAGCAGATTACAATACCTTCGCATAAATTGGCAGGGTGATGTTTAAGTTGCAAATAGCTTGATGCACCAGGCCTCTTGTAGATTTTGGCTCTTTCATAAATGATAGTCGTCCGCAAGGTTCCTGAGTTGTATCACGTACCTTGAACAAGAAAGGCATACATGCTTTACCCATATGATGCACACTATTTATTTTAATGAGATGATACTCAAAAGAATCAGGAAAAATCGTTAGATAATGTTAAATAAGGATTTGGAGGTGTTCCTTTTTCCTTTTCCTATTATCATTTAGAATAGTTAAAAAAAATCATTTAGCTTAAAAAAATGTGGTAAAATATACATAACATAAAATTTACCATTTTTGTTTATACACTTACCATTTTCAAGCATACAATTCAGTGTCATGAAGCACATTCACAAAGTTGTGCAATCATCACTACTATGCAGAATTTTCCATCATCCCAAAGAGCAACTCTGTACCCATTAAGCAGTAATTCCCTATTCTACTCCTCCCCCAGCACCTAGTAACCTCTATTCAACCTTCTGTTGCTATAAATTTGCCCCTTCTAAGTGCCTCGTATAGGTAGAGTTATACATTCACGTTGCAACATATATCAGAATTTCGTTCTTTTTAAAAATTTGTGTTAAATTATACATAGGACTTCCCTGGTGGCGCAGTGGTTAAGAATCCGCCTGCCAATGCAGGGGACACGGGTTCGATCCCTGGTCCGGGAAGATCCCACATGCCATGGAGCAACTAAGCCCGTATACCACAACTACTGAGCCTGTGCTCTGGAGTCCACGGGCCCACAACTACTGAGCCCACGTGCCGCAACTGCTGAAGCCCATGTGCATAGAGCCCATGCTTAGCAACAAAAGAAGCCACCACGATGAGAAGCCTGTGCACTGCAATGAAGAGTAGTGCCCATGCACAGCAACGAAGACCCAATGCAGCCACAAATAAATAAAAATAATTAAAGTTTTAAAAAAGAAAAGGTACTTTCCAAAAGAAATAAGAAATACCATATCATTATTTTAAAAAAAATTATACATAAAACATCATTTCAACCTTTTTTTTTTTTTTCGGTACGCGGGCCTCTCATTGTTGTGGCCTCTTCCGTTGCGGAGCACAGGCTCCGGAGGCGCAGGCGCAGCGGCCATGGCTCACGGGCCCAGCCGCTCTGCAGCATGTGGGATCTTCCTGGACCGGGGCACGAACCCGTGTCCCATGCATCTGCGGGCGGACTCTCAACCACTGCGCCACCAGGGAAGCCCCATTTCAACCATTTTTACATGAACAGTTTAGTAGCATTAAGTACATTCACACTGTTGTGTAACTATTACCACCATGCATCTTCAGAATGTTTTCACTTTCACAAACTGAAACCGTTTCCATTAACTTCCCATTCCTTCCTTCCCCAATCCCCTGGTAACCACCATTCTATTTTCTGACTCTGCATTTGACTACTCTAGGTACTTCATATAAGTGGGAAGGAACATACAATATTTGTCTTTTGTGTCTGGCTAATTTCACTCATTTTAAGGTTGAATAATACTCCATTGTATGCATATACCACATTTTGTTTATCCACTCATCTGTGGATGGGTATTTGGGATGTTTCCACCTTTTGACTACTGGGAAGATGCTGCTATGAACATTGCAAGTAACCGAGTCCCTGCTTTCAATTCTTCAGGAATTGCTGGATCATATGCTAATTCTATGCTTAAGTTTTTGAGGAACTGCCATACTGTTTTCCACAGTGGCTGCACCATTTTACATTCCCACCAGCAATCAATGCATCAGGATCCCAATTTCTCCACATCCTTACCAACATTTGTTATTTTCTGTTTGTCTGTTTGTTTTTTGATAATAGCCAACCTAAAGGGTATGGAGTGGGATCTCACTGTGGTTTTAGTTTGAATTTACTTAAGCTGTTGAGCATATGTTCATGTGCTTATTGGCCCTTTGTATATCTTGTTTGGAGAAATGTTTATTTAAGTCGTTTTCCTGTTTTTGTATTGTGTTGGTTATAAAATGACTTTTGCACATCAATAATATCAAATATTAGCACAATTATACAGCTGTTTGTGTTAAATGGATCCATTGCCCCTCAGCAGTTAGTGCTTAATGTGTGATCTGTAAGAGCCTTTCTTTAATCAGGCAAAACAACTGAACCAGAAATGGCACGATGAAAGCCTGCAGTAGAGATCTTGAGAAAACTTAACAGACTTATTAAAACTTAAATAGAATTATTACTTCAATTTCACGAATCTCTCACTCATATCCATTTTTCTCTCTTTAGAACTGGGAATCTAGGATAAAACTTGTATATGTTACTGCCAAATTCCTAACGTGGATTAATATTCCTAAAGAGGGACAACAAATTTATGGTACACTGAAGTGTCTCCATAAATGTTTGTTGAATGAATTTATGAAAGTATATCCAGTCTATAGCTCTATCTGGGATAATCTCTTAATAGATTAAGCAAGATCCTGGGTCTTGTGAGAGCTTTTTATTGCAAAAATTTGTCACTAAGAACTCTTTTGGTCTCTACAATTGTGAAATCACATGTTTTAAAAATTTAAGCACAAATATTTAAAAGAAATAATAGTTAAAAAAAAAAAAGAGAGAGAGAGAGAGAGACTTCCCTTAAAATCTGGAAAAGAATGGCCAGTTTTTCTAATTAATGAATTGGCTATTTGTCCCTCATTCTTAGACTTAAACATAGTCTATAACTAAAAATTAAGGTTGAATTTGAAATTTTAAAAAATGGTTTGTTTTCTAGGACTTGAAAATTTTACAGAAATGGTTTAAAAATATCACTGGAAATGACTGAAAAGCAAATATTTTCTTCTACTAAAGGGAGTCAAAGTTTTACTTGATCTTGAATTAAATGCATTACCAAGTTCCATGTATATATTACCTTGACAAAGAGAGGAAGTCTGTTTTCTTTGAAGGCAAAAAAACTGAATATATGATGTTGGCCACTCTTGGTTAATGGCACCAGGTTGCCAAAACAATCAACATAGATGGGTTTTCCTTCTAATACCTGGTGGAAATAGAGAAAAACAACACAGAATATAATAGCTGCAATTTTTACTTGTTATTTACATGAAGAAGTGGTGGTATTACCTGGAACATTAAAATTCTTAAAATGTGCATACAATAATCTTTAAACTCCTGACTGACATTTGGTCTTATCTATGACAAAGCATGTACCAGCACTCCCTCTTCTTACGAGTAATGGGAATCTTCAAATGCATAGTGGCATTTGATGTTAATGGTCTCATTTCTAATCCTCAAACATGTTACCTTCGCAAACCAATATATCTTTAAATCCTAAATTTAAATTTCTTTTTGACTTCACAATGAGTCATGTTACTTGAGTTCAATATCCAAAGGCCCACAATGATGGAAAATTCTGAAATAAGAAAAAGTAATGTAGAAAAGCCCTGGATATCACACTTCCACATTTATACAAAGTATATACTTCCTGGACTGTTTTCTTCACTATTAAAGAATAATAAGAAAAAAAAGAAATCAAAAAAATATTCACCTCAAAAAATAATAACAAGGAAAGATAAAAACATATAAATTGCTATATTCATTTACATACTTTGAATTTATCAGTGACATATAATTTTTCCCACAATAATATTTAAGAGTCCTTTTACCTCCTCACATACACTGAGACTATCCCAATTGAATAGGTCCAAACTGGCTAAAAATGGCTGATTTTAGACCTTGACCTTCTAACTGATCAAGACGTCGACTGGTCTTTTTTTTTGGATGTCTCTATTTATGGTATACTATTTTAAATATAATTTATTAATAAAGGTATAAACGACATATTAACAAAAATTGGTTTTTCAAATACAGTACCTCCACATCCCTGCTTCTGGCCACCTCAGCAAAGTTTTCTTGTTGTTCCAGCGTCTTATCCACTTTATCATCAGTCATGCAGAAACACCTCAACCTGGCTTCAATGGGGTCATGTGATTTGGCAAACACTACAAATTTGGCCATATATGGTACACAAATAATTTCTCTATACACTTGTGATGCAAAGGTAACGGACTCCTGGATTTGTCGACAATCTATCAGCCAGAACCTATAAAAATAAAATAAGGTCTGTTATCTGAAATGTAACGTACAGTTAGCCATCGGTATATATGGAGGACTGGTTCCTGGAACTCCGCAGACACCAAGATCCACAGATGCTCAAGTCCCTTATTTAAAATGGTGGAATACAGTCAGCCCTCTGTATCAGTGGACTCCACGACTATGAATAAGGAAGGCCAACTGCACGAAAACCAAGTCAGTTCCTTCAGTATGATCAAAGTAATCATTAAATGCTTCTTGAAAAAAGAAGGGAGAAAGAAAGGGAGATAATAAGAGGAAGTAAAAAGGAAGGGAAGGAAAGATAGGGAAGGGAGGAAAGGTAGGAGGATAGATGGGAAGGAGGCAGCAGGTGAGGGGAAGAGAAAAAGAGGTACCAGGTGTTTAAGGTCAACTATTAAATACTGTGTTTGTAATTTTGTCCCTTGGAAACTCTTCCTAGTATTCGATCTCCTGAAATATAGTTTCAGTGTTTAGAATCCTTCAGTGGTATAAGCCCAGTATTGGACATTATGTCAAGTATCTTACTGGATGAGTTTCTATTTTCCATGATTGCCCCCTACTGTTCTTCATTTCCTGAAACTCTTTTCACCAAAATCTACCTGGCTTTCTTCCTCATTCCATCATTCTTTTCCAAAGGACTCACAGTCACCAAAGTTGGATCAACCCAGCCACTTAAAGAAAATCTGCTTTTGCTTCAGAACTCCTAAGTATTGCTTAATACAATTAATAGAAGAACTTACTAGCTTTGTGACTAATTTATGATTTCTAGCCTCAGCTAAATCTGCGACATATTTTGGCAACTTCTTCCTCAGATACCATTTTATTCAGTACAGTAGTGGTGCTAAAGCTTTATGAGACCCCTGGACCTTCCCTCTCACCTCAGACCCTCAGAAAGGTAACTTCACTGAGAAAGCAGAGACGATGAGACGGCCATTCTCTCAATTTGTTATTCATACGCTTCAAAGATTTATTCCACATCCTCTTACTTTGAAACGTTTCTCCATCTATGATCACCCTCCTCCCAACTCATTGCCCATAATCTTTAGGTATTCTGAGATTTCCTTATCTTCTTAGCCTTTCTTTCCTTCAGTTCCTGACCCATCTCTCTTCTTCTTCTTTTTAATTGTGATAAACTATACGTAATGTAAAATTTACCATTTTAACCATTCTTAAGGGTGCGATTCATTGGCATTAAGTACGTTTACAATACTGTGCAATATGACCACTTTCCATTTCCAGAACTTCTTCACCATCCCAAACAGAAACACCGTACCCATTAAACAATCACTTCAAATTTCCCCCTTCACCTCAGCCCCTGGTAACCTCTATTAAACTTTCCGTCTCTACGAATGTGCCTGTTCTAGGTACCTCATTTACATGCAATACCTGTCCTTTTGGGTCTGGCCTATTTCATTTAACTTTAGTGTGTTGAAGGTTCAGCACAGTTCCTGGCTCTCGGCAGGCACTCAATATTACCTTCCTCTTTATACTGATTGAACTATACTTTATTTACTGCTCCTTCAATTGTCTGAAAAACTTAAATTATTAATACAATAACATAATAACTCATGATTTCTTGGTCTATCCTACAAGGCCTTCTGTAAATAACGTTGTTAACCAACATTGCGGCATTATTGCTGAATTACAGACTCCGTGGTTGCCAGCCCCCAATGCCCTTCTGCATCTTGGGTCATGTCACTGTCTTTTCCACTCTTATATATCTGCCTGTTAGGTTCCTACCTATCTCAGGAGTCACCTCTTCTCAGACATCCTCTGTGACCACCCTGATGCAAACACTCACCTCGGAATTCTTTTAGTACCTCTTTTGTACCATTCCATTCAGAACTTGTCATTTTCTGGCATTAGAGCGTGGATGCCTGAGTGGCAGGGCACACTGACACACAGAACCGGAGACTCAAAGTTGAGCCCCCTGGGTGGCTCGAACTATAAACATGTGTCACCACACCCAGCTATTGCTGTGCACTGTTATTCATGCATCTATCTTTTTTCCCCCCCGAATAAGAATTTAAGCTTTAACCACTCTCAACTTCAGTTTTCTCATCTGTAAAATGGACATAATGCTTCTTGCCCTTCTTAAGTTGCAAAGGTGTTGTAGTAATCAAATTAAATAAAAGGGAAAATGCTTGGCAATCCATTAATGATCATGCAAATGAGGACTCATATTAATAAGCTGAGTTAGTGTATACACATGCAATAAAACTAAATAGCTTAAGCTTTTTAAAGATGTGGGATACATAAGTGGGCAATACGTAAATGTGCTATGATGCATAAGCATCACCGGAACCTCTGAACTGTTTAAGCAAACCATGATATGCTTTGTGTTTTGGTTATCATTCTGTTGGAAAAAGTAGTTCAGGCTATTTTGTTGACAACAGGAAATCTATCATTCCTAAGACCTTTGGGACTGGAAAAATCAGCAGTGGCTGCTAAAACCAGAGTCTGGGTCATACAGTAATAGCCAACAATCATTTATTTTCTTTAGATTTTAATCTGACTGGCTGTGCTTTGTTATTGCATTATCACTGTTACATTTGCTGGCAGGTCTAGTTTATAATATGAAGGTAAATGCAGGCCATATTTAAAACCATACCCCAAAAAATGACTTTTAAAGAATGTAAGGAACAAAATAAAAGACAGCGGGGGCACACAATTTCACAGCAGGTTTTTCTGTGCAGTATAACCATACCTGGCAGACACATTGGTTGTAAAGGAAACACATTCATTGACAAATGTTAATGGCGTAGTTCCTGTAATATCTTCCCACTGAGCAGGGGTGGTTCCACCTGAAATAATATGATTGTTGAAAAAAAATTAGGCAAAACTCCAGACCCTGTATTGTAAAATAAAGTCTTTGTGGTTCTGGCTATGTTCACTCACCCTTCAAGATGACACACTGGAAGAAAAATGACTAAAAACTGTATGCTAAAAAATGATACACTGAAAACAAACAGCAAACACCACACTTCACAGAACTAAATTTAAGGGAGGTCATTTGAATAACTGCTTCAAATTACTAGGTGCTCTATTCTCTGCCTGACATTCTAAAGCTTTTATTGTAATTGCGAGGCTCTGAAGATAATTTTGAATTATACACAATTGATGATTTTGAAAGATCCTTTGACCAACCAACCAAGGAGCTGAATGCTTTGTTAAAGCAAAAATCCAAATATTCTTTTTTCTTTAACTTCGTATTTTATGCAAGTATTTTCAAGAAAGAGAATTTCCTCTAATTTGCAATTGAAGGCTGGCAAAAAAGTGCTCGGAAAATATTAAGAGCTCAATAAATACTGCAAAGTGAATGAGCAAATGACTGAATGCCAAAGGATGACCTCTGTACACAGACAAATCACTATGGAGGGTGACGCTGACTTTTATTTCTACTGAGAAATTAAGTTGGCATAGATAGGACAAAATTGTCTTCAAGCACTGCAGGAGGAATATATGTTTGAGATGAAAACAAATTTTGACTAGGGTTTCTTAAAGGGAATGAGTCATCAAACAAAGGTCATGGAAACTTATTCTTGGAGGCCTCTAAAATATACACTGTGAGCAGAATCATAAAATATAACAGAGCAAAACACAAAAATCCAAACACCTAGGTTAACATATTTGTAAAAATTAATAGATAAAGTAAAGAAATTGTTTACTACAAATCCATCCAAAGACAGAGGGCTGAAATAACTAGATCAGATGGTGCATAGGCCCGTGTGGTATCTTCATTTTATCATCTATAAGGGCAGGATGTGCCACGGACATTTTTCTACCTGACTTGTTTTGCATCCACGCTATTACACTGCACATTGTAGGAAGGTTAATCATATACACATGGACCAAAAAGTATGGGAAAGATACCCAGGAATGCTATGTAATAACCAGAAATGAGTAATTGGGAAGAAGCTATAGGTGAAGCATATGATTTCTCACTACTCTCATTTTAGTCCATGTACTTTAAAATTATGTCATATTATTAAACTTATGCGGTAAAGTCTCAATGATTCGCTATTAAGAGTACAGAAAAAAACATTAATAAGAAGGAAGAATGAAAGAATTAAAAAAAGGGTAAACGTTTCTGCTAATATGAAGGACAAATGAAAAAAAAATTCTAACAATACTTAAGCAAGCAGAGATAGTCATTATTCCTACTGACAACAGTATGAATATTTACTGAAAGCCAAGACCATGTAGTTATTGTTAATTAGGGAAATTATCAGCCAAATTATGTAGTTCTAACACAGGTTACTTATGTGGATTTTCTACCTCTCACTATTTGCGGTGGTATTATTGGCAGAAACAACCAATATTCTGGGAATGTCTTTCTGGAGTTTGGTAGCCGACTGAAAGCTATTATAACTTCCAATTGAAAAGCCCCAAATTCAGTTCATCATTAAAAACCTTCATTTCGTTTTTCCAAAGTTAGTTCAGCAGATCAATGATAAAGACATAACCAATCCCTGGACAGAAAAGTTTGAATTATTGGGTATAATTATTCAAGATATTATTTATTTTTCAACAGGTTTAGAAGGATGTCTTCAAAGAAGGCTTAAAGCTTGGGTTTTGAGGAATATGGGCTTGGCTTTGAATCTCGACTCTGCTAGATATTTACGGTATAATCTCAGGCAAGTTATAGAACTTCTCTCAATCTTGGTTTCCTTTTCAGCAAAATAGGATTAAAGTTTCCTCACAGGGCTACTGTGGAGATAAAAACAACAATGTATATGAAGTGTCTGAAGGTTTCGCATACAGGCTTTATTTAGTAAATATTAGTTCATTTCCTTTCCCCTAGGTTAGAGTGCCTTTCCTGAATTGATGCATATAACCTTGCAGGCATCTTAGGACCAAAGTAATTTAATATTTACGACAATCTAAGTTTCCTCTTTCAGAACTTTCTACTACAGTAGTCACATGTGAGACTCACCTGTGATGCTGCATAGTAATCTTAAGGTTGGTGCATCTCCCCCAAAACCATTCAACATGACATCACTTGAAGCTTTGGGGACAGGAATGGTCATGGTAATTGGCTTGTGAAATTTTCTTCTTCTAGGTTCCAAAGTGACTATAGGGCTGAAGGTAGCTTTGTTGCCTAGGATCTTCTTAACCAACTCACCGTGCATAGGTTGAGCCTTTTAAAAGAAAAAAATAAAATAAAATAAACAATATATCATTATATTCCATGTCAAATTTCTTAATGCATTGCTCTTTATTTCATAACTTAGTTTTCTGGCTTCAAATATGGCAACTGAAAGTTTACTACTGTTACCAAATGCTCATCTAAAACTTTACGAGACATATGATCTCCTAGGGCAGCTTTTGCTCACCCAGGAATAATTTGATTCTTTAACCATTTAATTCCCATGTGAAAAGTTGATTTTTAATCACTGGAATAAAATCCACGTTCGGTTAACTCTCCTCTTGGTGTGGGCATACCTGTAGGCCTACACGGATCCGCTTGGTTAGTGCCCCCTCTGGGAAGACGGCCTGCACCTGGGGTACCACTGTGCTGCTCAGCACGCCTCCCTCTGGGCCAATCAGGTTGCTGTCCTGTTTGATGCGAGACACCACTGCAAAGTACTGTGGGAAGTCACGGGTGATGATGCGGCAGATCCGTTTCTTTTCTAGGTCTTCCGGGCTATCCAGCACTGAGACAAGAAATGACCCTTCTTCATATAGCAAGGATTTCCTTCTGAAAGCATTCTAGCAGACTCACTGGCATAGTTAATAGTGAACAGGTGTTGTAACAAAACACTTCCTTTTTTAAATAATAGGAAAAATTTTAAAGTAAGGCTATCCTAACAACACCAGAAAAACGACTGCAATCTTTCAAGACTTGTCAGCATTTAGCTGGCACATTTTCTCTCTTTGTGGAAACTAGGTCTTTCCAGGGCACTGTGAAAGAAAAGCATCTAGTTCCAGATGTGGTATTGCAGGGCTGCCTTTGTAAATGAGGGGGTTTGAGGGCAAACCTGGAATGAAAATGAACCTGTTCTATTCTCGGCTCAACATGATGGAGAGGAAATTTGTTATGGGCTCCTTTTCTTTGCAAATTTCAAAGTTTAGCTCAAAAACCAGTTATTGTGGTTTTAAGAAGTAATATGGCCCTTTCAGTCCTCAGGGGAGCAGTGCAGGAATAAAATCTGTCTTGGAAGGGTAAGATTCGTGTTTGTGCGTTCATTCCAGTGGCATGGTTGTCTCTGAGATAATCACTCTGGATATTAAAAAAAAAATCAGTGACTATAAATTCAGGGTTTCAATATTCTCCTGAAACCATTAACTTACCAAACAGATCATCTAACATCAGGAGAATGGGATAATGGGCTCTTTATAAATTGTATTAGTTAGATATGTAGGGCAATACAATAAATCTGACTGGTTTAAAATGCTGAAAATTTGAACTAAGTGGATCACTGAATTTTAAGGGATTATGGAACTTTATTCATTTTTAGAAATCATTTACAATTCTTATAGAGGCAGGAACAGCAATCATGTTTTTCTTAACTATTGAATATAACTAGATAGCAAAAGTCAGAAGTCCCAGGATCTGATCATTCATGATTGAAGATCGATGCATTGGCAAATTCTAGCTTATACTTATAAAAGAACAGGTTACCACACATAATGAACATAAAAATATACAAATCCGATTCTCTGTTTTAAAATGAGCCTTTTACATATGTAAAAAGTTATAAGAGTGGGTCCCGATCCAAGGACAAGATGGCAGTGTTAATGACAGGTAAATACTTCAGATGGAAATATCCTAAACTAAATGCAAGCAAAAGAAATGGTTTCAAGGAGTAGAAGCAGCTAAATACTGCACAGAACAAGCCTTATCAGTAAGAATCCTGATCTTTTCATCTTGCGTGGAAGATGCTGACCTACACATCTAGAAGGCATAATTTCCTCTTCCATCCACCTCTTGGATAGGGTAAGCCTGGCCTCTCTTCTTATTCAACCTCAGCAGGGTGCAGAAAGAAATGTTAGAGCAGCTGCTGTCAGGCTACACTTTACTATTTGTGAGCCATACCTGAAGCTACAGCCGGTGGTCCTGGAAGACTGATAAAACTTGACAAACAGCCACACAGCTGTGTGTCTACCTCTGTGCAAACTTTGGTAGGCTCTTGGCACTTAGGCAAAGAACTTGCCCTCTTTGTGTAGTTACATAAAGTGCAACATATCTGCAGTTATCAGGACTGAGAGACCTCATTTCTGTGTAACCTTGGGAGGCCTAAGAATGAGCCACCTCCCTCTAGTCAAACTAAGATATTTCAACCTGGGGCTAAATGGCCTAAGCTGGATTTGTGATTTACAGAGATTAAAGCCCTAATGAAAAATAAGTTCCTTAACTATATGTGTAGGTTTGTATATGAAATTCAACCTTAACTAACTCCCTGTTCAAATTATATATAAAGTGTGAGTGAACTTAATTTTCCTATCTCCTTAATAGAAAGTTAAAAATTATATTATCCTATAATGCAGTAGTAATATTTATATGTAGGTTTTCCTACAGAAAAGCTTAACACTTTTTATCAGTGTCTTAAATATCTAAACGTTCAAGTTAGGCATTTTTTAAAATCATGGATTTATCCAGTATCAGTTCATTTTGTTATGAAACAAAAATACCTATTCTATCTCACGTTTTAGAAAAGTCTGCACTAAAGATAGAGATGGGCTGTATCTCTTTATTAAAATGAGGTATTTACTATTAATGATTTTATTTTCCCAAATGTAACAAAAGTAAGACTAGACAAATATATTGTATACTCAATGCATCACCACTGGAACATACCAGAATACTTGCTGTGGTAAAATAACAAAGGGACACATTTGTTACTAAACCAAACTTGGGTCTGCTTACCCTTGCGCAGTAGAGCCAATCTACTGACACCAGGTTGTGGTGAAGGAAATTGTGGCGTTTATTGCAGGTGCCAAACAAGGGGTCTGGGCAGCTAATGCTCAAAAGACCAAGACTCCTTGTTTGGTACCTGCAATAAATGCCACACTTACCTTCACCACAACCCAGGATCAGTAGATTGGCTTTACTGTGCAAGGGAAAGCAGACCCAAGCTGGATTAGGCAACACAAACACACACACGCCCGTAGGACATAAAGAAACGCATCATTATCATGCTTTCACTTCAGAGTTCTTTTAAAACCTTTAATATGAAGTACCTTCATCCATGCCATTAAGGATTTCATTCAGTTCGTCTTCAGTGTATTCGCAGTAATGCTCTTTCCAGCTGTCCCCATTCTCACTGCGCAGGACAACCAGTTCCCTCTCTTTTCCTCGAAGGGCAGCAAAATGAGGGATCTCCACGATCACAGGCCTGACACAGTAAGGCAGAACATTCAGTGTGGACAGGAGCTAACCAATAGCGAGACAAGCACCTTGACCCTGTCTGTTGCAAAGTGACCTGGAATTCTTCTCTTTCTGGGGACAGGGACCTAGTGGGCCATCCTCTGAAGCCCTGAGGCTAGCAAATGGTCCCACGGTAGCTAGCACTTCACCTCAGAGGCATCAATCCTCAGGGCCATGTTGCTACCTTAAGCCAATGACGTTTCTCTGTGAGTGCATGTGGCATTCTGGAACTTCTCCTTTGATAAATGTAAGGATAACACATTTAACCAAAAGAAATGTACATGCATATCTATGAGGTGTGCCAATCTCTTAAAACGTTTTCTACAAGGTACAAAATGACAAAATGGTTTAAGAGGGAAAATGGCTCATACGCTGCGTAATTTGATGTGCTGTAAATGAGGAGATGTCAGAAAAGTCAACTACTTGGTAACTAGAAAGACATGCACTCATGGGATTTGTTTCCTTATATTTTCTCCATTCAAGGAAACAATAGGCATGTGCACACAGTGTGGCCCTAATCAAGCACCTCAGCTGGCAGCCCAATTTGTGTCCAATGCCTATTATATTCAGGATCCAGAACATGCACTGCCCTACTGTTTTTAGGTCGCTCTCAAAATTTAGAGAGACTTTTGATTTTTCAGTCCAGGTTGCTTTGATACAGACTCCAAATTTATCATAATCACATCATAACTAGCACATAGTACAACTAGGCAGATCTCATGCTTTAAACGAAAATGAAGGTCACAGCACTTTAAGGGAAAAGATAGAAAAACATCACTCGAAAATAAAAGTCACATACCACAAGGGTCAGAAATGGTCCACTAAAGATAGGTTATACAGAATTTAAATCATAGAGAGGGACATGTCATGGGCACAATGACAAAAAGAGAAATCATATTGCAGAAGAAGGAGAAGAATGGGGGCCAGCAGCCATCAATTTGTTTTAAGTCACTCCTACCCAAGGAATTTGGTTCCAGGAGGCCCCAGCTGAAGGATGCGGCTGACCAAACTTTCTCCCTCATTAAGTGGGGGAGGAGCCGTTGGCAGGTGAAGTTTACTGAGTACATCCAAAGCAGCAGTGAAAGAAAGAACATAAGTAAGCTTCAGGTGTTGTTTTCCACAGAACCCCAGCGTCACCAGCTGATGAACAGGGTGAAGTTTGGTTTCACACTGCATTTGGTTCTGCCCCCTCCATTGGTCACAAAGAGCAAGAACAGAGACCCAGAGTGTACAATGGAGGCGCTTGGAAGGAGGGAGCGTGGGGGTGGGATCTGTCCCTACTTAGGTTCACCGCCAGGGCATGAGCCAAAAAAGAAAAAAATATGCTCCACTGGAAAGACAGAGCTGTTGGGGATATAGTAAAAACTCTGACTCCATAGTGAGGCCAGAAGTTTTCATGGATATTCCTCAACAGACGTGATGAGTATTAAAAAGCCTACAACTACCTGCACGTGAGGGAGGGGAAAGGACCTGGTATATACAGAATGAAAGGAACCACTGGGGGATTATTCCAACCATAATGGCATCTTCTGATGCAACCCAGAACTTCACAGGCTCCTTCTAAATCTCTGGTCTGTCTGATAGGAGGACATGGGGGGGTGGCTTCCATAGTTGGGAAATACAGACACACCCCTTTTCATGTCCGAACATAATTTGGAGCAAGCTGTTAACAGTTTGCTCCAAATTGCAAGGCTTTAGAACATTTCCTGAGTTCTAAAGCAAGAAATCCTCTCCCCAGTATGACACTGGCAAAGCAAGAGCTCATGATTAATAGGATTTTCTCCCAGTTTTTGAGCACAAAGAGTTGATATGACAAGACTTAAATACAATTGATTTGTTTCAAAATATTTTGAAACTTGTCCCCCTCCAAAACTTCATCGTTTTGTCAGTTTTCAGCAGTAGCTACTCACTTCTTGGCAAACCGAGATACCACTTAATATAATAGCAGCCATACAAACAAACAGAAGAAAGAAGAAATGTTTATTTCTGCTCAAAATTGCTAAAATGAGCATGGTGAAAGTTATTCTTGATTTGGTCCTCTTAATGAACACTGTGCCTAAATAAAATGCCAGTATAATTATAAGACTCAAGGTAGCAATTCTGACAACAGAAAAGACAAATCACATAGACTAAATTTTTGGATGCTCTATAAAGAACACTGCTCTCCAAAGTGAAGATAATGATTCTGTTTTGTAACTATACAAGACTTTATATTTGGAATAGACTAGTACAGTTGACCCTTGAACGACTAAGCAGGTCCACTTATGCCCTGATTTTTTTCAATAGCAAATATTACAGGACCACACAGGCCGACTCTAAGGTGTGTGCAAAGTTTTGACTGCGTGGAGGGTCAGCAACTCTGGGGGTCAGCACCCCTGTGCTGTTCAAGGGCCAACTGTATTTTTTTCTCTATGACTTCACCCCTTAAATCTCAGATTTAAAAAAATACCTACCATCGACCAAAACATGACTATTCATATTGGAAGTCTAGCATCTAGTATCACATTCAAAGACAAAGA
Organism: Kogia breviceps; assembly: GCF_026419965.1. Classification (NCBI taxonomy): domain Eukaryota; kingdom Metazoa; phylum Chordata; class Mammalia; order Artiodactyla; family Physeteridae; genus Kogia; species Kogia breviceps. The sequence continues at coordinate 121,015,761 of NC_081315.1, read as the reverse complement.
GTAATAGTTAACCTGAATGTTTAACCCATTAATGCCTTAAAATAAGAGGCATTTAAGTGGAGTCAAGCATTGAGGCATTACTTCCAATTCTTAAAAAAATTTCATAGGGGCCAATCTTCTTTCAAAATGTTTTGACGTACCTTTTTCCATTCCATCCTAGTGATTTCATGTGGAGGACACAAGCTCATCGGTGACTAAGTGGGAGGTTTATCAGAAACCCTTACCCAAGGAACTGAGCACCCGAAGGTCCGACTTCAATCAGGCGACTGGCCAGGCCTTCTCCTTCCACCATTGGAGGCATTGTCGCCAGCCTGTGGCGTTTGACCAGTCGGCAGGTGACACGGGTTGGGGCAGTACATTTCCGAGGCGGAATGATGATGCGGAGCCCATTGTGTCTGCATCCTCGCATTGCACCACCTCGGGCGTCCACCATAAAACTAACCAGGAAACTAAGAATTAAAATAGAAGATTAGATGTGTTTAGAAATATCAATGGCAGATAAACGAGCTTTGCCAAGTTATTATTTTTTCCATAATGCTCTGTTCTTAAAACATGTCTTTTTTATTTATATGCATGGTGGCCAAAAATTTGCCCTTAAAAGTTATTTTACTTTATACCAATGCCTTTATTTTAGTTTGGTTGTTGTTTTAATTTTTGGATTTTTTGATCTGTAACTAAAGAAGAGTCCTACTTTTTTTTTGATAATGGTAATATTAAATATAAATTGTAAATTAAAAATATATCCAATTGATTAGAAAGTAGAATGAAATTACATAAAGAATCTTGATGAGTTTCCTTTTGTTATAAGTGCAAATACTTTTGCTTCCTTCTATGTGTGTCCTGAAAAATCCAGATTTTGAAATAATATAAGGATAGAGCAGAGAAGAAAAACTAAATTGCAGCTTTTCTAAGTAAACTCAACTTGACTCTTAAAAATTACATCTTGTCCAGATCATTTTAGTATAATTCTATGACTTAAAAAAATTCACAGGCCTTCTCCCAAGATCAAACCCATGTTCATGCAACCTGCTCCAACATTGTCTTACCCAGGATGCAGGTTTTTAACTCATTACATTCTAAAAAAAAAGAGGAAAAGCAAAATAATCAAATGTTTTGGATAGAACCAATTTACTAGTTAAAATGCACTTTTTCACTTCTTACGTAGAACTCTCTCTGCTATACCATTCTAATTCAAGGGGTAGATAGGAAACAAAGATTATAAATACCCTCTATTCTGGGTTTTGAAGTGGGAAAACCTGGGCTCATGCTAATGGAGGATATCTGTGCATCATGACTTTCCCCAAATTATAATAAATTGAATATGGAAAGTCATAGGTAGTAATTTAGAAATGTAAAGGCATCTCTATTAATTTTGCTCCTTTTTTGCCAAGCTAATTACTTGTGAATAGGGGAATAATGATCCAAGGTGACTTGGTTTGTTAATATTTTAAGTGTACCAAGAGAAAGGGTTTGTCTTAACTTTGAAGTTGTTTCCTTTGGGCTGTTTCTGCAGCTTAGTTTGAGTTCTTCTCACTATGTTAGTGTAACATTCATTAAAGCCTTGGAAGCACGCACTTTGTCAAGGACCAAAAATTAAACCAGGCAATCTGATGGTCATACACATATACACAAAGACACACACAGTGTGCACACCCTTACACAAATAACATTACTGTCTTTCCCAATTCTCCTTGCATTTGCAAGCTTTTTATACCAAAACAGAAAGAGGAAAGCACCATATAGGTGTATTATGGATCTACTGATAGCTTAACCAGCACAGAACTATACCAGATTTATCACCCCTAGATATTGCATCCATGACAACATGTAAAACATTTCAAAGGTGTTTCATCAAAGTAAGTTATGGGACAGAAACACAATACATTTATGTTATTTTTAGATAAGTGAAGGAAAAATACCTTAGCATCCTCTTCGTAGCAGAACACAACTCATTAAGCATGCTTAAACAGAACCCCTGTTGCTAGTAATACAAATGGATGTGAAGGAGCCCAGAGTGCCTGTCTGAAGCAGATCGTGCAGGATGAGACCATGAGAAGAGGCAACACACTTCTTCCCATATTCAGGAGCCGGTCTAGACCTACCAATTCATAGTCGGTCCTCTAAGTTTTTAGTATGGGGCACAAACTGGGGAGTATAATCAACAGTTAAATCCTGAAGTGTGGCTATTTCTGGTCTTTATCAAATCACAATGAGAAAATGTTGGCTGCTTTTCTTATTACTAGCGTTTAAGTAGGAATTCTTTTTTTTTTTTGGATCCCAAGAAAACAGGAGTCTACTGTGGTTTAGAATTCAGAATGAGTGTACATAATAATTAGGTTTAACTGACAACACTTTTTCTGAAATTTCTGAATTTTTGCTAAGTTTTGTATATTATCACTAGCTTGAGTTCCCCCCTCTCTCTTACTTTTATTACTAGAGTCACCAGAAGGAAAATTTAAAATATTTCAAAAATAGCTGTTTCTGGGTAAGTCACCTAGCACACGCTCCTAATGTCTCCTCCGGTTTCAAACATAAAGGGGAACCCGGCTCAGACAAGAACAATCCTTGCTGCACACCCGCCGGCTCATGCATCCCCGTTTTTATTCCGAGAGGCTCCAGCTCAAAACAAAAGTTACAAGGTTAGCCGCTACTCCGAGTTCCTGACACAGCTAACCCCTGCTTCGTCTTCAAAAAAATAGAAGTCTGTAATTCCTTTTTGAACATGCCTTCGAAGTGGAGGTCTTTGCCCATGAGCTCCTTTCTGACACCATCTAGTGCCCACTGGTGGTCCGTCAGCTCCAAAGCTTCCCACTCTGTCTTAAAAGCTTTACTGTTGTCTGCGGACATGGCCATGGCTGCTCCAGCCATCTGTTCCTGCATTAGCCATGACTGGCCGGCAGCATTATCTTGGCCCAAAATCACAGAGTAAATGCTCCAAAGCCCAAAGACATTGAGGAAATACCAGGATGCAGAACTCACCCAGGAGGCATCTAATGTGAGTAGTTCAATTTCTTGCTGTAGCATAGGCTTAAAACAGAGGGTCAGTGGAAACAGGACCTTGGTTATGACAAAGGCTGAAAATGTCACGTTGATCCATCCACCAATAAGAGTCATAGGGAGGACATTTGTGACATTGCCTTTCATCACGTTGGTGAGCATAGTGGGATCAGTCATAGGAGAAGGAGGCACAACCTTCCTTTTAGTGTTTTCAAAAAACCCGTCCTCTGGGTTGTTGAAGTAATATTTTCATGTCAGGAAAGACCGTTTGGGAATGTATTTTCCATTTTCCCTGAGGACTCTGCTTCGAATTAGGACTTGACTGTCGGAGACTTGTTCCTGGGTGAGCTTCTTGTCACTCTGCAGCAGGATGGACATGTAGTGGCAAATCATGCCCATGACGAAGGTGATGATGATGATGGCAAGACCACCCAGAGGCAGATGTTGGAGTCGAGCGGCAGCTCCGGCCCCGCCATTTTCACAGAGAGCCGGCTCCTGGCCGGCTGTAGCTGGCTTGATCTTCACGGGGGCGTGGGCTACGGGGCTCCTCATCAAGTTCGCCTCTGGGACTTCTTACAACCCCCAGCCAGGTGAGCCTGGGACAAAACCACAGCCTCGGCCCTTGCGCCCTTCCCACCGCCAGGCCACCAGGCCACCCACTAAGTAGGAATTCTTAAAAAATTATTTTCTATTTGCTTTTTAAAATGCACTATTGCTCAAAAGAATGAAAGAACTGGTAACGCTTCTAGATGACTATAAAGGTTCCTTTTCCATTTTACTATTTTCTTTTGACTATGATATGTTGATTTTCATCAAAACTAGAAAAAAGTGACTTAAGTTTCAACCAGTGCTGTTCCAAACTCATTGCTATATTTCTGACGTTCTCTACTTTCTCTGATTTTGTTTCATCTTTTGAATACTAGCAGCACTGGTGAAGAACAGGGACTCAAACTACTAAGGAAGTATGATACATCTGCTTAATATGATCAATCTTCAATACTATTTGTACCATTTGAAGGCATTTAGGGAATTTTCCAATTCATGTTACATGCTGTTCTATTTCCACTATGTTTATTCCAGTGATGGCTTAGGGCCTATATAACATCCCCATTTAGAACATCTTCTAGAGGTGCATTCTCTAAGGCAGGGGTCCCCAACCCCCGGGCCATGAACGGGTATCTGTCCATGGCTTGTTAGGAACCAGGCCGCACAGCAGGAGGTGAGTGGCGGGCAAATGAGTGAAGCTTCATCTGTATTTACAGCCGCTCCCCATCACTCGCATTACTGCCTGAGCTCCGCCTCCTGTCAGCATTATGGTGAGTTGTATAATTATTTCATTATATATTACAGGGTAATAACAATAGAAATAAAGGGCACAATAAATGTAATGCTCTTGAATCATCCCCAAACCATCCCCCTGACCACTGTCTGTGGAAAAACTGTCTTCCATGAAACTGGTCCCTGGTGCCAAAAACGTTAAGAGACTGCTGCTCTAAGGAATGAACTGAAGTAGCTACGTTCTTGGCTGAAACAATGTTAAAGTAACTATAGGTTTGATTACTTTCTCTGATTTTGTGTCATTGACTGATCTTTTAAAAATTCTCTTTTGTTCTCATTTACTCCATAATTTCCACGCCCCTTTTCATGCAACAATTTGTTACCCTCCTAGTAAGTGCCAGGTACCCTGCTAGGAACTGAGTGAGAATACAGAAAGTAAACACATAGTTGCTGCTGCCAAGCTGCTCACAGTCTAAGCCCCAAGTGTCACATGATGGTTTCACTCACCCAGAATCACTTACTTTCCTGGTCAATGAGAAATGAATTAAACCATATATAGAAGCCGTATCAGTGTCACAATGGCAGTGACCTTGTTCTCCATATTTCTTCCTGTGTCCCCCCAGTGCCTAGCACAATGTAAATAGAGCACATAGTAGGTAGTTAATAAATAATTGTTGAACAGTGAATGAATGGAAGAGTGAAAATGGTAAGTTGTGAGAAGCTGTATATATTTATTTCTAATTGAGAAGAAGCCTAAAGTAGAAGGTTATTTAATTCTCTGGTCCCTGGACAAACAATCCAGTCAGACCTCATTCAAATTACAACACTCATATTTCAGCTCATAAAATAGCAAAACAGTTGAGAAGGACCGACCTCAATGTTAAATATTCCTCTATAGGTATGTTCCTGCTCCAAAATGAGAGACCCGATATATTTATTTCCCTTGATAGAGGATGAAGAAAGACCAAAGATTGGAAAATAAAAGAACTTAAAGACCGGAGCTGCAAGTAGATAAATTTAACTATATGTGTCTTGGTGTCATCACAGATCTGGAAAATTATATTTAAGTGCTGCACTGGAACACAAAGCAAATTGGAAAAAATTAGGTACCAGTGTGAATAATTCAGAGAAAAGAAAAATTAAATTTCCAATGAAAACAAGTTTTTGTGTCTTTATCAAATAACTAAAGGAAATGCAACAGAGTAACAAAAAGCAAGAAGCTCTACTGAGGGAATTCTTTGACGAGAGAGACAGAAAGAGAAAGAAAGAGACAAAGAAAGGGGTGGGGAGGGAGGGAGGGAGATGGAGGGGAAAGTAAATCAGAAGGATATCAAGAAAGAAACAAAAGCATTGGAAGTCATGAAAGAGCTAAATACTGATGGTAAAAATGAATAAAAATGTTTGCAAATTCAGCAAGAAAATACCCCAAGCCAATCAGACTCAAATAATGTAACTGCAGAATAAACAACTAATTAAAAAGCTGACTATGTAGAACTCTATACCAAAAGAAGTCTTTTCTTCAAATAAGAGGGAATAAGAGAAATAATGATTCAAATTTATGTCTAGTGCTGATGAAAAATCTTTTAGATAAAAGTCAACATGCTAATCATTAATCCCAATAGTTTGTAATATAAAATTGGGTTAGCATTTGAGCATTTTCATTTAAAAAGATCAGAATCAAAAGGTGTCACTATTTGGATAGGTAGTAGAATTAGTGGATAGTTATTTTGTGATGTATAAAACAATTTCAAGGGACGTCCCTGGTGGCACAGTGGTTAAGAATCTGCCTGACAATGCAGGGGACACGGGTTCGAGTCCTGGTCTGGGAAGACACCACATGCCGTGGAACAACTAAGCCCATACGCCACAAATACTGAGCCTGTGCTCCAGAGCCCGCGAGCCACAACTACTGAGCCTGCGTGCCACAATTACTGAAGCCCGCGCGCCTAGAGCCCGTGCTCCTCAACAAGAGAAGCCACTGCAATGAGAAGCCCATGCACCACTACGAAGAGTAGCCCCCGCTCGCCACAACTAGAGAAAGCCCTCGCACAGCAACGAAGACCCAAAGCAGCCAAAAATAAATAAATGAAATAAATTTATTTTAAAAAAAATTTCAAAAAGCAGATTATAAAAGACCATTTTACTTCTTTTGGTACCATAGGAAAAAGTGAAAGGTTGGAAAGGAGGGAATCATGAGATGAATCAGTTCACATACAAGGTTTGATTAAGTAAATACGATTTTCTCATATTTTCAGATTAAAAATGGGATAAGATAATGCCTATAAACAGTTGGAGATGAAAGGAGTTGAAGCAAAAACATGTAATTAAGTATGCACAGGGGTATCATATATGGATTAAAGCTCAGCCCCACTGTTTGTGAGCACTGACTGAAGCCTCATCCGTCAATGAAGGATAATCATACCACCACTTAAGGGCAGAGTGAGGGTTAAATCATGTCCGGGTAAAGCACATAGAATTCAATAAATGCTTGTTCCCATCATTTTCCTTTCCTGGCACCCATATGATTTTATATATTTGGAATGTCTTAAAAATTATAGTATAATACCTAAAAAATAAACAGAGAAACTAACGTTTATTAAATACCTACAGTGAACCCGGAACTTTGCTAACGCAGTTTAATAGGGAGTTTTCATTGGTTTATGAACCGTACTATTCAAAGAAGATATAAAAATACTATTATCACAGAGCACAAGATAATGCAGCAAGCACCATGCTCTTTCCTGGATACAACTCTGATCTACCAAGAGATCGATCCCTGTCTTGAATTACTGCTGTAACCTCGGGCAAGTCACTTAATATCTTTAGGTTTCAGTTTTCTCATCCATAACATGAGAGACATTAAATTCTTAAATTCTTAAACTCCAAGGTGGTCTTCTGGTGTTAAAATTCTAACTAGGTTAGGCAACCTATTGGAGTATTCCATTTCAGATGTTCTGGAAGCATTCCTATTTGGAAAATAAACTGCTACTCCTGCAAGAAATATACACTATTTTTGCTGTATGGTTAAAACAGTCAAGGAGCAGTTTGGCAGAAAATGTATACACATACTGCACTAAACATTGACTTCAGACTGTACAGACAGAAAACATCACGTAACATACTCGGTTTTAATTGTATACCTTACTCTCCAAATGAAATTCAACAATCATGCAAAGTAGAAACTCTTATTGACGTTTTCTAAATTGTGAGATATGTTATCACAATTTAAAAGGAATAAAAGCAAAAGCAATCCACCATTATTATGCAGATGACTTGCCTAGGAATATGTAGTTGATTAGCTAGACAGGTACATGCTTCAGAAGAGGCAGCAGAAAACAATGATTCTGCACTTTTGAGGACTATATTCTCCACCCCGAAAGTTATGAATCCTTAGGTTTACTTTTAATTCATCCAGGACCATGGGTGGGGATGGGGAGGAGACTGCAGCATTCAGAGTTAGTTATTGATTGAAAATAGGGAAAAAAATGTCATCAGGGTGCTTCAGTGATCCACATATACATAGCAAGAGGGCCTTAAATTAAATCTGATTTCTGGGGTTCTATGAGAAAACCATATCATGAGCTCTTTCTCCTCTATAATTTCCTTAATTTCTTCCCAATCTTTGAAATTCCATGAATTGAAAAGCTGATGAAAAACGGCTTTGAAAAAAGTGCCTCAAACTTGTTAAAATCACAAAAAAAGTATTTATCACTCACTATGTTCATGTATAGAAACATAATATTTAGTGTGCATTTCAGAAAAAAGTAAAAGAATGGATGTAAATTTTTCAAAATTGAAAACTGTTTTATTTGTAGACAATCTTTAGTATCATGATGGATGACTGTAAAATAAAATACAATAATCAGCAGTTTGATAAGAACCTTTATAAAAATAACTTTATTAAAATAAAATAGAATAATGGATATTTTTAGAACACTGGAATCACTCTATAGCACAATTTGTAAAATATCAAAAGGCTGCATTTAAAGTAGTACTAGCAAGCAGATGCACTATTAATAAACTTTCAGCCCTTGGTTCACCTAGAATATAGTTAAAAAAAGAACTCTGCTAAGTGACGCTTAAAATCATAACCTTTACTATAACTTGAAAACAGCTCAACCAATTTGCATAATTGCTGGAATAGCATTTTTCAGCTCTATGTAGCACTTGTTCTCACAAAAGAAGCTGAGATATGGAGACCCATGACCAAGACAGGCTCTCACTTTAGGTCTACATTCATTTTGGTACAACCCCACCTAATTTCCAACAAAATAAGAAATACCCACTTTCTCTTTACCATATGGCCATGATTTGGAGAAAATACATCATTCTCCCTCATGCTCTCTTCTCTCTCTCTCTCTCTCTCTCTCTCTCTCTCTGGCTAGGTATGGTCACACTAAAGCATCCTGAGGCAGGGTATATGCAGAAGGAAATGACAAAAGGAGGAGAGGAAGAGGCAACATGTTCAGAGAAAGAATTATGCAGAAGTTCACCTGCTGTTGTCACGATCAAGACATGGAGAGGTGCGGCTGCAACAGAATAGATACTTTAGCACAGAGAAGGAATGGATAACGTGAAATATAAAGAAGGAAATCAGAAGTGATTTTCAACTGAGATATATTATTTATATACTAATACCGTATTCATTGAAAAAACAATGGAAATACAAATGAGATACAGCTCTATGCAAATGCTGAGAGACGAGCCAGGTACAGGGGCTCTGTAGCAACTCCCAGGTTAGGGAACTGGGATATTATAAAATCACTGGACATGGATTTGCAGCCTTATTCCACTCTGGCTTACTTGGGCACTTAAAATCTAAATGTCCAAGAAGCTACAAAGCATCAAAGGGCATTATAATGAGAGTTATAAAGTTTTCAATTTGATGGACATAGTTTTGCCGCCAAAGCTTTTCTTTCATACTTTTAATACTTTCAAAATAACGGTAATGACCTTTTGGGCTCTTACAGAAGAAATGCAAACAGAAAAGGCACAATTTAAAAAATAGCTCCAATGACACACAATAGCATAAACTATAAGGCAGAGTAGGTAACATTAATTACCTACTAGTAAGTAACAAAAACTATGCAAACAAAATCTTAGTGCTTTTCTCAAGACTTTCACTCCCTGTTTTGGGGATTGCTGTCTTCCTCACTGGTCATATTGTTGAATCCCACTTTACAGTCCTGCCTTTCACTCCTCTTCTACCTGAGTCTGCTCTTCCTCAAAACACTCCATACGTTTTTCACAGAGTCCACTTGGGTTTTCAACACCTGATGATATACAAATGGATATACATATCCTTTGGACCAGAAACCCAGCCTTACAAAACAGTTGTTTTGCTACTTATAAAATAATTTTCTTCATCCAGAAGAATTTAACTTCATGTACCTTTAAAAAAAGGAGTGTTTGAAATACACTAACAGCTAAATTAACCTCTATATGTACTTAGATAAATATTAACGTTGTCAAATGAGGAACAGCTTTAACTTCCTTGAGTTTCAAATATCACCTTCCACTATTTGAGCTAACAGCTCTACATTTTTAAAAAATATTCTATATTTTTTAGAGTAGTTTTAGGTTCACAGCAGAACCATCTTCAACATGTTTTTATGAAAAAGAAGTCCTTTAAAAGATTACTTTCTTATTGACTTCTAGTTACCATATCTTATAGTATAACATCATGAATTGACATTTATTTGTTGGCACTTGGCTGTTATTAAAAAAGTATAAACATAAAGACTTTCAAAATAATATTTCAAATGAGTCACAAAACTAGCTCTCACTAGGAACTTGTGCCTTACATCTGTTGATTCATTATGCACTTATGAAATAGGGAAGCTTAAATTCAAATTCAATCTTGTCCAACCTTGTGTTGGATGTGATTATGACTGGGATACTAGAAATAATAATTGTTGGTTAGAGTGTGAATCAGTAAGGCAACTTCTTCAAGAACAACAACAAAAATATTACTGTCAGCCTTTCTTTTGCTAGCTATTGGCTGTATCTCTTGGTCAGAACAGATTTTTTAAATCACTGATACCTCTTCTCCTATAGTGACAGAAAGTCATCGGAAACAGTAGAAGTAAAAGAAAGTCACTAATAGTGCTTATTGGTAGAAGCTGTGTCTTCCATTAATCTAAAATCCCTTTATCTAAACTAATAGAACATTATACATCAAATTAGTGGCATATGCATATAAAAGCTAACTTTATTATCCCTTCTATCAAAAACTATTTTTTTCATACATTTTGGGCAGATTTTGAAGTGGCTTAGGAATTCACCCAATTAATTAAAGAGAAACGCAGTTCCTTGAAAACTATATAAAAACTATTACTCAGGAATCTGGTGTATAATGAATAAAATTACATGTCATTGTTATATGATATATTATGAATGTTATTCATATACATTCATATCATGGTAGCTTTCAGATACCATCACTTTCAGAATCATTGAGTTTTCAGTGGTAACTACCCATCCTATTAGAGTCATCTTTTGCACTGTGTTCATTCAAATACTATAGTAGAGACACAACTTTATGACAGATTATCTGATTAAAAATAAGTCAAACACTGCCATTATGAACTGTACCACATTGGTTATTGTCATTTAGAGGATTCAGAAAACATTTTGTTTCACTGATTTGGAATTTGTTAAAGATGTGGAAAATGTGTATGTTGATTGTATGAATACTAACGGCTATAATCTATTGAGTACTTATTCTTTCTAGGCAAAATACTAACTACTTAAGAAGCATCTAATCCTTAAAGCTCCACTATGGAATTCATAATATAACATTATCTTATAGGTAAGTAAACTGAAACTTATATATTTTATACAACTTGCCCAGTGTCACATATTGAGTGTCAGGGCCAGGATCTGAATTCTGATTCATCTGATTCCAAACACACTCTTAACCATCATGTTATCTCTCTTCCAGAGATTGTCTTCCAAGTTCAAATAACAACACACAGGTGTGTTTCTTAAAGGTAGTGGCTAGGTTTTACTCATCTATTTTCCTTAGTGCCTGGCACAAGGTTTGATACATTGTAGAATTCAACAGTGTGTGAACAACAAATACTTAAGTAAATGGAAAGGATAAAAAATATTTGAAGTAACTAGTCATATGTTAATTACCAAAGTCACCCTTAAAGTCAAACTTTTATTAGGCAATTTTGTTCCTTTCTAACAGTTTGTATAAAACATATATATCTGCTCTATTGGTACTTGTAGAAAATACCAGTGCCAAGGCCCCAGTGACAGAGACTGTGATGTAATTGATTTGAGTTGGGGCCTAGGCATCAATATTTTTTAAAGCTCCCAGGTGATACCAATGTACAGCCAGAGTTGAGGATTAGCATCAGTGATCAGGTGTGAAGTTCACAGAAAAACTGATTTATTAGAGACCAAAATTTTAAAGATCCTTATTTTAATGAGTGATTAAACTTTAACCACTGGATACTCTTGTTTCATAATAAGTAATCAATTCTAATTACTTATACATGTATCTAGTTTTATACTATTGGTATGTATATTGATGTACTTCATCTGAGTATTTTACTGCCCTTCAGTAGTTAAGACTTCTTTAAGAAATTTCTTTTTTAAAGTAAATTATTTTGGAAATTGAAATATCACCATAACACTTTGACTCTTTTATAAATTCAGTTACTAATAGTTAATTACATTTTGCTTAAAATAATCTTGCCACTTTGTAGGCTGGGTATGGGCTTCATATACTAGACTATGGTTTCTAGATCCATCAACACTCTAGGTCCAATTTTCTTTTTTTTTCTTCTCATCATTGTTGAAAAACTTAGTAGCAGAATGCAATGATATGCTTTTTGAATAATGTATAGCTGTCAGATTTTAATTCTTTTATACTTAAAAATATGTAAGTAAATTTGGATGAGGTTTAATTGGTTTTTATTCCCTTGAATAACACCTGCATCAAGGACTAGCTTTTACTTATTTAACAAAGAGGAATATTATGATTACTTTCAATAACTAATTTTACATTCATTCTCCAAGCCTTTAACTGAAGATCAGGCTAAGAAGTACAACATTTTTAACTATAATATCTTAGAATGCTTTCCTGAAAGAAGAATATTTTAGAATAATCAGAACAAGAAAGGATCTTCTAAAAGTAGTTCTGGGGATTATGGAAAAGGAGTTTGGGATAATAATTTAAATCAAAATATTATATTAAGTTAGATAAAATATGAGCAGTGATTAAATAAAAACATCTTAAAAGTTTATATGTAATTATGAAATGACTATACAACTTGACACCATTAAAATGTAAGGAAAAAAGCAATCATGAAGAGTTTACAATTTAAAACTCCTTAAGGAATTTATATTCCACATAATTGAATTCTTATAACTTAAGAACATCTTTAAGAATGTTTAAAATTATTAACTCAAAGCCCTACTTTTTAATCAGTTAATATAAATAGGCAGCATTTCTTAAGTAGTGGCATATATATTATCTGGATGACTTTTAAAAGATATCTGGGAACCTGACTGGTTGCATTCAAATTTTCCTTTTTAGAACATCCCTACTTCAAACAGCTTGCGAACTCCTCTATACATTTGTATGACTCACACTTCTGTAAACATTATTTTAAATGCATTAATACATAAGCAAAGGCATTTATTAAACTAGTCAGTTTATCTTAGTAAATAGAAATTTCAGAAAAGCAAATGATGCCCCTCTTTTCAAGGACATCTTAAAGACAAAAACGTGAACAGTAAGGAGGCCACTGGTAGACTCTGGTTAGCTAGCAAGCTGTTTGACGCAATTCTACGACTTATTTTAAAACAATGGTCAGTTCTTCTATGCTGAATTCAACGCTTTTTGCTGGTTTGTTTGTGTGGATAGAGTCCATGGTGGATAAAGCAGTGACAAGTTTTTAAAAAGGTCACTTCCCCTGTAAGCTAGCCATGAGCTAAAGCTACTGGACAAAGCTGTTATTTTCACTCATCTCTTTTTACCTCTTGATCTGGATGCATAATATTGATTTACTTACCCTGAATGAATAGGGCTGGAAGAAAGAGCCACGTTGTCTAAGTTCTCAGTGCCCCAGCTTAGACGATAAGAATTCCTTTCTGCCTCCTTGGCTAGAGTTGACACCTAAACACAAAGAACACTGGATTTAATAAAAAGATGTTCCTTCAATTAAATTAAAATAGAATGAACTTTAAAAAAATGGCGTTACAGGAAAGTGGTATTACCTGGAAAAACGTTCATTTAAAAATATGATAGAAGACCAAGGCATTTAAAATGTATCTTTATAATGCATTCCCATTTAAATTATATTATTGATATAGGATCACATTTCTGTAAATGTCTTTGAAAAGAGTAGGTGTTCATCTACTTCCTACATCCAGCCAAAGCTGATAAAATTATATCTAAAATGAAAATATTCCATAACAAATTCTACATCTTTTCTAATAGAAAACAGTTTTAAATATAGAGAGACATTTTAACCTGTACCTTTCATCTTATACCTTAAATGCATCCTACCTTACATTTTCCTTTAATAGAGATTTTATAAAGGAATTCAGTTTTATATATAATGTCTACACGGAAGAATCCAGTATAGCTGAAGAAACAAGCAGTATGTTATTTTAGAAAAACTCTGCTCACTTAAAAATGCAGCAAACATTTTTTATGTTTTAGAAAAACTCTTAAATCCCTTATCCTACATTATCAACTGAATTAATACAATTTTTTTTTAGATGAAAAAACTTCCTCTGGACATTTCCGGCATCAGATAATGCTAAAAAGCTCTCCAGAAAGCAGAAATGGGAAGGCAAGAAGTCACATACCTGGTGACTGGGAATCACAACTGTATCGTCAATCATGGCACTGTCCCTCAGGTATGAGGCATGGCTCAGGGTGTGAGACCTGTCGGAACTGAAGGATCGAAGGCTGGTAGGTTGGCAGGAGGTCATGGTCATATACCAACAGCAGTAGTAGGGTTGGAAGGATGAAATGATGAGCCGAGCAGGAGAGTGAGAAAAGCGTGCTATTAGCTAACAGTGCAACTTCCAGGGGGACATAAATCGCAACCGTGGAAGAAGGAAACACAGGTTTCTGTGTTGCCGTACCTCTCTGTCCAACAACTAAACTAATGTATCTTTTCACTGGTTCCTACCACTCAATGGGAAGGGCACAAGGGAATCCAGAAGATAAAATTTGATACTCCTAATCTGATTCATTTTCTTCCCAGAAATGTTTGAAATCAACAACTGTAGCTTACTTACTGCCAGTATAAGAAGTTCACACAGCAAAGAATTCCAGGATAGATTGCTTAAATCTGTGTTAAATGTAAATCTCCCTGCAACTAAGAAAAATATTAGGGGGTGGGGGAGGGGAATAAGACAGCCCTTGGAGAGACTGAAATGAAAGTACAGGTTTCATTTTCACTCATTTTCCTTTCTCTCCACGCCTCTTTTTCCTCCTCTCCAACTGTGAATGACTGAATGTTGGTGCACACCCCTGGAAGCTACAGAGTGAGATGAACTGGGGCCAGATGCATGTTTCCTGCGGAAGTGGTGTTCCTCCTGTTTGCCCCCGGTGTTTCCAACAATGCTATTTCAAAGGACAGCACTGTTCCTTGTGCATGTCCTGTGTGTGGTGAGTGAAGCACCAAAGAGTGCTGGTTGCCGTGGCAATGAGATGCAAGAGCACAAGAAACTGTTTCCAAGCCCAACCCACAAAACACACACATCCGCCAGCAGGAAAACGAATTGCCAGTGGACACTGACCAAAACTGAGGTTTGGCTTCAAAATGGGATTTAGGCCTTGATAATCAATGCTTTACATTTTTGATAAATCTGAATTTCAAAATTCTGAATTATATACTCAAATGAAATTGGTGAACCTTGATATTTGCATAGATGCAATTTCATTCCTTCCTAGTCAATTTGTACAATCAAATGACAAATAGATTGATAACTTAAATAAACTATATTTTATACATGTTAGTCCAAGTATCAAAGATCTGTATTCAAAATATTAGCCCGAAGCCCATAGGGGAAAATAAAGAGATATGCAAACTTTCACAATATTGAGAGAAGCAAGGTTTCATTTACGTTTAGCTAGGTATTTGGCTAGTGAAGCGCTACAGAATTATGGACTAAACGTCAAGTTAGCATATTTATTAGTAGAAACTATTTTCTTCTGCAAATATATCTAAGTTTGTAAGCCATATACTGTCATTTTTATGAGGTGTCAATATTGCCAACTTCAATTATTTTTGAGGAAATCATCACTTGGTAGATAATTCATAGTAATTTGGGGCCTTCTCCTATTCTGCTGTAGGATTTATGCCCCCAAAGTAAGTGCCGAATATTAGAGGGTAAGTGACATGAATCAAAAAAAATTAACTGTCTGATCCTGGGACTTCCCTGGCAGTCCAGTGGTTAAGACTCCGCGCTCCCAATGCAGGGGACAGGGGTTCAATCTCTGGCTGGGGAACTAAGATCCCACATGCCACATGGTGTGGCCAAATAAATAATCAAGTATACTTCAATACAAGATAAAACAAATATTTAATTGATCCTATGTTTTTACACCTATATTAATCTGTGTTTATAATAAAATCAAATCTAAATAGAATTTGACAATATACTGTTTTATTTTATATAAGCTCTTGGGGAAGATTGAGGCTCCTGACACAGCCAAGGCATGAGCAGCCTGAATGCCTAGCAAACTTATTCACAGGGGTTTTAGTCCTGGCACTTGGAAACAGCTTATAGTATAGCTGTTTTTACAGCCGCGCAGTTAGATTTTGATGGTGCGCTTCATAAACAGGCTGCTGTGACTCACCTTGGTGTGACCTTGAAATTGAGGACGGGGAGG
Source organism: Kogia breviceps (assembly GCF_026419965.1). NCBI lineage: Eukaryota > Metazoa > Chordata > Mammalia > Artiodactyla > Physeteridae > Kogia > Kogia breviceps. Next base: position 120,999,617 of record NC_081315.1, on the reverse strand, counting down.
TGATTAAATTATTGAGGCAAGGGGTTTTTAATCTCAGCAAAAGCTTGTCTCAATTAGCGGACTGAGCATTCTTTTTTCCCTGCACTTTCGTTGTTTTGTACCAGGCGGCACTAAGATCAACAGCTCTTAAATTCTATTATCCTTTATTTTGTTTTGAATTGAGCCAAGAGAGGGAAAACAGTAGAGAGGTCAACCTCTTGAAATGATATGGTGTCTACAGGCTCAACCATCTTCCCCCATTAGTTCTGTTGGGCTCTGATTTGTTAATTACCTAATCTCTATCCTCAGCTTTAAAATTCAAAGATCCAGATGGTGACTTTACACACTTACAAGCGCTAGATTCCTATGAGTGAACAGTACTAAAGGATCAACAGGTACTGGAGTAAAGGAGTAAAAATGCCTGCTCATCACAGCAAGTAGAGACTTCATCGCTATGTAGATTAACACTTAAATGCAGCCCTGGAATAGTAGAAACACAGGTCTCAAAGGGGAAATGGAAACTTAGCTTGGACGGGAACAACTCGAATGGCAAAAAGAAGGTACCGCAAATAAGACCCAGTGACACGGCTGCCACTACAGTAAATGTGTAAACTTTTTTTTTTTTTTTTTTTGCGGTACGCGGGCCTCTCTCACTGTTGTGGCCTCTCCCGTTGCGGAGCACAGGCTCCGGACGCGCAGGCTCAGCGGTCACGGCTCACGGGCCCAGCCGCTCCGCGGCATGTGGGATCTTCCCGGACCGGGGCACGAACCCGTGTCCCCTGCATCGGCAGGCGGACTCTCAACCACTGCGCCACCAGGGAAGTCCTAAATGTGTAAACTTTGAAAAAAAAGGCAGCCAGATATCAATGGCCGCTCTCAGGGAGGCACCATAACCGGGTGGATGTCTGCTTTAGGAATGAGGTCTTAAGGAGCTCATTTGGCCGTGAATGTAGAGCTACATCCTGCAATCAATGTATCAGTAATAAAGGTGGATTACTGATATCCATCTACCTGAAACCTGGGTCTATCTTTCAATTGGTTTTGAAACAGGAGGAGCAAAAGGGTGTTGGTGCTATTTTTTGTCTTTCCTAGAGCCCCAACAGGACAGAAATACAGAGGGAGAAGAAAGGAAAGAAAGAGACTAAGTGACCACAAAAAGGAGATCGGGGTGGGGGAAAAAAAGATATGAGAAGATGCAGACAGAGAGTGAGGACAGTTGGAGAGACAGAGGGAGAGAGAATAAGTTGAAACTATATGTCTAAATATCTCTATGCTCTGATTTTATTCTAGTTCACTCTGTTTTCTGCCTTCTAAAATGCTAATTGGTAATTAATCGATGTTTATAGTTCTAACTGATCTTTCTTCTAGGACGTTATAGAATCTACTTAAATGAAATAAATGAAGTAAGAATATTCCAAGAGTAAAGAAATTATTCTCTCTAAAGGAATCACGACCAGCACAAAGGTCTGGGATAATTCAAGTCTCTGGATCAGAAATTGCCTACCCTGATTTAAAACAGGGCAAAGCAAATTCAAATATTCTGCCACAGAGTTGCCATTTTTTTTCCCCAGTAAGTCAGAGGTGGTGCTGTTCAGTTAATAAATCTGCAATAACACATATCCATAAAAGTGTAAATTTTTACTTGCTGTTTAGCTAAGGGATAGGCCAAAAGTTTTTTATGATGTTAAATTTATACTTTTTCACCATGATACAACTGGTTTCTGGACACATATTAGGTGGTATCAAAGTCTGTAATTCCACAGAAAAGTATAATAATTACTATCTTAGTAAGCTGCAATATTTATTAGACATACAATTAACGGTGTTTTCAAACCTATTAAGCAAATGAATATCCAAAAATTTCAATGTATCTGCTTTAATACACGGAGAATCTTTTGTGGTTCATTGTTATTGTTTTACATTGAATTTGAATAATATTTTTAATTTGTGAGTAATAATAAAATAAAATGGACACAAAACCCAACTAATCAACTTGACTATGTTTCTATTCAATGTGATTAAAATTTACTTATTTTTATTCTTCTGCATCCATGTATATTTTAGGCATCTGAATCATTTTTTTAAAATCATCTCCAACTATACGTAGGCTAATTAGGTTCCTTTTGGGGAAGCCATGCTCATGTTTTATCAACCACAAGGTGGAGCTGTGACAGTTAAAACAGTCAGGCCTGGGGCCTGTCACAGACTGATTCTAGTAAAATATTCACCCTTCTAGCTTGAACAGATATTCAATTTAATACATAAAAATCCTAATTTGAGAATAAATCCATAATTCTAGAATATAAGCAACCCCTGCCAAGACACACACACATACACACACACACACACACACACACACACACACACACACACACACACACACACACACACACTGAGCAGGGAGCAGGGAAATGTGGATGTATCCAGGAAGGTCATGTTTTCATGCTATGTAATACCTACCTGGGCATGGTACTATTGAAAGCACACCAAATAAAGAAATAATGAAAAGGAAAAAAATGGTTACCGAAAAAGGGTAACTTACATTGAATTGTCTAAGAAAAATTTAAAAAATAAATAAAACATTGCATTGCAACCATGAAAGTGAGATACTGACTATAATTCCATCTTGGAGAGCATGAATACATCTGGTGTTCTAGAAATGCAAGTGTGGACCTGGACAACAGCTCATGTCTTCATTGTTTCATATCCCCTGTCTTTACAAGCTGAGAAGTATTCAGTTTAGGTAGAATCCTCCAACCACTGATCCATGTCTTATGGAAAGTATTGTTCTAAATCTTTCTCAGTACTAAGTACTTTCAAAGAAGGCAAAAGGATCAAATCAAGCACTTATTCTTAATAAAATAAATCAAGATAAAAAAAAAGGATTTTTGGATAACAGTAATATGATTATTCATAGCTTATTATGAATTTTCGCAAAGCCATAAACATTTCACTTTATTGAAATTTGAAGCCTTTTAAGAATCTCAGACTGTGAGGCCCAAATCAATGCAATCAGTGTGTCAAAATTCAAGATCTAGAACACTGACACCATCACAAGCTCCCCTACCCTCACCCACCAAATGGCTTCTCCTTCTGTACCCTGATCCCAAGGACCATTCTCTATCTAAGTCATTGAAGCCAAGGAGCCAATCAAGTCTTCTTCCTCTTCTTCACCTACCCCATGAAATCCATTGCCAAATCTGGCCAGTTTAACTCACAGATATGTTCTCAAATTTTTCATTTCTAAAACTCTCCCCATGACCTCTACCACCCAGGTTAGAGTTCAAGTCGTGTCCTAGCAACTTCAGCGAACATTACCGCAATAATTTCTCAGATGGTCGATACTGCCGAATTTAGCCCTTTGACAACTTTCCTCTAAAATTCATCCTCTATATCACTGTTAGAGGGATCCATCCAAAATGTAAATGTGACCTTCCCTCCTTCATACTTACACTCCAGCCACACCTCACTATTCTGTTTCTCTCACACACCACGAGCCTTTGCTCAGCTTATTAAGGCTTCAAATGCCCTCCCCACCTTTCTTCACCATCATCACTATTATTCTGTCTCGGTTTGGACTCATTCCCTCCAGGAAGCCTGAGCTTCAGGGCTCCAGTTGCACTCTGTGGGTACCACTAGCTTCATCTCTCTCTCACCCCATTAGATTCTCAATTTAGCAATTACATATTAGTCATGTTTGTACCTCTGGCACCCACCACGAAGCTGGCCCAGAAAGGCACTCATTACACGCACACTGAATTGTTTAAAAAAAAAAAAAAAAAAGATAGGAGGGAGGCATTAGTACTCAAGGGAAAGACCCAAGAAAAGCTTGTTTTTGCTAATTGTCCATTCAGAATTGACTACTCTTTAAGGCATTTATTTCTTACACTCCAAATGTGCTGGATACAGCCAAGAATAGAGCCAATATTGAAGTTATAAACCTAAGATAATTGATTAGCAAAAGACATTACACTATATGTACAACCACATGCTTAACCTAAATTGGCAGTCATACTTTTGATGAGGTACCACGGAATGTTCTTAATCAGTTTACCTCAAAAAATAATAAACCCCTGGTGTGCTAGTTAGTAATAACCCCCAAAATTGATTGTATATTTCAGAATATAATATAAACCTCCCTGGATTTGGCTATAAAATCTGGGCTCCTTCAGATTTTGCTATGATTGCTTTCGGTATCCAGGCTCTTTAGGGATTCTGTTCTGATTCTTTTCCATGAAAAAATCAGTTCCAGGCAACATTTCCTTCTCAATTTGTTACTTTTTAATCCTTCTTCACAACATACTTTTGTTCACAGAAACTATGGCCCTAACAGAAAGATTGGGAGGCTCTTATAACTGCTGTTTAGTAAGAGTGTCCATAAGGCAAAACTGTCCTTTTAATTTGCCTAGAGAAAAAAGTTGCAGATGATTAAAAATATCATATTTTAATGGTTCAGAGCTCTTTACTGATCATGGCTCTGATTCTTACAATGCTTGGCTTCTACTAAACTACTTAATCTCTCTAGGCCTCAGTTTCCTTTAAAATGGACACTTGAAGTTGTTAGAGAATGCAGTAAGATAACATGCTAACTGCTGAGAGTAGTGAGATACCTATCGAGTATCAATAATGGTATCTACTTTTTTTCTTATTATCATAAAAGTGTGTTGCACTCACTTCTGATATCAAGGGAAAGCTTTATGTGAATACCTGTCAGAGCGTCCTCCCTCCAAGCTGTATCTCAGGTAATTCATCCCATCCAGGAACTGACTGCTAGGTAGGGAGTCATCACCCAGTTCTTTTAGATCCTCAGGTCTAAGGTATTCTCCCCCATCACCTGTCATTGTGTCATCACCTTGAAGCAATCAGAGAAAGATGGAGAATTACTTGTTGAATGTAATATCGACTACAAAATATGATTACGATTGTGAAAAAATCAGCATAATAGTACTGTCATCACTGAAACACTGCACACTAGAAAAAAAAACAGAACACATGCAGTTAAAGAGTGCTAAAACTCAGGTAAACAATATTTGACCCATTTTCCTATTACCTACTAAGAAGAAATAATTACCTAAATTGGAATTCTTTTAACATCAGTCAATTTTCTTTACTCATTTCTTTATCCCGATAGCTGATTTATCATGATAACTGATTTACAGCTTTATATTTAACTTAACAATTAGTACAATATGTAGACAACTTAGCTTCTGTCTCTAGTATCAATAATTTTGTACATAATGTCCAGCATTAGCAGTCTTTTCATGTAATTGACAATATGCTAAGAAATACCTACCGCTCTAAAACAAATGAGGTGTATTCAATGGAATAAGATGATTTATAAGATTAGCAAAATACGCACATTAGGGAAAGAACACTAGAACGAAGTAGACAGATTGTGACATTTTAATAAACAACCTGGAATTTAATTTTAAAATCATTACAGAGCATAAAAAGGCTGCTTTGTGGGAAACTAGATGGTTTCCCAAAGGTGAAGTACAGGGAGAAAAGTGAAGATAATAATTAAGCAGTGGCAAAAAGCGCTGACTAAGTGTTGTAGCTCTCATTTGGAAGCACAGACGGTACGAGGACATTCCCTGCCCATGAACTGGAACAGAACACTTGCAAAAATACACATTTCAGGAAATTCAATAAATAATACCTCATTCACAGAAATGCTCTCCATACCATTAATGTGCTGGGATGGGGGGATAATTTAGCCGAGAGCAACTATTTCTGATGATCCTTTAAGAGAACTAATCACACGCTGAAAGCCTGATAACCAATGTAAGGGAGAACGTGAAAGAATGTGATTCATTCCTGTAATTAAATTAAATATTTATTTTAATCTCATCTGTTTAAAATAACTGTTCTAAATCAATACTACTTTATTTATAAAGATACAGCATTAAAGACTTTTAAGAGGAATATGTCTTCAGCATCTCATTACTTCCCTGTATATATGATCCTAAGAGCCCATAATCAAGACTATCAGCTCTCTGAATTACTTAAAGGCAAAGATAGTTTGAACAAAAGACCTTCCAGTAAATAGAAATGTAACTTATTCACCACTAAAGTTTTTTCTCAAAATCAATGCATTTAATATTTGGCAGTTACAAATCTCATCATTAAAATTACTTTTATTGCTCCTCAGTGAAATCATTAGATTTTTATTTAGTTTTAGCTATGTGAATTAGGCTACACAGAGTAGTTATTAAAAGTTTAGTCTTTAGGGCTTCCCTGGTGGCGCAGTGGTTGAGAGTCCGCCTGCCGATGCAGGGGACGCGGGTTCGTGCCCCGGTCCGGGAAGATCCCACATGCGGCGGAGCGGCTGGGCCCGTGAGCCATGGCCGCTGAGCCTGCGCGTCCGGAGCCTGTGCTCCGCAACGGGAGAGGCCACAACAGTGAGAGGCCCGCGTAACGCAAAAAAAAAAAAAAAGTTTAGTCTTTAAAATCAGATAGACCTGGGCTCAAATTCTAATTCTACTACTTACTGGCCAATTAATCTTCCTAAGCCTCAGTTTCCACAAGAAGAAAATGGGAATGATACTAATAATCTATCTCACCTGTCAATTATCTGAATTAAATAACATATAAGGATGTACAACAGAGTTCTGGAATATAGTAATTGCCAGTTATTATTTTTATCAATACAAAGTGATGTAAGTGTTGACACACCAATGAAATATGAGCTAAATTTCATTTATGCAGAATAATTTTTGAAAAATTTAAAGAAAAATAATTGTACTGTTTAAATATTTCATAAATCTGACAACTCTAATGAAAACATGAATAAGTTTTTAAAATTAATTTTGTTAAAGCGGTTTCCCCCAACTCTTGTATATATTCTCTTCTTCAAAGTGTTCCCTCACAAAACACGATGCAGCAATAGCAGCAATCCATAGATAAATAACAATACAGATGAACATGAAATGCATGATGTTGGTGAACTTTAAGAACCAAAAAGGTCAGAGGAGGGAGAGATCACTTTAGAATAATAATGTAGTGGGTTGAGTAACGTCTCCCCTGCCCCCTAATTTCATGTCTACTAGGAAGCCCAGGATGTGGTCTTATGTGGAGATAGGGTCCTTGTAGATGTAAGTAAAGTAAGGATTTAGACGAAATCATACTGGATAATTGCAACGAGGGTATTTTTTACAAGAGGAAGAGAAGGACACACGGAGACAAAGAGGAGAAGCCCAGGTGAAGGCAGAGGTTGGAGTGATGTGTCTACAAGCCAAGGAACACCAAGGATTGCTGACAGGCACAGAAGCTGGAAGAGGCGAGAAAGGGTTCTTTTCTGGAGCCTTTGGAGGTTAGCGTGGCCCCACCATGGACTTCCAGCCTTCAGATCTGTAAGAGAATGAATCTGAGCCACCAGCTGGTGGTAATTTGCTGCGGTAGCCCTAGGAATTTCCCAAGGAAGCTGGAGAAGGAATCACTGAAGAAGGAACGGGAGCTGGTCAATCGCTTGGGGGCAATTTTGATGGGCAGAGACGATGGTATTTCACGTGAGAGGCTAGTGTGTAAAGGGTCATGGAGGGCAGTAAAAACAGTATGAACAAAAGAGTAGTATGCATTACTTACGTAGAGAACACTAAGTGGGATAACTTAGCAATAGTCAGTGTCCCTGTTGGTGAGCAATGGCAGAAAGTCCAGGAAGAAAGCTGGTGTCTGAACAGAGTGACAAGATCGTGAAGCTTGGACATTTTATTACAGGACTTGTGGGACTTACGTGTTCCACTATTTCCCCCTTCTTGTTTAATTGGTAAATCTTTATATAGGAGTATTTTTATGAGTCAAGTAAGTTGGGATCCCCATTGCCTTATTTCTGGGAGAAAACAAATTCTAAGATCAATCCTAAGACTTGGTTTACCAAGACACAGGCATTGTCTGGTTTGGATATAAGCCTAAATTATTTTCAGAAAAAAATTTGCAAGTCCTGTTAACATTTGAGAAAACTAAGCCTATTCTTATTTATGAAAAAGTGAATGGAATGACTGAATGGATCCCTTGAGCAAAAGGCCTACGAAACTATGTAAAACCCCAAAGCCTGCTTGAATATACTCTCTCTCTCTTTCTCTATTCCCCACTCTACTACCCCCCCCCCAATCCCCAAGAATCTAAAATAATTGAGCTTTGCTTTCTAGCATCTAATTCCTAATTTCACCCAGCTTAGGGCATCCTGCCCATCCTCAGAGTCAATCTGCTTTTGCCTTTCATCTTGCTTCTCCTAATTTGCCAGTTCTCACCAGTCTCTTAGCAACCAAGATGGTTACAGAGAATGAAGACAACTCAAAATAAGCTTCAATTGCTTGGTTCTTAAAATTACTCAAAACTCCTTAATACAGTAGGGTCGACACTTCAAGTTTTCTGTCTTATTCCTCTCATCTTCCCCTCTTGTTATTGCTTGGTAAAGAGAAGGTTTATAAGAGTGAAGGAAAGAAAAGAGAAAAGAAGGAAATCTAGGTGGATTGACTCCCAGTGTGGAGAAGCAAGGCCCAGTGTCGGCAGTTTTATCTTGTAAAAGATGCAAACAAACTACATGAACTTAGCTTTCGCCCTCTTATGCACAAAGAAACTTACTCTAAGACAGAAGGAAAGCAACTGGAAGAGTACATTTTTAATCAAATTGTATCAAATTGTGTGCCTCTGGTGTCGAGTCAATGTACAATTTCAAAACCCTTGATTACACTGAGTTCGTGAAATAGTGGATGTCCTTTACATTCTCCCTCATTTCTGCATTTTGATGGCTTGATTACAATGCTATCTGACTAAGACAGCTGCTACATTAAAAAATCCCCTTCTAGGTTCCGTGTTACCAAATGTGAAGTTTAGAGGTTTGGGGACACCGACAGTGGCCTTAGGTGTATATCCTGATGTCTTGATTATGTCTCAGAGAGAAATGGCCCAAAGATGCAAAATCCCTAAATGCTGTTGTCAGTGGCCAGATGCTAACCCAATGTTGGAATTAGCTGGAAAGGTACCTGTTTAGGTACTAATCTCACCAGTGCTACCATAAAATGTCTCTCCCAGGACATGTATGTATAAAGCATGCTATGCGATAGTACATATCTGCAGTGTGGGATGGAAAGTAGAAATGCCTGTAGAAATTAGTAGAAAATGAAAAATCATTTGGGCAAAATATAATACAGCTCAACACTTTAAATGTTATTAATGTGTCCAAAAAATAAGATAATCACATCCTTGCCTTTCATCTTGGTAAGTGAGACGACTTCTACCGTCCAAGACTAGCCTATCCCAGACTTTAAATCCTCATCTTCTATGTGGCACATATATACAATGGAATATTACTCAGCCATAAAAAGAAACGAAATTGAGTTATCTGTAGTGAGGTGGATGGACCTGGAGTCTGTCGTACAGAGTGAAGTCAGTCAGAAGGAGAAAAACAAATACCGTATGCTAACACATATATATGGAATCTAAGAAAAAAAAATGTCATGAAGAGCCTAGGGGTAGGACGGGAATAAAGACGCAGACATAGAGAATGGACTTGAGGACACGGGGAGGGGGAAGGGTAAGCTGGGACGAAGTGAGAGAGTGGCATGGACATATATACACTACCAAACGTAGGGTGGATAGCTAGTGGGAAGCAGCCGCATAGCACAGGGAGATCAGCTCCGTGCTTTGTGACAATCTAGAGGGGTGGGATAGGGAGGGTGGGAGGGAGGGAGGCGCAAGAGGGAAGCAATATGGGAACATATGTATATGTATAGCTGATTCACTTTGTTGTAAAGCAGAAACTAACACACCACTGTAAAGCAATTATACTCCAATAAAGATGTTAAAAAAAAATCCTCATCTTCTTTCATCTTCCTAGATACCTTGTCTGCTAGGTCCTTCATCTTCAACCTCTACTTCTCTGTCAGCCCTTTCTTTCCACCGTAACATCATCCATATTTACTGCCATCTATGAAATACAGCTTCCTCCAGCTCTTTAGGCCTTCTTTATTTCACACTCTGAGTCCTCTTCCTTTCATAGTCAAACCTATTAAAAGAGGCTTTCTATTTTACAAATTAATCAGTGGCCAAGAGGTGATTTCTTCTTTGGAAAACTACCCTCAATTTCTCTGACGTAAATCTCCCCCAGTCTTCCCCCTACCTCTCTGAGTCTTTCTTCTCAGTCTCTACTCTCCTTAAATGTTGATACTTCCCATCTGACTTTTCTTCTCACTTGACAAATTATCATGTGTGTTTAAAACTTCAAGGATCACCTCCATTTGGTCTACACACATATCTGCGTCCATTCCAAACCTCTCTCACAAACTCAACACGCACATTCAAATGCTTCCTGGACTCCACCTGAACTTCCTATAAGCGCCTCAGATTCAGCATGGTAGCACACACCTCATCTTCTTCCTCACCCACTCTCTGCCCACCTGCTTCTCTGCAAATTCCCTACAGCAGCAAACAGTACAACTACTTCCCTACCCTAGCCAAGGGGTGGTGGGGGGTGGGTAGGGATGAAGGTCTGCTTTCAAATAAGATTTTGAATTTAAATATTTAACTCTTGCTTGAGTACAGTTCTATTAGGCTTGGAAAGAATTTTGCATAACTCAGAAAGCTTATGAAAGAATGGTTATACCCTAACATACTTTCTTTTATCAACTTACTTATTTGATGTAAAACAAATAAACAAAAAGCAAACCTTATTTTTTTTGCATCATAATAAACCTAAAGTGAATTTCCTTTTTGTTTCCTACACTTGACCACCCCCTTCCCTGCCATTACATATTTACTTACTTAATAGAATTCTGACTTCCAGGTTTTAGGACTTAAATTTTTTTCATTGTATTCTCCAATCTTTCTGAACAATTTTATGAAAACCCTTTCCTACTAATTGTAGAGCATAGATGTATTACTTGCTTTTAAAGTTTCATGTTTTACTATCTGGAAACTACAGAGACCTAGATTCCTCAGTGATAGAGGCACATTTAGCCATGACCAGCCTCTATAAGACACAGATCACAAGAGTATGGGAATAAATTAAGATAAAGTGGGAAGGTCCCAAGGATTCTTCATTCTGACAACTCTTCACAGTGCTGGGAAGAAGGAGATTCTCTGACATGTCACTGAGCTCTCTCTCTCTCTCTTAAGAATACTCAGCGCTTCTGCTGATAAGTGGGTAAAGGACTGAAACCTCGGTGAGGAGCCCCGCTCACGTCAAGCGTCCACAGTGGAAGTGTGTCAAAAGAAGGTAGATGTGCCTCCGTATTTCATCCCAACACTCAGTCATTCTGGAGTTCTCTTGATTATTAGAACACATCGTCCCAGAGAACTAGTGGAGAAGTTTATACAAACCACCCACTCACAAATCTCTGAGTATAAGGGATACATGGGTCACATTTCCACAGGTAATTTAGTCACCCGGGTGTATAACCCCTGAGCCCTACCATATAATTTATGGCTATGGAGCTGAGTCAGCAAAGACAGGAATCAGCTCAGGATCCTATGAAGATGTAGAGGATTACATTTACAGCTTTGTCTTAGTCTGCACAGTAGAATATTCTTAGACTGAATTCCCATTTCTCTTTTTCTTCCATTTCTCTGCCATCTTGCTCCATCAGGACTCATCTACATCATGACTGAGCTATTACAACAGCTTTCAAAGTAGGTTTCGATTCCACATTCACCACTGAGTAGCTCTGTGCCACTGAACAAACTACTTAACGTGTTTAAGCCTTAGCCTCCTCATCTTCAGGTGAGCCTTTCTCACCTGAAAAACAAATGAGGGGAAATCCATAGCCTATCCCATATGGATGCTGTAGGGATTAAATGATTCAATGCACCTAGCATTGTGATGTCTAGTAAATGCTTTCTCTTCCCTCAGATACCTGCTTCCTTCCAATTTCATCCTAATGCACTCCTTCGGTGTGCATTAATTGATTTAATCTTTGTTGATTTAATCTTTGTACGGAACAGATTTAATTTTTCAATCATTAATTGAAATATTTAACACATCCTAATTTCCTTGACTTTTCAGTTGAGGATCCAAACATTCCACAGCGAAGCCCCGTGTGTTTTAATGCATCAGCCAAAATGAATGACTAGATTATTTTGTCACTCTGTGTCTCTCTCTTGCCCTTTCCCATCTTGGGACCTTCCCATACTGTTCCCTCTCCACTCCTTAAAACCTGTGCTACCTTCCTATTTATCTCTCAGCTTTCAGCAATTCCTTGAAACTGTGCTAGGTCTCTCCCTCTCCAGATTTTCCCAGGCAGATATGAAAAGCAGATGACATAGTGCCTTTAGTTATGCTTCATTAATTTACACATTACCTCTCCATATATGTTCATTTTTGATTCCCCCATGGTACCAGTCATAGATCTTTACACACAATAACATCACTTTCACTATCTGTTGATTGGATTAATGAGTGGAAAATTCTGATTGCTTCACTATAGCAAGTTAGCCTGAAAGGACATCTGTACTTGGTTTGGATATTCTTCTGAGTATTGAGACATAGACTATCATTAAAATAGTAGAGCTGTAAAGAAAACAAGAACTGGCTAATATTATCCAAACACATGTGGCTGCACTTTGTCCATATAAATGATGGTAGATTCCGTGAAAACATTTTAAGAGCACAAAAAATTAAAGGATTGGCAATGTCAACTAGTCAAATGCCATTATACTAATTGTTTGTACTAAAAAGTTACTTCACAAAACTCAAATATATCCTATACAAAAATATTATTCATCTTGAATTTCTTTCTGGGGAAAAATGTTAAGTTTTTGGCCATATCTAGACATGGAGAGCTTCCTCCATCACCATGAAAGATATTCTTGATCATTAGGCAACATTCCTCTCAAATCAAGAGTTCTTATCACTAATAACTTTTAATATATAATAGTTTTAACAAAAGTGTATAAGATGTTATAGCTAGGTCTTATATTATGCAATGGGCAGGTCCAAGAGGATGTTTCACACAAATGGAATTTCTAAAAACCCAGTAAATAGTTTGGATGCATTAGCTATTGGAATTCTTTAACAATTATTTTGGAAATAAATAACTATTTTTAGATTATGTAATCACTATCTAATTTCTCTGATTTATAAAGTTAGATTTTCATGTAATAGGTTTGCTTAAAGTGGTACCACATATACTTTGGAAACTTCTTGCTAGATAGAATATTTTATATTATTCATTTTTCCCTATAGGCCAAAGTACCCCCTAAATAATATTTAAAGGTTACTTTATTCCTAGCTAACTTAAAAAAATTAGATTATAACTACTAACTTAATATATTTTTAGCCACATCTGAAATGTATCTTTATCCAGGAATGGGATGACTGCATATCAAGCAGCCTCACGTAGTTGCTAACATGTTCATGCTAATTCAATGTCAACTTATCAAAAAATTAACTTTTCTCTAAATTAGTATTTTAAGAAGAAATATTAGTTTTGGGAAAATATTTATATAATGTTCATTAGATAATTTAATTATGTTAATAGGTCTCAATAATAGTTTCAAAAATCATTAATAGTATAAGCAATTCATGGTGTTAAGCTTCCAAGTTAATACAATCCACACACCCAAATGCACACATAAGCAATTCCACTCATATTACACATGCTATTTCAGAAACCACCAGATTAGTATTAGGCATCCAGATTTAAATATTAAGCTAGTTGCTTCTAGCCAGTTAAGAAAAATTAAAAGCGAAGACAAACTTTCACTTCAACAATTTCCTCTAAAGGTACCTGAATCACTAAGCACTTCCCCATCAATAAAGTGGTCACCAAACTGTTTAAAAGCTGTTCAACATGTAAGTGAAGATAAGAAAGAAGATCACACAAAACAAAATATAGTGTGCACGTACAGGTGCTGAAAATTGGCAAGTATTAGGATGGAACACAAAATTATTATAATAAATACTTGGAACCATAAGCTTTAGCAATACCTTTTAATTTACTTACAATAATACATTGACCCAACATTTGTTTGTTCTTGTCGTAAGTTCTTATAAAAGCTGAGACAACTCAATATCTGTTACCAATAGGTGAATTAACAAATTGGTTCCAAATAAGGGCATCTCAATGTAAAGTTTTACCTTCTGAATACATCTTGAAGAACCTAAAGAAATACCTTTAATATTTCTCCATAAAAGCAGTTAGTATTGGGCCTACTACTAGGGTCAGTATGGCAATAATTTTTCAAACATGTACACTTATGTACATGTATTCATGTATACATGTCATGTCATGTATATACATACATATATATTTTTCTAACAGGTACACTTGACCAATAGCTGCACTATTGAAACTTGGTTGCATACTTTATGTGCTGCATTCATGATTTTTTTAGCAGATTTTTCTTTTTGTTCAAGAAAAGTCAACTACTCTAGTTGAAGTAGAGGTGGGGAGCCAGAAACCCTGCTGGCAGTACCTCTTGCTTGATGCCCCATAACCACCTTGAAATCCACTGGCTTAGATAATTTTTATCAACTCTAAAACTATAGGGGGCATATCTTCTGACTTAAAGAATCAAATTCTTATGTTGAATTTGTATGACTTACTGCTGTGCTATTTTTAACCTTCGCTAAGGCTCTTTTTTTTCTATATATTAGTTTTAAAATATATTTTTTTCTATATATTAGTTTTAAAATATATTCTGTATGTTTGAACCAATTAGAAAGCAGAGATTTCTCAATATACCATTGATAGAGTATACATTAAGTTCTTTTACTTCAAAGCATTTTAATAAAAAATGTATTTTAGCATAGTTAAAACATGTTAACAATAATTGTATTATCAGGTAGATATTTTAACAGATGGCCGACTTCCAGTTTCTCTCCCTTGTCCTAGTCTTGTCATTTAGTAAGTCATTAAAGATAACACCAGTTGAAAATATATAAACAAAATCCTCCCTCCCCCAAATTGAAAAAGTAAATGTATTGAAACAAAGGTGAAAAGGTTACTTTAAGTGCTAAGATGCTGTCATCCACATCCACTGTACCAGCTTGTTCCCTGAAAAAAAGGATGGTTTCCTTTGTGTAAGACCATGACAGATGTCATAGAAGAGTGAATAAAAGTCTTACCCTCTTCATCAGAAACATCAAGAACCTCAGTCATGGTCTCAGGAACATTCAGCTTGTGTTTTTCAGTGATAGTCTGGAAAGACAAAAATCATTAATGCTCAACTTAAGAACAAAAATCAAACAAAAGATCAAAAGAATCACAGAGGAGGCCATAGTCAACAGCATCAGCAAGTGATCAGGCCCCGAGCACTCCATCTTCTCCACATGGACATTTTGGAAGCTTAGTCTCTTATTCTCCTTCATGGAAACTCATTTGTTCTTTCTGAAGATAAATGATCATTTACTCCAGTGAAGTTGTACAAGAGAAAGTTCATTATTTTGAATTCCCATTTGCAAAATAAATTCTTTAGCAATGGCATTAATAGCCATATTGAGAAAGCAGATTCAGGTTTTCAGGGCTTCCCTAAAATGAACTAAGTAATGTCTCCAGAAAAGCTTTAAAAAGAAGCAGTGAATATATGCAAGTTATTAAAAACAAAGCCACTGGAACGAAGTTGTAAATAATGTGAAAGACATAAACTTCAGGGCAGAAAATGTGATGCATGTCTTCTGGGATTAGAGGATCTACAGTGGAGAATCACCCATCCTTATAGTCTTTCATTGGTCTACAATTCTGGCTTGCTGCTTATTTGCCTTCCATAATAGCCCTCCAGAGTTGCCAGATCCACTGCCTTCCATCCCTGATGGAAGGTTAAGAGACCAGGCTCTGGAGTCTGGCTACATGGGTTCAAATTCTAACTTCATCATTTATTAGCTATGAGGCCTTAGCAAGTCCCTTTATTTCTCTGTGCCTCAATTTCATCATTTGTAAAACAGGATAATAATACTAGTTCATAAAATTGTTATGAAGATTAAATGAAATATATAAGAGCTCTAAGAACAGTGCTTAGTATATGTTAGTATTCAATATATATTAGCTAGCATAATTTATCATCACTATATTTTGATATTAAATTAATCTTAAAAACAAAGGGCCTCTGAACTTTTTAGTCATTTAGGCACTCAAGAAACATTCTGAGTGCCTATTGCATGCCAGGCACTGTTTCAGACACCAGGGATACCAGAGTGATTAAAAAAAAAAAAAAAAAAAGATAAAAATCCACATCTCATGACTTGAAATATCACCTTAAGATAGTTGAGTCTCAAATTCCTATCTCTAGTTTCTACATTGAAAGTGCGTTAAGTACATCAATTGGCATTGTTATGAGAAATTTAAAAAACTAATCTCCTGAAATAAGAGTAAAATCTTCAACTAAAGCCACCAAAATACAGTAAATAGGTTGTCTAGGTTTTTAAGCTTTGCCACCTAGAGACTACAGACTTGTTTGGCTACAATACCCCTACCACCAACTCTTTTTTTTCCCCCAAAGCAGTAGATAACTTCAAATAATTTTACAGGGAAATTCAACTGATTAAGAATATATTTACATACATGGGTATAATTTCTCTATGTTAAGAAGGACTGATTAAATCACAATGTGTTACTGTATAACCTTTCAGTGGCTTCCCATTGTCTTCAGAAGAAAACTTAATACAGTTGATCCCTGAACAATGCAGGTTTGAAACTCATGGGTCCACTTACACGTGGATATCTTTCAACAGTAAACACTACATTACTGCATGATCCGAGGCTGGTTGAACCCACGGATGCGGAACCATCCATACAGATGGCTGACTGTAAGTTGTATTCGGATGAACACCCCGGGTTGTTCAAGGGTCTGGCAAACCGGCTGGGAAGATGCCTGGTGAGGTAGTAAGGAGAGGCAGGGAGGCCTCATCCAGAAATGTTCTTTCTTTTCTTGTCTTGGCTCATATAAGATGTAACTTCCTTGGAGAAACACTCCCTGACCCTCCTCAATGAATGTGTTTGCTCAACCGTGTTTATCTGCTGTTACCCACTCCTATAGCATCACATGTAACACATTACACACTTGTATGTGCCCCCTCCACCTCCCACTTGAGTGTGAGTCATGAAAGGAGTTGTTTCCACAGAACCTGAAACATAGTAGGGGCTTCCCAAATGCATATTGGAATAAATTGATGACATAAAATTATGCAAAATACATTTAAAATCCACATAATGACCACATAGATTTTCTTTGGGAAGAAAAGAAAAGGAAGAAATGCAAAAAGTAAAGAAAGTCTCATGTTATCCAGATGAAGGCACAACTGAAGACTAGGGTAGTAAATTCAGCTTTCCAGCATGTTGTTTCTGATGTCTAAATAATTCCATAATGTCTTATTTACTGAAAACAAAGTAAACACTGTAGGAAAGACAAAAGCATCTATCCAAAGTTCTGGAGAATAACAGGTAGTCAATAAGAATTTGATGAGTGAACAAACTTAAAAATATACCATTTAATTATAATATTAATTAATTTATGAATTTAACACAGAAAGATGATAAACTAAGTTCTATATTAATGGTTCTCTGCTCTACCTGCATATTATAATTATTAGAGAAATTTAAAACATATTGTTGCTTGGGTCTCAATGCAAGCCAATTAAATCAGCATCCCTGAAGACAGGGCCCAGCTATAGGTATTTTTTAAAGTTCCTCAGGTGGGTCTATTGTGCAGCTCAATTTGCAACCCACTTTCCTGCATTAGGAAAGTGTATAGATTGCAGAAAAATGACTTACGTTTAAAATACAGGATAGAGACAATGACATTCAATTAAACTATGCCTTTTGGGGAAACGTTTAAAATAAGTATCTAAATGTACATTAAATGATTTAAAATGTTAAGGGATATCTACTTCATTAGACCACACCAGGAAGTCCATTTTTGCATAAATGTTCTAGAGTATTTGCCCTTCATAGGAAACATTTCCACAAGAAGATGCTTCTCCATTTGAAAATAACTGATGGAAATACATTTTAAGTGATTAAAGTATATTGCCCGACCTCCTCAGTTTCTATTTTCAGATGCTGATAATGCTACTATATTTTCTTTGAACTTGTGTGAGTGGAACTAACTTTGCTTTAATTTGGTTACTGAATGCTATTAAGGTTATTATCAGCAAATATATGTGGCAAGAGAAAAAGTAACACTGATCATATTGGTCATGGATATTTTTTGGCACAGATATTAAAACTGCTTTCTGGGCTTCCCTGGTGGCGCAGTGGTTGAGAATCTGCCTGCCAATACAGGGGACATGGGTTCGAGCCCTGGTCTGGGAAGATCCCACATGCCGCGGAGCAACTAAGCCCATGAGCCACAACTACTGAGCCTGCGCGTCTGGAGCCTGTGCTCCACAACAAGAGAGGCCGCAATAGTGAGAGGCCCGTGCACTGCAATGAAGAGTGGCCCCCACTTGCCACAACTAGAGAAAGCCCTTGCACAGAAACGAAGACCCAACACAGCCAAAAATAAATAAATAAATAAACAAATGAAGTTTTTAAAAAAAAAAAAACAAAAAAAAACCCTGCTTTCTATATACAATGTAGTAAATATAGTATGCATTTGTACATGACGTAGTGCCTGACCCTTACAAGGTCGTCAGTAAATATTTATTGAATGGATAATAAATAAGTCTTCTCACTCATTAGTAATGTGATAAGAAATGAAAAAAATTGTCCCTTTAAATGAAGTGTCCTTTGAAAACTTGATTAGCCAAACATAAATATGGTTTTATGCAAGTACATCTGAACAGCCCAAAGAAAACAAGGATGTAATTAAATGATCATGGGCATCTTCTTCTGCTACAGAATCTCAGATTCTATGGTCAGGATTAGAAACTACTTTAGGGCTTCCCTGGTGGCACAGTGGTTGAGGGTCCGCCTGCCGATGCAGGGGACACGGGTTCGTGCCCCGGTCCGGGAGGATCCCACATGCCGTGGAGCGGCTGGTCCCGTGAGCCATGGCCGCTGAGCCTGCACCGTCCAGAGCCTGTGCTCCGCAACGGGAGAGGCCACAATGGTGAGAGGCCCGCGTATCGCAGAAAAAAAAAAAAGATTAGAAACTACTTTAAAGTTAAAATGAGTAGTGCACGAAGCAAAAGTTTAATAGGATGTAATTAAATCATATAATGTGGCAAAACAAATAGAATGCGATAGATGGCAGATTTAATAATGAGTTTTTAACATTTATCATGATGTAGAGAATGAAACATGAGTCCTTACATGGTGTTTTATAAATGGGGGCTAATATCTGCTTTGTTTGTGTGCAAAAGAAAAAGTGTGCTTTACTGCTCTTCATTTAGTCCATCCCCCTGGTCAACCACTTCCTTTGTACCACTTACTCAGCAAGTCACAATAAGTCACAGCGTGGCGAGTGACCTTGGCTAGTATGCCACCTTCCAGTGCCCACATGCATTGGCTCCCCTCAGTGCTACAAGCTAAGCCTGGTTTTGCTCCCAAACCCCTTTATACCAATTGTACATGTTAACGTAATTTTTATATATAAGTTACATACTACATAAGTAATATTTTTCTATAAAAACGAAGGTAAATGGTTTGGAAAGTCTCAACAAAGGTGAGTCTCCAAAAATAACTGCTATTCAGCTGTGGTTGAGACGATTAGAGCATGTTGGGGAAAAAAATGTCAAAAGTTTAAAAAGGTTCTGCACTCAGAATAGTGTCTCTTTAAGATAATACACAGGATAAATTTTATATGGCTATAGATATTATAGGATAGACACATACACACACAATACAGTACGTATTATAGACGTTCTTTGTTCAAGAATGACAACTTAGCCTTCTAGTCAATGGACCTGTATTCAAAGAAAAGTTCTTGACTCCACTTAAAAAGTGTCAAATGACTTTACATGTATATATTATTACACTGCCACTTTTATGATTCCCATTTTAACTGACTTATGGCATCAGATAAGATTTAGAACCAAAGTTTAAATGGTAATACAACTATAATGTCATTTAAAAATTTTTTTGTGTGTGTGTGTGTGTGTGGTATGCGGGCCTCTCACTGTTGTGGCCTCTCCCTTTGCGGAGCACAGGCTCCGGACGCGCAGGCCCAGCGGCCATGGCTCACGGGCCCAGCCACTCCGCGGCACGTGGGATCCTTCCGGACCGGGGCACGAACCCGCGTCCCCTGCATCGGCAGGCGGACTCTCAACCACTGCACCACCAGGGAAGCCCTATAATGTCATTTTTATTTTAGCAGCTTATTCAGTAATTTATGCTCTACATATCAATGATTATATGCAACGATCACTTTAAAACTATGCATACAATTGAAAATAGCTGATCAGTAAGTAGAGGAATGAGTCATATCTCACAGTTCTTCCAAACTGCACTAGGAGACTGAGCTTGCTGGCTTCTGCTGCCAGAAATGTGTCCTCCCACTCTGATGTCCATTCCGGCAAACAGACAATGATTGTAATCCCCAGAGAATGCTCAACTGTCTCATATCCTCTGCTAGGTCTTACGAAGTTAGAAAAGCAAAGGTTAAGGAAACAAACCATGATTCCAAAAATGTCTCAAAAACTTCTGAAGCAGTGACTTTTCCTTTACAAACTGCTGCCTTACTCTTCTCTCCACACAATGACTTTATCCATACTTTGGGGTGAAGAATTCTGGAAGGAGGAAAAGCAAAGGAAACTTTCTCTGATGGCAGAGAACTCACATTTCTGCTCAAATGGCACATCGTATGAGGCCAATGACCTGAAATGCGTATGTTAGATGTATGGCTGTAGTTCAACGATGACATTCAAATGGTAGTAACATTAAATTTAATTTGATTAATTTTACATAATTATTGCCTCGTGCTATTTGCCTACCACCAGTGAGTAGTTCCAAGTTATTTTTAGTGAATCTGTAGATTTTAGAAAATGACCTTGAATATGATACTTCCATGAAAATCAATAAAGGGCACTCTTTAAGTGAGTTTTTAAAAGTTGAAAATTCCTGGTAAGCTACTTTTAGCAAAGCCAAGATCAGTTACATCAGAGTGGTTAAGAATATGGATTTTGGAATCTGACAAGCTAAATTTGAATCCTAGATCTACCTTCAGTGTCTGGCATATTTGTAGCTACTAAATTTTAGTTATAGTTTTTAATATCATTAATATCATCGTTATGTGGGAAAAGAATGAATGAAAATCTCTTCTGAAAGAGAAGAAGTATAGAGTAAGAAGACTCACATCACAGAAGGAATAAGTTCATATTTTTAATCCTTAATCCCAAATTCCATTTCACAAAACAATAAAATTCACAGTTCTAAGAATCCAATTCTAAGAGAAGAAGAAAGTAAAGATAGGGCAGCATTAAAACATGTAACCAATAAAACTACCCATTTAGATAAAGGGGGTACTTGTTTAGTTAACGTGGGCAATGATTTCTTATTTTCCCGACTGAAAGCAGACATGCTATTATGTTTTATATTTGTTTGTTGGCTTTTCACCTAGAAACTTGATTTCTAAGTATGGTGGTTTTTGTTGGAGCAATGATTAGCTAGGCAGCATAGAGATTAACAGTTACCAGAAAAGAAAAAAAGGTCACAGAGAGTTTTATGAGGAGTTTTCACATCCCCCTAGAGCTACATGTGTGGAGATATGACCATATGTCTGATTTCTGACAAGGTATCGGAGAACTTTAGCAATAGTATTTTAAAAAATTGCTCCTCTTTTTACATATAGACCTGTATAGTTAAAGTCATTCACTCTAAGTAATATTTACGAGCCTGAGATCTCTTTGAAATTCGACGTGTACGTTCTATAGTTTTATTGATATTAAACAAGAATGTATTGATATTTTCAAAAACAAAAGTTAAGTCTCATTCTTCACTCCCACTACACTGTAAGTTGCTGGTAGGGAGGAGTAATGTTTTCACCGTTGATGACACTTCAGCAGGGAGCACAGAACCCAGCACATATCTTACATCCAATAAACACTACAGGAATGAATTACTGAAATGAATGGAAGAAGCAGCAGGTCAAGATAGCTAAAAGATGCACGTCTGCCATCTAGTGGCCATCTGATAAAAATGTACATGCATAATTCCCAGAACATGCAAGAGGTAAAGTTGAGAGAAAACATGACTTCTAAGAACAAGAGTGTTTACCCAATCTTGCCACCAAAACCTTCACTTATCTGTGACGTGCACATTGTTTCAAAGATGCCAAATAAAGATCTATGTACAGGTACCCAATAGGAAGATTTTCCTGGTATAACAAACCATATAGTAAGAAAAAGCCGTTACGATTCAGCCATATATAGTGACTCAGAAGTATAGTGCTAGGTGATGACAAGACTTGTTTTTCTCCTATATAATTTATTGACGCTATACTTTAAATCTTTAAAAATATTGTGGTACACTGGCCAAAGATTTTGCTTGAGAAAACAAGCAGTGCCATTCTCTCATCTAAATTCGGTCTCTGTCTTGTAGTTCATTAATAAATCATACTCCACTCTATTTAAAACTTCACATCAAACCAACTACCTCAATATCTGTCAGCAGGGACCTGCTGTCAGCCTGAAGAACAAAATTCCTTTCTTTTTCCTTATATCTATCAAAAGAACCAGGTGTTCCAAAACTCTATAAAAAACTCTATCATTCCTAGCTTGGAGCATTTACTAGAACCTCATTCAGAATTTTTTATTTGTTGATTCATGATCTTATTGTCTCTCAGGAACATCTAAATGTTCTGCTGTCTCGCTCTACTTTTCTACTTTACGAAGAGAAATTAAAGAGCTGTTGTTCTCAGAGTTGACGCTTAAGGAGAAAAGTTAATAAATATATGCAAAGAGAAGAGCACTTTCAGCTGTGAGTTTCCTCTCAGGAGGCCTCCTTTTAAGCTTTGCTCCAACTGAATAGCACAAGAGCATTAGAACTCCTTAACATCACGGTCCTCACTCTTCCAGAGTTTCTCTGGCAAAGGTCAGTGATGATCACCGTTCTCTCCTAAAGAATCAGCAGTCATATTCCAAACAGCAAAAATAAAAAACGTTAAATATATATTCTGTCAAGATACAGACACAGTTTCTCTCTTAAGCACATTCGATTTCCTTTTTGAATAAAAAATAATCAGAAATAGGAAGAAAAGCAGGATGAAGTGTTCTCACTGGGAATGCATCTGACCCAGTCGTGAGCACAGGAGGGGATGGGGTCTTCCCGGAGTCTGGAGTGACCTCCGGGCCAAGATAAAAAGTTTGCTGTGGAGTGTCCTACCACTTTGCCAGCGGTAGGTGTCACACCCAACTACAGCAACAGGGCAGAGGAGCCAGAAAAAAAGAAGTCAGCCACAGAAAAAGGATCTAAGTATTATAAAATTACATTCACGCATTGTATATGCATTTCTGTTGACTAAAGGAAGCTGAAATCCCTGTTACTAGTTGTGTAAATGCCTTTACATCTGCATACTTCAATGTATGCTCTACGATAAAAGAAGTTCAGAATCAAAAGCTCAGAACATTCTGTAACTGCAAATGTCTGTGGCTTAAAAGCCACGACAAGGGAGCGGAAGCCGATGGGTTCCTGTCACTTACCGTGGTGGTGGTGGTGACCTCCTCGGTTACAACCTTCAGGGTGTCCACCACGGAGATGTAGCCCAGGCGCTTAGCAATCGCCAAGGCAGTGTTGCCATTCTGAAGAGAGAGTGAAAGAGAGAGTGAGAGCCGGGAGGGAGGACGGCGAGGTGAGCCAATGAGCTCACCCGCGGCTCCACATGAGCCAGCATTTCCTTCCAAAACAGGCACAGCTTAGGAAAATCACTAGTTTTTACCATTACATCTGAATCTTCTTTGTAACTTCTTTAGACTATAGCCCGGGTCACCATGGTAACACAACAAGCTGCAGCTGCTTGCTCTTTCTAATAAGCGCTTGACGGCTTTAACCCTAAAGTTGTCAAACCCCTCTCCGAATCCTGTACTATGCTTAGGAAAGTAACTCTTTTGAACTGAGGACGAGGCCTCCGAAGAAAACTATTCAAGTACCAAGCACACTCACTCCTCAACAGAGGTCAGGCCATCTGTTGCAGGTAAGATGTTACCACAGGGAACACAGTAACGTATTTAGCTGCAGCTGTGCAGAAGCTCACCGTGCAGCAAAAGGACACAAGCAAGCAACGCAGACTCCAGCGGCCACTGGGGATCCCCGTTTGTTAAACTGCACGGCTTAGTTTACATTTCAATGGCTCCACATCCCAAACAGCTTAGTCTGAGCCAGCAGCGTCCGAAAACGTGCTCCCTTAAGAGGGCCGGGAGGGAGGGGCGGACTCCGCGCCCAGCCGAGAGCCAGCTGGAAGCCGAGCTCGTTCCGGCAGCCCGAGCGCAGGGCCCCCTTGGGGAGGGAAGACTGGGTCAGGCGCGGCGCCCCCTCCCGGGACGAGCGCTCCCTCCCGGGACGAGCGCTCTCAGCGAAATCCCAGGCTGATTTCTGGAAATCCCAGGCTTTCCCGAGTGCGGAGGCTCGTTTAAGGAGGCTGTATGGGGACTCAGCTCAGCCAAGCGGCGCCCCTGGAGGGGGATGGGGGCGGGGGCAAGGAAGGAGCTGCGCGGAGAGGGGCAGCCGGCGCCGCCTTACCGCGGTGGTGGCGTTGGGCTTGGCCCCGTGCGGCAGCAGGACGTTGATGATGTGCGTGTGGCCCTGCTGGGCGGCCTGGTGCAAAGGCGTGTAGCCGTTCTGCAGACGACGGTGGCGGCAGACCGAGCAGAGATTTGCAAAAGGAGGAGGAAAACTAGGTTAGCTTTTATTTTGAATTTCTTAGTCTTATTTACAACCAAACCGACACAGATGCCTGCGTCTCTGGAGCACAGTATCACCAGCAGCCCATTTTCTCAGCAGCAAAACTCCCCTCCCCCACCTTATCGTCTGCTAGACAAAGAGGCTGGCTTATGAAGTAGCAACATTAACAGGCTCCAAATCATAACTAGAGTTATATTTTCACCAATTAGCATTCTAGTTAGCATTAAAAATGTGTATGCTGAGAGAAGATTTACAATGAAAAAGAGCATTGTCACAGTGATTTCTTTCCTAGGAAAAAGGAACGGTCAAGTGTTTAACTGAAGCTTCGGAGGATCATACAAACCGCTGCTTGTTCGTCGTGACTTCATCATTAGCCTCTGGGCTAGCTTTAAGAAGTCTAAGTCAATGAAAGTAAATCTAAACCTTATATTCCTTTCAGAGAACACCTCAGTCAAAGACGTACACACTTAAAAGAAGATTTCATTGGAAGCTGAGTGGTCCACTTTCAATTAAAAAATGTCTTTTAAAAGTAGGTTCCTTTTAACATTCTAGTCTAAACTTTCACTCAGATGAAAGTTCTGTAATCCGTGATTTGTGAGGAATTGTTATTGAGTTTAGTGGGAAGCCAATCTTGCTCACAACTCTAGTGGGTGGTGGTTATGGTACAGGTTGGTTGCATATGCACATTAATTAAACAAACTGCACTGGAATCCTTGAAGGCACAGCGAAACATTAATAGCTATTGTGTATTAAGCGTCCATTTTATGCCAGATATTGGACCTTATATTTATTGTCTCTTTTAATCTTCACTACCATTCTGAAAATGAGAGCGCTTGGTACACAGTAGGTGTTTTATAAATAATGGGTGCCTAAATGAGGGCATGAACAAAGGACTGAATACATGAATAATTTTCTCCCCATTTCAGAGATGATGAAACTGGAAATAACAAGGGTAAGTAATTTCTTCACAGTCATTCTAGGTTCAGATCCTATGTAGAAGAGTATATGTCCCCTGTATCTAGTGTCACTGCCTCCTCATGACCAACAGGCACATTTGCTTCTCCTGTCTACATGAAGTGTCTGACTCTGTGCTGTTAAAAAGAAAACCACAGGCCCCAAAATGGAGTCACTTATGCTAAGCCACACCACCATATTGGGGCTTAATACCTAACCTAATTGAAATTTAGTCTGAACCAGGCAGTCAAGAACTTTCTAGTCAATACCAATGAGGTAATACGTTCATTCCCCAAAGGAAGATGAAGTAATCTGCCACGTGGAACTTTTCTGTCCCCCATAGGTAGGGTATCTAAGCCTGAAATAACCTTTTTTCTTTATGACTTCCTTGTCCTGCCTTTAAAAAAATCTTTCCCTTTTGGTAGCCCTTTGGAGCTCCCCTCTGCTCACTAGAAGGATGCTGCCTAATTCATGAATCATTCAATAAAGATAATTAGAGCTTTAAAATTTACTCAGATGAATTTTGGTTTTTTAACAGATTTGGTGGCAGCAGTGTGATCCAAAGTGAAGTTCTGATGGCATTTTGGGACAACAAGGAACACAGTCGTGATACCTGCAAACTCCTATCTGAGTTCACTGTCTTTCTCTCCATTTCTGGGGGCTGTTGGTAAGTTCCTCTCAGTTGGAGCTCCGCTCTTTTTGTGTTGAACTCCAGATCTAACCGGCTTTCCAGTTGGTTCCCGATTTGTTTGGAATCACTAGTTCCATGTTGGGTACTTCTGGTAGTCCTGACCACAATTTCCTATTTGATTGGAAACCCCAGCTTATGGTTCTGTCCCTAGATTCCATGTTGGGAACTGCTAGCTACAGTTCCCCATTTGTTTGGAATCAGTCCACAGACCCCATTTGTTGAGGTCTGCTGGTTCAGTTCTTCACCTCAGTCTCAGGTTCCAAGTTGGGAATTGTTGGTAGTGTAACCAGGGCCTTTTTCTTGGCCAGGCTGCAGTATTTGGTACTTACTGTACTTAATTCTGCAGTGTTAAGGTACACATACTCGTTTGTCCTGTTGTGTGTAGATAAAGGCTAGCTAAAAGGGATGGGAATCTTCAATTTCTAAAGAGTCAAGTGCACCACCTTCTGGTACAACTGCCTATTTTATGTCTAAGAACTATAATTGCAGAAGCTATAGATATCTACAAAAATGTCAAAATCTTACTGTGTCCTGAGAGCTTTGCCTGGTAACTATCATGTCGGGGTTCCCCAAAACATGACCACACAGAAATGTGGGTGGCACTCCATTTGTGGCAAAATCTGAACAGAAATGTGGGTTGAACCCCATATGAAGCTAGGGTCCTACCAAACTGCTGCCAGCCCTCAGGGAAATTACAATGGCCATTATGAGGAACATTCCAATTAGATAAAATCATTTAAGAAGTGAACTTAAAAAGTAAGGGATACATATTTTAATTGTATGCAAAAGCCTCCAAAAGGCTTCAAAATTCCAAAATAGCTCCATTGAAAGTTCTGCTGCAAAGAGCTAAGAAAAAATTAAAGATATAAGAGGTACCTAAAACAAAAGACTATAAGACTGACATAACTCCTACTGCTCCCCTCTTTCCTCCTTTGCTTAAGTATTCATTCTAGTAATCCTATCTGAATTGTCTTTTCCACTCTAAAAAGACCAGGAGACCGTAAACAAAAGCCCACCATGTTAACGGCCTTACAGACACCCCCATGTCTATCTTCGAAGGAGGGCCCCCATGGACACCTCTCAGAGTTGATGAGACTTTGAGGGATTTTCTGGTAAACTGCTACACTATGCCCTTAAACTGCCAAGGAAAGCTAAAATTAAAATGAATAAAAAACAGGAGCCTGCAGAGGGGATCCAGGGAAAAATGGCAGAAGCCAGGGAAAGGTAAGAATTCTTACCAAACCCAGTTCTACCGAACCAGTCTACAGAGCACAGGTGAAAGAGGAAAATAAAATTTCAACTTGTCCCTTCCTTTCCAAATACAGATCCATTGGTTATTGATCCTGTCTCTCCCAGGGATAGCCATTGCGTTCTTGCTTGTTTTGTTTGATGCCCTAAGTACCTGGCTTGGCTTTCTGCCTGCCTGGAACATGCAAGTTTTCAGTTCTTTCTTTTGCTTGCCTTTGGGTGACTCTAGATCTTGTGAATATAATATCTTTTGCACCCTTTTGGGGGACACCTCTTGAGTCCAGGAGTTTGTTCAATATTACCAGAAATAGCCATTGTTTGTTCTGGCTGAAAACTGACAAGATATTTGAAAGGATTTAATAACTTTATAACCAGAGGTTTGGCGGAATTGGAAGCTGATATTCAGAGCCTAACAGATTAAAACAAAATTTTTTTGGCCATCTTCTCTAAGCTAAATGTAACCAGAGAGAAACATTCCAACATAGGTAAAGGGGTATGTCAGTCCATCAGCATCCAGGCTCCAAACCAGTTCTTTAAGGAATTGAGAACAACTGTCCTTATCTTAAAAGTCTTTGCAAAGCTAGAAGTATAGCTCTAGAGAAGTGCAGAAAATAAAAAAGGAGGTGGGGAAGGGAACTTTAAAAAAAATACAAATTGCTAAAGCAGCACTCTTGCCCAAAAATCTAGTTCAAGGAAAAATTTTAAATGAAAACTGTAAGATCTCTGTTTATGTCTGTCTGTATGCTTATGTGTGTCTATATATGTGTTGTAGGTGTTTGGCATTTTTCTACCTTCGAATGGTATTGCTAAAGTTAATTTGTAAAAGAGCTCTATTTAACTGGCTTAAACAAGCAAGCCTTTTACAAATTGAGGATTCAAACTAACCCAAATGCTTTTCAGGTTCACATGATCTGCGATAATGTTTGGTAAATAAAGGCTAGTTTAAGTTTGATGGTTTAATGGAAATAGATATGCCTTTAGAGTTAATAACATTGAATATAATGCAGACATAAAACTTTTTATTCTACCTGGGCTTATTAGTCAAAGAGGTTCATGTTATCTCTTGCAAAATTTGTCAGCCAGAAAAATAACTTAGAACATTAACAGACTTTGTCCAATGTCTCATGAGGTTTTTGTGGGTGGTCTAAACATAATTATTGAAAACAAGTAAATTAAATGGGTGTAAGTGAGAGAAAAGTTTCTAGATGAACTTTTTCAGTACTTACCCCAAATCTTTCTAGTATCCTGAAACCTTAAAGTTTTGCTAAGTTGAATTAAATGATGGATAGTCATTGAACATACAGACCATTTCCAAATAGGATAAAATATTGAAACATTTATTACTGGGCATAGGTTTATCCACTTTTTACTTCCTTTCACAAAGGAATTAAAGATATTTGGGTGTAATAGCAAACATGTTTTGTGCCATTGTGAGAAGCGTATTTCCAGAAATTATAAAAAGTATTTATAAGTCTGCCAGTCAACAGAATGCTGATATAAAAGACAGTTTATAATGCTTACTTCTTAGTTTTCACTAGAAATTAAAGGTTACTAAGAGTTAAATATTCTTTTTTTTTTTTTTTTTTTTTTTTTTTTTTTTGCGGTATGCGGGCCTCTCACTGCTGTGGCCTCTCCCGTTGCGGAGCACAGGCTCCGGACGCGCAGGCTCAGCGGCCATGGCTCACGGGCCCAGCCGCTCCGCGGCATGTGGGATCTTCCCGGACCAGGGCACGAACCCGTGTCTCCTGCATCGGCAGGCGGATTCTCAACCACTGCGCCACCAGGGAAGCCCAGAGTTAAATATTCTTATATGTGCAGTTAGTTAAGCCTACTAGAAATAATAAGGAAAAGGAATTTTACATGTGGTCAGGACTAGATAAATAGAATGAATTTAGTTAAGTAAATAAATTTGAATATCAAAAGTTGGCTGGTGCAAAATTGGAATTTGTTTTTTTCTCTGTTGGAAGGTCAACATTTTTTGTTTTCTATAAATCTGTTCTTGAAAATAAGAGATTACGAAAGGTTTTTCTTTAAGTAATCTGCCTAGAAAAAACAAAGATATTATGTCTTGTCAAAATAATCACCTATGTTCTATGTTGTCTTTATCAGGTCATTGATTACTTAAATAAACCTAGTCCTCTAGATATTAAAAGAGCTAAGTTTTGCTCAGAACTATGTAACCTTCAATGTCTACCTAGGAAATCTTTGTTATTTTGATTAAATAGGTAACTAAGTATTGTTTCACAATGACCTATGACCCTATTTGATCAAGTGTTATAAAATCTTTGATATTTTTGACAAACTTCACCAAAATCAAATTCTAAATGAAGTCTTTTTTAACTTAAACTAACATGGAAATTTTCCAGAGGGCCCCTGGAACATTTCAAAAGATTTGTTCTCTCTCCTTATAAAAAGGGAGATGCTTATTTGGTATTAATTATGCTTATTTGGTATGTTAAATTACATGGGAAGCATGTAAGAAGTAATACAAAGCCTTCTTTATGTTGTGTTTATACAGGTATATGTTATAAGTATTTCATAAATTGTGCAAAATTCCTGGAAATCTGATATGTCCTAATTCCAGTTATCTAAAAATGTTGTGTGTCACAGAAATAACTAAATATCCTCGTTAATTCCATCAGGTCTTTAATAATGGACATTTTAAAAGTCTTCTGTCATTTGCAGAGAGCTATTGTTTTACTCTGACACTTTGCAAAAGTCTTCCAGCAAAAGTATTTCATCTTCAGAAAAATTCAAGAAAATAACTTTTTGACAAGTGCAGGCTTCTGATAACTTTAAGATCATAAAACTGAATTGGTAAGAACAAAGCCTGCCTTTGAATATTCTTGGAAGGGACTATACCAAGTCCCCTTTACTATTCAGATGACAGCTAAACTTCAACAATTCAAGCCTTGGTTACATATTTCACAGTTAAGGAAGACTCCAGCTGACATCTGGTCCCATCCAAATGCTGGAGACCTCCAAATTAAACTAACTAGGAAGAGAAGTAGCTGACATCAAGGTAGACTGCTTCTTTCCAAGACACCAGATCATGAATTCATGCTTTAACTAAACGTGAAACCCTCTCTTTTTCTTTCCTTTACTCCAGCGTTGGCCTGGAAAGATAACACCACCATTCATATCTCCCAGGCCATTGCTAACAGAAGTAACCTTTCAGACTGCTGGATTTGTCATCAAAAAACTCGGATCTGTCCATGAGGCTAGAGACCCCTGGTATGTTTCCCTGTCTCTTATTGATACCCCAAATTTGGGGAACTTTGTGTCCAGGTTCTATGCAAAGAAAGGGATACAAGGCAAGAATAACCAGAATGCAACTGCCTACATGGTCCACAGACCCTTAATACCAGGAGGCATTCGTGATTCCAAATTAACTCTCCTTGACAGATTCCCTACATCCCTGATTAGGAGTGAATGTTAATGAGGAACCTCTCTTTAACTTTTGAAGATATTCCAGATTCTGTTGCTAAGATAAGATCTGCCCAACAAAGATCCTTAGACTCTGGGCCAAAGTTATTCTTGATAATAGGATAGCCCTTGATTATGTTTGAGCTGAGCAAGAGCCTGTGTTGCAGCCAACACCCCCTGCTGCACTTGGATTAACACTTCTGGGGAAGTTGAAACAATTACATAAGATCACTGAGCAAGCCACTTGGCTTAAAATAGGTGACTCGTTCAATGGGGTCTTTTCCTTGACTTAGCTGATTTTGATCTTGGGCACCATGGCTCAGAAGTGCACTCCAAACATTGCGAATTATCCTGCTTATAATAATTATAATAATCTCCCTGGTGCATCGTGTATTTGCAAAAGCTTTAAATACATGTTCACAGCCACTACCCACAAAGCAAATGATCTCCCTAAGACTGGAACACCAGGAAAGGAACGAAGAGAATAACCAATTTAAAGATTGTGAACCTGAAGCTATAATCTGTGAATATCACAGGGGTAGAAACAACATCATAACCTATGGATACCACCAAAGGGATGATAAAAACCATGAGAACTTCAGAGAGGTAGCTGAGAGTGAGGCTAATGCCTTAAAGTTGGATCACTTCTCTCAGTTAAGATGAAAGTCTGATCAAAAGGGGGTAATTGTTAAAAAGAAAAGCCATAGGCCCAAAATGGAGTCACTTGTGCTAGGCCACACCACGAAACCGGGGCTTAATACCTAACCTAACTGAAGCTTCAACCTCCCCAGAAATGTAGTCTTAATTGGTCAGTCAGCAATTTTCTGGTCAGCACCAAGAACGTAATCTGTCACGTGGGCTCTCATCATCCCCAAAAGAAAGATGAGGTAATCTGCCACTTAGACCCCTTCTGTCCCCCATAGGTAGGATACCTAGGTCTGAAATAATCTTTTTTTCTTTATGACTTCCTTGTTCTGCCTTTAAAAACCTTTTCCTTTTTGCAGTCCTTTGGAACTCCTCTCTACTTGCTAGATAGATGCTGCTGATTCATGAATCATTCAATAAAGCCAATTAGATCTTTAAAATTTACTTGATTGAATTTTTTTTAAACAACGCACAGGGTGCCACATGATTCCTTCTATGCTTTCACTCTAGCCTTTCCATCCATGGAGATGTACCATATGTGTGACAGTCTATTTGTCTGACTACCCCCAGGCTGGAATGTCATCAGCTCTGCCTTGTCTGTTATATATCCCTACGATGGAATGACCCCAGGAAACCTGGAAATATAATCAATTATAAGGACTCTGAGAAACTTATAGCTACTACAAGGACTCTGCTCTCAAATCAAGTAATCCATGGATATTTCAGGAGCATAAAGTAATATTTCTTTTCCTAAAAAAATTCCTCCTTTCCATTGTGTTTATAAAGATTATACCAAAGTTTTATAAACTTTCCCAAATTTTTATACCAAGTGATGAATGTTTGAAGAGTAAATGAAATACATATGTTTATATTTTCACAGCAACAATTTTTTAGTAACTATGGTTACATATGGAATGTGAGGAAGAAAACATGATTCCTCCTCCAAAAATGTCATTTTAAGTGAAAAAATTCTGAACTATTTATTAAAAGAATGCCCTTTGAGGTGTGTATCTGTCCACTCCCCTGAAGATATATGAAAAGATATATTTACTTCCCAAAGCAGGTAAAGTCTACATAGTTCACTGTTTTAAAATCTGAAAAGTTAAAATGAGATTTTTCTCTCAACCAAATGTCCATTTGAATGCAGATGAAACCCAGGGGAGGTAAATGATGTTATATAGACAACATGTCTGGCTTCTAAATATCCTAACCATTTCAACAAACACTTAACAAAAAAATATGGTAAAGGTTTTCAAGTTCTGAAAAAAATCTCATTGCATTGCTGCATTTATGCCTTTCAGGAGAATACCTGGATTCCAACAAGAAAGTCTTTCCAGTAATACTTATATGTGAACTGACTCAGCAAAAAGGTATCACATGCTAAAGCCTGAGAATTCATATAGAAGCTTCTAAATAAGTCTCAAAGTGCAATTTCATGAAAACTCAAGAACTGCTCAGAAACTAGGCAATAGCTATTCTTCTTAGAGTCAGATTAAATTTTGAATCTCAAATGTTATATTATTAATAATTAAAAAAATAAATTTATTTTTAATTCAGTAACAAATACGCTTATGTATAGGCATGCTTTTGTTTCTACTTCAAAGAGGATATAAAAAAACTGAGTTCCAAAACTTATGTTTCTAATTAGTAGCATCTTTTTTTTTTACATCTTTATGGACTATAATTGCTTTACAATATTGTGTTAGTTTCTGCTGTATAACAAAGTGAATCACCTATACATATACATATATCCCCATAACCCCTCCCTCTTGCATCTCTCTCCCACCCTCCCTATCCCACACCTCTAAGTGGTCACAGAGCACTGAGCTGATCTCCCTGTGCTATGCAGCTGCTTCTCACTAGCTATTTTACATTTGGTAGTGTATATATGTCAATGCCACTCTCTCACTTCATCCCAGCTTACCCCTCCCCATCCCCATGTCCTCCAGTCCATTCTCTACATCTGCGTCTTTATTCCTGTCCTGCCCCTAGGTTCATCAGAACCACTTTTTTTAAGATTCCATATATATGTGGTAGCATACGGTATTTGTTTTTCTCTTTCCGACTTACTTCACTCTGTATGACAGACTCTAGGTCCATCCACCTCACTACAAATAACTCAATTTCATTTCTTTTTATGGCTGAGTAATATCCCATTGTATATGTGTGCCAAATCTTCTTTATCCATTCATCTATCGATGGACACTTAGGTTGCTTCCATGTCCTGGCTATTGTAAATAGTGCTGCAGTGAACATTGTGGTACATGTCTCGTTTTGAATTATCGTTTTCTCAGGGTATATGCCCAGTAGTGGTATTGCTGGGTCATATGGTAGTTCTAGTTGTAGTTTGTTAAGAAACCTCCATACTGTTCTGCATAGTGGCTCTATCAATTCACATTCCCACCAACAGTGCAAGAGCGTTCCCTTCTCTCCACACCCTCTCCAGCATTCATTGTTTGTAGGTGTTTTGATGATGGCCATTCTGACCAGTATGAGGTGATACATCATTGTGGTTTTGATTTGCATTTCTCTAATGATTAGTGATGTTGAGCATCCTTTCATGTGTTTGTTGGCAATCTGTATATATTCTTTGGAGAAATCGCTATTTAGGTCTTCTGCCCATTTTTGGATTGCGTTGTCTGTTTTTTTGATATTGAGCTGAATGAGCTGCTTGTATATTTTGGATATTAACCCTTTGTCAGTTGCATCATTTGCAAATATTTTCTCCCTTTCTGAGGGTTGTCTTTTCGTCTTGTTTATGGTTTCCTCTGCTGTTCAAAAGCTTTTAAGTTTCATTAGGTCCCATTTGTTTATTTTTATTTTTATTTCCATTTCCCTAGAAGGTGGGTCAAAAAGGATCTTGCAGTGATTTAAGTCATGGAATGTTTAATTCATGACATTTAATCCATTTACATTTTTTAACATCTTTATTGGAGTATAATTGCTTTACAATGCTGTGTTAGTTTCTGCTTTATAACAAAGTGAATCAGTTATACATATACATATGTTCCTATATCTCTTCCCTCTTGTGTCTCCCTCCCTACCACCCTCCCTATCCCACCCCTCTAGGTGGTCACAAACCACCTGGCTGATCTCCCTGTGCTATGCGGCTGCTTCCCACTAGCTATCTATTTTACGTTTGGTAGTGTATATATGTCCATGCCACCCTCTCACTTTGTCACAGCTTACCCTTCCCCCTCCCAATATTCTCAAGTCCATTCTGTAGTAGGTCTGTGTCTTTATTCTCATCTTACCCTTAGATTCTTCATGACATTTTTTTCTTACATTCCATATATATGTGTTAGCATATGGTATTTGTTTTTCTCTTTCTGACTTACTTCACTCTGTATGACAGACTCTAGGTCCATCCACCTCACTACAAATAACTCAATTTCGTTTCTTTTTATGGCTGGGTAATATTCCATTGTGTATATGTGCCACATCTTCTTTATCCATTCATCTGCTGATGGACACTTAGGTTGCTTCCATGTCCTAGCTATTGTAAATAGAGCTGCAGTGAACATTTTGGTACATGACTCTTTTTGAATTATGGTTTTCTCAGGGTATATGCCCAGTAGTGGGATTTCTGGGTCATATGGTAGTTCTATTTGTAGTTTTTTAAGGAACCTCCATACTGTTCTCCATAGTGGCTCTATCAATTTACATTCCCACCAACAGTGCAAGAGGGTTCTCTTTTCTCCACACCCTCTCCAGCATTTATTATTGTTTGTAGATTTTTTAAGGATGGCTATTCTGACTGGTGTGAGAGAATATCTCATTGTAGTTTTGATTTGCATTTCTCTAACAACTAAACTAATGATGTTGCGCATTCTTTCATGTGTCTTTTGGCAATCTGTATATCTTCTTTGGAGAAATCTCTATTTAGGTCTTTTGCCCATTTTTGGATTGGGTTGCTTTTTGTTATTCAGCTGCATGAGCTGCTTGTAAATTTTGAGATTAATCCTTTGTCAGTTGCTTCATTTGCAAATATTTTCTCCCATTCTGAGGGTTGTCTTTTGCTCTTGTTTATGGTTTCCTTTGCTGTGCAAAAGCTTTTAAGTTTCATTAGGTCCCATTTGTTTATTTTTGTTTTTATTTCCATTTCTCTAGGAGGTGGGTCAAAAAGGATCTTGCTGTGATTTATGTCATAGAGTGTTCTGCCTATGTTTTCCTCTAAGAGTTTGATAGTGTCTGGCCTTACATTTAGGTCTGTAATCCATTTTGAGTTTATTTTTGTGTATGGTGTTAGGGAGTGTTCTAATTTCATACTTTTACATGTACCTGTCCAGTTTTCCCAGCACCACTTATTGAAGAGGCTGTCTTTTCTCCATTGTATATTCTTGCCTACTTTATCAAAGATAAGGTGACCATATGTGCGTGGGATTCTCTCTGGACTGTCTATCCTGTTCCATTGATCTATATTTCTGTTTTTGTGCCAGTACCATACTGTCTTGATTACCATAGCTTTGTAGTATAGTCTGAAGTCAGGGAGCCTGATTCCTCCAGCTCCATTTTTCGTTCTCAAGATTGCTTTGGCTATTCAGGATCTTTTGTGTTTCCATACAAATTGTGAAATTTTTTGTTCTAGTTCTGTGAAAAATGCCAGTGGTAGTTTGATAGGGATTGCACGGAATCTGTAGATTGCTTTGGGTAGTAGAGTCATTTTCACAATGTTGATTCTTCCAATCCAAGAACATGGTATATCTCTCCATCTATTTGTATCATCTTTAATTTCTTTCATCAGTGTCTTATAATTTTCTGCATACACGTCTTTTGTCTCCTTAGGTAGGTTTATTCCTAGATATTTTATTCTTTTTGTTGCAGTGGTAAATGGGAGTGTTTTGTTAACTTCACTTTCAGATTTTTCAGCATTAGTGTATAGGAACGCAAGAGATTTCTGTGCATTATCTTTGTATCCTGCTACTTTACCAAATTCATTGCTTAGCTCTAGTAGTTTCCTGGTAGCATCTTTAGGATTCTCTATGTATAGTATCATGTCATCTGCAAACAGTGACAGCTTTACTTCTTCTTTTCTGATTTGGATTCCTTTTATTTCTTTTTCTTCTCTGATTGCTGTGGCTACAACTTCCAAAACTCTGTTGAATAAGAGTGGTGAGAGTGGGCAACCTTGTCTTGTTCCTGATCTTAGTGGAAATGGTTTCAGTTTTTCACCATTGAGTATGATGTTGGCTGTGGGTTTGTCATATATGGCCTTTCTCATGTTGAGGAAAATTCCCTCTGTGCCTACTTTTTGCAGGGTTTTTATCATAAATGGGTTTTGAATTTTGTCAAAAGCTTTCTCTGCATCTATTGAGAAGATCATATAGTTTTTCTCCTTCAATTTTTTAATATGGTGTATCACATTGATCGATTTGCATATATTGAAGAATCCCTGCATTTTTGGAATAAACCCCACTTGATCATGGTGTATGATCCTTTTAATGTGCTGTTGGATTCTGTTTGCTAGTATTTTGTTGAGGATTTTTGCATCTATGTTCATCAGTGATATTGGCCTGTAGTTGTCTTTCTTTGTGACATCTTTGTCTGGTTTTGGTATCAGGGTGATGGTGGCCTCGTAGAATGAGTTTGGGAGTGTTCCTCCCTCTGCTATATTTTGGAAGAGTTTGAGAAGGATAGGTGTTAGTTGGTCTCTAAATGTCTGATAGAATTCACCTGTGAAGCCATCTGGTCCTGGGCTTTTGTTTGTTGGAAGATTTTTAATCACAGTTTCAATTTCAGTGCTTGTGATTGCTCTGTTCATATTTTCTATTTCTTCCTGGTTCAGTCTCGGCAGGTTGTGCATTTCCAAGAATTTGTCCATTTCTTCCAGGTTGTCCATTTTATTGACAGAGTTGCTTGTAGTAATCTCTCATGATCCTTTGTATTTTCTGCAGTGTCAGTTGTTACTTCTCCTTTTTCATTTCTAATTCTATTGATTTGAGTCTTCTCCCTTTTTTTCTTGATGAGTCTGGCTAATGGTTTATCAATTTTGTTTATCTTTTCAAAGAACCAGCTTTTAGTTTTACTGATCACTGCTATTGTTTCCTTCATTTCTTTTTCATTTATATCTGATCTGCTCTTTATGATTTCTTTCCTTCTGCTAACTTTGGGGGTTTTTTTGTTCTTCTTTCTCTAATTGCTTTAGGTGCAAGGTTAGGTTGTTTATTTGAGATGTTTCCTGTTTCTTAAGGTAGGATTGTATTGTGATAAACTTCCCTCTTAGAACTGCTTTTGCTGCATCCCATAGGTTTTGGGTCATCATGTTTTCATTGTCATTTGTTTCTAGGTATTTTTAAATTTCCTCTTTGACTTCTTCCGTGATTTCTTGGTTATTAAGTAGTGTATTGTTTAGCCTCCATGTGTTTGTAATTTTTACAGATATTTTTCCTGTAATTGATATCTAGTCTAATAGCGTTGTGGTTGGAAAAGATACTTGATACAATTTCAATTTTCTTAAATTTACCAAGGCTTGATTTGTGACCCAAAATATGATCTATCCTGGAGAATGTTCTATGAGCACTTGAGGAAAATGTGTATTCTGTTGTTTTTGGATGGAATGTCCTATAAATATCTATTAACTCCATCTTGTTTAATGTATCATTTAAAACTTGTGTTTCTTTATTTATTTTCATTTTGGATGATCTGTCCATTGCTGAAAGTGGGGTGTTAAAGTCCACTACAATGATTGTGTTACTGTCGATTTCCCCTTTTATGGCTGTTAGTATTTGCCTTCTGTATTGAGGTGCTCCTATGTTGGGTGTATAAATATTTACAATTGTTATATCTTCTTCTTGGATCGATCCCTTGATCATTATGTAGTGTCCTTTGTCTCTTGTAATCGTTTTTATTTTAAAGTCTATTTTGTCTGATATGAGAATTGCTACTCCAGCTTTCTTTTGATTTCCATTTGCATAGAATATCTTTTTCCATCCCCTCACTTTCAGTCTGTATGTGTCCCTAGGTCTGGAGTGGGTCTCCTGTAGACAGCATATATACGGGTCTTGCTTTTGTATCCATTCAGCCAGTCTGTGTCTTTTGATGGGAGCATTTAATCCATTTACATTTAAGGTAATTATCAATATGTATGTTCCTATTCCCATTTTCTTAATTGTTTCGGGTTTGTTCTTGTAGGTCTTTTCCTTCTCTTGTGTTTCTTGCCTAGAGAAGTTCCTTTAGCATTTTTTGTAAAGCTGGTTTGGTGCTGCTGAACTCTCTTAGCTTTTGCTTGTCTGTAAAGGTTTTAATTTCTCCATCAAATCTGAATGAGATCCTTGCTGGGTAGAGTAATCTTGGTTGTAGGTTGTTTTCTCCTT
Source organism: Kogia breviceps (assembly GCF_026419965.1). Classification (NCBI taxonomy): domain Eukaryota; kingdom Metazoa; phylum Chordata; class Mammalia; order Artiodactyla; family Physeteridae; genus Kogia; species Kogia breviceps. The sequence continues at coordinate 120,960,651 of NC_081315.1, read as the reverse complement.
CATCACTTTAAATATGTCCTGCCACTCCCTTCTGCCTTGCAGAGTTTCTGCAGAAAGATCAGCTGTTAACCTTATGGGGATTCCCTTGTATGTTATTTATTGCTTTTCCCTTGCTGTTTTTAATATTTTTTCTTTGTATTTAACTTTTCATCGTTTGATTAATATGTGTCTTGGCGTGTTTCTCCTTGGATTTATCCTGTATGGGACTCTCTATGCTTCCTGGACTTGATTGACTATTTCCTTTCCCCTATTAGGGAAGTTTTCAACTATAATCTCTTCAAGTATTTTCTCAGTCCCTTTCTTTTTCTCTTCTTCTTCTGGGACCCCTATAATTCGAATGTTGGTGCATTTAGTGTTGTCCCAGAGGTCTCTGAGACTGTCCTCAATTCTTTTCATTCTTTTTTCTTTATTCTTCTCTGCAGTAGTTATTTCCACTGTTTTATCTTCCAGGTCACTTATCTGTTCTTCTGCCTCAGTTATTCTGCTATCGATTCCTTCTAGAGTATTTTTAATTTCATTTATTGTGTTGTTCATCATTGTTTGTTTGCTCTTTATTTCTTCTAGGTCCTTTTTAAATATTTCTTGCATTTTTGCTATTCTATTTCCAAGATTTTGGATCATCTTTACTCTCATTATTCTGGACTCTTTTTCAGGTAGACTGCCTATTTCCTCTTCATTTGTTAGGTGTGGTAGGTTTTTACCTTGCTCCTTCATCTGCTATGTGTTTTTCTGTCTTCTCATTTTTCTCATCTTACTCTGTCTGGGGACTCCTTTTCGCAGGCTGCAGGTTCATAGTTCCCATTGTTCTTGGTGTCTGTCCTCAGTGGCTAAGGTTGGTTCAGTGGGTTGTGTAGGCTTCCTGGTGGAAGGGACCAGTGCCTGTGTTCTGGTGGATGAGGCAGGATCTTGTCTTTCTGGTGGGCAGGTCCACGTCTGGTGGTGTGTTTTGGGGTGTCTGTGGCCTTATTATGATTTTAGGCAGCCTCTCTGCTAATGGATGGGGCTCTGTTCCTGTCTTGCTAGTTGTTTGGCATAAGGTTTCCAGCACTGTAGCTTGCTGGTCATTGAGTGAAGCTGGGTCTTGGTGTTGAGATGGAGATCTCTGGGAGATTTTTGCCATTTGATATTACGTGGAGCTGGGAGGTCTCTTTTGGACCAGTATACTGAACTTGGCTCTCCCATGTCAGAGGCACAGCCCTGACGCCTGGCTGGAGCACCAAGAGCCTTTCATCCACACAGCTCAGAATAAAAGGGAGAAAAAATAGAAAGAAAGAAAGAAAGGAAGGAAGGAAGGAAGGAAGGAAGGAAGGGAGGAGATAAAATAAAATAAAGGTAAAATACAATAAATTTATTAAAATAAAAGATATGAAAAAAAATTTAAAAAGTAAAGAAAAAAAGAACGGATGGACAGAATCCTAGGACAAATGGTGAAAGCAAAGCTATACAGACAAAATCTCACACAGAAGCATACACATACAAACTCACAAAAAGAGGAAAAGGGGAATAAATAATATATCTTGCTCCCAAAGTCCACCTCCTCAATTTGGGATGATTCATTGTCTATTCAGGTATTCCACAGATGCAGGATACATCAAGTTGATTGTGGAGATTTAATCCGCTGCTCCTGAGGTTGCTGGGAGAGATTTCCCTTTCTCTTCTTTGTTCGCACAGCTCCCGGGGTTGGGGTTCAGCTTTGGATTTGGACCCGCCTCTGCATATAAGTCACCTGAGGGCGTCTGTTCTTCTCTCAGACAGGACGGGGTTAAAGGAGCAGCTGATTCAGGGGCTCTGGCTCATTCAGGCCAGGGGGCGGGAGGGATACGGATGCAGAGCGAGCCTGCAGCTGCAGAGGCCAGCGTGACGTTGCTCCAGCCTGAGGCGCACCGTGCGTTCTCCCAGGGAAGTTGTCCCTGCATCACAGGACCCTGGCAGTGGCGGGCTGGGCTGCACAGGCTCCCGGGAGGGGAGGTATGGAGAGTGACCTGTGCTCACACACAGGCTCCTTGGTGGTGGCAGCAGTGGCCTTAGCACCTCATGCCCGTCTCTGGGGTCCGCGCTGTTAGCTGTGCCTTGTGCCTGTCTCTGGAGTTCCTTTAAGCAGCGCTCTTAATCCCGTCTCCTTGCGCACCAGGAAACAAAGAGGGAAGAAAAAGTCTCTTGCCACTTCGGCAGTTCCAGACTTTTTCCCAGACTCCCTCCCGGCTAGCCGTGGCGCACTAGCCCCCTTCAGGCTGTGTTCACGCCGCCAACCCCAGTCCTCTCCCTGGGATCCGACCCAAAGCCCAAGTCTCAGCTCCCAGCCCCCGTCCGCCCTGGTGGGTGAGCAGACAAGCCTCTCAGGCTGGTGAGTGCTGGTCAGCACCGATCCTCCGTGCGGGAATCTCTCCGCTTTGCCCTCCGCACCCCTGTTGCTGTGCTCTCCTCCGTGGCTCTGAAGCTTCCCCCTTCCCCCACCTACAGTCTCCACCTGCAAAGGGCCTTCCTAGTGTGTGGAAACCTTTCCTCCTTCATGGCTCCCTCCCACTGGTGCAGGTCCAGTCCCTATTCTTTTGTCTCTGTCTTTTCTTGTTTCTTTTGCCCTACCCAGGTACGTGGGGAGTTTCTTGTCTTTTGGGAAGTCTGAGGTCTTCTGCCAGCATTCAGTGGGTGTTCTGTAGGAGCAGTTCCACGTGTAGATGTATTTCTGATGTATCTGTGGGAAGGAAGGTGATCTCCGCATCTTACTCTTCTGCCATCTTCTCCTCGAGCCCCAGTCCATTTACATTTAAGGTAATTATCAATTTGTATGTTCTTATTACCATTTTCTTAATTGTCTGGGGTTTGTTATTATAGATCTTTTCCTTCTCTTGTGTTTCCTGCCTAGAGGAGTTCCTTTAGCATTTGTTGTAAAGCTGGTTTGGTGCTGCTGAATTCTCTTAGCTTTTGCTTGTCTGTAAAGGTTTTAATTTCTCCACTGAATCTAAATGAGTTCCTTTTTGGGTAGAGCAATCTTTGTTGTAGGTTTTTCTCTTTCATTACTTTAAATATGTCCTGCCACTCCCTTCTGGCTTGCAGAGTTTCTGCTGAAAGATCAGCTGTTAACCTTATGGGGATTCTCTTGTATGTTATTTATTGCTTTTCCCTTGCTGCTTTTAATATTTTTTCTTTGTATTTAACTTTTGATCGTTTGATTAATATGTGTCTTGGCGTGTTTCTCCTTGGATTTATCCTGTATGGGACTCTGCACTTCCTGGACTTGATTGACTATTTCCTCTCCCATGTTAGGGAAATTTTCGACTATAATGTCTTCAAATATTTTCTCAGACCCTTTCTTTTTCTCTTCTTCTTCTGGGACCCCTATAATTTGAATGTTGGTGCGTTTAATGTTGTCCCAGAGGTCTCTGAGACTGTCCTCAATTCTTTTTATTCTTTTTTCTTTAGTCTGTTCTGCAGTAGTTATTTCCACTATTTTATCTTCCAGGTCACTTATCCATTCTTCTGCCTCAGTTATTCTGCTATTGATTCCTTCTAGAGTATTTTTAATTTCATTTATTGTGTTGTTAATCATTGTTTGTTTGCCCTTTATTTCTTCTAGGTCCTTGTTAAACGTTTCTTGTATTTTCTCCATTCTATTTCCAAGATTTTGGAACATCTTTACTATCCTTACTCTGAATTCTTTTTCAGGTAGACTGCCTATTTCCTCTTCATTTGTTTGGTCTGCTGGGTTTTTACCTTGCTCCTTCATCTGCTGTGTGTTTCTCTGTCTTCTCATTTTGCTTAACTTACTGTGTTTGGGGTCTCCTTTTCACAGGCTGCAGGTTCATAGTTCCCATTGTTTTTGGTGTCTGCCCCCAGTGGCTGAGGTTGGTTCAGTGGGTTGTGTAGGCTTCCTGGTGAAGGAGACTAGTGCCTGTGTTCTGTTGGATGAGGCTGGATCTTGTCTTTCTGGTGGGCAGGGCCGTGTCTGGTGGAACACCTGTATATCTTTTTTTTCTTTTCCTTTGTGCTTGTCTAGTTTCACTTGAAGTGCACCCCGCTCTTTAGACCAGAGTTCCTAGTGTGAAATGGCTGCGCCCAACACCTCAGCTTGGCAGGCCGTGTGCCTGAGTGCTATGTTCCGCACAGGCAGCTCTCTCTCTCACTCTCTCTCACTCTCTTTCTCTCTTTTTCTGTGTTAATTTTGTAGTCTGTGAGAGTCTTATCCCCTGGGAAGCCTCACCAACATCTCTGCACAGCCCTGGATCCTTTTTATTCCCTTTGTGCTTATTCTAGTTTTACTTGCTCATAGGGTACCGCACACAGAGGCCTCGAACCCAGTGCTTCAGACCAGAGTTCCTTGTAGAAATTGGGACACCACGACAGCTCAACTCAAGATGGTGGTGGCTAATTAGCAGCATCTTGAATGATGACTTTGAAAACTCCCGAATGTGCTCACACTAATTTACTTGAACCTATTCACACAGCTGCAATTAGTGATTTCTGGTACATAAACTTAAAAAAATGCAATTAAATACTTCTTTGGACCAAGAAAATTGGAGCTGCAGGTTATATTATGCATAGTAGCAGTAGTTATTTTACTCATTTCTCTTCCCTGAAATAATCTGAATATACCGAAGTGTGGTTTTATGTTCCCATCGTGCTTCGCAGGATAGGACCCTTCAGATGGCACTGGGAAAAACAGTCAGCTCTGCATTATCTGTGAAAACTTCCAAGCCAGGCCTTACACAGTATTGCCTCACTGAGCACAGCCACGTGCTAGTCCAAATGTGACAGAATTCATTAAAAATGAAAGGCATGCAGTCCAGGCTGCCTGTCTGTATTTCCTCACCAGAGACTGAGGGCTAGGGGAGGGCCAAGGCCCTGAAACAATGTAAAGGAAATCGGCCAGAACATCAAGATATTGTAGCCGGCATCTATTGTATCCTGTAGTAAATTGTTAAATTGATGTCGCCTACATGGCTGTCAAAGGTTATTAGAATGAAAAGTCCCAAACAACTGTACAAAACGATATCGCTTATTCAAAATCACTTAAGAAGAACTAAAAAGAACATATGTTTGTAACTGTGGTGAGCTACTGAAGTGTCCAGATGGCCAAACCATTTGCTTATAGAAAATAAAAATGAGTACATGTATTTTACCTTGGTTTTTGCATTGACATTGGCTCCCTGCTTCAGAAGAAAGTTGACCATTTTCACGTTCCCATAGTGACAGGCCACAATTAAAGGAGTGTAACCAAGCTATAAATAATAATAAACAAATAAATTACTACTCTAGTAGTTCATACTCAAGGGGAGAGGGGGGCATGGAGGCAAGCAAGTACAGGAAGAAAAGTGCAAGTCATCCTGACTAGCTGAAGTAATGAGGGAGAGAGGGTAAACCGAAGTCTGCAAAGTTGGAATCTTTTTGTAAAGATTCCTAATACCTGCTGTCCATTTGGACTTGCTTTCAGCAAAAATGCAGAACCATTATAGATCTGTGAGCAGGAGAGTCATAACTAATTCAGAATGGGCTTTGAGGAGGGGGAACTTGGACTTGTGGTGACCTGAATGGGGGCTCCTGGGGATAATCCAAGTCAGAACCTGTCACAATATGACAGTGATTCGCTTTACCTTTGTGTGAGCATCCTGGTCAGCCCCATGCTTGGTGAGAATATCAGCCACATTCACTTTATCTTCCTGGGCTGCAAGGTGTAAGGATGTGAGTCCACTCTATAGAGAAGGGAAGCAAAGGGGTACAATTGAAGAAGAAAATACACGGTATCATCTATAATACTAAGTCTTGAAAAATCCTGAAAAATTCATAGCCTCTCTCTAGAAACTGCATTTTCTGATATCTAAGACAAACCCTCCAAGTTAATACGACTTTCCATCTAAGACATACTCTCTAAGTTACTCAACACTTTCTTCACATTACATTTTCTATACTGTGCACTTATATTATGATGTGAGCCTTTAAAATAACTCAGCTAATAAGCTTCCAAACAACATTTATTTCAAACCCATCTGTGCCTCCTGTTGAATCAATTTATTTCCTTAAATAATGGAACAACCGCTTACTACTTCTACATTATAACCACAGCAATAATCTATATTTTCATCAATAAAACATCACATCAATGAAAACAATGTCCAGAGTTACAGGAAATGAGTTCAGAATAATTTTCTCCAGCATCCAAAGATAGTA